>NC_140450.1:25318314-26518314 GCF_963576455.1 Neolamprologus multifasciatus
CCAAGTTTCCATTTTTCCTCTAAGGGGCTGCAACACCCCAGCTGCCAAACCTGTCACTTTTTAACAGTTTCACTCTTTGAATATTTTTCATTTCTTACAATCAGAATTCTCCAATAGATTTGTAGAAGATTTATTTCTTCATGCATCACCAACTGAACCTGTTATGTTAACGTCTCAAGCTCCAGCCTAACCTCATTGATTTTGCTTAGCAAAGTACTTTTCAACTCTAATAATTAGTAAGATTAATATTTTCTTATCATCTGTTGGTCGTCTGACCTGATAAAACTTCAATGAACATTATGACACAGGAGTGATTGTCTCTAAAAAATGGGCTCCTGCACGCTTGCAGACATTTTTCCATCACAACTTATGGATGATGAGGATTTGATTAAAGCTGTGAAACATTACTGATAAACTGCATGTGATTGTTACATTAAACCAATTTTCTATTAAAATCAGGGACTTTTCTAACTGACCTCTGACCTTTGAGCAGTAGTGTGTACTGTATGCTTGTATGTAACTGTATCTGACCTGGATTTTATCACCAGTTTCAAATAAGAATCTTCATTAAAGTGTCTTTTTTAATATACAAAATAAGTTAAACTTTATCACGGCTGATGGTAAACTGTCCCTAACAAGTCCACTTTATTGCGTGCTCATTGACGTTCTCCTATCAGAGCTGTTTAACAAGCCCACTTTATACATGCTTATTAATCTATCACGCTTATCAGTGGCTCATGGTTGCTTAAAGCCTATGTCTGAACTTGACCACAGAGGCAGAGCATCATTCAATCTTGGCAGCAGCTCCAGGATGACAAACTCCACTTTCTCTGCATCAAGACAGCTCATAACTTTTTAACAGTCTCTCCTGATAGTCTCATATCATCTGCTCTAATCAATAACCATACACTATCATTACAATGTAGACTACAGCTCAAAAGTCTGAGGTGAATTAGAAATGTCTTGTTTTCAGAATAGACCTCAAATTAGGTTTCAGATTGAATCACAGCAGTTTATTAAAAAATAATCATATAAATGCTTAATATTAACACTGATCACAAATCATGAATGATTTTTAATAGAATATCTACAGAGGTGTTCAGAGACCCATTTTCAGCAATAATCCCTCCTGTGTTCAGTAGTACATTGTCTTATCTAATGCAAGCTTAACACATTAAAGCCTAACTTATCACTCAAAACAGCTTTTTAAAGATTTTTGCACAAACTGAAACTATTGTGGTGATTAAAGAAACAATAAATGTGTCTGGATCATCCCAGTGTTTGTTTTTAACCTCATGAAACCAAGTTTCCATTTTCCTCTAAAGGGGCTGCAACACCCAGCTGCACAAACCTTCACTTTTTTTAAAAAGTTTCACTCTTTGAATATTTTTCATTTCTTACAATCAGAATTCTCCAATAGATTTGTAGAAGAATTTATTTTCTTTCATGCATCACCAACTGAACCTGTTATGTTAACGTCTCAAGCTCCAGCCTAACCTCATTGAATTTTGCTTAGCAAAGTACTTTTCAACTCTAATAATTAGTAAGATTATATTTCTTATCATCTGTTGGTCGTCTGACCTGATAAACTTCAATGAACATTATGACACAGGAGTGATTGTCTCTAAAAATGGGCTCCTGCACGCTTGCAGACATTTTTCCATCACAACTTATGGATGATGAAGGATTTGATTAAAGCTGTGAAACATTACTGATAACCTTCATGTGATGTTACATTAAAGCCAATTTTCTATTAAAATCAGGGACTTTTCTAACTGACCTCTGACCTTTGAGCAGTAGTGTGTACTCTATGCTTGTATGTAACTGTATCTGACCTGGATTTTTATCACCAGTTTCAAATAAGAATCTTCTTTAAAGTCTGTCTTTCAATACAAATGAAGTTAAACTTTATCAAGGCTGATGGTAAACTGTCCCTAACAAGTCCACTTTATTGCGTGCTCATTGACTTTCTCCTATCAGAGCTGTTTAACAAGCCCACTTTATACATGCTTATTAATCTATCACGCTTATCAGTGGCTCATGGTTGCTTAAAGCCTATGTCTGAACTTGACCACAGAGGCAGAGCATCATTCAATCTTGGCAGCAGCTCCAGGATGACAAACTCCACTTCTCTGCATCAAGACAGCTCATAACTTTTTAACAGTCTCTCCTGATAGTCTCATATCATCTGCTCTAATCAATAACCATACACTATCATTACAATGTAGACTACAGCTCAAAAGTCTGAGGTGAATTAGAAATGTCTTGTTTTCAGAATAGACTCAAATTAGGTTTCAGATTGAATCACAGCAATTTTTAAAAAATAATCATATAAATGCTTAATATTAACACTGATCACAAATCATGAATGATTTTTAATAGAATATCTACAGAGGTGTTCAGAGACCCATTTTCAGCAATAATCCCTCCTGTGTTCAGTGGTACATTGTCTTATCTAATGCAAGCTTAACACATTAAAGCCTAACTTATCACTCAAAACAGCTTTTTAAAGATTTTTGCACAAACTGAAACTATTGTGGTGATTAAAGAAACAATAAATGTGTCTGGATCATCCCAGTGTTTGTTTCTAACCTCATGAAACCAAGTTTCCATTTTCCTCTAAAGGTGCTGCAACACCCAGCTGCACAACCTTCACTTTTTTTAACAGTTTCACTCTTTGAATATTTTTTCATTTCTTACAATCAGAATTCTCCAATAGATTTGTAGAAAATTTATTTTCTTTCATGCATCACCAACTGAACCTGTTATGTTAACGTCTCAAGCTCCAGCCTAACCTCATTGAATTTTGCTTAGCAAAGTACTTTTCAACTCTAATAATTAGTAAGATTATATTTCTTATCATCTGTTGGTCGTCTGACCTGATAAACTTCAATGAACATTATGACACAGGAGTGATTGTCTCTAAAAATGGGCTCCTGCACGCTTGCAGACATTTTTCCATCACAACTTATGGATGATGAAGGATTTGATTAAAGCTGTGAAACATTACTGATAAACTTCATGTGATGTTACATTAAAGCCAATTTTCTATTAAAATCAGGGACTTTTCTAACTGACCTCTGACCTTTGAGCAGTAGTGTGTACTGTATGCTTGTATGTAACTGTATCTGACCTGGATTTTATCACCAGTTTCAAATAAGAATCTTCATTAAAGTGTCTTTTTTAATATACAAAATAAGTTAAACTTTATCAAGGCTGATGGTAAACTGTCCCTAACAAGTCCACTTTATTGCGTGCTCATTGACTTTCTCCTATCAGAGCTGTTTAACAAGCCCACTTTATACATGCTTATTAATCTATCACGCTTATCAGTGGCTCATGGTTGCTTAAAGCCTATGTCTGAACTTGACCACAGAGGCAGAGCATCATTCAATCTTGGCAGCAGCTCCAGGATGACAAACTCCACTTTCTCTGCATCAAGACAGCTCATAACTTTTTAACAGTCTCTCCTGATAGTCTCATATCATCTGCTCTAATCAATAACCATACACTATCATTACAATGTAGACTACAGCTCAAAAGTCTGAGGTGAATTAGAAATGTCTTGTTTTCAGAATAGACTCAAATTAGGTTTCAGATTGAATCACAGCAATTTTTTAAAAATAATCATATAAATGCTTAATATTAACACTGATCACAAATCATGAATGATTTTTAATAGAATATCTACAGAGGTGTTCAGAGACCCATTTTCAGCAATAATCCCTCCTGTGTTCAGTGGTACATTGTCTTATCTAATGCAAGCTTAACACATTAAAGCCTAACTTATCACTCAAAACAGCTTTTAAAGATTTTTGCACAAACTGAAACTATTGTGGTGATTAAAGAAACAATAAATGTGTCTGGATCATCCCAGTGTTTGTTTTTAACCTCATGAAACCAAGTTTCCATTTCCTCTAAAGGGGCTGCAACACCCAGCTGCACAAAACCTTCACTTTTTTAAAAAGTTTCACTCTTTGAATATTTTTCATTTCTTACAATCAGAATTCTCCAATAGATTTGTAGAAGAAAATTATTTTCTTTCATGCATCACCAACTGAACCTGTTATGTTAACGTCTCAAGCTCCAGCCTAACCTCATTGAATTTTTCTTAGCAAAGTACTTTTCAACTCTAATAATTAGTAAGATTATATTTCTTATCATCTGTTGGTCGTCTGACCTGATAAACTTCAATGAACATTATGACACAGGAGTGATTGTCTCTAAAAATGGGCTCCTGCACGCTTGCAGACATTTTTCCATCACAACTTATGGATGATGAAGGATTTGATTAAAGCTGTGAAACATTACTGATAAACTTCATGTGATGTTACATTAAAGCCAATTTTCTATTAAAATCAGGGACTTTTCTAACTGACCTCTGACCTTTGAGCAGTAGTGTGTACTGTATGCTTGTATGTAACTGTATCTGACCTGGATTTTATCACCAGTTTCAAATAAGAATCTTCATTAAAGTGTTTTTTTTTTATATACAAAATAAGTTAAACTTTATCAAGGCTGATGGTAAACTGTCCCTAACAAGTCCACTTTATTGCGTGCTCATTGACTTTCTCCTATCAGAGCTGTTTAACAAGCCCACTTTATACATGCTTATTAATCTATCACGCTTATCAGTGGCTCATGGTTGCTTAAAGCCTATGTCTGAACTTGACCACAGAGGCAGAGCATCATTCAATCTTGGCAGCAGCTCCAGGATGACAAACTCCACTTTCTCTGCATCAAGACAGCTCATAACTTTTTAACAGTCTCTCCTGATAGTCTCATATCATCTGCTCTAATCAATAACCATACACTATCATTACAATGTAGACTACAGCTCAAAAGTCTGAGGTGAATTAGAAATGTCTTGTTTTCAGAATAGACTCAAATTAGGTTTCAGATTGAATCACAGCAGTTTTTAAAAAATAATCATATAAATGCTTAATATTAACACTGATCACAAATCATGAATGATTTTTAATAGAATATCTACAGAGGTGTTCAGAGACCCATTTTCAGCAATAATCCCTCCTGTGTTCAGTGGTACATTGTCTTATCTAATGCAAGCTTAACACATTAAAGCCTAACTTATCACTCAAAACAGCTTTTTAAAGATTTTTGCACAAACTGAAACTATTGTGGTGATTAAAGAAACAATAAATGTGTCTGGATCATCCCAGTGTTTGTTTTTAACCTCATGAAACCAAGTTTCCATTTTCCTCTAAAGGGGCTGCAACACCCAGCTGCACAAAACCTTCACTTTTTTTAAAAGTTTCACTCTTTGAATATTTTTCATTTCTTACAATCAGAATTCTCCAATAGATTTGTAGAAGAATTTATTTTCTTTCATGCATCACCAACTGAACCTGTTATGTTAACGTCTCAAGCTCCAGCCTAACCTCATTGAATTTTGCTTAGCAAAGTACTTTTCAACTCTAATAATTAGTAAGATTATATTTCTTATCATCTGTTGGTCGTCTGACCTGATAAACTTCAATGAACATTATGACACAGGAGTGATTGTCTCTAAAAATGGGCTCCTGCACGCTTGCAGACATTTTTCCATCACAACTTATGGATGATGAAGGATTTGATTAAAGCTGTGAAACATTACTGATAAACCTTCATGTGATGTTACATTAAAGCCAATTTTCTATTAAAATCAGGGACTTTTCTAACTGACCTCTGACCTTTGAGCAGTAGTGTGTACTGTATGCTTGTATGTAACTGTATCTGACCTGGATTTTATCACCAGTTTCAAATAAGAATCTTCTTTAAAGTCTGTCTTTCAATACAAATGAAGTTAAACTTTATCAAGGCTGATGGTAAACTGTCCCTAACAAGTCCACTTTATTGCGTGCTCATTGACTTTCTCCTATCAGAGCTGTTTAACAAGCCCACTTTATACATGCTTATTAATCTATCACGCTTATCAGTGGCTCATGGTTGCTTAAAGCCTATGTCTGAACTTGACCACAGAGGCAGAGCATCATTCAATCTTGGCAGCAGCTCCAGGATGACAAACTCCACTTTCTCTGCATCAAGACAGCTCATAACTTTTTAACAGTCTCTCCTGATAGTCTCATATCATCTGCTCTAATCAATAACCATACACTATCATTACAATGTAGACTACAGCTCAAAAGTCTGAGGTGAATTAGAAATGTCTTGTTTTCAGAATAGACTCAAATTAGGTTTCAGATTGAATCACAGCAATTTTAAAAAAAATAATCATATAAATGCTTAATATTAACACTGATCACAAATCATGAATGATTTTTAATAGAATATCTACAGAGGTGTTCAGAGACCCATTTTCAGCAATAATCCCTCCTGTGTTCAGTGGTACATTGTCTTATCTAATGCAAGCTTAACACATTAAAGCCTAACTTATCACTCAAAACAGCTTTTTAAAGATTTTTGCACAAACTGAAACTATTGTGGTGATTAAAGAAACAATAAATGTGTCTGGATCATCCCAGTGTTTGTTTTTAACCTCATGAAACCAAGTTTCCATTTTCCTCTAAAGGGGCTGCAACACCCAGCTGCACAAAACCTTCACTTTTTTAAAAAGTTTCACTCTTTGAATATTTTTCATTTCTTACAATCAGAATTCTCCAATAGATTTGTAGAAGAAAATTATTTTCTTTCATGCATCACCAACTGAACCTGTTATGTTAACGTCTCAAGCTCCAGCCTAACCTCATTGAATTTTGCTTAGCAAAGTACTTTTCAACTCTAATAATTAGTAAGATTATATTTCTTATCATCTGTTGGTCGTCTGACCTGATAAACTTCAATGAACATTATGACACAGGAGTGATTGTCTCTAAAAATGGGCTCCTGCACGCTTGCAGACATTTTTCCATCACAACTTATGGATGATGAAGGATTTGATTAAAGCTGTGAAACATTACTGATAAACTTCATGTGATGTTACATTAAAGCCAATTTTCTATTAAATCAGGGACTTTTCTAACTGACCTCTGACCTTTGAGCAGTAGTGTGTACTGTATGCTTGTATGTAACTGTATCTGACCTGGATTTTATCACCAGTTTCAAATAAGAATCTTCATTAAAGTGTCTTTTTTAATATACAAATAAGTTAAACTTTATCAAGGCTGATGGTAAACTGTCCCTAACAAGTCCACTTTATTGCGTGCTCATTGACTTTCTCCTATCAGAGCTGTTTAACAAGCCCACTTTATACATGCTTATTAATCTATCACGCTTATCAGTGGCTCATGGTTGCTTAAAGCCTATGTCTGAACTTGACCACAGAGGCAGAGCATCATTCAATCTTGGCAGCAGCTCCAGGATGACAAACTCCACTTTCTCTGCATCAAGACAGCTCATAACTTTTTAACAGTCTCTCCTGATAGTCTCATATCATCTGCTCTAATCAATAACCATACACTATCATTACAATGTAGACTACAGCTCAAAAGTCTGAGGTGAATTAGAAATGTCTTGTTTTCTGAATAGACTCAAATTAGGTTTCAGATTGAATCACAGCATTTTATGAAAATAATCATATAAATGCTTAATATTAACACTGATCACAAATCATGAATGATTTTTTAGTAGAATATCTACAGAGGTGTTCAGAGACCCATTTTCAGCAATAATCCCTCCTGTGTTCAGTGGTACATTGTCTTATCTAATGCAAGCTTAACACATTAAAGCCTAACTTATCACTCAAAACAGCTTTTTAAAGATTTTTGCACAAACTGAAACTATTGTGGTGATTAAAGAAACAATAAATGTGTCTGGATCATCCCAGTGTTTGTTTTAACCTCATGAAACCAAGTTTCCATTTCCTCTAAAGGGGCTGCAACACCCAGCTGCACAAAACCTTCACTTTTTTTAACAGTTTCACTCTTTGAATATTTTTCATTTCTTACAATCAGAATTCTCCAATAGATTTGTAGAAGATTTATTTTCTTTCATGAATCACCAACTGAACCTGTTATGTTAACGTCTCAAGCTCCAGCCTAACCTCATTGAATTTTGCTTAGCAAAGTACTTTTCAACTCTAATAATTAGTAAGATTATATTTCTTATCATCTGTTGGTCGTCTGACCTGATAAACTTCAATGAACATTATGACACAGGAGTGATTGTCTCTAAAAATGGGCTCCTGCACGCTTGCAGACATTTTTCCATCACAACTTATGGATGATGAAGGATTTGATTAAAGCTGTGAAACATTACTGATAAACTTCATGTGATGTTACATTAAAGCCAATTTTCTATTAAAATCAGGGACTTTTCTAACTGACCTCTGACCTTTGAGCAGTAGTGTGTACTGTATGCTTGTATGTAACTGTATCTGACCTGGATTTTATCACCAGTTTCAAATAAGAATCTTCATTAAAGTCTGTCTTTCATATACAAATGAAGTTAAACTTTATCAAGGCTGATGGTAAACTGTCCCTAACAAGTCCACTTTATTGCGTGCTCATTGACTTTCTCCTATCAGAGCTGTTTAACAAGCCCACTTTATACATGCTTATTAATCTATCACGCTTATCAGTGGCTCATGGTTGCTTAAAGCCTATGTCTGAACTTGACCACAGAGGCAGAGCATCATTCAATCTTGGCAGCAGCTCCAGGATGACAAACTCCACTTTCTCTGCATCAAGACAGCTCATAACTTTTTAACAGTCTCTCCTGATAGTCTCATATCATCTGCTCTAATCAATAACCATACACTATCATTACAATGTAGCTCAAAAGTCTGAGGTGAATTAGAAATGTCTTGTTTTCAGAATAGACTCAAATTAGGTTTCAGATTGAATCACAGCAATTTATGAAAATAATCATATAAATGCTTAATATTAACACTGATCACAAATCATGAATGATTTTTAATAGAATATCTACAGAGGTGTTCAGAGACCCATTTTCAGCAATAATCCCTCCTGTGTTCAGTGGTACATTGTCTTATCTAATTCAAGCTTAACACATTAAAGCCTAACTTATCACTCAAAACAGCTTTTTAAAGATTTTTGCACAAACTGAAACTATTGTGGTGATTAAAGAAACAATAAATGTGTCTGGATCATCCCAGTGTTTGTTTTTAACCTCATGAAACCAAGTTTCCATTGTCCTCTAAAGGGGCTGCAACACCCAGCTGCACAAAACCTTCACTTTTTTAAAAGTTTCACTCTTTGAATATTTTTCATTTCTTACAATCAGAATTCTCCAATAGATTTGTAGAAGATTTATTTTCTTTCATGCATCACCAACTGAACCTGTTATGTTAACGTCTCAAGCTCCAGCCTAACCTCATTGAATTTTGCTTAGCAAAGTACTTTTCAACTCTAATAATTAGTAAGATTATATTTCTTATCATCTGTTGGTCGTCTGACCTGATAAACTTCAATGAACATTATGACACAGGAGTGATTGTCTCTAAAAATGGGCTCCTGCACGCTTGCAGACATTTTTCCATCACAACTTATGGATGATGAAGGATTTGATTAAAGCTGTGAAACATTACTGATAAACTTCATGTGATGTTACATTAAAACCAATTTTCTATTAAAATCAGGGACTTTTCTAACTGACCTCTGACCTTTGAGCAGTAGTGTGTACTGTATGCTTGTATGTAACTGTATCTGACCTGGATTTTATCACCAGTTTCAAATAAGAATCTTCATTAAAGTCTGTCTTTCAATACAAATGAAGTTAAACTTTATCAAGGCTGATGGTAAACTGTCCCTAACAAGTCCACTTTATTGCGTGCTCATTGACTTTCTCCTATCAGAGCTGTTTAACAAGCCCACTTTATACATGCTTATTAATCTATCACGCTTATCAGTGGCTCATGGTTGCTTAAAGCCTATGTCTGAACTTGACCACAGAGGCAGAGCATCATTCAATCTTGGCAGCAGCTCCAGGATGACAAACTCCACTTTCTCTGCATCAAGACAGCTCATAACTTTTTTAACAGTCTCTCCTGATAGTCTCATATCATCTGCTCTAATCAATAACCATACACTATCATTACAATGTAGACTACAGCTCAAAAGTCTGAGGTGAATTAGAAATGTCTTGTTTTCAGAATAGACTCAAATTAGGTTTCAGATTGAATCACAGCAATTTTTAAAAAATAATCATATAAATGCTTAATATTAACACTGATCACAAATCATGAATGATTTTTAATAGAATATCTACAGAGGTGTTCAGAGACCCATTTTCAGCAATAATCCCTCCTGTGTTCAGTGGTACATTGTCTTATCTAATGCAAGCTTAACACATTAAAGCCTAACTTATCACTCAAAACAGCTTTTTAAAGATTTTTGCACAAACTGAAACTATTGTGGTGATTAAAGAAACAATAAATGTGTCTAGATCATCCCAGTGTTTGTTTTTAACCTCATGAAACCAAGTTTCCATTTTCCTCTAAAGGGGCTGCAACACCCAGCTGCACAAAACCTTCACTTTTTTTAACAGTTTCACTCTTTGAATATTTTTCATTTCTTACAATCAGAATTCTCCCATAGATTTGTAGAAGAAAATTTATTTTCTTTCAGGTATCACCAACTGAACCTGTTATGTTAACATCTCAAGCTCCAGCCTAACCTCATTGAATTTTGCTTAGCAAAGTACTTTTCAACTCTAATAATTAGTAAGATTATATTTCTTATCATCTGTTGGTCGTCTGACCTGATAAACTTCAATGAACATTATGACACAGGAGTGATTGTCTCTAAAAATGGGCTCCTGCACGCTTGCAGACATTTTTCCATCACAACTTATGGATGATGAGGATTTGATTAAAGCTGTGAAACATTACTGATAAACTTCATGTGATGTTACATTAAAGCCAATTTTCTATTAAAATCAGGGACTTTTCTAACTGACCTCTGACCTTTGAGCAGTAGTGTGTACTGTATGCTTGTATGTAACTGTATCTGACCTGGATTTTATCACCAGTTTCAAATAAGAATATTCATTAAAGTGTCTTTTTTAATATACAAAATAAGTTAAACTTTATCACGGCTGATGGTAAACTGTCCCTAACAAGTCCACTTTATTGCGTGCTCATTGACGTTCTCCTATCAGAGCTGTTTAACAAGCCCACTTTATACATGCTTATTAATCTATCACGCTTATCAGTGGCTCATGGTTGCTTAAAGCCTATGTCTGAACTTGACCACAGAGGCAGAGCATCATTCAATCTTGGCAGCAGCTCCAGGATGACAAACTCCACTTTCTCTGCATCAAGACAGCTCATAACTTTTTAACAGTCTCTCCTGATAGTCTCATATCATCTGCTCTAATCAATAACCATACACTATCATTACAATGTAGACTACAGCTCAAAAGTCTGAGGTGAATTAGAAATGTCTTGTTTTCAGAATATACTCAAATTAGGTTTCAGATTGAATCACAGCAGTTTTTAAAAAATAATCATATAAATGCTTAATATTAACACTGATCACAAATCATGAATGATTTTTAATAGAATATCTACAGAGGTGTTCAGAGACCCATTTTCAGCAATAATCTCTCTTGTGTTCAGTGGTACATTGTCTTATCTAATGCAAGCTTAACACATTAAAGCCTAACTTATCACTCAAAACAGCTTTTTAAAGATTTTTGCACAAACTGAAACTATTGTGGTGATTAAAGAAACAATAAATGTGTCTGGATCATCCCAGTGTTTGTTTTTAACCTCATGAAACCAAGTTTCCATTTTCCTCTAAAGGGGCTGCAACACCCAGCTGCACAAAACCTTCACTTTTTTTAAAAAGTTTCACTCTTTGAATATTTTTCATTTCTTACAATCAGAATTCTCCAATAGATTTGTAGAAGATTTATTTTCTTTCATGCATCACCAACTGAACCTGTTATGTTAACGTCTCAAGCTCCAGCCTAACCTCATTGAATTTTGCTTAGCAAAGTACTTTTCAACTCTAATAATTAGTAAGATTATATTTCTTATCATCTGTTGGTCGTCTGACTTGATAAACTTCAATGAACATTATGACACAGGAGTGATTTTCTCTAAAAATGGGCTCCTGCACGCTTGCAGACATTTTTCCATCACAACTTATGGATGATGAAGGATTTGATTAAAAGCTGTGAAACATTACTGATAAACTTCATGTGATGTTACATTAAAGCCAATTTTCTATTAAAGTCAGGGACTTTTCTAACTGACCTCTGACCTTTGAGGAGTAGTGTGTACTGTATGCTTGTATGTAACTGTATCTGACCTGGATTTTATCACCAGTTTCAAATAAGAATCTTCATTAAAGTGTCTTTTTTAATATACAAAATAAGTTAAACTTTATCAAGGCTGATGGTAAACTGTCCCTAACAAGTCCACTTTATTGCGTGCTCATTGACTTTCTCCTATCAGAGCTGTTTAACAAGCCCACTTTATACATGCTTATTAATCTATCACGCTTATCAGTGGCTCATGGTTGCTTAAAGCCTATGTCTGAACTTGACCACAGAGGCAGAGCATCATTCAATCTTGGCAGCAGCTCCAGGATGACAAACTCCACTTTCTCTGCATCAAGACAGCTCATAACTTTTTAACAGTCTCTCCTGATAGTCTCATATCATCTGCTCTAATCAATAACCATACACTATCATTACAATGTAGACTACAGCTCAAAAGTCTGAGGTGAATTAGAAATGTCTTGTTTTCAGAATAGACTCAAATTTGGTTTCAGATTGAATCACAGCAATCTTTTAAAAAATAATCATATAAATGCTTAATATTAACACTGATCACAAATCATGAATGATTTTTAGTAGAATATCTACAGAGGTGTTCAGAGACCCATTTTCAGCAATAATCTCTCTTGTGTTCAGTGGTACATTGTCTTATCTAATGCAAGCTTAACACATTAAAGCCTAACTTATCACTCAAAACAGCTTTTTAAAGATTTTTGCACAAACTGAAACTATTGTGGTGATTAAAGAAACAATAAATGTGTCTGGATCATCCCAGTGTTTGTTTTTAACCTCATGAAACCAAGTTTCCATTGTCCTCTAAAGGGGCTGCAACACCCAGCTGCACAAAACCTTCACTTTTTTTAACAGTTTCACTCTTTGAATATTTTTCATTTCTTACAATCAGAATTCTCCAATAGATTTGTAGAAGATTTATTTTCTTTCATGCATCACCAACTGAACCTGTTATGTTAACGTCTCAAGCTCCAGCCTAACTTCATTGAATTTTGCTTAGCAAAGTACTTTTCAACTCTAATAATTAGTAAGATTATATTTCTTATCATCTGTTGGTCGTCTGACCTGATAAACTTCAATGAACATTATGACACAGGAGTGATTGTCTCTAAAAATGGGCTCCTGCACGCTTGCAGACATTCTTCCATCACAACTTATGGATGATGAAGGATTTGATTAAAGCTGTGAAACATTACTGATAACCTTCATGTGATGTTACATTAAAGCCAATTTTCTATTAAAATCAGGGACTTTTCTAACTGACCTCTGACCTTTGAGCAGTAGTGTGTACTCTATGCTTGTATGTAACTGTATCTGACCTGGATTTTATCACCAGTTTCAAATAAGAATCTTCTTTAAAGTCTGTCTTTCAATACAAAATATATTAAACTTTATCACGGCTGATGGTAAACTGTCCCTAACAAGTCCACTTTATTGCGTGCTCATTGACTTTCTCCTATCAGAGCTGTTTAACAAGCCCACTTTATACATGCTTATTAATCTATCACGCTTATCAGTGGCTCATGGTTGCTTAAAGCCTATGTCTGAACTTGACCACAGAGGCAGAGCATCATTCAATCTTGGCAGCAGCTCCAGGATGACAAACTCCACTTTCTCTGCATCAAGACAGCTCATAACTTTTTAACAGTCTCTCCTGATAGTCTCATATCATCTGCTCTAATCAATAACCATACACTATCATTACAATGTAGACTACAGCTCAAAAGTCTGAGGTGAATTAGAAATGTCTTGTTTTCAGAATAGACTCAAATTAGGTTTCAGATTGAATCACAGCAATTTTTAAAAAATAATCATATAAATGCTTAATATTAACACTGATCACAAATCATGAATGATTTTTAATAGAATATCTACAGAGGTGTTCAGAGACCCATTTTCAGCAATAATCCCTCCTGTGTTCAGTGGTACATTGTCTTATCTAATGCAAGCTTAACACATTAAAGCCTAACTTATCACTCAAAACAGCTTTTTAAAGATTTTTGCACAAACTGAAACTATTGTGGTGATTAAAGAAACAATAAATGTGTCTGGATCATCCCAGTGTTTGTTTCTAACCTCATGAAACCAAGTTTCCATTTTCCTCTAAAGGTGCTGCAACACCCAGCTGCACAAAACCTTCACTTTTTTTAACAGTTTCACTCTTTGAATATTTTTCATTTCTTACAATCAGAATTCTCCAATAGATTTGTAGAAGATTTATTTTCTTTCATGAATCACCAACAGAACCTGTTATGTTAACGTCTCAAGCTCCAGCCTAACCTCATTGAATTTTGCTTAGCAAAGTACTTTTCAACTCTAATAATTAGTAAGATTATATTTCTTATCATCTGTTGGTCGTCTGACCTGATAAACTTCAATGAACATTATGACACAGGAGTGATTGTCTCTAAAAATGGGCTCCTGCACGCTTGCAGACATTTTTCCATCACAACTTATGGATGATGAAGGATTTGATGAAAAGCTGTGAAACATTACTGATAACCTTGATGTGATGTTACATTAAAGCCAATTTTCTATTAAAGTCAGGGACTTTTCTAACTGACCTCTGACCTTTGAGCAGTAGTGTGTACTGTATGCTTGTATGTAACTGTATCTGACCTGGATTTTATCATCACTTTCAAATAAGAATCTTCATTAAAGTGTCTTTTTTAATATACAAAATAAGTTAAACTTTATCAAGGCTGATGGTAAACTGTCCCTAACAAGTCCACTTTATTGCTTGCTCATTGACTTTCTCCTATCAGAGCTGTTTAACAAGCCCACTTTATACATGCTTATTAATCTATCACGCTTATCAGTGGCTCATGGTTGCTTAAAGCCTATGTCTGAACTTGACCACAGAGGCAGAGCATCATTCAATCTTGGCAGCAGCTCCAGGATGACAAACTCCACTTTCTCTGCATCAAGACAGCTCATAACTTTTTAACAGTCTCTCCTGATAGTCTCATATCATCTGCTCTAATCAATAACCATACACTATCATTACAATGTAGACTACAGCTCAAAAGTCTGAGGTGAATTAGAAATGTCTTGTTTTCTGAATAGACTCAAATTAGGTTTCAGATTGAATCACAGCAATTTTTAAAAAATAATCATATAAATGCTTAATATTAACACTGATCACAAATCATGAATGATTTTTAGTAGAATATCTACAGAGGTGTTCAGAGACCCATTTTCAGCAATAATCCCTCCTGTGTTCAGTGGTACATTGTCTTATCTAATGCAAGCTTAACACATTAAAGACTAAGTTATCACTCAAAACAGCTTTTTAAAGATTTTTGCACAAACTGAAACTATTGTGGTGATTAAAGAAACAATAAATGTGTCTGGATCATCCCAGTGTTTGTTTTTAACCTCATGAAACCAAGTTTCCATTTTCCTCTAAAGGGGCTGCAACACCCAGCTGCACAAAACCTTCACTTTTTTTAAAAAGTTTCACTCGTTGAATATTTTTCATTTCTTACAATCAGAATTCTCCAATAGATTTGTAGAAGAAAATTATTTTCTTTCAGGCATCACCAACTGAACCTGTTATGTTAACGTCTCAAGCTCCAGCCTAACCTCATTGAATTTTGCTTAGCAAAGTACTTTTCAACTCTAATAATTAGTAAGATTATATTTCTTATCATCTGTTGGTCGTCTGACCTGATAAACTTCAATGAACATTATGACACAGGAGTGATTGTCTCTAAAAATGGGCTCCTGCACGCTTGCAGACATTCTTCCATCACAACTTATGGATGATGAAGGATTTGATTAAAGCTGTGAAACATTACTGATAAACTTCATGTGATGTTACATTAAAGCCAATTTTCTATTAAAATCAGGGACTTTTCTAACTGACCTCTGACCTTTGAGCAGTAGTGTGTACTGTATGCTTGTATGTAACTGTATCTGACCTAGATTTTATCACCAGTTTCAAATAAGAATCTTCATTAAAGTGTCTTTTTTAATATATAAAATAAGTTAAACTTTATCAAGGCTGATGGTAAACTGTCCCTAACAAGTCCACTTTATTGCTTGCTCATTGACTTTCTCCTATCAGAACTGTTTAACAAGCCCACTTTATACATGCTTATTAATCTATCACGCTTATCAGTGGCTCATGGTTGCTTAAAGCCTATGTCTGAACTTGACCACAGAGGCAGAGCATCATTCAATCTTGGCAGCAGCTCCAGGATGACAAACTCCACTTTCTCTGCATCAAGACAGCTCATAACTTTTTAACAGTCTCTCCTGATGGTCTCATATCATCTGCTCTAATCAATAACCATACACTATCATTACAATGTAGACTACAGCTCAAAAGTCTGAGGTGAATTAGAAATGTCTTGTTTTCAGAATAGACTCAAATTTGGTTTCAGATTGAATCACAGCAATCTTTAAAAAATAATCATATAAATGCTTAATATTAACACTGATCACAAATCATGAATGATTTTTAGTAGAATATCTACAGAGGTGTTCAGAGACCCATTTTCAGCAATAATCCCTCCTGTGTTCAGTGGTACATTGTCTTATCTAATGCAAGCTTAACACATTAAAGCCTAAGTTATCACTCAAAACAGCTTTTTAAAGATTTTTGCACAAACTGAAACTATTGTGGTGATTAAAGAAACAATAAATGTGTCTGGATCATCCCAGTGTTTGTTTTTAACCTCATGAAACCAAGTTTCCATTTTCCTCTAAAGGGGCTGCAACACCCAGCTGCACAAAACCTTCACTTTTTTTAACAGTTTCACTCTTTGAATATTTTTCATTTCTTACAATCAGAATTCTCCAATAGATTTGTAGAAGATTTATTTTCTTTCATGCATCACCAACTGAACCTGTTATGTTAACGTCTCAAGCTCCAGCCTAACCTCATTGAATTTTGCTTAGCAAAGTACTTTTCAACTCTAATAATTAGTAAGATTATATTTCTTATCATCTGTTGGTCGTCTGACCTGATAAACTTCAATGAACATTATGACACAGGAGTGATTGTCTCTAAAAATGGGCTCCTGCACGCTTGCAGACATTTTTCCATCACAACTTATGGATGATGAAGGATTTGATTAAAGCTGTGAAACATTACTGATAAACTTCATGTGATGTTACATTAAAGCCAACTTTCTATTAAAATCAGGGACTTTTCTAACTGACCTCTGACCTTTGAGCAGTAGTGTGTACTGTATGCTTGTATGTAACTGTATCTGACCTGGATTTTATCACCAGTTTCAAATACGAATCTTCTTTAAAGTCTGTCTTTCAATACAAATGAAGTTAAACTTTATCAAGGCTGATGGTAAACTGTCCCTAACAAGTCCACTTTATTGCGTGCTCATTGACTTTCTCCTATCAGAGCTGTTTAACAAGCCCACTTTATACATGCTTATTAATCTATCACGCTTATCAGTGGCTCATGGTTGCTTAAAGCCTATGTCTGAACTTGACCACAGAGGCAGAGCATCATTCAATCTTGGCAGCAGCTCCAGGATGACAAACTCCACTTTCTCTGCATCAAGACAGCTCATAACCTTTTAACAGTCTCTCCGGATAGTCTCATATCATCTGCTCTAATCAATAACCATACACTATCATTACAATGTAGACTACAGCTCAAAAGTCTGAGGTGAATTAGAAATGTCTTGTTTTCAGAATAGACTCAAATTAGGTTTCAGATTGAATCACAGCAATTTTTAAAAAATAATCATATAAATGCTTAATATTAACACTGATCACAAATCATGAATGATTTTTAATAGAATATCTACAGAGGTGTTCAGAGACCCATTTTCAGCAATAATCCCTCCTGTGTTCAGTGGTACATTGTCTTATCTAATGCAAGCTTAACACATTAAAGCCTAACTTATCACTCAAAACAGCTTTTTAAAGATTTTTGCACAAACTGAAACTATTGTGGTGATTAAAGAAACAATAAATGTGTCTGGATCATCCCAGTGTTTGTTTTTAACCTCATGAAACCAAGTTTCCATTTTCCTCTAAAGGGGCTGCAACACCCAGCTGCACAAAACCTTCACTTTTTTTTAAAAAGTTTCACTCTTTGAATATTTTTCATTTCTTACAATCAGAATTCTCCAATAGATTTGTAGAAGATTTATTTTCTTTCATGCATCACCAACTGAACCTGTTATGTTAACGTCTCAAGCTCCAGCCTAACCTCATTGAATTTTGCTTAGCAAAGTACTTTTCAACTCTAATAATTAGTAAGATTATATTTCTTATCATCTGTTGGTCGTCTGACCTGATAAACTTCAATGAACATTATGACACAGGAGTGATTGTCTCTAAAAATGGGCTCCTGCACGCTTGCAGACATTTTTCCATCACAACTTATGGATGATGAAGGATTTGATTAAAGCTGTGAAACATTACTGATAAACTTCATGTGATGTTACATTAAAGCCAATTTTCTATTAAAATCAGGGACTTTTCTAACTGACCTCTGACCTTTGAGCAGTAGTGTGTACTGTATGCTTGTATGTAACTGTATCTGACCTGGATTTTATCACCAGTTTCAAATACGAATCTTCTTTAAAGTCTGTCTTTCAATACAAATGAAGTTAAACTTTATCAAGGCTGATGGTAAACTGTCCCTAACAAGTCCACTTTATTGCGTGCTCATTGACTTTCTCCTATCAGAGCTGTTTAACAAGCCCACTTTATACATGCTTATTAATCTATCACGCTTATCAGTGGCTCATGGTTGCTTAAAGCCTATGTCTGAACTTGACCACAGAGGCAGAGCATCATTCAATCTTGGCAGCAGCTCCAGGATGACAAACTCCACTTTCTCTGCATCAAGACAGCTCATAACTTTTTAACAGTCTCTCCGGATAGTCTCATATCATCTGCTCTAATCAATAACCATACACTATCATTACAATGTAGACTACAGCTCAAAAGTCTGAGGTGAATTAGAAATGTCTTGTTTTCAGAATAGACTCAAATTAGGTTTCAGATTGAATCACAGCAATTTTTAAAAAATAATCATATAAATGCTTAATATTAACACTGATCACAAATCATGAATGATTTTTAATAGAATATCTACAGAGGTGTTCAGAGACCCATTTTCAGCAATAATCCCTCCTGTGTTCAGTGGTACATTGTCTTATCTAATGCAAGCTTAACACATTAAAGCCTAACTTATCACTCAAAACAGCTTTTTAAAGATTTTTGCACAAACTGAAACTATTGTGGTGATTAAAGAAACAATAAATGTGTCTGGATCATCCCAGTGTTTGTTTTTAACCTCATGAAACCAAGTTTCCATTTTCCTCTAAAGGGGCTGCAACACCCAGCTGCACAAAACCTTCACTTTTTAAAAAAAGTTTCACTCTTTGAATATTTTTCATTTCTTACAATCAGAATTCTCCAATAGATTTGTAGAAGATTTATTTTCTTTCATGCATCACCAACTGAACCTGTTATGTTAACGTCTCAAGCTCCAGCCTAACCTCATTGAATTTTGCTTAGCAAAGTACTTTTCAACTCTAATAATTAGTAAGATTATATTTCTTATCATCTGTTGGTCGTCTGACCTGATAAACTTCAATGAACATTATGACACAGGAGTGATTGTCTCTAAAAATGGGCTCCTGCACGCTTGCAGACATTTTTCCATCACAACTTATGGATGATGAAGGATTTGATTAAAAGCTGTGAAACATTACTGATAAACTTCATGTGATGTTACATTAAAGCCAATTTTCTATTAAAATCAGGGACTTTTCTAACTGACCTCTGACCTTTGAGCAGTAGTGTGTACTGTATGCTTGTATGTAACTGCATCTGACCTGGATTTTATCACCAGTTTCAAATAAAAATCTTCTTTAAAGTCTGTCTTTCAATACAAATGAAGTTAAACTTTATCAAGGCTGATGGTAAACTGTCCCTAACAAGTCCACTTTATTGCGTGCTCATTGACTTTCTCCTATCAGAGCTGTTTAACAAGCCCACTTTATACATGCTTATTAATCTATCACGCTTATCAGTGGCTCATGGTTGCTTAAAGCCTATGTCTGAACTTGACCACAGAGGCAGAGCATCATTCAATCTTGGCAGCAGCTCCAGGATGACAAACTCCACTTTCTCTGCATCAAGACAGCTCATAACTTTTTAACAGTCTCTCCTGATAGTCTCATATCATCTGCTCTAATCAATAACCATACACTATCATTACAATGTAGACTACAGCTCAAAAGTCTGAGGTGAATTAGAAATGTCTTGTTTTCTGAATAGACTCAAATTAGGTTTCAGATTGAATCACAGCAATTTATGAAAATAATCATATAAATGCTTAATATTAACACTGATCACAAATCATGAATGATTTTTAATAGAATATCTACAGAGGTGTTCAGAGACCCATTTTCAGCAATAATCCCTCCTGTGTTCAGTGGTACATTGTCTTATCTAATTCAAGCTTAACACATTAAAGCCTAACTTATCACTCAAAACAGCTTTTTAAAGATTTTTGCACAAACTGAAACTATTGTGGTGATTAAAGAAACAATAAATGTGTCTGGATCATCCCAGTGTTTGTTTTTAACCTCATGAAACCAAGTTTCCATTGTCCTCTAAAGGGGCTGCAACACTCAGCTGCACAAAATCTTCACTTTTTTTAACAGTTTCACTCTTTGAATATTTTTCATTTCTTACAATCAGAATTCTCCAATAGATTTGTAGAAGATTTATTTTCTTTCATGCATCACAAACTGAACCTGTTATGTTAACATCTCAAGCTCCAGCCTAACCTCATTGAATTTTGATTAGCAAAGTACTTTTCAACTCTAATAATTAGTAAGATTATATTTCTTATCATCTGTTGGTCGTCTGACCTGATAAACTTCAATGAACATTATGACACAGGAGTGATTGTCTCTAAAAATGGGCTCCTGCACGCTTGCAGACATTTTTCCATCACAACTTATGGATGATGAAGGATTTGATTAAAGCTGTGAAACATTACTGATAACCTTCATGTGATGTTACATTAAAGCCAATTTTCTATTAAAATCAGGGACTTTTCTAACTGACCTCTGACCTTTGAGCAGTAGTGTGTACTGTATGCTTGTATGTAACTGTATCTGACCTGGATTTTATCACCAGTTTCAAATAAGAATCTTCTTTAAAGTCTGTCTTTCAATACAAAATAAGTTAAACTTTATCAAGGCTGATGGTAAACTGTCCCTAACAAGTCCACTTTATTGCGTGCTCATTGACTTTCTCCTATCAGAGCTGTTTAACAAGTCCACTTTATACATGCTTATTAATCTATCACGCTTATCAGTGGCTCATGGTTGCTTAAAGCCTATGTCTGAACTTGACCACAGAGGCAGAGCATCATTCAATCTTGGCAGAAGCTCCAGGATGACAAACTCCACTTTCTCTGCATCAAGACAGCTCATAACTTTTAACAGTGTCTCTCTGTCCTCATACTTCTATACATTCTTCTGTAATAGATAATTATACCCTATCATTGTAATCAATCTACACTACAGCTCAAAAGTTTGAAGTCAATTTTCACCTGGTTTATAATCATGTGATTGGTCCACACATCAGTGTCTAAAAAAATGCTCATTTTTATCTGTGTCTATCATCAAAATTTGAGTTGATTGCAATCTCTCCCTAACAAGTTCACTTTATTGCGTGCTCATCAATCTCCTCTACAGCTCACCTAACTGAAGTCAGTTAGAAACGTCTTTTTATCTTAAAAAAAAAAACAAGATTCTTTTTTATATTTTGTAAATTGGTTTTGAATGCAAATAAATATAATTGCTTAAAACTTGCATTGATCACCAATTATGATTAATGTTTGATAAAATATTTGCTGGTGTGTGGATTACAACAATAATAGCGAGTGTGCAGATTATATTACCTTCCCTCAGTTTATCACATTAAATCTCATCTTACTAGTGACCCAGCAGTTTTTCCAAATACAGCTGCACTAACCAACATCATTTTTTCAAGTAATATAAAAATCATTTTTATATATTACCTTTTTAAACATTCCATTTTTTCTTTCTAATGTCATTAAATCAAGTTTGCACATTTTTATAACAACATTTGGACCTCCAGATCTTTTTAGCTTTCAGTTTTTTCTCAGTGTCACACATGGATTAGTTTTCATCTCTTACAATAGGAAAGTCAAATCTTCAGACCTTAAAGCAATCTTTGTTTCTTTCAATCATCCTAATATTTTTAATCTCCTGTAATATAATTGCAGTTAACCAGAGCTTAGCTACTCTGATCTACAGTGATTTTGGGGGTTTGGATTTGTTTTTCACAGGTGCAGAGCCTTTTTCTACAAAATTCCGAATAAACTGCATTTTTTAAAAGTACCATTAACCATGTAGACTGACAAGTAACTAACCATGTAACACAGTGATCAGTAGAGAAGAAAGAAAATAACCCATTTCAACATTTCTAGTTCAGATCAAAATTATTGATCTGATTAAGGAAACAGTAAATTTGGCCACATTATTGTCCTGATCCTCCAGTTTTCCCTTTCCAATGTGACTAAATAAAATTCAACTGTTTTTTTTTTAAATAAAAGCAGATGCACATCCATATATTTCTTACAGTAAGAATCCTCCAACAACCTTTCAAAAGAAACATTTTTTGTCTTTCCTCAATTATGAGAGTAACTGAAGCCACAAACCTGAAGCTCGAGACCCCAAACTAACCAAATTTAATGTTTCCTTAATCAGCACAGTAATTTTTAACTCTTTGTGTGTTATGTTTACTCACAGTTTTGATGCTTGCTTCTTCGACTTGATCCAACTCTGCACCATCGCTCTGCTGTTTTCTTCTCATGCTTCTCCTTCATGTCCTCAAATATAATCCAACCTGCCTCCTTGTTTCCTCTTCTTTGACTTGTATTAGCAAAATTTCCAGTTAAATTAAGAGAAATCCAGAAAAGTTTTCCTGCTTCAAAAGCTCTTCCAGTTGCCTGTCTTCTTGTCCTCCTTTAAATGTGCATTTTTCTACATTTGTATTTATTTGACTTCATATTGCCATGACAACATAGCACAGAGCATCATGGTAGATTAAGGCAGGGGGTTCTGTCCTCTGCAGAAATGCTGGTGTTCCATAGTGATGTAAAAGTATGTTAATAATCTTTAAACAGACACTCACTGATCCTGTAAGAGCAGGAATTTAACTGCAAACCCTCACAGTCCCCATCAGCATAGCTGGACTGGCCATCGGGCATACCGGGCATTTGGCCGGTGGCCCGATGGTAATTTTTTGTTTTAAATGGGCCGATGTTTTGTTGTTGTTGTCTTTTTTTCGTAACCGTGTAAACAGTGAAAGGTGGGGATTGGACAGATGCTGGCAGACGTGTAAAAATAACTCAATTGTTTGGTAGTGGCTATGGTGGAGCTTTCACAGATTCAGTAAAATTAGCAAGTGGTGGAGGCCAGCAGGTGGATGGGGGAAAGGGGAGGCGGAGGTGGAGAGACCCAAGGCGGCTGCCGGTCCGACTGTCAGGTGAAATGAGCTTCAGGTAAGAAGTTATGACCTGTAGTCTATCTGGGTCAGATATAAACCAAGTTTTGGTGTAGTTTATTTTCGTTGTGCTAACTTCTTACAGTCAGTTACAATAACTTGTACTGTGTACTAGCTAGCATGACAGAGTTTCTATACAGTTGGGTGGGTGTTCTGCCCAGTGTTGCCAACTCCTTAGTAAGGAAAATCGCTATTGGCTGTCCTAAAAGTCGCTAGAAGTCGCCAAATGACGTCATCGCCTAATTTGCATAATTTGTCATGCTAATGTAATTGTAACCTACGTTGTTGGAGAGAGAAATAACGTTGTGGAAGAGACATAAAGTGAGTAAAAAACGTCCTAAATGCAGTTAGAATTTATTTAGAACTACAAATTAAATTTATTTTAGCAATTATTGTTTTTTAATGTCACAATTCCAACCCTGCTCCTTTATCCAGGCCTGGACTGGCAAAAGTGACCCGAAATTGGCACTCTGGTGGAGTTACTTTGTGTGTGAGAGTGTGTGTTTATAAGTAGTTTTAAACCTTGTGATCCACAAAACAGCCTAACAGTAAAAGAAGAACTCATGCGCGATTCATTTGCAGTTTGGACGCACAGGTGTGAACGTCTCCTGCCCTGATAGCAGCTGGGGGAGGACTATCCTCCACCCGTGAGCGCTTTGGCACGGGTGAGGCGCCCACGGCAGCACCGCTGCTTGTTGAGAGTGAGAGCGATACGCGTTTTCACGTCAAAAAGTCGTCATAAATAAGTCTCCAATAATACCAGAAAAAGTCGCCAGATTTGTCGCTAGTCGCTTTTTAGAAAAAGAGTCGCTAAGGGGGTCTGAAAACTCGCTAAATATAGCGACAAAGTCGCTAAGTTGGCAACACTGGTTCTGCCTTTTATAACTTAAATGGGATATTAGAGTTGTAAACTGCCCTAGAGCTCCCTCTAGTGGCTGCTTTGTGATATGGGTTCGGTTACTTTGGGAAAGGAAAAATGAGAACGTGAAGAAGAAATAAAAGATGGCGGAAAGTGATACCGTAAGGTTATTGTTTTAAGCTAATACGGACCTTAAAATGTTGTTGCCTTGGACAAGATATGTCTGTAAGTATGAGTGTCGATAAAATAATTATTATCTTTTGTTTTGTGTAAAAATGGTTCGATAATTTGTACATTTGAAAGTTTTATCTTGTTAGCTTGTTGTAAGAGTGTAACAAGCTAGTTTTCAATGTTAGTTAGCTAATACAGTATTTTGTACTTTCAGTTTTACGATGGTCAAAGAGAAGGCAATGGTCAGAGGCCATTCTTCAATAAATCAGCGCAAAAAGGAAATAAGTCTGGTTATTGGAGCATCGTTATCTCGCTGTCTAGCTGGTGAAACTAAGAGACTCAAGGCGAGGACAGCATAGTAAAAAGACATTAGCGCAGCGGGCACAACCACGAGGAGCTATTTTCAGCACATCAGTTATGAGTCTGCGGTCAGGAAAGCAATATCAACTGGATCTTCCAGAAGAGGAAGAAACAGCAGACCAAAGAGAAACAGAACAAGTGCACAACGCAGAGAATATGGAGAACAAGGATAATGCAAGCAACGCAGACACACAAGGGGAGTCTAGACGCTCGCGCACATCCAAGCGTTCATCCACAAGTTCTGCAGCACTTAAAGCACGAGCAAAAGCAGAGGCTGCACGTGCACAGCTGGCGTATTCAGAAAGAGAAGCAGCTATAATGAAACAAAAAACTGAACTTGAGGCTAATTTACATGTTTTGAGTTGTCAAAAGGCTGTTGCAATTGCAGAAGCAGAGGTTGCAGTTTATGAAGAAGAAGAGGAGGGACTCTCAAAAAGTGAACTGCGCTATCCATTGGTTGGACCACCCGCCAGTCCAAAACAACGCACAGCAGAGTATGTACAAAAACACTCAGATATTTGCCTTGAAGGATTCAAATTAAAAGTAGATCCACTTGCCTGTCACAAAGCTGCACGTGAACAATGCGAAATGGCTATGAATGCAGATATAGACAATGACGGCTCACACAGTGCTCAAAAGGCTAATGTTAAAGTGGAACTCCAAACACAACAGAGAGAGAGACTGGATTCCCCCAAACCTTATCCGTTCAACACTCCTCAAACATCAACAGAGACACAGGGTGTCCAGGATATTACAAGGTACCTGACACGGAGGGAAATGTTAAGTACTGGACTTTTGCAGTTTGATGACCACCCAGAAAACTACTGGGCGTGGAAGGCGTCATTTCAAAGTGCTATTAAAGACTTGCATGTTACAGCTCAAGAGGAGCTAGATTTAATGGTCAAATGGCTTGGAGTTGAGTCTGGTCACCAGGCCAAAAGAATTCGATCAGTCCATGTCTTTAATCCAGCTGCAGCTCTCAACCTTGTGTGGCAAAGACTCGAGGAATGTTATGGATCTCCAGAAGTGGTAGAAAATGCACTGTTAAAAAAGATTGAACAGTTTCCCAAACTAAACAACAGAGACAACACAAAGTTAAGAGAGCTGGGTGACGTTCTGCAGGAAATAGAATGTGCAAAAGATGGAGGATACCTACCAGGCCTCTCATATTTGGACACAGCTCGCGGAGTCAACCCCATTGTGGAAAAGTTACCATATGGACTGCAGGAAAAATGGATTGCAACAGGAGCAAAGTACAAAGAAGAACATAAAGTTGTTTTCCCCCCTTTCAGTGTCTTTTCAAAGTTTGTAAGACAACAAGCCAAAATAAGAAACGACCCAAGCTTTGTCATCACACCTCCTGCCGACACAAGCTTCAAGAAGGAGAAAAGCTTCAGAGGCAGTAACAGGCAAGTGATTAGTGTACACAAAACGGACATTCCTACAGACACTAGTTCACCTCAAAATAGTTACAGCAAGCCTATAGAAAGCCCTGACAAGGTATGCCCAATACATAAGAAGCCTCACCCTCTTAAAAGGTGCAAGAGTTTTAGAGCAAAGCCCATAGATGAGCGCAAGTCATTTTTAAAAGAGAACAGAATCTGTTTTAAATGCTGTGGCTCTACTCAACATCTAGCAAGGGACTGCAGGGCTCAAATAAAATGCATGGACTGTGGTAGCGACAGGCATTTAGCAGTGCTACATCCAGGTCCACCCCCTGCTCCAGCTGAGAGCTCTGGAGCTGATAAAGATGATGGCGGGGAGACACAGGATAGTGCAAATGCCTCAGTTGTTTCCAAATGCACAGAAGTCTGTGGTGATGAAGATAGCCCACATTCATGCTCAAAAATAAGTCCTGTGTTAGTCTATCCAGAAGGCGAAAAAGAACAGGCTAGAAAGATGTATGCAGTGCTTGATGAACAAAGTAACAAGTCACTAGCTAAGTCTATGTTTTTTGAGCTCTTTAATATTAAGACACGCTCAGAGACTTACAAGCTCAGAACATGCTCAGGACTGTCAGATAATGTCGGCAGAACAGCAGTAAACTTCATGATTGAGTCAATGGATGGTAAAGTAAAGCTCCCACTCCCAAACCTGATTGAATGTGACATGATTCCAGACGACAGGAGAGAGATTCCCTCTCCACAAGTGGCCATGAAGTTCCCACACTTACAGAAGATAGCTGAAAAAGTACCTCCTGTAGAAGAACAAGTACCTATTCTGTTGCTTTTGGGAAGAGACATTATACAGGTACACAAAGTCAGAGAGAGAATCAATGGGCCACACAATACACCTTATGCGCAGCGTTTGGATTTAGGCTGGGTTATAGTTGGGGAAGCCTGCATGGGGAAGACGCATAAGCCCCCTAGTGTGAGTGTTCTCAAAACACATATTCTTCAGAATGGCCGTGCTTCTTACCTCTGCCCATGTCCTAACACGTTTCAAATCAAAGACCAGTTAAACACCACACACAACCCCAAAAAGGACAGGGGAAACACAAACACCAATCAACTGGGAGAAACTGTTTTTGACAGGACAAAAGATGATGACAAACCAGCACTGTCAGTAGAGGACAAAGACTTCATTGACATCATGGAGAAGGAGGTGTATCAAAATGAATGTAACAGCTGGGTGGCGCCTTTGCCATTCCGCTCTCCAAGACCAGAGCTTCCGAGTAACAGAGAGCAAGCATTCAAGCGCCTCCAGTCTCTCAGAAAGACACTGGACCGGAACCCTGAAATGAAAAGACAATATATCGAATTCATTCAAAACATGCTGGACAATGACCATGCAGAAGTCGCTCCACCTTTGGACTCAAACCAAGAACACTGGTACTTGCCATCCTTCGGTGTGTACCACCCACAAAAACCTAATCAGCTGAGAGTAGTCTTTGACTCAAGTGCAGAATTTGAAGGACAGTCCCTTAACAAAGTCTTATTAAGTGGACCCGACCTAAATAACACACTACTGGGTGTCCTTATGTGTTTTAGGAAAGAACCTGTAGCATTTTCAGCTGATGTGCAACAAATGTTTTATTGTTTTGAAGTGAGAGAGGATCATAGGGATTATCTGAGATTCCTTTGGTATGAAGATAATGATCCCGACCAAGGTATTTGTGACTATAGAATGAGGGTTCATGTTTTTGGGAATAGCCCTTCCCCAGCTGTGGCTATTTATTGTATGAGGCGTGCCGCAGTCAAGGGAGAAGAAGAGCACGGACATGATGCAAAGCAGTTTGTAATGAGACATTTTTATGTTGATGATGGTCTCGCATCCACAGCAACAGTGGAAGAAGCTGTTGAGACACTCACAAGCGCTCAAAAGATGCTGGCACAGTCAAACTTAAGGTTACATAAAATAGCCTCTAATGACCACAAAGTAGTGGAAGCGTTTCCTGCTGCCGAGAGAGCCAAGGATCTAAAAGACTTGGATTTAGAGTTGGACGACATACCCCTGCAAAGGAGCTTGGGGGTACTGTGGAATCTTAAGAAGGACTGTTTTACCTTTCACGTCACCACTGAACAAAAGCCGTTCACCAGGAGAGGTGTCTTAGCCACTGTTAACAGTCTGTATGACCCGCTGGGTTTCGTGTCACCCATCACAATGCAGGGAAAAGCTCTTCTCCGTGAATTGACCTCAGAGCAAAAGGACTGGGATGAATCACTTCCTGCAGAAAGAGAAGATGAATGGAGCAGATGGAGAAGTTCATTGAAGGATCTTGAGCGGCTACAGGTACCGAGGTGCTACTTCCCGTTCTCCCAGGCCATTGCTGTGAAAAAAGAACTGTGCATATTTTCAGATGCCTCCACCATGGCTATAGGAGCAGTGGCATATCTGAGAGCTATTGATAGTGAAGGTCAGTGGCACACAGGTTTCATCATGGGCAAGTCCAAAGTAGCCCCAAGACCCGCCCACACTGTTCCTAGATTGGAGTTATGTGCAGCAGTGTTAGCTGTAGAGATGTACGAACTCATTAGAGATGAGATTGACATTGAAGTAGACACTGTCAGATTTTTCACAGACAGTAAAATCGTTCTTGGTTACATACACAACAACACAAAGAGGTTCTACACTTACGTGGCTAACCGAGTGATTAGAATCAGAAAGACTACACATCCAGCACAGTGGTTTTACATAGCCACTAGTGACAATCCAGCAGACACAGCCACTAGACCGATTGCAGCTTCTGCATTGGCTTCTACAAGCTGGTTTAGTGGTCCTTCCTTTTTGACACAACACGACATAGAGAAGTCTCACTGTGATAGTTTCACACTGATCGATCCTGACACAGATGCAGAGATCAGACCTGATATAACAAGTTTTGTTATCAAAGCCTCAGTAACACAGCTAGAGCCATGCCGTTTTGAAAGATTCTCTCATTGGATGAGATTGTGTCGCACTATTGCATCACTGAAGCGTGTGGCAGCATCATTCAAGAAAACAAACACAGAAGGTAAAGGCTGGAAGTGTTTCAGTGAAACTAACACCGCAGATGAAGCGTCTAAAGCAGCAAAGTTCATAATTCACACAGTACAAAGTGAAACGTTCAAAGAAGAGTACAGATGCATAAAAGAAAATCAGCCACTTCCAAAACAAAGCTGTCTTCAAAGATTAAATCCAGTTATTGATGAAGATGGGCTCCTCAGACTAGGAGGTCGATTGGCACCTGCTAACCTAACAAAAGATAAGAAACATCCACTCATTATCCCAAATGCTCATCATATAGCCATCCTTCTTATTAGATACTATCATGAGAAGGTAGCACATCAGGGGCGTCACCTAACAGACGGAGCGCTCAGAGGTGCTGGATTTTGGATTATTGGCAGTAAACGGCTCGTCTCTTCTGTTATTTACAAGTGTGTTCTTTGTCGAAAGCTTCGAGGACGACTTCAGACCCAAAAAATGGCAGATTTACCCGTGGACAGGCTGACACCAATGCCACCGTTCACTAGTGTAGGACTGGATGTCTTTGGACCCTGGACGGTCACCACACGTCGCACCAGAGGAGGGAGTGCAGACAGTAAACGCTGGGCTGTGCTTTTCACCTGCATGTCCACGAGAGCTGTGCACATTGAGCTCATTGAAACAATGTCAACATCCAGCTTCATCAATGCGCTGAGGAGATTTTTCTGCATCCGTGGACCTGCTCAAATACTCAGATCTGATAGAGGTACAAATTTTGTTGGAGCATGCAATGAGTTGCAAATTGATCACAAGGACACAGAACTAAACTCATACCTGCAAGAGAAAGGATGCACATGGCTGTTTAATCCCCCACACTCGTCACACATGGGTGGATCGTGGGAGAGACTTATTGGAGTAGCAAGGCGCATCCTAGATGGTATTCTGTTGAAAGCCGTACATGTCCAACTAATGCATGAAGTGTTAAGTACATTCATGGCAGAAGTAATGGCAATAATGAATGCAAGACCACTTGTACCAGTCTCAACAGATCCAGACAAACCAAACCTTCTCACTCCAGCAATGCTCCTTACACAAAAGGTCAATGCATTATCTGCACCAACAGGAAGCTTTGGACCGCCAGACCTCTACTCAAAGCAATGGAAGCAAGTACAGTGTTTGGCTACGGTGGCCCCTAGAGACAAAGCACGTACAAACTCCAAAACACTTGCAAACTCCAAAACACTTGCAAACTCCAAAACACTTGCAAACTCCAAAACACATGCAAACTCCAAAACACTTGCAAACTCCAAAACACTTGCAAACTCCAAAACACTTGCAAACTCCAAAACACTTGCAAACTCCAAAACACTTGCAAACTCCAAAACACATGCAAACTCCAAAACACTTGCAAACTCCAAAACACATGCAAACTCCAAAACACATGCAAACTCCAAAACACTTGTAAACCCCAAAGCACATGCAAATTCCAAAACACAACGGAAGTGCTCCAGGACGCTAGGGGCAGTGTTGAGCTTTTGTTACCTAGTAACTACACAAGCCAGGATGTACCAATGACCGGATTTGGGGTCTGCAGCCTTAAAGTCCACATTTTAAGGCCGATTACGTCACAGCGACTCGACGAAGGCTGTCCCAATTCAAAGGCTGCTCGAAATGCGGCCCTCAAATGCGTCCTTAATTTCCCTGAATTTTAAGAATGGGTCGCTGTAGCCTTCATGGCCCAACATATCCCAGATTTCATAGCTCGCCTGTGATGTGGATAATTTTGCCGAAAAAAACGGCTGAAGCGGAGCCGCCAAGAGTAAACTTTCAGAAGTAAGTACTGAATATTATGTCACTTATTTATGCGCAAATGTTTTTTATAATGAAGAACATTAAAACATTACTGTTGGCCACATGTCGGGAAAGTTATGTGACATTAGCGATGTTTGTACTAACTTGGTTTTAAAGCCTTTACTCCAAAATATACGCCGTTCAATAGTTGACTTTAATCTTACAGAGAATGTGATGATTTTATGGATAATTAAAGTCAGTCATATATCCACAAACACAACAGGCTGAAAGTCAGTGATGCTGCTCGGTTTGCAGTCCTGAATATCACGGCACAAGCAGGATTCACTGCACTGTTAATGTTAGCTATGTTATATTGCTGCCACTGTTCGGTGGTGTAGAGCCAAACGGACTTTAACGTGTGTTTGAACGAGCTGACGGTTCACTCGTTAAGCTGAAAGAAAGGTGCTTTAATCACAGGAGTCACACACGTGTCCACTGTACCATCTGGGAACTCTTCTTGTTTCGTAATAACACAGTCCTCCTTCTTTTGTGCTGTTTTGTAGCAGTGTATACACCTGAGGCTGTCACCTGTCTGTCTGTCCTGCACTCTCTCTCTTTTTCTTTCTCTCTGATTGTGTAATAAAAGTATGAACATGTATTTATAAGTTACATTTGTGTTTGAATCCTGCAGCTTATCACGCATTTGATTTCCATGTGTGACAACTGCAAGTGTCCAGAGTGAGGACAGACTGAGGGACTCACTGCTGCACATCATCTGTGAGGCTTTGCACCCCTGATGATCCACCAGGACTCAGCAGTGTGTGAGGAAGAGGAGGAGGAAGAGCCAGCAGCAGCTGACAGATGGAGAGAATAGACAGACTGTTCCCTGTTTGTGAAGGACTGCTAGGAAAGTTTAACATAACTAATTGTCTGTCCTGAATCAGTCTTATTAGGTAATGTTCAAATAATTTTATCATTCCAGTGTTTGCAGTGTGGGAGAAAGTACTCAGGGCCTTCAAGTTACACACTATGAAAGGAAGAAACAAGTTTAATATTCAGAAACCTAAAGTATGTATCAGCAGCTGAATGGACCTAAAAATAAATGTTTGTTTCAGTTCTATGAAGCTTTGAGTATTTTGGATTAGTAGCAGTGCTGTGTTTGTTGCATCATATTGCTGTAATTGTTTATATGCTTTATATATTCTGAGGTAAGTTGATCTATAGTGTTACATCATATTCTATAATGATGCTATGTGTTTGTATACTTTCTGCCCAGTTTGACCCATTTAGCAGAAGTCAGCCTGTTTAAGGCTCTGATATCTATTCTGTATGACTTAAAGCAGTTATGACATGGTCTGATTTTCTCACCCAATAAAGGAATATTCAATATATCAGTCTACTCTTCATTTTATCAGAAACAGTTATCACAGCTCATATAATTTCTTTTTACACACGTATGTAAGCAATGAGCCAAATTTAGTAATGCCAACATACTGAAGGAACAACATTTCTCTCTTATATATGATACACCTATATATGCACTGTCAAAGATACTTGTCTTTGAGTGAAGATTTAAGGTGATAAGACCTATAAATAACTGCAACTTGAATCTGTACTGTGGCTCAGTATTTGACACAGAGTTCATGTTCACTGCTGTAATAGCTAATAATGATTAATATAATAACTATAATATTGGCCATATTATATTTACATTACCAAAGTGATATGACTTTAGTCTCATGAACAACATTAGCTAATTGTTATTTACTAACTAATCTTAAATGACTGTTCAGTACAGAAATGAAGCCCAAAAATCATGTTTTACTGTCCTGTGGTCTCAACCTCAGATACTTATCAAATCACACAAAGCTCTTGTAGAAACAAACAAACAAATGAACAAAATATGTTTTCCTTCATTTCTGTCAAACAAAGTTGTATGACACGTTTCCAGCGGTTAGTATCATGGTTGCTAGGCAACCTGGGAAACGCGACAGAGACTAGACCGTCCCATACAGACAAACTTGCCGTTTATTTTGCAAATCGAGCTCAACACTGCCCCTAGCGTCCTGGAGCACTTCCGTTGTGTTTTGGAATTTGCATGTGCTTTGGGGTTTGCATGTGTTTTGGAGTTTGCAAGTGTTTTGGAGTTTGCATGTGTTTTGGAGTTTGCATGTGTTTTGGAGTTTGCATGTGTTTTGGAGTTTGCAAGTGTTTTGGCGTTTGCATGTGTTTTGGAGTTTGCAAGTGTTTTGGAGTTTGCATGTGTTTTGGAGTTTGCAAGTGTTTTGGAGTTTGTACGTGCTTTGTCTCTAGGGGCCACCGTATTTGGCAGACTCTTTTTGGAAACAGTGGAAAAGTGAATATCTTTCAACACTACAGCAAAGGAGAAAATGGACTGATGATAAAACAAACATAAAAGTTGGTGATGTTGTGTTATTGAAAGATGCTCTCGCACACAGAAATGACTGGTCCATGGGAAAAGTTGTAAGAACATTTGAGAGCAAGGACAATAAGGTTCGAAAAGCAGAAGTAAAGACTGTGAAGGATGGAAATGAAAAAGTGTTTTTGAGACCCATCGCTGATATGGTTTTGCTTTTATCAAGTGATAAATAAGTGTTTGAAATAGCCCTAAACTGTTCAAAAGGTTTATTAGAAAAGTTTGTTGTAGTGGCACAATTATATTGTACCAGGCGGGGAGTGTTCTGCCTTTTATAACTTAAATGGGATATTAGAGTTGTAAACTGCCCTAGAGCTCCCTCTAGTGGCTGCTTTGTGATATGGGTTCGGTTACTTTGGGAAAGGAAAAATGAGAACGTGAAGAAGAAATAAAAGATGGCGGAAAGTGATACCGTAAGGTTATTGTTTTAAGCTAATACGGACCTTAAAATGTTGTTGCCTTGGACAAGATATGTCTGTAAGTATGAGTGTCGATAAAATAATTATTATCTTTTGTTTTGTGTAAAAATGGTTCGATAATTTGTACATTTGAAAGTTTTATCTTGTTAGCTTGTTGTAAGAGTGTAACAAGCTAGTTTTCAATGTTAGTTAGCTAATACAGTATTTTGTACTTTCAGTTTTACGATGGTCAAAGAGAAGGCAATGGTCAGAGGCCATTCTTCAATAAATCAGCGCAAAAAGGAAATAAGTCTGGTTATTGGAGCATCGTTATCTCGCTGTCTAGCTGGTGAAACTAAGAGACTCAGGGCGAGGACAGCATAGTGGGTGCTATGATGTTATTGGTGAACTTTATTTTATTCATATGGTTAGTTAGTAGAGTTGCCTACCATCCTGTAAAAAGCGGAATCCGCTGGTATTCAGAGTTAATAGTATGCGTTTTGTATTGAGATGAAAATAAATGCGATTTGTCCCGTACTTCAGCTACAATAAAAAAAAAAAAGACAAAAAGCTGGAGTTATTCTGTGTCTTTACGCTGTCAGCTACCTCTTCTTCTCTCATTCTCCCCCCTCCCTCTCCTGCTGCTACTTCAATCGTGAAACTGATCAATGATCAGCTGATCGCGTTTCTGCCGCCTCTCTCCTGTCTCTCTTGCTTGTTTATCTCCCGCTTTGCGCCAGAAAGAGGAAACTAGTGGAGGTCGGGTTAAACAGCAGCAGCGCCTTTAAACTTGATAAGCTGTTGTTAGAATTTATTTAATATTACTTTCTAGTATCAGCTGATGTTTGTTGGAGCTGTAAAGGCTGCTGGTCATGATATCGGTTTGGTTATCTGGTGAGAGGGAAACATGACAGGTGATGGAGAAACAGGTTTACCTTTTAGGTGACATGAATGGGTTGAAGGAAAGCTATGAACTGTTTCTGAGAGACAACTGTTGTGGAAGTTTTCCACTTAAATAAAGCCTGCAGACGAGCGGTGAGCGGTAGCTAACATTCTTTAATCCATGCACACAAAGACAACATACAAACAAGCTTGTGGAGCCCCCATGGCCGCGGGACAGACGGTCAGCAGAGTCTCTCTGAGCCTAGCATGGCTCTCAGTTAAATACCTTCTCCGGGAACAAAAGGCAGTACACAGCTGTTTCACACCTCAAGGTTCACACTCCCTTGCTACTTCCCAGAATCCTCGAAGAGACAAAAGACTGGTCCTCTGGAGTTCCTGTTTCCCCCCCAACATCCTTGCTACACCCCCTACCATTTGTCTTACAGTATGAGTGTCAGACATGTTAATACAATATATAATGTCATTAATATCTAGGTGAAAGAAATTCCTATACAATCCCACCCTTTGATTCTAAAATCAAGAATCACATTAAAACCAGAATTTCTTTCCTGACATTCTGTATATCACATCAACATTATTGTACACTTAAAGGAGTTTCACACTGTGTATCCTCACTTCACTGTTCTCCCACCACCCTTTGTTCATCTTTAATCTTCCCCACAATCTAAGCTCTCACATGCAAATGGAAACACCAATGATACAGAGGAAAGGTCTTCTCCAGAGTGTCAAAGTACTTTGCATGGCAAAGTGAAACAGCATTAGGTGGTCATTCTCAGTCACAGTCATGGCTCCTGGTGTCTGTGCCATTTACAGAGTCATAATTCCAACGCTGATCTTCCTTGCGCTGTCACTTTTGGAGCTTAGCACGCTCTCTCCATCCCTCGATTTCTGTTCCAACGCAGCTGTAGATTTAAGGCAGAGCACGTCGTACACCTTAGTTGTCTTCCTCAGCGTCAACGTCGAAACTCTTTCATTTTATTTTAAGATTTTGCTGTTCAAAATCTCCTCATGACAATCCTTTGGAAGCCCACTGTCGTTTGTCTGTTGTCCTGCAGATGGTCCCTGCTTCTCATTGGTCCTCTTGAAGCGTTCTCTCCTAGTCACAGTTTGCATCTGAGCCTCAGTCAATCCTTCCATATCCCTCATGTCACGGTTCCTGCAATTTAAAAATGAAAACTTCCCCGGAAAACCCTCTTTTGCCCTATGTTAGCTTAGCACAATTAGACATGCACAATAAAGTTGTGCATTGTCTCTTAAAAATTCTCAGGGCTTCTCCCCTAGAGTAGCTTCACTCCAGGCCCTGTCGTAAGAAAAAACATTAGCCAGTGGTGTGTCCTGCTGTACATCATGTGATTAGATCATATGATTAACCCTTTGCTGTGGAAAAAGTGATATAGATGTTAGCGCAGCGCGTCTATATGCACACTTTCTCACAGTGACCTCTGCATTGTAAACAATACAAGGTCATGAATAACACACCGCTGGTAAATTCACAAAGACACAGAAAGTGGCAATTAAAGGTTAAGTCAGCACGGCCCCAAAGCCCATGCAACCCAGGATGTTGCTGTCATCTGTAAAAAGAAACATACATACATCCACCCTTTTGTCAGGTCAAGGTGGAGGTGCAATCTTGCATAGTCAGTTCCCATTTTTATTTGCCGACAGTAGAACCTCTCGTGACGCAATAAGTTTCTACTGCCAGCAATGACGCCAGTTCAAAAAATAAAAAAGAATTTAGACTGGATTACCTCGCTGAATCCTTTTTGCCAGGGACTTGTTTTCTGATTGTCCCAAATAAGTGGCTTTCTCCCGAGCCCATTTTAATTTTGGAGAAGCTCACTTGCGATTGATCAACATGTTGTATAGCGCTTTCGATTCCGATCTTGCAGGCCTGCTTGAAAAAGAGAAAATTGCCAAACAAAAATCTCAGTGCACTGTTAAAAATCAAAAAATATGAAGGCCTAGTTTAGAAGTTGTCTAAGCATACTCCCTTAGAATGATAGATCAAAACAACTAATTGGCAGGTTCAAAGTGGTACCAAAAGAAAATGCATCAGTAAATCTCCAAAACTTTCATCCACCAGTCACACACCTCACACAACAGCAATATTCTATTAGAAAATGAGTTTTGTTTTCCCCATGTACCCAGATGTGTGTCATAATAAGACCTCCCTCACACATCAGAAACCAGAAACTCAATAATCTATTAGTCTCCACTCATTTGACCCTCCCGCAGCATTCTGTTCACCACTGATTCAATCATCCTTCCCCAAAAATAATACTAGTTCACTAGTCTATGTATCACTTCTTAACCTACTAAGCTAACTGGACAAGATGATGGTAACAGAAATGCTTAAAATGCTATTTGGTCTTCATGAGCTTCATTGCATGTGTGCTTGTGTTAGTAGGATTAATGCATTTTTCTGTTTGTGTAATTTTTGTGTACCTCTCCTTTTTGCGGTGCTCCAGACACTTTTCAATTCTCCACGCAAGGCAGTCGTTTTTTCCTTCCCAGTTTCCTAAACCCAAATTTCATTCCCACACTACAACAGCCTTCCTCCATGTTGTCCCCTTCTCCTTTGACTGTGGTCTCATCTCATCTTTCCCCCTTGCAGCAGTCCAGTGAGAGTCAGTTGTCTTTCAGCTTTGTCCTGTGTCTTCCACTGTCTCATTTTGCCATTTTTGCGCCGAAAGTGGCAAATGTCCAACTCAAGCAGTCTTTTCAAAAGTCCATTCACACAGTGAAGTTGCAGCTCCTTGGAAATGCACATCCATCCATCCAGTCATGATGATGCCATTTTTCGATCGTGGCAGGGCGATCGTGGCTCAAGAGTTGGGAGTTCGCCTTGTAATCGGAAGGTTGCCGGTTCGAGCCCTGGCTCGGATAGTCTCGGTCGTTGTGTCCTTGGGCAAGACACTTCACCTACCACCTACTGGCGTTGGCCAGAAGGGCCGATGGCGCGATATGGCAGCCTCGCTTCTGTCAGTCTGCCCCAGGGCAGCTGTGGCTACAACTGTAGCTTGCCTCCACCAGTGTGTGAATGTGAGAGTGAATGGGTGGATGACTGGACGTGTAAAAGCGCTTTGGGGTCCCTAGGCGGGACTAGTAAAAGCGCTATACAAATACAGGCCATTTACCATTTCTCCTTGCTGTCGCTGTCTTGCACAGCTGTTGCTGCTGGACCTTTTCTTCACTGCTCAGGATGCTGCTGTGAGCTCTTGAGATCCATCTCGTTGTTCTGGAACTGCATTTCTTGTCTTCAGGGAGAGATTCTTGGAGCTTGTGTTCTCAGGGTTACAAACACATGGAAGTTAAGCTGGAAAACAATTCAGCCAAAACTTGGCTTGAGTGTTTCTAATCATGTTAGCCTATAATTTCTTCCGACTGCTGCACGTGAAAAATTGATCCAGGTCTGCTCTTCACCTGCAAGTGACACACTGAGACATTTTGATCATTCTTCTCATTGCTTAAAACAACACATCTCCCCTCTCTGGTTCTGAACTCCCCTTTCTTAAAACCCAGAAAGATTTTAGTTGTTCTACGTTGAAAACCACCAAACCCTCTTCCTATTTTGCTTATTTTTTATCAACAATTCTGCTAAAAAAAAGAAATTTTCGTGTGTCCACCCTAGGGGAGCTGGTGGCCTGCAGTACCACCTTCTCCCTCTAGTTGGAAACAGCTGTTACACACATTTCTACACTCCTCTCTCTCTTTTTTTTTTTTTTTTCTTGTTTTGTTCCCCATTTTCAACATTTTCTAACCCCATTTTTCACTGTTTTTACACACACATCAACTTTCCCCACACAACCATTCTCTGAAATCTTACACACCACACATCTACTCAATTCTTACCATACAGTCACGCATTGAGTTTTGTCTCTGGCCGCCTGGTGGAAGGCCTGCCGCTTTACTGGATCCAGTTTCCCTTTACATTCAGAGCGTCCTCTGCAATGGCCTTCTTCCCTTACCGAAAAGTGCTAAAATACCGTCACTCCGCACACTGTATTGTGCAGACGTGATTATCAACAGTGGACTCGAACCACCGTTCCCTGTGATGGACCGGTGTTTTGCAATTACTCTGGCAGACGACTGCTTTTCTTTTGCACAACACCGGAACCGAACACAAGCCTGGGGACTCTAACCCCAGGATTTTCCCCGACAGTGTACCCGAACCGCCGTTCCTGTGGCGTACTTGGACCGAACACAGGTCTGGGCCGGCTTCTCCCCAACAACGTGCGCGAGCCACTGTCCTTGTGATGAGCCGTACCCAACACAAGCCTGGGGCCTCAAACCGCCAGGATTTTCCCTCCGGAGACTCGAACTCCGGAGTCGGCCATGCTGTTTATTGATGTGGTAAATAAATAGTTTATAAAAATGATCACTAAATCTGTCATTTATTATTTTTAATATTCAGTAATGGTCATGTCTTACCTCTTGTCTGCTCTGTCTTAATTTCAGGTTTCCACCATATGTTCTAGATAGTTCAGGAAGTTAACTCAACCAAGCAGTCTTTGGGTTTCGGCTAAGTACTGTTTAGAATACCAGTATAGGGAGCCTCCAGCCTCCAGTCCCTCCTGCTGAGACTATGAAAACTTCCAGATGGTTCTCACTCTGGAGACCTACCTTGCGCGGGCTGCAAAGAACGAGTTCCTCAACTTGGTGCCTGATATTGAAGAAATGCGACCAGGGTGAGTAATGCCATATTAACCTAAATACTGTCACTAAGACATGTGTCTCACAGACCAAATGTAAGTCGACACTCATGTTCTCTAGTTCAAGCAGAAATGATGTGGATTGATTCAAATTCCTGAGCCTGGATGATTTCAGCTGGAAACAAACCAACTCTGCTTCTTCCTCAGAAAAACAAGCGCTCTCTTAAAAAATAAATAAATGAATAAAATCACTTCTTTTCAGATCTGTTGTGTCCAAGAAGAGTTTTCTAAGCTTCATGGAGCCTCGCTCTAACTCATGGGTGAAGCTTTTTGTGGTTGTTCGCCGGCCCTACGTCTTCATCTACAACAGCAACCAGGACCCCGTGGAGCGAGGCGTCCTCAACCTCTCCACAGCACAGGTGGAATACAGCGAAGAGCAGCAGGCCATGCTTATGGTTTGAGGCAGGATAGAGAAAGGCTGGATGTAACACGCTTGTCTTTAATGAGAATTCATTCAAATTGTTTTGGTGCACGTTGGCCAGTTTTGGACACATTGATTGATGAAATGGCAAATTGACTGGGATTTATCATTTGAATGAACATAAATATAATGTGATGTTTTCTTTTCAGACGCCCAACACATTTGCAGTGTGCACAAAACATGGAGGCATCCTCCTGCAGGCCAACAACGAGAATGACATGAACGACTAGCTGTATGCCTTTAATCCTCTGCTAGCAGGAACAATAAGGTACGCACACACAGACACACACGCACCTCTCACACCACAGTCAAACGTACAGCTTCTGCACCCTTCAAAAACATTCCCTTCTCCTCACAACGTAAAACTCTCCCCACAGATCTAAGTTGGCGAGGAAGAACTGAGCGGGCAGAGCGGTACGCGGGAAAACCACCGCTTCCATCCTTTATGAAAAGCCTTTGAAAATACCGAAAATACCAAGTGTTAAAACGTATTAATCATTGTGATTCTTGATGGTTTTCTCTTGTAAGTAGACTTGTGGCTTAAGTCTCTTTTCATGTGACTCAAACGTTTAAGTTCCACAGAACTTTTGCCTCCCCCCTTCCCTCCAGCAACCCCGCTGCCAACTTAGCTTTCCTCCTCTCTATTCCCTCCCCTCAGCTTTTTGTGTTTTTGTTTCGATGACAATGTTTGGGTCTAATTTTGTTCCGCTTGTTTGTCATTCCCAAACTCCCCTAACTAAGTAGCATGTTGTAGTAGTCTACTTGTGTGTGCACGACTCTTTAGAAACTTTCGGTTTGCCAATCATCTGTACAAAAAAATGTCTCTATCAGTTTTATTTGTCTCCTGAAATGAGTTTCATTCTATTTTGTGGGTTTTTGCTGTTGGTTTTTTATTAAATTAACATGCTTGCATGATACCTGCAGCAGTCCTCAGGAGAAGACCAGGTTTGCTCAGTTTCAAACGAAAAACAAAAATGAACCAAATCAACCAGCTTACATTTGAAACCATGAAGGAAAAATCTACAGATATCTGCAAGTGACGTGTTAGTTTACGCTCTGCTACCTAAACTATAGCTGCTAATAGATTTATAGGGTATTTTTCTTCTCGCAGTGAATTTGCATCAGGCTGAACCGTCTCTGAAACAAAAACTCAAAGTGGGAATGAACTTTGACAGGAGGGCCACGCCCAATTTCCTCTGTCATCCACGTCATACTTAGATCCTCCTCAATCTGTGTACATACGCCGCCTCTAAACCCCCAATAGTGCCAGTCAGTTAGTGAGTCAGTAAAATACTGACTCACTAACAGGGTTACAAGGAGATGAGGAGGAGGACTAGGAGGATGAAAACGAACTAAGGAGAGAACTTGATTTGTACATGCAGTCTGTTCTGGGATGAGTGTGGTAGTTAACCCTCGTTTAACACATCCCTCTCTGCTCCTCTAGCTCGCTTTATCTCACTGAGAATCAGAAAGCCTTGACATTTACTGCTATTAACTTTACACTCTTGTTGTAAACGCAAAGAAAACACAGTGAAAAGGTTAGAAGGACGTAAGGAAAAAGAAAGAATGAATGGTTTAATAGAAGGAAAGAAGTTAAAGGGACTACATATTCAAAGGTCTTATTTCTGATACTACCCCATGAAAATATTTGCTATTTTAGTGTGAACTAAGAGAGGGTTTGAATGTAAGAGAGAGGAGGAAAAAGGAAAAGGAGACCTAAAATGTAACCCCCTGCATCTCGACGGAGGAGGTGAGTTACATTAGTGCTTCCTCTTTATTAGAAAGCGGTTTGAGTGAATTAGAAGTCTGTTGTTTTTTTGGAGGAGATCTACTCATTAGTCATGCTAGACATCCATCTGAACTCTATCAAAATAAAGGTGTATTTTAACTCATTTTTATTTTTTCTAATATCAGAGGTCTAGGACTATACAAAGTAGCTGGTGAGAACTAAAACAACAGCAAACTTATTGTGTCTTTCTTCACCTCATCACTTTTTTCTGTGTGTGTTTTTCTGTTGATGCCTTTCAAACAAAACTAGCCATGATATTTTCCACCTTCCCCCTCTGACAATTAATAACAGTTAACCAAGCCCCCTTTCAGATTTGTTCACCAAAAGAAAAGAAAAAAAAAAAACGTCATTAACGCTGTTTATTATTTGTCAGACCGGTTTTATTTTCATACTTTGTAAATATCTATGTTGTATGGAGCTTGAACTAAAATGTAAATATGTTTACTGTATTTGTAATAATTATAATCCATTCACTGTACAGCATAGATGTGTCATGCAGATATCTTAATTCTGTGTATGGTAATCTTGCACCATTGAACTGTTAGTGAATGAGGCAACAATAAAAGTGGGAAACGTGCATTAGCAGATCAAGTGCTGCCTGCTTATTTCCTGCTTTATGTGAGCTTCTGCTGTAGTTTATTATGTGCTTTAGTCCCAAGAAACCACCCTTTTACTGTGGCGCACAATAAGATCTTCTGATGTTTGGTGTCATCTTCCTGTGATCTCCTGTGAACAGGTGGATTAATTCATTTCAAGTTTATGTATGTAGCACCAAATCACAGCAGGGGCTGAACACTGTAAAGACTCTAGAATGATTATGGAGGCACAACATTTAAAGCTCCCATCCTTCCATCCCACAGACCTAAATGTTAGTTATATGATAAACAGCCCCGTGTTTGTTTACTTGATTTGTAAAATGCAAAGTGGTGACGTCCTCATATGGAGCCAGTTTTTTTAATAGGCCAAAACAAGTCATTGTTTACAAAAATGTACATTTTATTGGGCAAAATGAGGTAAACAGTGAAGAAAAGTATGAGAAAACGGAGCATAGGATCTCCGGAGACTGTGGCAACTAGAATTATTGTATACGTGTGTGTATTAAGGACTGACACAGACAAAGAATGAATCAGACAGTGAAGCAATGTCCTTTTTAAATGTTTATTTATAAACAGGATAAAACCATTCAAGTATTGAGTCATGAATAAAACATCAACCTCTGATCTGCTAATTGGGAAACAGGATGTCAGTGTATTTTTCAGTGCTAGTCCAAATTGAGTGAGATGACTTTACATTTGAATAGATTTGATTACAAGTTATATTTGGTTTTAATTGAATGAGTTCAATTTGATTTAAATCAAGCCAATTCACAACATATAAACTTGAAATATATGATAAGATAAAGGTTGTGCAATAATACAGAGAAAGCCCCAACAATCAAATGACCCCCTATGAGCAAGAACTTGGCAACAGTGGGAAGGAAAAACTCCATTTTCAGCAGAACCAGAATCAGGGAGGGGCCATCTGCCTCCACCGGTTGGGGTAAGAAAATGAAACTAAACTATAGGGAGACAAAGAGGAAAGATGTTCATGATATATATGAAACTTTCCGCTAGGCTTGACTAAAATATTGTTTTTGACAGGAAAGTATTGTTTCATTCATGTTTATTCCACGAGGTGGACAGCAGGAATAAAACAAACCAGATACTAAGAAATAAAGTATACAATGAAATTTTCTCGATATGCTAAAATTCCCACTGAGACTGGATGAGATTATTCTAAAACTGGTCAAAATACAATTCTCTTCATGCACAGAAATCCCACCCAGTCCCACAACCCAGGACGAATATTCCTTGTGTGTTCTTGAGCTGGACAGAAATTCCTCTTGCTGAGCGGGGTCCACGCCAGCCTCGTGTCAGGCAGACGAGGAGCCTCCTGTCCCAGTCTCATCCGTCCACTGGGCCCATCACATCCCAGCCCAGTTCGCATTCTGCATTGGAGTCCGTCGCTCGATACCACCACGGCTCCCCTCACGTCATCACCTGTAAGTAAAAACAAATAGGAGCCAGAACCATCATCCCGGAAGCTGTCCTGGCTTATAGCCATGGCGACCCTCTCCCAACACGGCTGCACCCAGTGAACAACAGTGAGACGCTATTGACAAATGCAGGCAGTGGTATACATCTGCCCTGATGTCAATCACACACGTTGTCTCCTACTGTCGCCGTTCCTGCTGTCGGGACTGGGTCACCACATCACGCTGACCGGTCTCCAGACAAGGCGTCGCACCCCCCACGATCACGCAGCGGCTCCCTCTTTTCCACCTGGCCTTCATACGTTCCTCTTCCAATCTAGGGCCTCTCTCCTTCCAGTGCTCAGCTTGCTTCCTTTTAATACGACCTTTAAACAGCTGAAAGGACACCTCTGGACACACCCATGCCTCAACATGTGATCACTATCAGCTAATTTTTCCCATGCCCAGCTAATCCACAGTGGATTAAAACAACGTAAAATGACACACTAAAAACATGCGATACAAACAGAATAAAATAGTGCAAATAAAAAATACACTCACAAATAGATACTAAAATCAGAAGAAAACCAAGATAAACAATGAATACAAAATTTCTACTGTGTGCAACTCTTTCAGCTCTTTGAATTATTTTTCATTTCTTACAATCAGAATTCTCCAATAGATTTGTAGAAGATTTATTTTCTTTCATGCATCACCAACTGAACCTGTTATGTTAACGTCTCAAGCTCCAGCCTAACCTCATTGAATTTTGCTTAGCAAAGTACTTTTCAACTCTAATAATTAGTAAGATTATATTTCTTATCATCTGTTGGTCGTCTGACCTGATAAACTTCAATGAACATTATGACACAGGAGTGATTGTCTCTAAAAATGGGCTCCTGCACGCTTGCAGACATTTTTCCATCACAACTTATGGATGATGAAGGATTTGATTAAAGCTGTGAAACATTACTGATAAACTTCATGTGATGTTACATTAAAGCCAATTTTCTAATAAAATCAGGGACTTTTCTAACTGACCTCTGACCTTTGAGCAGTAGTGTGTACTGTATGCTTGTATGTAACTGTATCGGTCCTGGATTTTATCACCAGTTTCAAATAAGAATCTTCTTTAAAGTCTGTCTTTCAATACAAAATAAGTTAAACTTTATCAAGGCTGATGGTAAACTGTCCCTAACAAGTCCACTTTATTGCGTGCTCATTGACTTTCTCCTATCAGAGCTGTTTAACAAGCCCACTTTATACATGCTTATTAATCTATCACGCTTATCAGTGGCTCATGGTTGCTTAAAGCCTATGTCTGAACTTGACCACAGAGGCAGAGCATCATTCAATCTTGGCAGCAGCTCCAGGATGACAAACTCCACTTTCTCTGCATCAAGACAGCTCATAACTTTTTAACAGTCTCTCCTGATAGTCTCATATCATCTGCTCTAATCAATAACCATACACTATCATTACAATGTAGACTACAGCTCAAAAGTCTGAGGTGAATTAGAAATGTCTTGTTTTCAGAATAGACTCAAATTAGGTTTCAGATTGAATCACAGCAATTTATCAAAATAATCATATAAATGCTTAATATTAACACTGATCACAAATCATGAATGATTTTTAATAGAATATCTACAGAGGTGTTCAGAGACCCATTTTCAGCAATAATCCCTCCTGTGTTCAGTGGTACATTGTCTTATCTAATGCAAGCTTAACACATTAAAGCCTAACTTATCACTCAAAACAGCTTTTTAAAGATTTTTGCACAAACTGAAACTATTGTGGTGATTAAAGAAACAATAAATGTGTCTGGATCATCCCAGTGTTTGTTTTTAACCTCATGAAACCAAGTTTCCATTTTCCTCTAAAGGGGCTGCAACACCCAGCTGCACAAAACCTTCACTTTTTTAAAAATTTTCACTCTTTGAATATTTTTCATTTCTTACAATCAGAATTCTCCAATAGATTTGTAGAAGAAAATTATTTTCTTTCAGGCATCACCAACTGAACCTGTTATGTTAACGTCTCAAGCTCCAGCCTAACCTCATTGAATTTTGCTTAGCAAAGTACTTTTCAACTCTAATAATTAGTAAGATTATATTTCTTATCATCTGTTGGTCGTCTGACCTGATAAACTTCAATGAACATTATGACACAGGAGTGATTGTCTCTAAAAATGGGCTCCTGCACGCTTGCAGACATTTTTCCATCACAACTTATGGATGATGAAGGATTTGATTAAAGCTGTGAAACATTACTGATAAACTTCATGTGATGTTACATTAAAGCCAATTTTCTAATAAAATCAGGGACTTTTCTAACTGACCTCTGACCTTTGAGCAGTAGTGTGTACTGTATGCTTGTATGTAACTGTATCTGACCTGGATTTTATCACCAGTTTCAAATAAGAATCTTCTTTAAAGTCTGTCTTTCAATACAAAATAAGTTAAACTTTATCAAGGCTGATGGTAAACTGTCCCTAACAAGTCCACTTTATTGCGTGCTCATTGACTTTCTCCTATCAGAGCTGTTTAACAAGCCCACTTTATACATGCTTATTAATCTATCACGCTTATCAGTGGCTCATGGTTGCTTAAAGCCTATGTCTGAACTTGACCACAGAGGCAGAGCATCATTCAATCTTGGCAGCAGCTCCAGGATGACAAACTCCACTTTCTCTGCATCAAGACAGCTCATAACTTTTTAACAGTCTCTCCTGATAGTCTCATATCATCTGCTCTAATCAATAACCATACACTATCATTACAATGTAGACTACAGCTCAAAAGTCTGAGGTGAATTAGAAATGTCTTGTTTTCAGAATAGACTCAAATTAGGTTTCAGATTGAATCACAGCAATTTTTAAAAACTAATCATATAAATGCTTAATATTAACACTGATCACAAATCATGAATGATTTTTAATAGAATATCTACAGAGGTGTTCAGAGACCCATTTTCAGCAATAATCCCTCCTGTGTTCAGTGGTACATTGTCTTATCTAATGCAAGCTTAACACATTAAAGCCTAACTTATCACTCAAAACAGCTTTTTAAAGATTTTTGCACAAACTGAAACTATTGTGGTGATTAAAGAAACAATAAATGTGTCTGGATCATCCCAGTGTTTGTTTTTAACCTCATGAAACCAAGTTTCCATTTTCCTCTAAAGGGGCTGCAACACCCAGCTGCACAAAACCTTCACTTTTTTAAAAATTTTCACTCTTTGAATATTTTTCATTTCTTACAATCAGAATTCTCCAATAGATTTGTAGAAGAAAATTCTTTTCTTTCAGGCATCACCAACTGAACCTGTTATGTTAACGTCTCAAGCTCCAGCCTAACCTCATTGAATTTTGCTTAGCAAAGTACTTTTCAACTCTAATAATTAGTAAGATTATATTTCTTATCATCTGTTGGTCGTCTGACCTGATAAACTTCAATGAACATTATGACACAGGAGTGATTGTCTCTAAAAATGGGCTCCTGCACGCTTGCAGACATTTTTCCATCACAACTTATGGATGATGAAGGATTTGATTAAAGCTGTGAAACATTACTGATAAACTTCATGCGATGTTACATTAAAGCCAATTTTCTAATAAAATCAGGGACTTTTCTAACTGACCTCTGACCTTTGAGCAGTAGTGTGTACTGTATGCTTGTATGTAACTGTATCTGACCTGGATTTTATCACCAGTTTCAAATAAGAATCTTCATTAAAGTGTCTTTTTTAATATACAAATGAAGTTAAACTTTATCAAGGCTGATGGTAAACTGTCCCTAACAAGTCCACTTTATTGCGTGCTCATTGACTTTCTCCTATCAGAGCTGTTTAACAAGCCCACTTTATACATGCTTATTAATCTATCACGCTTATCAGTGGCTCATGGTTGCTTAAAGCCTATGTCTGAACTTGACCACAGAGGCAGAGCATCATTCAATCTTGGCAGCAGCTCCAGGATGACAAACTCCACTTTCTCTGCATCAAGACAGCTCATAACTTTTTAACAGTCTCTCCTGATAGTCTCATATCATCTGCTCTAATCAATAACCATACACTATCATTACAATGTAGACTACAGCTCAAAAGTCTGAGGTGAATTAGAAATGTCTTGTTTTCAGAATAGACTCAAATTAGTTTTCAGATTGAATCACAGCAATTTTTAAAAAATAATCATATAAATGCTTAATATTAACACTGATCACAAATCATGAATGATTTTTAATAGAATATCTACAGAGGTGTTCAGAGACCCATTTTCAGCAATAATCCCTCCTGTGTTCAGTGGTACATTGTCTTATCTAATGCAAGCTTAACACATTAAAGCCTAACTTATCACTCAAAACAGCTTTTTAAAGATTTTTGCACAAACTGAAACTATTGTGGTGATTAAAGAAACAATAAATGTGTCTGGATCATCCCAGTGTTTGTTTTTAACCTCATGAAACCAAGTTTCCATTTTCCTCTAAAGGGGCTGCAACACCCAGCTGCACAAAACCTTCACTTTTTTAAAACGTTTCACTCGTTGAATATTTTTCATTTCTTACAATCAGAATTCTCCAATAGATTTGTAGAAGATTTATTTTCTTTCATGCATCACCAACTGAACCTGTTATGTTAACGTCTCAAGCTCCAGCCTAACCTCATTGAATTTTCCTTAGCAAAGTACTTTTCAACTCTAATAATTAGTAAGATTATATTTCTTAACATCTGTTGGTCGTCTGACCTGATAAACTTCAATGAACATTATGACACAGGAGTGATTGTCTCTAAAAATGGGCTCCTGCACGCTTGCAGACATTTTTCCATCACAACTTATGGATGATGAAGGATTTGATTAAAAGCTGTGAAACATTACTGATAAACTTCATGTGATGTTACATTAAAACCAATTTTCTATTAAAATCAGGGACTTTTCTAACTGACCTCTGACCTTTGAGCAGTAGTGTGTACTGTATGCTTGTATGTAACTGTATCTGACCTGGATTTTATCACCAGTTTCAAATAAGAATCTTCTTTAAAGTCTGTCTTTCAATACAAATGAAGTTAAACTTTATCAAGGCTGATGGTAAACTGTCCCTAACAAGTCCACTTTATTGCGTGCTCATTGACTTTCTCCTATCAGAGCTGTTTAACAAGCCCACTTTATACATGCTTATTAATCTATCACACTTATCAGTGGCTCATGGTTGCTTAAAGCCTATGTCTGAACTTGACCACAGAGGCAGAGCATCATTCAATCTTGGCAGCAGCTCCAGGATGACAAACTCCACTTTCTCTGCATCAAGACAGCTCATAACTTTTTAACAGTCTCTCCTGATAGTCTCATATCATCTGCTCTAATCAATAACCATACACTATCATTACAATGTAGACTACAGCTCAAAAGTCTGAGGTGAATTAGAAATGTCTTGTTTTCAGAATAGACTCAAATTAGGTTTCAGATTGAATCACAGCAATTTTTAAAAAATAATCATATAAATGCTTAATATTAACACTGATCACAAATCATGAATGATTTTTAATAGAATATCTACAGAGGTGTTCAGAGACCCATTTTCAGCAATAATCCCTCCTGTGTTCAGTGGTACATTGTCTTATCTAATGCAAGCTTAACACATTAAAGCCTAACTTATCACTCAAAACAGCTTTTAAAGATTTTTGCACAAACTGAAACTATTGTGGTGATTAAAGAAACAATAAATGTGTCTGGATCATCCCAGTGTTTGTTTTTAACCTCATGAAACCAAGTTTCCATTTTCCTCTAAAGGGGCTGCAACACCCAGCTGCACAAAACCTTCACTTTTTTAAAAAGTTTCACTCTTTGAATATTTTTCATTTCTTACAATCAGAATTCTCCAATAGATTTGTAGAAGAAAATTATTTTCTTTCATGCATCACCAACTGAACCTGTTATGTTAACGTCTCAAGCTCCAGCCTAACCTCATTGAATTTTGCTTAGCAAAGTACTTTTCAACTCTAATAATTAGTAAGATTATATTTCTTATCATCTGTTGGTCGTCTGACCTGATAAACATCAATGAACATTATGACACAGGAGTGATTGTCTCTAAAAATGGGCTCCTGCACGCTTGCAGACATTTTTCCATCACAACTTATGGATGATGAAGGATTTGATTAAAGCTGTGAAACATTACTGATAACCTTCATGTGATGTTACATTAAAGCCAATTTTCTATTAAAATCAGGGACTTTTCTAACTGACCTCTGACCTTTGAGCAGTAGTGTGTACTGTATGCTTGTATGTAACTGTATCTGACCTGGATTTTATCACCAGTTTCAAATAAGAATCTTCTTTAAAGTCTGTCTTTCAATACAAATGAAGTTAAACTTTATCAAGGCTGATGGTAAACTGTCCCTAACAAGTCCACTTTATTGCGTGCTCATTGACTTTCTCCTATCAGAGCTGTTTAACAAGCCCACTTTATACATGCTTATTAATCTATCACGCTTATCAGTGGCTCATGGTTGCTTAAAGCCTATGTCTGAACTTGACCACAGAGGCAGAGCATCATTCAATCTTGGCAGCAGCTCCAGGATGACAAACTCCACTTTCTCTGCATCAAGACAGCTCATAACTTTTTAACAGTCTCTCCTGATAGTCTCATATCATCTGCTCTAATCAATAACCATACACTATCATTACAATGTAGACTACAGCTCAAAAGTCTGAGGTGAATTAGAAATGTCTTGTTTTCAGAATAGACTCAAATTTGGTTTCAGATTGAATCACAGCAATTTTTAAAAAATAATCATATAAATGCTTAATATTAACACTGATCACAAATCATGAATGATTTTTAATAGAATATCTACAGAGGTGTTCAGAGACCCATTTTCAGCAATAATCCCTCCTGTGTTCAGTGGTACATTGTCTTATCTAATGCAAGCTTAACACATTAAAGCCTAACTTATCACTCAAAACAGCTTTTTAAAGATTTTTGCACAAACTGAAACTATTGTGGTGATTAAAGAAACAATAAATGTGTCTGGATCATCCCAGTGTTTGTTTTTAACCTCATGAAACCAAGTTTCCATTTTCCTCTAAAGGGGCTGCAACACCCAGCTGCACAAAACCTTCACTTTTTTTTAACAGTTTCACTCTTTGAATATTTTTCATTTCTTACAATCAGAATTCTCCAATAGATTTGTAGAAGATTTATTTTCTTTCATGCATCACCAACTGAACCTGTTATGTTAACGTCTCAAGCTCCAGCCTAACCTCATTGAATTTTGCTTAGCAAAGTACTTTTCAACTCTAATAATTAGTAAGATTATATTTCTTATCATCTGTTGGTCGTCTGACCTGATAAACTTCAATGAACATTATGACACAGGAGTGATTGTCTCTAAAAATGGGCTCCTGCACGCTTGCAGACATTTTTCCATCACAACTTATGGATGATGAAGGATTTGATTAAAGCTGTGAAACATTACTGATAAACTTCATGTGATGTTACATTAAAACCAATTTTCTATTAAAATCAGGGACTTTTCTAACTGACCTCTGACCTTTGAGCAGTAGTGTGTACTGTATGCTTGTATGTAACTGTATCTGACCTGGATTTTATCACCAGTTTCAAATAAGAATCTTCTTTAAAGTCTGTCTTTCAATACAAAATAAGTTAAACTTTATCAAGGCTGATGGTAAACTGTCCCTAACAAGTCCACTTTATTGCGTGCTCATTGACTTTCTCCTATCAGAGCTGTTTAACAAGCCCACTTTATACATGCTTATTAATCTATCACGCTTATCAGTGGCTCATGGTTGCTTAAAGCCTATGTCTGAACTTGACCACAGAGGCAGAGCATCATTCAATCTTGGCAGCAGCTCCAGGATGACAAACTCCACTTTCTCTGCATCAAGACAGCTCATAACTTTTTAACAGTCTCTCCGGATAGTCTCATATCATCTGCTCTAATCAATAACCATACACTATCATTACAATGTAGACTACAGCTCAAAAGTCTGAGGTGAATTAGAAATGTCTTGTTTTCAGAATAGACTCAAATTAGGTTTCAGATTGAATCACAGCAATTTTTAAAAAATAATCATATAAATGCTTAATATTAACACTGATCACAAATCATGAATGATTTTTAATAGAATATCTACAGAGGTGTTCAGAGACCCATTTTCAGCAATAATCCCTCCTGTGTTCAGTGGTACATTGTCTTATCTAATGCAAGCTTAACACATTAAAGCCTAACTTATCACTCAAAACAGCTTTTTAAAGATTTTTGCACAAACTGAAACTATTGTGGTGATTAAAGAAACAATAAATGTGTCTGGATCATCCCAGTGTTTGTTTTTAACCTCATGAAACCAAGTTTCCATTTTCCTCTAAAGGGGCTGCAACACCCAGCTGCACAAAACCTTCACTTTTTTTAACAGTTTCACTCGTTGAATATTTTTCATTTCTTACAATCAGAATTCTCCAATAGATTTGTAGAAGAAAATTATTTTCTTTCATGCATCACCAACTGAACCTGTTATGTTAACGTCTCAAGCTCCAGCCTAACCTCATTGAATTTTGCTTAGCAAAGTACTTTTCAACTCTAATGATTAGTAGGATTATATTTCTTATCATCTGTTGGTCGTCTGACCTGATAAACTTCAATGAACATTATGACACAGGAGTGATTGTCTCTAAAAATGGGCTCCTGCACGCTTGCAGACATTTTTCCATCACAACTTATGGATGATGAAGGATTTGATTAAAGCTGTGAAACATTACTGATAAACTTCATGTGATGTTACATTAAAGCCAATTTTCTATTAAAATCAGGGACTTTTCTAACTGACCTCTGACCTTTGAGCAGTAGTGTGTACTGTATGCTTGTATGTAACTGTATCTGACCTGGATTTTATCACCAGTTTCAAATAAGAATCTTCTTTAAAGTCTGTCTTTCAATACAAATGAAGTTAAACTTTATCAAGGCTGATGGTAAACTGTCCCTAACAAGTCCACTTTATTGCGTGCTCATTGACTTTCTCCTATCAGAGCTGTTTAACAAGCCCACTTTATACATGCTTATTAATCTATCACGCTTATCAGTGGCTCATGGTTGCTTAAAGCCTATGTCTGAACTTGACCACAGAGGCAGAGCATCATTCAATCTTGGCAGCAGCTCCAGGATGACAAACTCCACTTTCTCTGCATCAAGACAGCTCATAACTTTTTAACAGTCTCTCCTGATAGTCTCATATCATCTGCTCTAATCAATAACCATACACTATCATTACAATGTAGACTACAGCTCAAAAGTCTGAGGTGAATTAGAAATGTCTTGTTTTCAGAATAGACTCAAATTAGGTTTCAGATTGAATCACAGCATTTTATGAAAATAATCATATAAATGCTTAATATTAACACTGATCACAAATCATGAATGATTTTTAATAGAATATCTACAGAGGTGTTCAGAGACCCATTTTCAGCAATAATCCCTCCTGTGTTCAGTGGTACATTGTCTTATCTAATGCAAGCTTAACACATTAAAGACTAACTTATCACTCAAAACAGCTTTTTAAAGATTTTTGCACAAACTGAAACTATTGTGGTGATTAAAGAAACAATAAATGTGTCTGGATCATCCCAGTGTTTGTTTTTAACCTCATGAAACCAAGTTTCCATTTTCCTCTAAAGGGGCTGCAACACCCAGCTGCACAAAACCTTCACTTTTTTTAACAGTTTCACTCGTTGAATATTTTTCATTTCTTACAATCAGAATTCTCCAATAGATTTGTAGAAGAAAATTATTTTCTTTCATGCATCACCAACTGAACCTGTTATGTTAACGTCTCAAGCTCCAGCCTAACCTCATTGAATTTTGCTTAGCAAAGTACTTTTCAACTCTAATAATTAGTAAGATTATATTTCTTATCATCTGTTGGTCGTCTGACCTGATAAACTTCAATGAACATTATGACACAGGAGTGATTGTCTCTAAAAATGGGCTCCTGCACACTTGCAGACATTTTTCCATCACAACTTATGGATGATGAAGGATTTGATTAAAAGCTGTGAAACATTACTGATAAACTTCATGTGATGTTACATTAAAGCCAATTTTCTATTAAAATCAGGGACTTTTCTAACTGACCTCTGACCTTTGAGCAGTAGTGTGTACTGTATGCTTGTATGTAACTGTATCTGACCTGGATTTTATCACCAGTTTCAAATACGAATCTTCTTTAAAGTCTGTCTTTCAATACAAAATAAGTTAAACTTTATCAAGGCTGATGGTAAACTGTCCCTAACAAGTCCACTTTATTGCGTGCTCATTGACTTTCTCCTATCAGAGCTGTTTAACAAGCCCACTTTATACATGCTTATTAATCTATCACGCTTATCAGTGGCTCATGGTTGCTTAAAGCCTATGTCTGAACTTGACCACAGAGGCAGAGCATCATTCAATCTTGGCAGCAGCTCCAGGATGACAAACTCCACTTTCTCTGCATCAAGACAGCTCATAACTTTTTAACAGTCTCTCCTGATAGTCTCATATCATCTGCTCTAATCAATAACCATACACTATCATTACAATGTAGACTACAGCTCAAAAGTCTGAGGTGAATTAGAAATGTCTTGTTTTCAGAATAGACTCAAATTAGGTTTCAGATTGAATCACAGCAATTTATGAAAATAATCATATAAATGCTTAATATTAACACTGATCACAAATCATGAATGATTTTTAATAGAATATCTACAGAGGTGTTCAGAGACCCATTTTCAGCAATAATCCCTCCTGTGTTCAGTGGTACATTGTCTTATCTAATGCAAGCTTAACACATTAAAGCCTAACTTATCACTCAAAACAGCTTTTTAAAGATTTTTGCACAAACTGAAACTATTGTGGTGATTAAAGAAACAATAAATGTGTCTGGATCATCCCAGTGTTTGTTTTTAACCTCATGAAACCAAGTTTCCATTGTCCTCTAAAGGGGCTGCAACACTCAGCTGCACAAAATCTTCACTTTTTTTAACAGTTTCACTCTTTGAATATTTTTCATTTCTTACAATCAGAATTCTCCAATAGATTTGTAGAAGATTTATTTTCTTTCATGCATCACAAACTGAACCTGTTATGTTAACGTCTCAAGCTCCAGCCTAACCTCATTGAATTTTGATTAGCAAAGTACTTTTCAACTCTAATAATTAGTTAGATTATATTTCTTATCATCTGTTGGTCGTCTGACCTGATAAACTTCAATGAACATTATGACACAGGAGTGATTGTCTCTAAAAATGGGCTCCTGCACGCTTGCAGACATTTTTCCATCACAACTTATGGATGATGAAGGATTTGATTAAAGCTGTGAAACATTACTGATAAACTGCATGTGATGTTACATTAAAGCCAATTTTCTATTAAAATCAGGGACTTTTCTAACTGACCTCTGACCTTTGAGCAGTAGTGTGTACTGTATGCTTGTATGTAACTGTATCTGACCTGGATTTTATCACCAGTTTCAAATAAGAATCTTCTTTAAAGTCTGTCTTTCAATACAAATGAAGTTAAACTTTATCAAGGCTGATGGTAAACTGTCCCTAACAAGTCCACTTTATTGCGTGCTCATTGACTTTCTCCTATCAGAGCTGTTTAACAAGTCCACTTTATACATGCTTATTAATCTATCACGCTTATCAGTGGCTCATGGTTGCTTAAAGCCTATGTCTGAACTTGACCACAGAGGCAGAGCATCATTCAATCTTGGCAGAAGCTCCAGGATGACAAACTCCACTTTCTCTGCATCAAGACAGCTCATAACTTTTAACAGTGTCTCTCTGTCCTCATACTTCTATACATTCTTCTGTAATAGATAATTATACCCTATCATTGTAATCAATCTACACTACAGCTCAAAAGTTTGAAGTCAATTTTCACCTGGTTTATAATCATGTGATTGGTCCACACATCAGTGTCTAAAAAAATGCTCATTTTTATCTGTGTCTATCATCAAAATTTGAGTTGATTGCAATCTCTCCCTAACAAGTTCACTTTATTGCGTGCTCATCAATCTCCTCTACAGCTCACCTAACTGAAGTCAGTTAGAAACGTCTTTTTATCTTAAAAAAAAAAACAAGATTCTTTTTTATATTTTGTAAATTGGTTTTGAATGCAAATAAATATAATTGCTTAAAACTTGCATTGATCACCAATTATGATTAATGTTTGATAAAATATTTGCTGGTGTGTGGATTACAACAATAATAGTGAGTGTGCAGATTATATTACCTTCCCTCAGTTTATCACATTAAATCTCATCTTACTAGTGACCCAGCAGTTTTTCCAAATACAGCTGCAGTAACCAACATCATTTTTTCAAGTAATATAAAAATCATTTTTATATATTACCTTTTTAAACATTCCATTTTTTCTTTCTAATGTCATTAAATCAAGTTTGCACATTTTTATAACAACACTTGGACCTCCAGATCTTTTTAGCTTTCAGTTTTTTCTCAGTGTCACACATGGATTAGTTTTCATCTCTTACAAAAGGAAAGTCAAATCTTCAGACCTTAAAGCAATCTTTGTTTCTTTCAATCATCCTAATATTTTTAATCTCCTGTAATATAATTGCAGTTAACCAGAGCTTAGCTACTCTGATCTACAGTGATTTTGGGGGTTTGGATTTGTTTTTCACAGGTGCAGAGCCTTTTTCTACAAAATTCCGAATAAACTGCATTTTTTAAAAGTACCATTAACCATGTAGACTGACAAGTAACTAACCATGTAACACAGTGATCAGTAGAGAAGAAAGAAAATAACCCATTTCAACATTTCTAGTTCAGATCAAAATTATTGATCTGATTAAGGAAACAGTAAATTTGGCCACATTATTGTCCTGATCCTCCAGTTTTCCCTTTCCAATGTGACTAAATAAAATTCAACTGTTTTTTTTTTTAAATAAAAGCAGATGCACATCCATATATTTCTTACAGTAAGAATCCTCCAACAACCTTTCAAAAGAAACATTTTTTGTCTTTCCTCAATTATGAGAGTAACTGAAGCCACAAACCTGAAGCTGGAGACCCCAAACTAACCAAATTTAATGTTTCCTTAATCAGCACAGTAATTTTTAACTCTTTGTGTGTTATGTTTACTCACAGTTTTGATGCTTGCTTCTTCGACTTGATCCATGATTAGCTCTGCACCATCGCTCTGCTGTTTTCTCCTCATGCTTCTCCTTCATGCGTCCTGTCCTCAAATATAATCCAACCTGCCTCCTTGTTTCCTCCTTGACTTGTATTAGCAAAATTTCCAGTTAAAATAAGAGAAATCCAGAAAAGTTTTCCTGCTTCAAAAGCTCTTCCAGTTGCCTGTCTTCTTGTCCTCCTTTAAATGTGCATTTTTCTACATTTGTATTTATTTGACTTCATATTGCCATGACAACATAGCACAGAGCATCATGGTAGATTAAGGCAGGGGGTTCTGTCCGCTGCAGAAATGCTGGTGTTCCATAGTGATGTAAAAGTATGTTAATAATCTTTAAACAGACACTCACTGATCCTGTAAGAGCAGGAATTTAACTGCAAACCCTCACAGTCCCCATCAGCATAGCTGGACTGGCCATCGGGCCAGTGAAAACAAAGTGAAAGGTGGGGATTGGACAGATGCTGGCAGACGTGTAAAAATAACTCAATTGTTTGGTAGTGGCTATGGTGGAGCTTTCACAGATTCAGTAAAATTAGCAAGTGGTGGAGGCCAGCAGGTGGATGGGGGAAAGGGGAGGCGGAGGTGGAGAGACCCAAGGCGGCTGCCGGTCCGACTGTCAGGTGAAATGAGCTTCAGGTAAGAAGTTATGACCTGCAGTCTATCTGGGTCAGATATAAACCAAGTTTTGGTGTAGTTTATTTTCGTTGTGCTAACTTCTTACAGTCAGTTACAATAACTTGTACTGTGTACTAGCTAGCATGACAGAGTTTCTATACAGTTGGGTGGGTGCTATGATGTTATTGGTGAACTTTATCTTATTCATATGGTTAGTTAGTAGAGTTGCCTACCATCCTGTAAAAAACGGAATCCTCTGGTATTCAGAGTTAATAGTATGCGTTTTGTATTGAGATGAAAATAAATGCGATTTGTCCCGTACTTCAGCTACAATAAAAAAAAAAAAGACAAAAAGCTGGAGTTATTCTGTGTCTTTACGCTGTCAGCTGCCTCTTCTTCTCTCATTCTCCCCCCTCCCTCTCCTGCTGCTACTTCAATCGTGAAACTGATCAATGATCAGCTGATCGCGTTTCTGCCGCCTCTCTCCTGTCTCTCTTGCTTGTTTATCTCCCGCTTTGCGCCAGAAAGAGGAAACTAGTGGAGGTCGGGTTAAACAGCAGCAGCGCCTTTAAACTTGATAAGCTGTTGTTAGAATTTATTTAATATTACTTTCTAGTATCAGCTGATGTTTGTTGGAGCTGTAAAAGCTGCTGGTCATGATATCGGTTTGGTTATCTGGTGAGAGGAAAACATGAAGAAGAAACCAGGAGATGTCCTTACTGAATCATCAGAGCTGAACAGGTGATGGAGAAACAGGTTCACCTTTTAGGTGACATGAATGGGTTGAAGGAAAGCTATGAACTGTTTCTGAGAGACAACTTACACCAGGATCCTTTTCTATGTAGCTGACAGCTGGTAACTGTGCAGGGGCGGGTCTAGCAAAGTTTTGCCATGGGGCCAGGTAGAGCATTAAAGGGAAAGGGGGGCACAAAGAAATACTTTTCTTTCTTATTCTCATTTAAAATTTCTAGCTTTTAACAAATAATTATCCGAATCTTACAACCAAAGTTTTCATCTGATGTCAAATGTATAGAAATCCAGTAAGTTTTTTTTCAGGGTCCCAACATACTTTCTTCCGAAGAAAGTACTGTACATGATGCCAGTATTTTCCCACATTTTCTAGATACTGTACTAGTACTTTGTGTAAAATGCCATCAAAAAGTCAGTTAAGTTTTATTCTTTCTCACCTGTCTTTCTGTCTCCTTTCACTTTTTAAAGGTTGCCATGTTAGAAAACATATTTTGCCCTGCCATGCTGTTTATTGATGTGGTAAATAAATAGTTTATGAAAATTATCACTAAATCTGTCATTTATTATTTTTAATATTCAGTAATGGTCATGTCTTACCTCTAGTCTGCTCTGTCTTAATTTCAGGTTTCCACCATATGTTGTAGATAGTTCAGGACGTTAACTCAACCAAGCAGTCTTTGGGTTTCGGCTAAGTACTGTTTAGAATACCAGAATAGGGAGGATGGTGTAGGTTTAAGTTTATTAGATTGATATATATGTACTAACAAGACAGTGTACATCACTGTCACAACAACGTTTGTTTTCATTCAAAGGCTTTATGGTTTTTCCTATAATACCTGGTGGGCCGGTCTCTAGTCAAAATGCCCGGGCTGATTTTTTGTCCCAGTCCAGCCCTGGTCATAGCTAAAATGAGTGCAAGAGTACCTACATTGGGAAGCGATTCAATTCAACATCTTAGAATTAGGCTTATTGTCATGTCACTATTGAGCTCAAGTTGCTTAGTGTTGCATCTTCAAAAATAAAAATAAAATAACTGAGTCTTACACCAGAGTATCGTTGCGACTTGGTTACTGAACCTTCTTTTCAGTACATGTTCAGAACATCAGTGTCCATTTTACTACCTCCTACAGGACACTTTCCCACTTTCTTACAACATTAATGTAACACAGAACCTATACTGCTTCTTCTAGCATTACCATTGTAACGACACACTCATTCTATCTGTTTCTTTCAGATGAATAACAGGAACTTAGGATGTAGGTATCTATGAATAATAACTATTATGCATACCCAAATATTTATATAAACAACTAATTTCTTGCGATACCACACTTAGCTTGTCGCATTAAAGCATGCAAGTGCAATCACTTAAAATCACTTAAGATCAGCCACCATTTACACCATTTCTGCATAAACACATGTGCTGGTACATGATTTTGGCATATTATAGAAACAATTGTTTTTAACTGATTCAGAGAAATCCATCACATTTCACAATTTTGTGGTTGTGATGTGGATGTCCGGTCTGCTTCCTCTCCCCTACAGCTGTTTGCGACAGATGGCTGCCTCTCCCTCAGTCTGATTCTGCAGGAGGTTTCTTCCTGCCAAAAGGCAGCTTTGCTTTCCCACTGTTGGGAAGGGATTGTCTTGTGAGGTTTTGCATGCTATTATAGTATGGTCTTTACCTTACAATGTAAATATCCATTAGGTGACTGTTGTGATTTAGCACAATATAAATAAAATTCAACTGAACTGAGTGTTACTTTGACATTTATTCCCCACCGTAGCATAGTTAAGCCTATAAACCATTTGTAAGCTTAGGTTCTTCCTCAAATTGTTTGTGCTTTGATTTTTCCTCCATTTCATAAACAATCATGTCAGTATTGCTTACTGATGTAATTGTAGTTCTTATCTTGTGCTTTTGGCTGGACACAAGCATTCATTGGCACTAGTCATGCCCACTTGCCTGGTTCACCTCAAGTCACACTCAGTTCATTCAACCTAAATCTCACAAGTTCATTTCCTGTTTCTGCTGGCATGCCCCAGGGTTCAGTATTGGGGCCTCGTTTATTGATTATTTACATGCTTACACTCTGTCACATATTTAGGAAATACAATATTAACTTTCACTGCTGCGCAGATGACACTCAGCTGTATATTTCTTCCAAACCCAATTTCACCCTTCCACCCATCTCACTTTGTGACTGCCTCATGGAGGTTAAAACATGATTCTCCACCAATTTTCTCAAACTCAATAGTAATAAAACTGAAGATCCACTCATCAGCACAGCTTCCACTCTAACCAAATCCCACAAGTTTTCCATTAATATTGACAACTCTTCCACAAGTACCTCGACAACACTTTGTCATTTCAGTCTCTTATTAATCACATCACCCGGTCTACTTACTTCCACTTACGCAACATCAGTCGTCTCCGTCCTTTCCTCACCCCACATGCTGCTGCTGTCCTTGTCCATAGCCTTGTCACTTCTCGAGTTGATTACTGGAATTCTCTTCTCTTTGGTGTCCCTAACAAATCTCTTCACAAACTCCAACTCCTCCAGAATTCTGCAGCCCGGATCATAACTCGCACACCATCCAGAAAGCATATCAACCCTGTTCTTCGACAGCTTCACTGGCTGCCTGTAGATTCTCTTTCTAAATATTGCTTCTCACTTTCAAATGTATCCATAACCTGGCCCCACTCATTCCCTTAGGTCTTCATCCGCCATTCACCTTAATTTTCCCTTTGCCTGTTTCACCACTATGGGGAACAGAGATTTCAGCCACTCTGCTTCCCAACTTTGGAATTCATATCCTCCAGAATACTGGCTCTCTTCTCTTATTCTTATTCAAGTCAAAAATCAAAACCCTGAATAGATGTTTAAACCCTCATCTGTTGAAACTAGCCTACTCTTTTTAACATTGACTGCAATTGTTGTATAATACCTGTTTATCCTTTTACTGTTTATCTTGTATGCTCTGTACAGTGACCTTGGGTTTTAGAAAGGCGGCTACAAATAAAATGTATTATTATGATTATTATAAACAACAAAAGGATGTGAATACCACATGGATGCGATTCTCTAAGAGACAACGCCTGAAATCAAACTCTGCACAGTTTTTTTTTTTTTTTGTAAATGCTGCTTCAAAACATTTATTTTTTAGTCTTTTGCATTTTACATAGACATTCACCACAACAGACTTGATAAGAAGAAGATTTGAGACTTGTGCAGAGAACAGAGTACAATACTACTCAGAAGTAAGAAAAGATTTGGACCATTTATAACTGTGAGAACGTTCAGCTTAAAAAAGCACCACAGTATGAATATCTATTACTGGGCTGACATTAAAAGCAGAACACTGACACAAAATTACAAGACAGTAGATTGCAAACTGTGCAAAGTTGTACAAAATTCTCTTGAACCTGACTCCTTTTTTAAAACTATGCCAAATGCCTCCTAGTGTACATTCTTACCTATGTTTGTGTTTTGGTTTAATAATTCAAAGCATGGTGTGCAGTATAACAGTTTCTCTCCATCAGACAAATAAATAACTGAACCATTCAGACTGAGTGTTTTCGCTTTGGACATCAATATACATTGACTACAACATGTTTAAGGCCATTGGTTTCTTGTGTAACACATGCAAACATAAGCTGAGAAGAATAAAATCAGAATAAACTTGTTTTTTTAATACACAGAGTAACATATGTGATTGAGAAATAAAAGCTCGCTTAAATTCAATTATTGACACAAGTGTAAACTGTGGGAATGCTATCCATCTGATGTGAGCGCTCTCACATATGCGACTTTCCCTAATCTAGGTCAAGCTGCAGACTGGCGACAGGGACCGCAGTAAATCTGCCGGGATTATGGAGGCCCTCGGGGGAGCGCTGCAGATCCCAATTTAACGTAACGACCAGTGACTGCAGTATTTGTGTGAAGACTCCCCTTTGATAGGTTTCCACTGATATTAATATATCAACATTTTCCCAGCTTGTCTCAACAATCGGTGTGCTTTGTTACATAATCTCATGCTGACAGGGGGATAAGTGAAAGGGGCTGCTGACTAAAAGGTGGATGAGAAAAAGACTCAGAGTGCAAGATCAGTGACACGAAAGAAAGAAGTGGGTCATGGGATGAGATTTAGGAGATTTAACAGAACAACTGAAGTGTTCAACCAGCTAATTACTGATTATAGACCAATAGAAGTACATGCAGAATGTATGAGTGACACATAAAAATAACAGAGACAAGAATGGCTAAGCTAATGTGTAAAATAATAGTATAACTAGTAAAACTCGAAAAATAAATACATAGAGTATTACTTATATTATAGGATTAAATACTTTGTCCTAAAGAAAAATACTTGGGGAAGTCTATATATTACCAAATAGCAAAAGCCGGTTCTGGGGAGAAGAATCTCAATCTGATAAAGGAAAAAACTGAACTCTGTGCTTTTCTCTGTTCAAATTACAACAAACAGGAAACAATGCATTAACTGAATTAAATGATATTCCACTTTGTTAGCAAAAAGAGGAGACATTGGTTTTGCAGCTCCACTGCTGTGGTAACATTAAAAAAAAAACCTCCACTGTTTGTCACAAAGAAAGCACCATATATAACGTACAACCATGTGGAATCTGACAAACTGGCAAGGTTGCCAGAAAAGAGCTGGTCTTAGGGCATGTAACACAATTTTGATGCTTAATGTTTACAGGACATTAATAAAGCTCTGTACTACTGTACATTTGAATATTACAAGATATACAAATAGGCTTCACAATAAGACAGAAGGAGTGCATCCCCCAGACTGTGGTGTGCATACATTTGCAGAGCAACGAGTATAGCCTGTCACGTGCTAAAGGGAGTGAGATGCAGATAGTACACTAGTTATGGTACAGCATATGACTGGGCGACAACACACCGGGCAGTTTTAATGATTACGACTGGTCACACATTATCTCTTTCTGTTGCACTCCTCGTCTGCTGAGGCAGCGGGGCTGTCGATGTGGTGCGCTGAGGTGTCCAGCTGACTATCGGGCTGAACGGACTGCACTGTCTCTACCAGGCTGCCGCTGGGTAGCACCACATAGCGTGCGGCCATGTCTTTGGGCTGCAGCTCCCGTATTCCCTCCTTGCTGTGCCAGATCCCGTAACCGAAATACACAAAAAGACCTGTGCGAGAGACAAGATGGAAAAAAGCTAGAGCAAGAATTTGACTCTACATAACAGCACACAGCTACAAAATGGCTCTTTTTTTGTCCATGTGTTTGATGCAGAAGATGAAGGTGTATGTATGAGAGAAATTTATTATTTAATCTACTTAAGTGTAGTTGATCTACTAGAAGTGACGTTACAATTTTCAAATGAACTGACATTGTAGTTATCGTCCATCTTAGATGGCCAGGCTTGCTTATAGGAATGCTGATGGCAATTTTAAGACAAATACTACAGTCAGCATGCTAATGTACGCTCAAATGCAAAGCCTGCAGGTTGTTACATTCAATCAACGTCGTCACATCAGTGACTGTATAAAAGATCTGAAAGTTTACTGTATAGCTGTATAAAGGTTTACAATCATTTGGCCACATAGAAGGGTTAGCATTGATAACAATCGCTAATAAGTGATTGTTAGCAATGCTCTGTGCAGTTAACACCACACAGAGCTAAAGTTAATGCAACTATTATTAGTTTTGAGGGGTAGCTTTCACTTAGTTTTTAATGCACTTGCAACTTCTGAGTGTGAAAAATGAGGCCAGTTCAGAAATGTCGAGAACTGCAGTTTCTCAAATGGCCACTTGAGGCTAGCTCTCCTTTGAGTAAAGTAAGCCAATCTCCTTAGAGACCTATTATTAACAGCCAAAAAGATTGTGTTTACAGCCTGTTACAGTCTCTGTAGCTAAATCTTTCTTTTAACCCTGGAGAACCCATGGGGTCAGATTTGACCCCATGGTTTCCCTAGTAAACCAATGGGGCCGGATCTGACAGCATGGGTTCTCCAGGGTTAAACAACTGCACAGGGTTGAATTTTTGTAAAACCTTGTATAACACGCAATGACACACAAATCAATTTACAAGTTTTGTGTAATGTGTTCTTTTTCTGGATTTCTGGTTGATATTCTTACCCTCTCTATTAAAATCAAAGCATAAAAATGAGATACTGTTTAAGTGATCAAACTTAGAAATTCTGCAGGGGTTCAAATAAGTATTTCTCCAACTGTAAGCAAAGGGAGCAGATTGAAAAGTTGACTTCTGCCATTCTGCTCTTCCTCTGATGTAGTAGTTACATCAGTGAACCAGTAATGATCTAAATAGCCTAATATTATGAATAGTACTTTAGCAAAAGAGTACTTTTGAGTTAAATTTAAAAAAAAAGAAAAAAAAAGAAAAAACACTCCATAATTACATTATGGGAGATAAGTATCCATTCCTGCCTCAAGGGAGTGAGAATTTAGCCAGAAGCTCTGTCAACAGTAATATCCCACACGTGTGTATCTTGTTAACTTGCAACAGTGTGACAGGGAAGTTTAAACAGTTTAGTGGCCCAGAGAAGCCTTAAGCTAATAAAGCTAATTACGCTTTCCAAGTGATTCCCACTGACAGACGGGACATTAAAAAGCTGTTTGACCAGTTCCTAAATCTGCAGAGGACTGATAATAAAAGGTTTTTCTGCTTCCTAAGAGAACAGAAGATCTTTTATTACCAGCCTTTTATTGTAAAACTTGTGTAGGTTGCATTAAGTTCACGTGAAACAAAAGGCAGATGTTTTATGGTAGCGTATTCAAACTACTTCCTGAGATAACACAGACGGCCAGTGTTTGTGCGGATAGATAGTTGCAGGAGCCGGCTGTGTAAAAGTAAATCTATTTGCCCAAAGTTTAAGTTGGGCAAAAATATATATTTTTGGAGGAATATACTGAAATCTTTTAGTGGCCCCAATATTTTCTGCATAAGTTCTGATGTCCTCTTACCTATGGCAATCCACACAGTGAATCGAATCCAGGTTAGAAGGCTGAGCTTCATCATGAGGAATACATTAAAGAGGATACTGGCACCTGGAGTCAATGGAACCAGAGGTACCTATATAAAAATAAACACTCTGTCAGTCTCTAAGCAGTACAGTTTTTCCTTCTTTTTAATATAGACTTGAAAATGTCTGTAAAAGCTTACCTGGAATGTTTTGTTGTTTCTTTGTGGCTCATGGACCCATATAATAGCAAGGCTGAGAATGTAGGCTAAGCTAAAAATCACCAGAAGCATTGTGAAGCTCCACAATGGCAGCTGCAGCTGTTTCCTTCCAAATTCTAGCACAACACAGAGGGACACCGAGCTCACTATCAAAGTGAGCACACAGAAGGCCACCACCTCACCCGGCTCACAGTCCCCCAGCAGCCTGTCCAGGTACGGTTCCCAGCACGCCTTCAGCTGCCCCACGCCACGCCTCTCTTTTTGCTTCTGCCTTTCTACCAACTGGAGTTTGTCTGAGAAGGACTCGTACTGCTTTGGCTCCTCGCTGTCCTCAGATATGGTCTGAGATTCCAAGGGGGCAGGGGAAGGCTCGTTGTTGGGGATGGGAGATGTAGAAGGCGTTCCCTTGGAGCTGGTTTTCTCGGGCTGGAAGCGCAGCACGATAACACTCGCTGCCACGAAGGTGTAAGCCAGGAGAGTTCCGATGGACAAGAACTGAACCAAGGCCTCCAGGTCAAAGATGAGAGCCATGGTGGCCATGAGGATTCCAAACACTAGAATAGCATTAACAGGAACCTTGGTGATGGGATTGACTCTTGCAAAAATGGAGAAGAACAATCCATCCTCTGCCATGGCATACACAATCCGAGGGAGGGAGAAGAGATTACAGAGCAGCACAGTGTTCATGGCTAGAAAGTGGAACAAAGAGGACACAAGTCAAAATATGGCACTGATAAATCAATACACCTGGTAAACATAATGCACCAACAAGCATTTAAATCAAACTCACCACATATGGAGCCGACTGCCACAACAATTCCAGCCCAACTATAACCACGGCGGAAAAAGGCATCTGCCAGAGCCGAGTTGGGGTCCAGTGTATGCCAGGGTACCATCAGCGTAAGCACTGTGGAGACCAGGATGTAGGCTGTTGCTGCCAATCCAAGGGAGATAGCAGTGGCGATAGGGACAGCCTTCTGTGGATTCTTTGCCTCCTCACTTGAGGAAGCAATTACATCAAAGCCCACAAACGCATAAAAACATGTAGCCGAACCTGCCAGTATTCCCGACATGCCGTAAGGTGCAAAGCCCCCTTGCCCCTGGCTCCAATTGGCTGGCTCAGCGAGCACAAAGCCAAAGACCAGGATGAAAACAATAACCCCCATACTAACGGTGGAGAAGATGTGGTTGAGGTAAGAGGACACTTGGACGCCAAAGGAAATGAAAAATGAGGCAACCACCAGAATTCCTGCCGCGAGCAGGTCAGGGTAATGCGCGAGGAAGGGAACGTTCCACTGCATAATGTGCGTCTCTGTGAAATTCTGGATGGCGTGGTTAAAAATGGAGTCTAGATAGCCGCTCCAGGCACGAGCCACCGCAGCCCCACCGATCATGTTCTCCAGAATCACATTCCAGCCAATGAGAAAGGCCCACACCTCCCCGACAGAGACGTAAGTAAACATGTAGGCGGATCCCGTTTTGGGAATGCGCGCTCCGAACTCAGCGTAGCAAAAGGCAGCCAATAAGGAAGCAATACCTGCGAAGACGAAAGATATGATGACAGCGGGCCCGGCTGTGTCTTTGGCCACCGTTCCTGTCAGAACATACAAGCCGGAGCCCACCATTCCACCGACACCCAACAGCGTCAGGTCCAGGGTGGAGAGGCAGCGTTTGAGGGACGTGGCCATCATGTCATCTTCTAGTGTCTTGAGGCGGTTCAGTTTCTGACAAAGGCGCACCGCTGGCGCACAGCCTCTCTGACAGGTTGCCATAGCTAAAGGGTTTGGAAGGCCAGCTGGGCAGGATAGTGGTGCAGCAGTCACACTGGATCCATTACCTGCTTATGAAGAGGACCTGTAAAAAAGCAATTTGCATTTCGTGACTAATTATGTTTATTTTTCACGAAGCAGCTGATGCATATTATGTGTACAATGCCACTTTGGACACAAAGTTCTCTTTCAAGCTGTACCTTTAAAGAAATTATGTCCATGTCCTTGAAAAATAATATCTATAGAGATTTTTAAGGTCCTGCATTTACATTTGACAATATCTTCATTCATACAGCTTAAAATCATAACATATCTGAATATAGGTCCTGCTCCCAATCACAGAAGGGCCATAGAGATACTGGACAAAAAAAGTTACATACATGAAGTTAAACTTCAGTTTCTTACATTTTTATACACAACATTTTGTCACCCTATGCTCTACAATCTACAAAAACAAAAAGCTTTAGATCTCATACCAGCTGATAACCAGGATCATCAGCCAGATGTTTGTAATATCTTTAAATCTTTACCTTTTTATTTGCTTTCATGTTTTTCTCCTTTAAACCAAGAGTCTATAGTGAGTGGCACTACCCTCTTAACACGGTGGGCCAGTCCACGTCATCTAAAAGGTATCACTGATGTGTAAAATTACAACATCAAACAGAGTTGGAAAAGAGAGCAAGAAAAAAAAATATTACAGATTATTTTTGATATATTTAGTCTTTGTTTCAGTACTTCCAGATATTTCTCCTATCGCTCTGGGCGGTGCAACATCCGACTCCTGGCCTCGATCGGCATATGGCGACAACAGGATGCCTCCATTATAATTACGTAACGCTTTATTCCCCTCTACAAATAAGACCGCTGTCTACTACAGCCGCAGCCGTTTACATTACACGTATGAAAGCGTGCTTATCCACCATCAAATAAGATCAGGCGGATGATTGAATGTGCGTCCTTTTAAATGCCAAATTAATAATTTAGAACAAAATGGAAACGCAGGCAGAGAGAGGATCGCACCAGTGCATCGCCCTGCCTCTCTCCTGGATGTGGACGAAATGCGGCGCTACATCACACTTTCCACAGATAGGTGTGAGTTTCTGATCCACGCTCCGTTTGTAATGATAAACGACCGCAATGCCATTTAAAAAAGTCAACGATTGCTTTACCGTCGCTGTTCAAGATGCGTCATCGGTGCTGCTGCGGGTCCTGAGCTGTGGCGAGTTACCGGCGTACATCGTCTGGTGATGGAGCAGAAGGTGCACAGACGAATAAAACTAACATGCACTGCCCTGACTGACTGCTTCTTAAAGGCACAGCTCCAGCTGAAAGGGGTTCCCCACTGGGCTCCACCCATTTTTTAATCCACAGGGTTCCCGGGGGGTGGGGGTCCCTATGGTTACACGACAGATAAAATTACTATGTGCATGTATGTAGCCAGTAAAACTAAGCTGAAAATTAAAATAAAACTGTATGATTAAGCGTCTGATCCATGAGAACTGAATGGGGGAACTGGAAATAAAGGAAAAAACTGGGGGTATAGTCCCTATTCTGGTATATTTTTTTCCTTTTGAGCTCCTCTCAAAATGTGTGTATCATTTTTTGTTTGTGTAGCCATTTTTTGTTGTTGTTGCCTGTATACAGTTTGTCACCATGGTCGCATACTGAGTGTGTAGTTAACAGTAAAATGAAACCTTGATACAGCATCATAACACGATGGATGATAGTTGATGTTAGACCGACAAAAAACTTAAGGCAATCGTTAATTCTGCTTGGCTGCACTTTTATTTATTCATGGATTAAGTTATTCATGTATTCAGTTATAATAACCATGAATATATTTCTCCAATAATACAAAATAATTGAAACAAACAGAACAGCCACAAAAACACATGACAGTGTAGGAACTATTACAGTAATACTCAAATAAAGTTGCTTAAAAAAAAACAGAACAGTCAAACTGACAACACTTCAAAGAGTGTTTCTATTTACGCATTTTAAATAAATATCATAAAGAAACATCAAATAACTAATTTTCTTGACAGAAAGCAATACGTTGTTGCTCAGAGTTACTTCTCTGTCCGCATAAATCAGCAAAACTTCTCCTTTGACTTCAAGTGTTGAATTAATGAGTCTCGGGAGGCTCTCGTGTCCCCATGTCAGGGCTGGTAAACCCGTTTAAATGATTAATAACAAAACACCTTCTTAATTTCTTACAGGCTGTGATATTTAAGCTGTGACAGCCTGCTACCGCTTCACTGTGTCTTGCAACGTCTCACTTCAATACTTCAAAAGCAGCTTTTTTCCACATGACACTGATGATAAGAGCACTTGGAGCATGCGCCTGAAATTGCCGCTTCTTAGAAGACAGGAGTGTTGTATGTTCGCCAACCCCAGGGGCAGATCACGGTTACTGGATTGTGACCAATTTTTCTCAGTTTTGTTTGGCACAAATAGGTTGCTCTATCATCCTCCTCATAGAAGTCCAGATTGAGACTCCTTCTGTTGAAGCTTAAGGATCAATTCAAGTAGGTTCATCTGCATTGTCAGCTCCTGAAACACACAGAGTTTGAAGAGCAGCTAGTGTCAGCCTTCTGCTCTGTCACAAAGTACTGCTCCACCTGTATTTGAGGGCTCAGTATACATTTTAGTCATTAGCTAACTAACCTGAGGATTAGTAGTGACATAAAACCCAGGGACTCCTGCTTTCTCGAGCGTGTTTTGCTGGTCTATCACTTTTTGATCCATTTCTGCTACGATCTTCTTATCCATCATTTTTTGTTCCTCTCGCACACGAACGTCCAGAGCCTGATACAACAACACAAAGCTGTAAACTAAAAGCATAGAGCAATACCATTCAGTAAGCAGAGATGTTAGAATTTCAGTGCTTACCTCTAGCTCGGCTTGTTGGTTTGCTTTGAGCAGCACAAGGTTGTGAGACTTACATGACTGCAGGGCATCTTTGTGTTTTCGTGCAAGGTCTTGTTTGAGTGCTGCACACAAAAGAGAACCAGTTAATCAACAGATTAAGGTTTCCTTTCCCAAGAAGCAACTGTAATACCTGCCGCACCGGTGAATTTCAGGGAAAGTTAGTGATGGTAATCAACAAATACCAGACAAAATGAATGGCGGGCATTCCAGTTTAAATGGTGTTCCTGTGAACAGGTGACAACTCTTTATATATTTCCCTCTCTGTGTTCCTGATGCCACTGTCTGCAGTTTTGTCATTGTGTAATAGCAGCATAGGTCACAAGATAAGATAAGCTTTATTAGTCCCACGTGTGGAAAATTTGTTGGGTTAAGGCTGCCGACCTTTGCCAGCGCCATCTTACCCTCCCGACCATACATACATTACAACATCACATGGGGAAGACAGGTCAGAGAGGTATAACAATGGAAAATGTACAACATGAGGAAAGACGTGTGAGGCAAAGGTTGACATGAACAGTTCATGCCAAATCCACGTCATTATCTTCAGATGACGACCTGCTGATCGCTTAAAACAGACCTAAAATTGAGCTGCATCACAAGTGCAGTCGACCTCATGGAAATAAATTTTTCCAATTTGTATGAACTAGCCTACATATTTTCACCTGATAGATGCTTTGTGTTTTCATAAGTAACATAAGCCTCGCCTATGGCCATAGTTTGGTGCGTGTCATTCACTCAGTGTTGGACGTCTGTAGCAAGAGTTCTTTACAGATTAGGGCTGCCACAACCGATTATTTTGATAGTCGACTAGTCACCGATTATTTCTGCGATTAGTCAACTAATCAGATCATGCATCCATTGGACGTAAAACGTACAGCTTATTGCACCAGCATGCATCTGCTCTTATATAACTATCATTATCTTACAGCTTTAAGTGTTTAAGGTATGTGCTAACTAAAAATAAAGACAAGAGGATAGTTTATTAAATTTTAATGACATTTGCAGATTGTTTCGGTGGAGTTTAATAAACTCAGCCGTTGCTCCTTGCTATCTAAAATATAACAGGACACCAGAGTATATTCTCGCACATCTCACACTTTTGATTATCAGTTGTCTGCTTGACGTTTATTCAGCTGTGTAAAAACTATAACTTTAATCTCAGCCAAACCAATTTACTCAGGAATAAATAAAATACTAAAAAAAAAGCCAAACAATAACATTTTTAAGTTATCTAAGTGACTTATATATCATGTTTAATCTGAGTAGCGAAAGACAGCGGTGGGTTTGAAAACAATTTGCTGGGAGTCCGGTGTTCTCACAGGCTCTAGTGAGCCTTGAACCCCGGCTCGCTATTGAGCTGTTGAGACGTCAGCTACCCACGTCTGAGCGCAAAACGTCGGAGCGCTTTTGAAAATATGTGGTGTCTTGATAAACTGAGCAGATATTTGAAGTTTACACAGCTACATTCTCGCCTGAAAATATGTTAAACGTTTATTTTGTGACCCAGAAATAATAATATGAGTAATATAAAAACTAACTAGCTGCCGCCATTGTTGACAACTGAGCAGGGCAGCGCTATGAATTCTGGGACACAGCTTCTTCTTCTTCGGGGTTTAACGGCAGCTGGCATCCTTGTACATGCAGTGCTGCCATCTTCTGTTTCAGTCCGTTATTACACTCTTAAATACTACTACTTATTCCTGCGTCTTTTGGGATCTTACAAAGCTTCAAACGACGCGTCGACTATTAAATTAGTCATCGACGATTTTAATAGTTGACGTAATCGTTACTAGTCGACTAATCGAGGCAGCCCTATTACAAATACAACACTTATAGGATCATTTTTCTCAACCTTTTTTCATTTCTGCAGGGCTGGTATGTCTGAAACTGAAGCCTGGAGGCCTGTGTCGACTAAGGGGGTGTGTCCAAATGAAGCCCATGTCGAGGCCTGTACCACTCTTCAGAATATCACATGACCAAAGATAAACGAGGGCCCATTTCTCTGATGTGACAGGAGTGTCTCATTATGTGATTCAAGCTGTTGAAAAGACGCAGAAATTATTATTATTTTTTGCGTGAACTGGATCTGGGGTGATTCTGAGGATCATCACAAACTTGCAAAGAGATCGTAAGCACATTAGGGACCCACCAAAAAGGCGATATCATATCTCCCTATAATGACATACATCTTAAATTAATCTCAGAGAGCATGGTTAGTTAGAGGTATTCTCTCTCTCTCTCTACACATACATACACATACACAGGACCTAATATAGGTATTTTGCATTGATACATCATTACATTTATATATTGACTGTTATGTAGCCCACATGTATTATCACAGCAGGGCTGCTGTACATTGAATGACCAGCAGATGTCAGCACTTGAGCTTTTGAACAGGGCTTTGTGTCATTTGCCCTTTGATGAAGCAACTGAAAGATTCCACACAGGACTTCATCAAACCATCACTACATTTATGCTAGTTTGTATGCTTAGTGAGTTTTTTTGTGAACCCACAAACCCAGAGTTTGTGAGTTTCCGAAGGCACTGCCTTGCATGTGCTTAATGTTTGGTGGAATACCTCATTAATAGTGTGTTTGAATTTATCAAGTGGTATGTGTAGAAAAATATCCATCCATCCATCGATAGGAGGCAACAGCTTAAGCAGAGAAGCCCAGACCTCCCTCTCCCCGGCCACCTTCTACAGCTTGTCCAAAGGAACACCAAAGTGTTCCCATGCCAGCTAAGAGATATAATCACTCCAGAATGTCCTGGGTCTGCATGGGACTTCCTTCTGGTAGGGCATGCCGGGAACACCTCACCCAGGAGGCCGAACCACATTAACTGGCTCTTTTCAATCTGAAGGAGTAGTGGCTCTAATCTGAGTTCGAACCCCTCTTTATCTTTGACTTTATGTTTAATATATAATTTTTTTATATACATATTTTCTAAAATTAAGGTTAATAATCTCACAAATACTAATATTGGTTTTAAATGTTTTGTCATTTTTAACTTCTGTCATAGTTTTTCTGTACTATGAAGTGAGTTCAACATACCCAGGGTATCTTTCGGTTCTCTGGCTGCTCTTACCCTAACACTGGCAATCAAGATAATCAGTCGTGAAGCTTGTTATCAACTCACTAATGCATTATTTGCTCTGTGCATTAACATGAAAGTTGGTGCCATCTGACTGATCACAGGAATTGATAAGTGTACTGGCGACAGAATGACTAATTGTAAAACTATGACAAGGTTAAACACACAATTCAGACTGAAAGCAACACAGCAGTATGGGGAAATGCACTGTAAAGCAATATAGGATTATAAGAGTAAACTGAAAAAGAGCTGGAAAAGAGCAGTCATATTAATGATGTTTAGTCTATTTTAGCCAAGAAAGAAAGCAGGCAAAAGTGCACACTGTGTGAGTTTACAGAATTATCAATGTAACAACTCTGATGGATTATAATTAAGTTCTTCATTAAATTAATATTTAAAAGACATGGTCTAAGAGAAAAGAATAAATATAAAAAGAGAATTTAGGCTTAGTCTGCATAAATTTGATATAAGCTCTCTAAGTACAAATTGGTGCTCTATTTTAGGATAACACATTAATATTTATAGAATAACAATGTTGAAAAGATGTTTGCAACCAACAAAAAAAACAAAAAAACAAACAAACAACGCTTAAGTAACCTGAATAAGACAAAATCCTGCTTCATAGTATAGAGGCCTGTAGTATAAATAGATTAATTTGCTAAAGCATTAGTTATGTGTCCTTTTTACAACAGTGTTGTATTTTATAGGTATATGGTATTTTATGATAACATCTCTGGACTACGCAGGAGTCGTTTTCTGTGGAATCATGTGGTTGAAATGTTGTCAAACATCATCAGACAAGATGAAAACCAGCTAAGCTGGAACAGGGGACGTGTCCTGTGCGTTTCCTGTTCAGCAGTCCACAAACCTTGGTGTTCACAGTGCAGCTTCTGTCTTTGATTGTAGAGATTCTTCTCTGTCAGATGCTGTATATCCAGCAGACCCTGCACAATCTCATATACCGTCCCGTCTATCAGGGCTAGAGCAAGGTCACTCAGCGTGTTGTAGGACAGGCGCTGCTGAAAGGAGCTAACCACGGAGGAAGAAGCAAAACAAGAAATAAATCATCTAGAGATCAGTTACACAGCTTTAAAAAGGTGCCCCTTCATATCACAGCACTATTCTAAAGTTGGTGGAGGAAGTAACGATACCTCGGCAAGCCTTTGACCAGTGTTTGCAGTTCAGATAACAGGTAGTAATGTCTTTCTTGTTGTTGTGTAGAATCCCCCCCAGTGACACCGGGATAACCGTCCATCTCTTCATCTGGAAAGATGAGAGCAGCACGGACTCAGTTAGCTAACAGTAACAACATCGACAAATTACGCTTCTATATTTACATTTTTTCTAGAAGTAAATAATATAAGTTATATATTGGAGGCTATTTTGTATCTAATGTATCTTCGTGTGTGCACAAAAGCGTGCTAAACTTACTAAGTCACTTTAAGAAAACGAAACAGACTAGTTTTGAGCTGTTAAGACTTCTAACCAAGCTAACTAGGACCCCTATTGGCGACTTACGAGATGCCTGTCTATAATTGCGCATGAAATAGCTAAATATGCACGCTAGGTGGCGCTTTGTATAAAAAAAGAGACGCTTCTTATAGGCTACTTATCAGATATGATAATACATTTCAGACCATGACAAATTAACATGACTGAGTACATACATGCAATGAAGTCAGTTAAAGACTATACGCTATGTGCCATATGAAGATTATTTTTTTTAAATGCAATTCTTTCGATTACGTTTATTCATATTGAACACCTATTGTAAAATAAGAGCTTAAATCCCCAGCTGGGGTGCACACGCCGTGACCCGTGACGTTTAACCTCAGCTGGCTGGACTCGAGGCGCGCCTGTGTCGCGCGCTGCTTGGTGGGCAGTGCGCCGTCACGAGCTGAAGGTGTCATGAAACGAAGAAAACTCACTTGCGGAGGGGAAGAGCACTGTTTATAACAGCGCGTATGGGAGCACAGGAGAAACTGGATTAGTGGTTCATACGATTAAAATGGCCAAAAACACATCTCTTTATTTTCGAATTGTCGAGGGCAGAAACCTCCCGGCCAAAGACGTGTAAGTAATTTCTGAATGGCATGCTTCTGTGCTCAGGTCTTATCTACTAAAATATACACAGCCTCTGCATTGTTTCTTAGCTATTTGTCAAATCAGAAAAAAATGTCATATAGCCATTTCTGGTGCGCTCTTTCCTGTAAATTACCTAATTGAATTAGAGTAGAGATAGTCAAATTGACCTGAGTATAATTAAAGACGAGGGAAGATTAAATTAAGCTTACCCCCAGGTAAACTGGCCATGCTTTGTCTCATTCTGTCTTTTTTTTTTTTTTTTTTGTCACGTTAAGCTCCGGAACCAGTGATCCATACTGCATTGTAAAAGTTGACAATGAAGTTGTGGCCAGGTGAGTTCTCTCTGATTTTTATTAAGATGTGCACGATAAACGTAAATTAACTGTGTTTTATCCAGACCTGCAGCTGGATGATGTTCTTATCGATCTGAGTCAATACACTTTATATATTTACATTAGTTTCTGGCTGTGCTCCCGCTACTGTGCACATGTAAACCAGGGTGGAGTGGTGTGATCAGTGCTGTGGTACCCACAGCGTGGTCCTTCCATCACAGAGAACCTGATACTGGTCTGGCCTTTAAAACACCCACAGGTAACCATGGAGAGGGTGCATCAATTATTGCAGTGAGCACCCGGTGTAAGCCAGGTGAATGCTGGGAGCTCGGAGCAGAATACACCATTTCAGAGGTGGTTTCAGATTGGGTGAAGACGTGCACATGATTTCAACCTCCAAGCTGTTCAGACAGAAGATGGTAGTTTTAGAAAGCAGCTGTAGTAAACTGCAGGATTGTTTGCTTTGCAAAGCAAATTTCTTTAGAGAAACTGCTTTGCTGTGGACTTTCACAAGAACACGGGGTGAATTTAGTGGGTATTGTTCCATCTGGGGTGGTGAGGGAAAAAACAGCACAATGATTCGCTGAAGATGCTCACACTAATTATGTTGCACTTGTAGTGTTACTGGCCAACTGAGTCCTCTGAGTGTAATGTTCATAAATGATGCAGCTGCTAGATTTTGGTACACTAGAGAAAAGTTGGTGGTAATAATGAAGGGTTAGGCCATTTTGGCAGGATGATGTATGAATGGTTTTGATTCAAAAGCATTTCTCAAAAAGCTAGCAATTTGCTTGTTTTTATTTTAAAAAAAAATCAAACTTTTCCCCAGAAATGCCTTTAAAAAACAAGTAGATCAAAGGACATTCATTTCAAAGCACATCCTGCAAAATCTTGCCTAATTGCAAAATGACAAAGACCAGGATTCAAAAACATAACCAGTGATAAGAATAAACACAAAATTATGAATCTGACCATTAAAAAAAAACAAGCAGGATTTTTAAGGCTTTTTTTTTTGCCTTTATTGGATTGCAGACAAGAGGAAAGCAGGAAGACGAGCAGCAAAGGGCCTCACGTCAGAGTCAAACTGTGGCTGCTGCACAGATCTGACCATTTTAAGTGTGTGTTTTGGCTTCAACAGAATCCTTAGATGACCTTTTTAAAATCCAAGAATCTTATAGCTTGCTATCATTTTGAAACAGCTGGATTTTCTAACCTTTTTTTTTATCACACCTGGCACTTTAACAATAACTGTACATCACTAAGTTGAGAATAGTTTGAGGAGAGGACGATTCTCCCATTTTAATATTTATATTTAGTACATATCACAAAATTAACATCTATATAAATGGAAGCAAAGAAAGAATCTTGCACGTTTCTGATTTGCGCACATTAATGTGATATGTGTCTGCTCCAGGGCTGCTGATAGTAAGCATGGTAAACTTCTCTTTTCAGGACGGCCACTGTGTGGAAGAATCTTAATCCTTTCTGGGGTGAAGAATACACGTTGCATCTCCCAATGGGGTTTCATTCCCTCTCTTTTCACGTTATGGATGAGGACACAATTGGGTAATGCCCGCAACCAAAGCACTTTCAAAACTATTCCATATTTACTCTTAACTGCTGGACCCTGGTCGTGTATTTGTAGTCCTCTGTGTTTGCTTAACTTGCCATGAGTTGATATATTTGTGTGGAAACTCATGCAAAGCTTTTTAATGCTTTGGGAAAAAACTCTAAGCTTTGAATAAACAAACATCATCAGGCAGATGGTCGCCCAGATTGAGTGATTAAAGGTTGTTTTTTTTCTCCTCTTCACATGATGGCCAGCGCTAATCATTTCACTCAAAAACTCAAAAACTTTGATCTGATTCTCAGTAGCTTCTGTCTCACAGTCTCTCTCTCTCTTTTGCATCCCTTTCTACAGGCACGATGATGTTATTGGAAAGATTACGCTGACCAAAGAAGCCATTGGAGCTCAAGCTAAAGGCATGGCTAAACATTCAGCACTAGTCTATAACTGGATGACTGCATGGCCAGAGCTCAGAGGTTAAACACACAAAGAATCCTGTGATGGATTCAAAAGTCCAAGTGATTGAGGAGACATGCTTTTTTTTTTTTTTTTTTTTTTTTTTTTAGGGTGGGAATGTTTCTTAGCTTCTCTCAAACCTTTAAATTCATTTATGCACATCACTCACAATATTTACAGGGCTTCCAGAAATTTGGGACAAGATGTAAAAACTAGATAAAGCAGAGAATGCTGTGTTTGCTAATAATTTAAAACTGGGATTTAATGGAAAATCAGAAAATGGAAACACAAATTTCTGAAACTGAGAATTGCTTCTAATGAAAATTACCTGAGTATTCACTGAAAAGTGGTGCACAGTTTTAAGAAACATTCCCGGATTAAAAGTAGGTAGGTCAGTTTTGGAATGAACGCACTTTCGGCCAGACATATGGGGCTGACAAATCGTGTGTCTTTGTGTCGTAGCGTTATTAGATTACTTGAAGAGTTTAAAAGGGTATGTTTGCTGCATATTGATGATTCTCCTCCGAAGGCCACCTAGCATCGGCCTCAGTCCTGTGATTCACTGCCGCATTGTGGTACTGAGTCATTTTACTCCCTCACAGGATTTCTCTCACAGCCCGGCCTTGATATTGTACCTTTTCTTTCATTTTCTGAAAGACAAAAGTAGAATCTTAACAGCATCACACAATGTGCATGTTGTCCAGGCAATCATCGACTGTGTGGTATTTTTGTTTATTTTTTTATTTTTTACTGTTCCTGCCTTGCAGTTGTACAAACTGTAGATGTTTTTGCACTAATTAGTTTTATTTGTGTACTTCAAACAGAATAATGACCAGTTAGTTGTCAGAAAGAACAAAAATAAGCAACTGTATCTTCCTAAAGTTAAAAATAAGGTCTTCAAACTGTTAGTTCGATCCTGAAAAATACTCATAGTATTCAAAGTACATTAGTCCAGGAATTATTTGCCAGGTCATCAATGGATATTTTACAGCTAATTGGAAAATGAATATGATTTATTTTCAATATGACTTTCAAAGTTCTAATCTCTCAGCTCCTCTCGGTGTTTAATGGTTTGAGATTAATCTCTTTTTGTGCTTTACGGCCAGGGCTAGACTGCTGGCTAAATCTCACAAAGGTTGACCCTGATGAAGAAGTCCAAGGAGAGATCCATCTGGGTCTGGAGCTGCTTAAAGATACGGAGAAGATCAGTCTGCGGTGTCAAGTCATTGAAGCCAGGTAAAATGAAATCCTGCGCTGCTGAGAAAATGCCAGGAAGGCGATTTCACTTAAAAACGGCCACGGACAATAGTGGCTCGAACATTTCAGAATCTGCCATGTGAGAGTGTGATAGAGCCACCGTAATATCACTTCAAACGTGGTCACGTTTGTGTAGCTGAGCTCCTTGTAGTTGATTAGTGTCTTTTGAGCTGAACTCTTATCACCATCACCCCGCAGGCCTCCACACTCCCTTCTGAGTCACACCGCCACTGTCACACCGCTCACTGCCCCATCTGTGTGTCCCAGGCTACAATCTTTCCTTCTCAGGCGGGGCACTAATGAGCTTGTCAATCAGGACTTGACACTGTGTTATTCAAATTTGCTCTGATGAGTATGAATTGAGTTTGAAAGAATAAGGTTGAGTAAGAAGTAGAGATTCAGCTTTCTTTCCTCGCTAAAGCACACTAATTTAACTTGCAGAACAGATAATAAGAGTTAGCGGAGCATTTTGACGGATTAATAATTTCTCTTGTCCTTTGGTGTGGTGATACCCGCAGAGACCTGGCTCCAAGAGACATTTCTGGAACCTCTGATCCCTTCACAAGAGTTATTTTCAACAACCATAGTGCAGAGACCTCGGTGAGCTCTGTCTGCCTGCATGAGTGGGTTATGTGGGTTGCACCGAAGTCTGATTGATGGTTGCCTTACTGTTTGTCATTTAAAGGTTAAATGTTAAAGATTAGGCTGATCTTTTGATATCTTTCAATTTCTTAATGCTGGATTTCTAGATAATCAAGAAGACCCGTTTTCCTCACTGGGGTGAGACGTTAGAGCTGGAGCTGGATCCAGAAGAGTTGCGTGAGGAGGAGGGGACTGTTACTGTACAGGTCTGGGACTGGGACATGGTGGGCAAAAATGACTTTCTGGGAAAGGTGAGGTTCCCATAATTCTAATCATTTTTCATATGTATTAAAATTCAGGTCATGAGTAGCTTAAAAAAGGTTTTATAATTGAGTACAGTGTTCCTTGCTATAAAATAAAGGCTTTTACTTCTTCTTGTTGATATTGTGTGCTTGCTTTCTGTTTCTTTTCCACAGGTGGAAATCCCTTTTGCTTGTTTGCACAAGACACCTCAGTTAGAGGGCTGGTTTCGTTTACTGCCCTTGGGAAACAATGAGGTTGATGCTGGGTGAGGATTATGGGTGTGCTTCTTTGTACAATGTGGTAACTATGCATCTTTAGAGAGAGGCATTTCCTTTCGGAAACCATCAAGACTGAAATTGTCGTAGCAATAATCACATCTTTTCTTAAATGTTCCCAAGAGAAGCTTTTATTTTCCTCCTGGCTCTCTTTCGAGCACTTAAATGCACAATCACGGATGTATAGCCAGCACGTTGACGGCATCTGCACCCCGAGATAATTTTAGAGCGAGTGGAGGGCTGAGTGAACTGTAAAGTAAAGGGAATTTCTCAGGTTCATTAGGAAATGACTCACTCTTGTAAGGAGTTTTTGCACTCCAGTCCACTGTTGATTTAGAGAGGACTGTGACCAAGCAGTGCGTCATTTTCCCCCAAATGCAGTGAGCCATGTGTTTAGAAAATGTCCTTGCCAGGGGCAGGATGATTTAGCGGTTGTTTTTACGAGTGTACTCTAAGCTTTATTTCTTATCTAAACTGCATTTTTCAATCAACCGCTGACTCCTTTAACAAAAAACAAAAAAAGAGTTTATGCAAATGTCTAACCAGACCCAGACTATTATTGTGTTAGCTGAAAATCTGTGCTGTGATACTTTCCTTTTTTTAAGTGGCAAGCTGGGAGCACTCCGTCTCAAGGTGCGTCTGGTGGAGGATCAGATCTTGCCATCCATGTACTATCAGCCTCTCATCGACCTTCTGGTTGAGTCGGTAATCTCCCCTACAGAGGTCAGCATGACAGCTCCTCTTCAATGCTGATATTCATTTGTTGACCACTCAGTCACTCGCCATGTCAAAGGACTGCTGTATGCATTACTTCTTCCATCTGCAGTTAGACCTCATCTGCTTCATCTGTCCGGCTTCCCAGTTGGGCCAAAATTCTTGACCCGTGACCTGAGTTCTCTTCTTCTGAACAGGTGGAGGATAGCAGCGCTCTGACTATGCTGGAGGAGGTCACCACAGTTGAGAGCAGACAGGACGTGGCAATGACTTTGGTGAAAATCTACCTGGGACAAGGACTGGTGGTACCCTTCCTGGACTACCTTAACACCCGGGAGGTCAACCACACCAGTAAGACGAAGCGAAAAAGTGCAAACTTTAAACCGTTTTTAAAGGTTTTGATTTCATGTCCTCCATCTTGCAAGTGTCTAAATTTACTCAGAATTTATGTGTATTTGTGCTCTTAATTACATGTAATAACTGTGGCTGCACTTTGAATATACAGTGTAGGATCTAAGTTTATCTCTGTTAGTCAGTATTTATATTAGTCGGACATGCCAGTTTGCTGTTATTGCTCCACTCTCCAGAGACCCTCTGAGGGCTGTTGCTGCTGAATTGACATTAAGGTCTCTGAACACTGCAGCTATGGTATGTGTGTGGGCAGTAAAAGCCTCCCAACACTATATTTACTACCCCAGTGCCAATTATTTACTCACCCAACAGTCTTCCCTTGGCTGTTCTCCGGTCTGGATTAGTCATGTTTTTGCCTCCGCACCATATCCCCATGATAATTCACACTGAGCTCTGGTCTTTGGTTTCTGTTGGTGTAGTTTCTGCTAATAAGCATAGTGCCTAAGTTTCCATAGCAACTCCACATGATCCAAATGGTAACTGCTTGATCAGGAATGCATTGTGTGAGCACCCAGACATTAAAGTTAGGCACACGGCACAAAAACGTACAGTACACCTGCTGGGCAGCAGTGAAAAACTCGCCCTTCTCCTTACATCCAAATAATTTACCTGGCAACCCACTCCCGTTACTATGGATATTTTAGTGTCACCGCATGACTAACATGACATTGAGGCAAGGTCGGTCTGCCCTCACTTGTGACTCTGGACTATTTGTTCTTGATTGATAGACTTGCGCCAGACTAAATAGAAAGTATAGATACTTAAGAAATGTATAAATGAGCCCAGAGAAAAAGGTGAAATGAGGGTGGAGCAAACAAATGCTCCACAGCTTCCACTCTAAGGAAGCAGTGTTTCAATCTTAAATTTTTCTTTTTCATCGAGTATAATTAAGCGCCTGATGAGGGTCTATGTGACGCTTTATTAAATTGATTGGGAACTACTGGATGCAGTAATATGATCCTTCCCACCATTCCCACTGTCATACATCATATAAAAGGTGTTTTTAGGCGCAACAATAGATAGATGACAGGAAAAGAGCAATAAATTGTTGTGGTGGATGTTGAGCTTCTTACCCTTTTTTAATTCTTTAATTGAAAACTGTTGCTTTGTTTCACTTGATTCAGATTAAGGAAAATCTTTTTATGCCCACTAATCTTGCTCATATGTAAGATATTTTGCTAATACAATTTTTTTCCTTCTGCTCTTATAGCTGATCCTAACACCTTATTTCGATCAAACTCACTTGCCTCCAAAGCCATGGAACAGTTCATGAAGGTGAGCTAAGTTTTAAAAAGAAATTATTATTATTATTATTATAGTTCCTGCAGTTTTTCGGTCCCTGCTCTGAGGGAAAGCATGATGTGCCTGATATTTACTCTCTGAATTATGCAGATTTAGATAAAAACAAGGCAAGCTGTCAAGTGTAAGAACAAAAAGGCATGTGTAGCATGACAAATGCAAAGGTAATTTTAATGTATCAATGAGTATGTCGACATAACAGGCTGCTAGGTAGGGCAGCATCAATCCAAATTAGGTGCAACAGAAGCACCTAAAGAAAGAAAGTGTGTCAATTTTCAAGATTGCTACAAAAAGGAGTAAAAAAACCACAGATGATCCAAAAGAGGACAAGAAACAGACAGAGGCAAGGAGAGATGCAGGACAGGAGGTGGTTAGCTTGACAAGCTTACTGAGCCAATTTTGCTTAGGAAGTTTCCCAACTGAGTGAAGTGACCCAGAAGTGTCTAGAGTCATAATAGGAGGTAGTTAAATTCTTTAAATGTTAAGGAAAGCTGCTTCAGTGCTTCCCTTATTACCACCTTTAGAAAAGGATGCACATTTACCATCCCTTATGAAATGAAAAGACATAATGCTGCCCTTCAATTCAAAGCAAAAGATCAACATACTGACACATCATGTGCTGCTTGGTTTAAATTTTTCCTACATGCGATCACTTCACTGATACTCTTTGTATGAAGTGCTTTGAAACCTAATTTTAGAAAATTGCTCTATAAATAAGGTTTTTTTTATATGCATTTAACTAATTGAAGTGAAGGCTTGCATTGCGTATGTCCCCATTTTTGGTCTTAGCATTTAGTCTTATTAATTCATCTAATATGAGAGGTGCTAAAAAGCCCTATTAAAGGGTTAATTCTTCAACAGGATGAGATGAGTGGCATTTCTTGATACACTTCACTGTGTGCTGGAAAGCTGTTCTTGGTAATCAAGTGATATTTTTCACAAGGATATATACACTGTTAAAATTGTCACCTTGTCACATTTTTAACTAGTCTTGTGCAAGTTAGATTCCCTATGGACAACAATCCTGTTTTCCTTTTTGTGAATTCTTCTTAGCATTTTTCCTTAACCCTCTGGATGTTTCCTATCAAGGGAAAGTGTCATCAACAGACATAAGAGGAAATTTCTTGTCTGTTTGACCGCAACCACAAGCTAAACACATACCAGGGAACAACACCACATGAGAAAATAACCTTCAAAACAAAACAACCATAAACGGAAAGAGGGACATGGAAAACAAACAGATAAACTGAGGAAGCAGACAGGGAGGGACACACAATAGACGCATGGGAACAGATCAAGAAAAGCAAAATGAATAACAGTGACCTTAACAGATGTCTTCAACATATGATATTGTTTTGCTATCAGGCTGTTGGCATGCTGTATCTGCATGAGGTGTTGAAGCCCATCATCAACCGCATCTTTGATGAGAAAAAGTACATTGAACTTGACCCATGTAAGATCGACCTGAACCGCACAAGGTAAATCGGACCTAAAACATATCTTGTTGGATCACAATTCTATAGTCATACTCGGACCTGGTAATAGAGTAGGACTGCTACAATTGACAAGAGGGGATTTGTGGGTTGTATGCTCAGGCGTGCTGTTCGCAAATTATGTGTTAAAATGGAAAAGCTGCCACAGGAGACTGCCCACTTCCTTTACACTTCACCCCTGAGAGAAAGACATGAATGTGAGGAAATGAAAAAAAAGTAAAATGGGAATGGCTGTTGCTTGGCAACTGCCATGAGCCCCCTGAGATATCTATCTCTGACATGGGGGGGAGATCCAGGATCTAACGTTCTCCATGTATGCAGTAGCTCTAACCTACTATCTTATCTCGTAACCTTAAATTATCTCAGTTTATGTGTTTAGATATTGTCAATACGGCAATCATTGTTTGGATTCCTCTGAACAGAAATGTTATCAGTCCTTTTATAAACTGTGTTACAGAACAGATAAAAGCCTGTCTTGGATAGCTCCTGTTTGCATTGCGTTTACTCTGCAGATCTCAGGGATTCATTTGTTTACAGCATCTTTCTTTGTCTCTGAAGAAGGATTTCATTCAAGGGTGCAGTGTCAGAGGCAGAGGTGCGGGACAGCAGCGTGGAGATGCTGCAGAGCTATTTGACCAGCATCATCGAATCAATCGTGAGCTCAGTCGATCAGTGTCCTCCTGTAATGAGAGTGGCCTTCAAACAGCTGCACAAGAGAGTGGAGGAGCAATTTACCGAGCCTGAGAATGAGGTTAGTGTGAAGCAAAACACACAGAGAGGAAAGCGTGTCAGTGTATTTGTGGTTACTTTCACCCGCAGCTTATCCCGAGGCAGCCTGTCACCGTTCAGTGACTCGTCTTCATTTTTACAGGATGTGAAGTACCTGGCCATCAGTGGATTCTTTTTCCTGCGTTTTTTTGCTCCTGCAATCCTCACACCTAAGCTGTTTCAGCTGAGAGACCAGCATGCTGACACGCGTACAAGCAGAACACTGTTACTACTAGCCAAGGTATGATTCAGAACACAGACATGCACATAGACTCTGCTGTGAATCATTTATCCATGTTCAGACTTATGCACTCCCCAAAACAAAACACAAAATAAACAGTACAGTGTTGGAACCCTTGAGCGTGATGCAACAGGCCATCTGTGTAAGGAGATGGATTTTCATGTTGTGGATGTAAAACAAATAAAACATGGAGCAGGAATACAATCATCAACACGTAACGTCAACAGAGAGAGAGCACTGAGGCACTCCTTGCTTTTCTCACTTAGTTTGGAAATTATGTAACACTGTAGGTCTGCGTGTGCCTTATTTTAAGTTCTGCCATAATCAGCAAAATAAGATTGATATTCCATCTCCAGTCATTTATGTCTCTGCTGTGGTCTGAGACCTCACCATCCTTTCATACGTTCACATGGAAAGTCTAAAGACAGTGAGGGCAGCAGCGAGATGCCCTTAGGGAACAGAGCAGGGATCAGTGAGGACAGGATGACATGGAAGTAGCATCTTTAGCTTCAAATGAAGGAGTTGGTAGACTGAAGAATTTTGAAAAGAGTATGAGATTTGCCAGTAGGATGTACGGAAAGGGAAACAGCTGAGCTGATGTGAGCTGGAATTTAGATGAGCTGATCTGCTGGAATTGTTTGAGTCTGTTCTCACAGAACTAACTCTGTATTCATTTTTTTGACATTAATAAAAATGTTAATTATTTGAAAGGTGCTAATAATCTGCAGTAATGCCATTAGATCACCTGTTGTTAGGAACTCGTTTAAATTTTATAACTACTCTACTCTTACAGCAAATCTCAAAGAAGTTTTTTTCACCAACTATATAGAGTGTGGCCATAAAACATCCCTCTCACATTATGCTCCGTTTTAACCATAAATAGATCAGATGAGCATGTTAGCAGGTTATAACTGGAATTTGAGTTGATGTTTCTTGATATCATTAAAAGCAGGGATCTTAGATCCAGATGTTAGAAGAACAGTAAAACCTCATTCCACTCCCACGTGTGGCTTCTGTGGTTGCTGTCCATGGTGCTGAAGAACTGTTGCCATGGGCCCTCTACAGAGACGGGGAACGGGCTATTTTTACCTCTGTGTGCTGCAACCAGTCTGTGGTTCAAAGCCAAGCATCAGAGAGGATGTAGAGGGGGACTTCCTCCTCGCCCTAGGCCAGGTGTGGGCTGGACAAAGGGCCTCGCAGCATGCTTGGCCCCAGGGACCCTTTTGATCTTCGACTTTTAGATATGCAGTCACTCCCTCACTTCTGTCATTTTCTGGAGATTTGATATGGTGAAGATGTGAGTTTGTAGTTGATATCGTGTCTCTGTGGTTGCCAGGCACTACAAAGTGTTGGGAACTTGGGACTTCAGCTGGGCCACGGAAAAGAACAGTGGATGGCGCCTCTTCATCCCATCATCCTTCGCAGTGTGGCTTCTGTCAAGGACTTCCTGGACAAGTTAATTGACATAGATCATGACACTGGTAAGACTGTAACCACCAAACACATCACTACAACGTGTAATCAAAAGCCAAGTCCAGAGGTCATGCTGTTGAGCTAATCAGCCACAGGCCACCTGCCAGTGTAGTAGCTCCCAGCTGATATAGGTGAAACAATACTGTAGCCTTGCAGTGAAATATTCATAACTAGTTGGAAGTCTGGAAAAGAGATGACATGGTTAATGAGCTGGCAGGGAGCTGAAGTGAGAAGCTGCCACACGGGCTGTTGTTGTCCTGGCTGTTGCCTTAATGTCATGTGTCAGTGAGGCTGTTGTTGTGAAACATCTTCCCCCTCTGACATATCGTGTTTCAACCTCCGTCTTCACATCACACCCACTTTTTTCTCCTAAAGGCCAGTTTGACATTTAATGCCCTCGAGGTGAATTTGTTGGACAGAAGCAGATGCTTGTTATTCCTCTTTGAAGCTCTATCCCTCATGGGGTGATGGAACAAGACTGAGGAGCCATCTGTAACAGAGTGCAGTTTAAAGCAATGAATGTATATAGTTTATTGACACAGCACCACCTTGTGTCTATCCGGGTGAATATGCATTTAGCTACAGATTACAAACAGTTTTCCCTTTATGTCCGTCTTCTGCTTTCTCTGCGCAGCGTCTGAAGTGCCTCAGAGGGCTGTGTTCACGGCTTCAGTCACAGTCAAAGAGGGGTTTCTCCACAAACACAAAGCAGAAGGACCCCAACTGTTATCCCGCTTTGCATTTAAGAAACGCTACTTCTGGTTGACGAGTGAGACGCTGTCTTATGCCAAGACTCCCGACTGGCAGGTGGGTACTGTGCCAGCAAAATTTTATAATCTACCAGTATACTGCATATCATGTGTGAAATACATATGAGTATTTACGTTACTGCTCATTTTGGCAATCAGCCACTGTGTCAAGTGTTGCTTTTTAATCATGTTTTCCTACGACTGATGGATCAAATAATCGAAAACAATCAAAGTAATGATAAAAATACTCGTACAATATGCCCATTTGTGCCCCATGAAGGGCATTCATCACCACGTGTTGCACAAAGAGAAAACATTTTAGTCATCTGCTTCTTTGCTTTCATGTATTTGTGTTGATCTTCTCGTGAGAACATCATTACTGATATTACAATGTGGTGCCTAACCCGTGATAATGATTTCCTCTCATTTTCTAACCAGAGACTGTCAGAGAGAGGGAGATGGTTGATGGGAGCAGAACATCCTCGTCACTAAATGCCTCTCTTTGAGTCAGTCTCTGCTTTGTGTGACTGGAATAAAGCCGAGGGTTAATTGAAAGCTATGGATATTCATACGAACATCGCAAATCACACTGGAGACAATGTCCTGGCCCCTTTTCTCCATGTTGGAGCACTCCAGTCTCAGTGAGATGAGCTCCCATTGCAAGTGGCTGATTTACACTTTAAAGTAGCCTTTGCTGCCATGATGATCTCATCCTCACTTCCTCCTTGCGCCGTACCGTTCCTCGTAGCTTAATGAGTGTAAAATATTTCAGGATGAGAAACCTCTTCATTAATTTGCTCAGTGATCAGATGTCACCTTTATTTCACTGAGTCCTTTGTGCAGTATGCCTGAGGCAAGGCATGATACATCATTGCCATCATGTGCATACCTGTTCTAATTGGGGCTGTGGTTTGCAGGTGCGCTCTTCAATTCCTATTCAGTGTGTGTGCGCCGTGGAGAGGGTTGATGAAAATGCTTTTCAGCAGCAGAATGTAATGCAGGTCATCACCCAGGACAACGACGGACAGCTGCTCACCACGTACATCCAGTGCAAGGTGCGTTTGTACACCACCCAGTTGCCAAGACAGTGCATGAGTTTTTTTAAGTTGGTCACTTTTTTTTTTAAACACAAAACCCTGACAGTTTTCTATAGTCACAGATGTGAATTTTTAACAAGTTTTATTAATCTCCTAGAAAAAAGTCACTAAATATCTATATTGTTTTCTGTCGCAATGATGTGCTTTATCCCTGTAGGCTTTTCAGCTGATTGCCTTCAAAATGCAGATTTTTCTTTTTCAGTTCAACATTAAACTTCATGGTTCACCGTATTTCAATTTTCCCAAACAGAATGTAAATGAGCTGAACCAGTGGCTGTCTGCGATCAGGAAAGTCAGCATCTACAATGAGCGCATGCTGCCCTCTTTTCACCCGGGGGTTCATCGCAGTGGCAAGTGGACCTGCTGCCTGCAGGCCGACCGAGCTGGTAATCCTGCTGTTATTACTTCCAGATGTACTGATTTATGTCCAAGACACCAGAATATCTGTAGGAAACTTGCAACCTCCCCTTTGCTACTTTACTAAGGTTTGACTGGCTGTTTTTGATGCGCTCTCCAAATCAATTTTATTTACTCACCGCCTTGCACGTGGGATTAAACATTTTACATTCTTTTCAGCACCAACACTACAGGTTTGATTGTTACTAAGGCTGTTCCATTGACTATTATATACAAACTAGTAGAAACATCCATTAAAATGATATTTTACATTTAGTGGGGTGAAGTTCAGACTGTGTAAAGTGCCAGAGATGAATAAAAAAAGCTGTGTCTCAGTTGCAGGCTGCAGTAGAACCCACTCAGCTGTGACACTTGGTGACTGGAGTGACCCGCTGGATCCCGACGTGGAGACTCAGACAATATACAAGCAGCTTCTGCAGGGCAAAGACAAACTCAGGTTGGTGCCCGAGCATGTCCTCGGCCTGTATGCATTTCTTTTCCTGAACACTAGAGGTCTATGTTGCTATACAGTAAAGCACTGCTGTGCTGCTTCTTGACATTAGTATGAGTCAAGTGTTTAACTTTCACTGTGTGATCATGTGATATGATTCTGACTGATACTGCAGGAACAAATATCTGGAGATGCCGGATGATGATGAGACAGCGTGCAATAAAGAAAAGAAGACGAATGTGGACGTTCACCCAGGTGACACTGAACTTTAACTTTTCTATCAATTTACATGTACAAGTGCTTTAATTGTTGTATTATCATTATTATTATCTGCTTATATTCTATGTGGGTATGACATTTCCAGGAAGTAATTCTACAGAAACAACATCCTTTTATCTACACATTTCTCTGTCACAGATGGTGCTGAATGCACTGTTCAGCAAATGAAGCCATGTCAGGGCATTGCTGCTCGGCTGTTGGTGGTGATAGAGGACCTGGAGCAGGCTCACGCTAGCTTCCAGCGCAGAGAAAAGGAGGACGTCACCAGTGTTATTATGAATCCCTAGAGTTCACATGTGGACTGGGAGCCTTTAATGCATCAAGGCGGGTTAGGGGTGGGGAGTGGAAGGGCAGCATCCTGTACCAACACAAGTGAAAATCAGCTAACCCACTCTCTTGATTGTCATGGAGAAAAAAGTGGCTGCGTGGTGCCACCTCTTCCAGCCTTTTAGTACATTTCCTCCTGTCTGTAAAGAGCAGAGGGAATTCTGCCACTTTAATCTTTTTGATTCTCCGAGTGCCACCGACAAGAGCGCCGCAGGAAGATTATGATACTTGACAAAAAGGAGGTGGGTGGGGAGGGGTGGAGGGACTTTGAAGCATGATCTGACTTGATATTTTTTATGTAGATAATAAGCAATCTGTTGCATGGCCCACATCCACTTGTTGTGAAATGTGAAAAGAAGCTTTTATATTTTGAGATACTGTACAGGACCCGAGTCACACATTTATATGCAAAAAGCTTGTTTTAGTGTAACCTACAGTACCTTAATGTAAGGTGTTTTGATATTGCTGTTATTATTATAAATGCTTTGTATTTTTATTGAGGCAAACTATCACCATGGCCGCAATGTAGCAGTGACAATAACATTATAAGTTATTCCACAGTGTGACGCCGCTTGTAAAGTGAGCAAAACTCAGATTTTAATTGTTGCTTCAGTCCCTTTACACAAAACATCCGCTTTGGTTTGGTGCTACGGCCAGTCAACGTAAATGTTGGGTTCTGATGTAATTCACATTTTTATAATGCCATTCCTAAGATGGGTAATATTTACCTGGTTATTATATAATATCCATACATGGACAAATTTTATTTGAAAAAGAGGGGAATTAACAATCATGAGACACTCCCATTTGCTAAGTTGACAGTTTCAGAGATTTTTGTGCCACTGCATTGGTTTCATGTGTTTGAGATGCCAAATCTGCTTTTAGGAGTTTTAAAGAAAAAATACACATGTGGGGAATTTTGATAATTTTCCATAGAGAAAGTAGTGTTCAGTGTCCGTCTATTAAACAATATTCAGTTGAATAAAATCCGATCTGAGATCACTGAGATGACCTCATCAGGCATTCTTCTTACCCTCAAGCTTAACACTCTAAAACACATGGCAGACATTACATTCAACATCCTGTATTGAGATGGTTATTACGAGTGTGTTGGTGTTTGCAGCTTTCCACATTTTTCTTTTATTACTCTGCTGCTGGAGTCATAACGAGAGTAGGCATGAGTGGAACATTGTGTTCTCTTGAATGGGGACTCTTGTTATGAAAAAGAAAAGAAAGGGGAAAAAAACCCTCGCCTGTACCTTATTTTGCAAATTCATCATAATGGTTTGTTCCAAGTGGGTTGTTACTGTGAACACAATTGTATTATTCAATAAACTCCGCTGAAGAAATCAAAGGAGATGGTGTCAAATTTGTGCCCAGAAAAAAACGAGACTGACACTTTTTTTTTCTTTACATTGATCCTCACTTGGTTTCCATAAAATGAAGGAATGGTTCGAAAAATCTGCTTTGCTGGCTTATGTCTGTCCGTCTCCTGGTTAGAATTAAAGTGCAGGAGGATCTGACTTCAATCAGACATTGATTCATTTTTGGTATTACAGGAAACCCCGTCACATCTGATAGATGCCAGAGCAGGCTCCCAGTGTCATGGTTACCGCTCTACTCCTTTGTTCAAATTTAATCAACCCACCAGAAACGCAGAATTCACAATCCAACAAGAATCTGAATGTAATGTTAAATTATACCACATGAAAAAAATATGCGTGCCAGCAATGCACCTCCCGGCCTTATTTAAATGCTAATGAAAGCAGACCTACCTGCAATGATGCAGCAGTCTCCCTACTCGCCCCCTCATTAGGCGTGAGAGGTGAGCGGTGAGCAGAGGCAGGCAAGTAGGGCTTATTTACAAATACTAGCAGGGGTCTGGCCCCCGAGCTGCTAGGTCAGTGACGGAAGGAGGAACGACAACCTGAAAGGGGGTTTGTCTCATCACCTCCGTCCTGACATCTCAAGGCCTGCTTTAATATGCACCCACCACAGCTCTTTACCACAGAAGCCAGAGGCAGAAAATTACCATAAAGCAAATTTACTACCAGTGAGAACTCTTCCTGCTGCACTCCAGAACAGCAGCCAGGCTCATTTATATCCATATAACGAGCTCCAAAGAACAGAGTTACCCAGGGAGAAGGAAACGGTGGTGTTAAATAGGAAGAGGACACATCACCACCGACTGGGGTGGGGGTGGGGGGGTGGGGGACAAGGAGAGCCGGTGTAACAAAAGCTCAAACACACTACCCCTGTCAAGGGCACATTTATTTTTCCACAACAAAACACACAAACATGCAACAAGGTCATCACAATTCATTAAAGACCAATAGATTAAGAAGCCCTTTATAGTTAAATCAATGTCTCTGTATAGCTTGCTTTTAGTTTATCTCAGTTTGTCCACGTGAACCATTTTAAATAACAATATGCAGACGCCGCCTAAGATTAAACAACAAAAACAGTGACTTGGAAAGGTCATTTAAAATGGGCACTCAAATTGAAAAACTTCAGATGTTTTACATGTCGTGGAAAGAGTGGGGAAAGCAGCCAAACGCTATCGTTTCCTCATTTGTGTAAATCAAAGCCAATCCGGGGTGTGGGGGGGGGAATAAGAGATAAAAAGGGAAAATCCCTAACTAATAGGAATAAGTTTCAGAACCACAGTGCTAACCACCTGAAAACCAGGGTGGGGCTTTCTAGAGAAGCTAACATGTTTTCATATGCAAAAAACAAGAAAAACTCTGCACTGTCAATACGCTTGCTCACTGTTTGGTTAACATGCACCTCTAAGAAACGTTACGGCATCTTTAAAGGACATGAACCTAAGCTTTGTCTACGAGACTCCCACTTTCACACACGCTCACACGGACGGATACAAACGTACAGCATAGCCACAGAAAAATGGTAAGGTATCATTTAGATATAGAGAAGTACAGTTTGCAGTAGACACTACGAGAGTACAACTTCATATATACTTCATACGTTAGGACAAAGTAACTTCATCCCCGATCCCACCTCTAACCTCTAATGGAATAGCATGGGATGAAGAGCAATACAGCAAATGTTACATAATAGTTCTTTTTAGAGACAATCATTAAAAAAAAAGACATCAAAAATATATGTTTTTTTTATACATAGCATGTGAACATCCTTGGATTGCAACCTCTCTGTTTAGAAACGCAGAGGTAGGCGCCCCATAAAGAAAACATCCATTGTCATTTTGAACCAAAAACAATCAACCTTCTTCTTGCTACACGTAAATCATGTGTTAGGTTTTAAAAATAGTAAATTGCATAAAAACCACCTCCTTCTTGTTTAACCGGACAAATACCAAAACCTTGATTTATACATCATTCCCACATAGATCTGTACACACCTGAAAAGTCTAAAGGGCCGGGCTTCGTTCACACTACAAGACCGACACGTGGAAAAGGAAAAAGCTGAAGAAGCGAACATTTGGATTTCTCTAGTGAACGAAATTTCACTTCACATGGAAAAGTTCCCTGATAGATCGGTAGCATTCTCTTTTGCTGTCCCATTGTATAAAGGGTGTCACAAATGTGCGAAGGAGAAAAGTTGACGTAGGCCAAAAATGTGAATGTTTTCAGCGCCTGGGTCAAAAATCACTCAGAAATACTCTTAATAGTTTGTTTATCACATACCATACCACAAACACAGAGCTGTGGCTAAAAGAGCCTGAAAATAAATATACAGGTTTAAAGTATTTAAACAGATATTAATACTTAAATCTGCAACAACTGGCTTATTTGGTCTTAAGGACAGTGATTCGCTCACGATTCATTTAGAGTCATGATCCTGTCCTCCTGATGAATGAAAAGTCCGAGCACTTTAGCTGCTAAATGCTCCACAGTGATCACAAGCAAGTTGTAGCATCTGCCATTCTTTGGGTTTTAAGAGCTTACTGTAGCTAAAAGCTACACAATGACAGCTTGTTTTACAGAGGAGCAGTTTTCAGCAGGCTGATTCACATGCATAATGAAACCTTGTTTTAAAGTAATCCAGCAGTTTCTGTTGGCATCCTGCTGTATGCACACAACCCAGTGGTATTTTAATGCCTTAACCCTTTTTAAAAAAAAGTGATTACAGTGATTGTTGTGACCTTGGATAGATTCTAAATCTTTTGTTTGTTGCTCCTGAAGAAGAGCGAAGAAGAGCTCTATTTGAAGGTTAACAACAGCTGCATTCAAGAAAATTCATGCCTGAGAAGCAAGAGCCACAAAAGTGTCCTTTTTGAAAAATGGAGACGCTAGTTCACAGACAACACAGGCTCCACTACTCATCTAGTGCAAGTGGACTTTAACAGAATAACAAAAGATATTAAAATATATTTATAAGTTTGGGATAAACAGCTCACACCACTTTGTGTCTTCAGCTTTGCCACACTGCAGCAGGGATGTGGCCAGCTGAAATAGGCTGATGGTGTATGCTATATGTAGATGAAACTTTGGGTAGTCCATGGATGCATATGCAATTTTAGTAATGTGTGGCGATATTTATTAAGATTTTTCAAGAAAAAAATTTGAGTAGAAGTTTCATTGAGACTGAATTATGAAGCCGGTCAGTAATCTGTTTTAAATATACTGCTCAAAAAAAGTTAAAGGAACACTTTTCAGAGTACAGAATCAAGTCAGATAAACTTCTGGGATATTGATCCGATCAGTTATGCAGCAGCAGTCGTTACTTTTAACCACGTTTCACCTTTTTGGTGTCAATGAAATGAATAACAGCTGCGCTAGAGGGGCAATAATGAGACAAAAAAGCAATACTTTTACAGATAAACATTTTCCCTCATCATCTTTTCTGACAGTTTTTTTCACTACTTTTCCATTAGGGGTTGCATTAACCTGCAGAGGTTTCACAGGTAGTCCAGCTCCTCTGAGGTTGTGCATCAATATGTGCTACTGCCAGAAGGTTTGCTGTGTCTCCCATCACTGGCTCAGGAGTCCAGAAGTTACTTTAGGAGAATCGGACATGGCCTTGAAGGTCCTTAACCCATGAGCAGGACCCGTATCTGCTCCTTTTTGCAAGGAAGAACTTCCAGACCTGCAAAATGACCTCCAGCAGAGCACTGGTGTGCATGCCTCTGATAGGAGGCATGACAGGAGGGATCTACAGGAGCCTATGCTCGCTGTCCAGCACTTTGGAGCCCAAATGGCATTTGTCATAGAATGCCAGAACTGGCAGGTCCATGGTGTCTGTAACACTGTTTAGCATCATCAGTTTGGTGTTGTGTCAGTGATGATCTGAGGGACGCACTGACTTCTACAGGTCAGGCAATGACACCCTGATCAGGTATCAGCGTGAAATCCCTTGGACCCACTGTCAGACCCTACGCTGGTGCACTGGGTCCTGAGTACTATTTTTAATTTCCCTCAAAAGATGTGGCATCCTTTCATTCCTAACACATTATGGAGTCCATATCAGTGTAAACATTCAGCATAACTTTTTTGCTGTTGATATCTGACGTGTTTTCAGTCTTACTTTAATTTTTTTGAGCAGTGCATATTAAATTATATTTGATTTAACCTTAAGTATCTTTCCTAATATCTATATGAGATCAAATCATTTGTATGAAAAGAGTTTTATAATTAATCCATGTATCTGGCTTAGACTGCAGTTGCAAACCAAACAGCTGTGATTATTTTAATTGCAGATGTAAATGGAGTCCCAACAAACACACTGGGTATGCATATGCATGTGCAAATTCTCTTTACCAACACAGTGGCTGCGACTGAGGCATCACTGACATTTAAATGTATATTTCCACACTGCTGTGCTTTGATGCGAGAGTTAGAAGTAGCACTTTTCCACTGATGTGGTGCTAGCGCTTGATGCAGAAAGCTTTTTCATGTTTCTCTCATAATAAAATGGGACTGGTACTGGAGCCAAAAAGCAGGCACTGCCTCGCCACAACAAAATAGCTGTCAGTGGCAACGGGAGGCTCCACAGCAAGAAATTCACGGATGATTTGCGGATGTAGCCCGCAGATCCTGTCGGCTGTGATTTCCTCTTTTTCTGCCGCGCAACAGTATATAATGCAAAACTAGTTCTGAACTAGTACTGACATGGCACTGCGGGAGGGAGGGGAAGAATTTAAAGTGACAAACTCTGTGTATTCTTGTGTTTGTGACTCGCACCTAACTAAGAGAAACCTCACCCGCTTAAACAAACTCTTAAGAATATTTTGTGATTTGATCTTGAACCCAGGCTGTTTTCACCTTCAGCTTTAACAAAAAATGGCTGACAACATCCGTTCCCACGGAACGTTAAAAAAAAAGGCCAACATGGGCCATCTTCATGCCGCTAAAGCTGCCCCACCAATACTAAAGACACATTTACTGTATTTATTTGTGTCCCACGGGGATCAACTACACAAGGTCTACATTAAGGTCATGACAGCAGAATACGCTAAGACTACTTGCAATATAAGACGTCCATAACAAGTCATACATGTTTCAGTCCCTGACATCCTGACAAAGTTTTTTGCCAGATTTTATGTATTCATGTTCATGTGCCTGTGTACAGATATGTGGGACAATCTGTATATTTTCTATATAGAAGAGTATAAAAATAAATTAAACTTACACCATTGACTCAAATTGAGTTTAAATTTAAAGGTATATCACATCTGCAAATATATTTTATATATTCATATATATATAGTTAAAGCATCGCAAGCCAGTTTATAAACATCAACTTAAAAAAAGATTAAGTTGCAATTTAAGACATTTTTCTAAAAACCAAATGACTTAATCAACAAAAATGTTGCCTCAAAGTGCTATGGAAGACTATGATTAACCCCAAAATCAAGCCCGCTGCTGGGTGACCCCTTAATAAACCTGACACCAACGCTCCCGCTCATTAAAATTGATCAGACATATTTATGGAGAATTATGCAGCTCTGGGTTATAATTTATCGCAGAGTAAATAAACATCACAAGATCTCCACCGAGGACCTTCGAAAAGTCTTTATCTCGCGGGCACTAAGTCTAAAGGGGGGTGGGGGTGGGGGTGGGGGGGGCGTAGGAAAAAATAGTCCCCAGCCAACAACACACTCGACCAACATTTGCATGGTTTGTAGAACGAGTGCTCCACAGCTGAGGAGGAGGCGGAAAGCGGGGGTGAACAGATACATCGGGAAGCGCCCCAAAGACTCCAAAGTGAGCTCACGAAGGCGACGAGATGCTGCTCGTTTCCGAGGCTCAGCTGCTCACTGTGAGGGGACTTGAGCCAAGTACAACGCCAACAAACGGCAAACGAGCTCACAAGAGACTGCAGGCGAGCGGAGGAGCTCCCCTGAAAATGGATCTCTAAGGGAAAGCTGTTGGTGTTTGAAAGACAGAGGAACGTCCATCTGTGTGTTCAGATTCTCTCCTCAAGGACTTAAAGCCAGCTTATTAATGCCTCCGAGCACGCGATTGCACGCTCATCCCTTGTGTACGGTCAGCATGATGGATTGTGCCAGCGCCTGGGTTCGCTCCAACAGGAATAATAATAATGCAGCCTTTTTATTCACAGAGGTCATCGTCATCAGTGTGTCAACTAAACAAATGAGTTAAACCTTGGAGCAGAGCTTGTTTCATCTTATTTTATGTCTCCTCTCACAGACTGTCCACAAGGTTAACCATACAACACACAATTGTTACCAAACACCAATAATCTTCTAAATCTTAAGCTCTCTGGAATCTACTTCATGCACTACAGAACATACTTCCGAACGTAGAAAATAAAATACACTGACCTATCAGAAGTGGAAAATATCAGATTAACCATAAATGACATCACTCCGGAGCCATGACCTGCTTTTTCGAAAATGCACAACCAACGTTTGTAATGAATTTACTAAAAAAGTAAACTGGGGGGGAGGGAAATAATTAATTTGGATTTCTTTGCGATTTTCTTAAATCTTCATAATACCAAGCAACAGCTGATCCGCTGACAGCTCACCCTGTCGCGTGTGTTTGCTCGACTTTCATTATGTTAGTCGGGGCCATGCATTCTGGAGTTCAGCGTTTTACAGATATGCCTGTGTACAGTTATTAGCCCCTTGTCATTTTTCTTTGAGTGCCAAAGAACAGCATCAGTTTGACTCGAAAAAGGGATAAATACCTTTCACCTCAAGGTCCCAACATTCAGACAAGACTCTCTTTGTATCATTTACACTTTGAGAGACTTTGCCAACAGACAAAACTTGCTCAAGGCATGGATCTAGAGACAGCAGGGGGGAGGGAGATTGCCTGGGTTACACAAACCAAAAACCACCCTTTCTGCAGGATATTTTGGTTTGTGGGGAGTAAAGCGTTGTCGGCCGCATGTTGCCCGTCGTGCAGTGTCCCCGCTCTCTGGGAGATAGCGGGGCATGGGGGGTTTTGTTTCAGTGTACCAGTTCTGCTGGCCATCAGTCCTTTAGATTGTCCTCGCCAATCCCCTGGGCCGACAGCTCTGCCAAGACGTTGTCCAAGTAGTTGGGGTCGGGGTAGCCGTGACCGGTCAGGTTAGAGCCAAATTCCGTCTTGTGATGAATCTCGTTCCACACCACGGTGTCCGATTCGCCCGTGGTGCTGGATGTGCCAATGGTGAAGATGAGGCGTCGGTCCCAGGCCATGATCAGCAGCTTCAAGACCTGATGAGACAAGAATGAGAGGATGGTGTGTGACGGCGCTTCCACAAAAGGAAGCCCGCTGTTTCCGTCTGGGAGCTGCGTCGCAGCTTACCTTCCTGCCTTTCTCGTTGTCGGGGAGGTAGCAGTGTCGAGGGAACCCTCTGGCACTGAACTTCTTCCCAGGGTTGGGGTGCTCATTGGTCTGGTGAAAATGTCAAGAAGAAAAAACAAAAGTTACAACGCCTTCACTTGCAATTATGACTTAATTGTGTGGGAAATGTCAACAGCACCCACAGGACAAGCTTTACTGCTCACATCGCTTAAACGAGGCTTTTGTAAAATAATCAGCTGGGAACTATGTTACTTTCAATATGCAGTAATATGTTCAGTCTCTGTCAAAATAAAGTGCTTTGAAACCACTAGCATGAAATAAAAATCTTGTAGCTCATCAAAGCCAGGGTCCCACCAATTCCCTCAACCTTATCAATAAAAATACGTTACACAGTTACAGCAACCTTGTTATAACAAATTTCTCTTGTTTTTTGTCCCTTTTCCTATTTCCTTTTCCTTTTTTATGTTTACATTTTGGTAATATTGCCAGGCTTTGGTTGCTGTAACAACGCATTTGCTTTTCCCGGTCTTTTGTGTGTTCTTTGTGCCTCTATTAAGCACACTTCTTGGACAGGTTATAAGGCCCCTTTTCACTGTAACACTAATATAATACCACCTAAAAATAAAGCTGCAAGAAGCTTTGATGGAATCAGGTAGTTCAGCAGGGCACAGTCGCCATGGCAACTTGATCAGATCATGCTAAAAGCTGGCTGTAAGCAATAACAGGAAAAAAGTTCTGTGCTGACTCATTTTTTGACAGTCTTTGGAAAGAAGTGCCGAGATGGTTAGAAAAAAAAACAGGTGTGGCCAAAAGATGAAGAAACTTTTTGAATAAAATTAGATAAAGCAGAAACTGATATCATGGGACTCTTTAAACTCAGCTCGTTTCAGTTTCTCCAGAGGTATGCTATTTTCGAAAATCAGGCATACGGTTCAAAAGTTACATCAGAGGTGATCCAGAGAGAGTCATTCCACTTTTGATTAATCCCAGCGCACCGAAAATAGCTGTAATTCCCCCAAAAGGGGGAGTGCAATGTGGCCTCCAATGAATGGGAGTGACTGATTTATGCCTGCATCTAGAAATAGAAATTATATCTTCGCTTTTGCAAGTAAAATATTGATTATATCATCACACTGAAATGAGACTAATATCCTGTTTTTTCTCACAATGAAGCCAATTTTAACCATAAATCTAGCTTCCTGCTAACGTGTGCTGCCTAAAAGTGGGCAGATCGATCCAAATACAGTATCGATACCAGTATCAGGTTGATACTAGCACGATGCGATCAATACGTGGTTCCTATCCTCTAAGGAGTCCAGTAGCATTTTGTTCATGTTTCTTTTGGAAATGACAAAAATGACCCCAGACATGCATTATAAAACATGTCTGAACCTCTTTGTGTTGACTGTCATGTTTATTTTATGTATAGCCTATAGCAAATGTAAGCAACAGAAGCTGACCCAAAGTGCTTTAGAGACACGCACGTTTACATTCAAGGTCTCCAACAAATCCCAGTTTCAAAATACACGAAAAGCTGAAAGATGTGTTTTTAAAAATCAGAATAATTTTCAATTACACATTAAAATGTGTTCATAATTTGTAAATTGATGATTCATCTTATAAGTCATGGCAAACTGCTCTCCCCGTCACAGCCTTTATAGGTTAAAAGTATTTACTTTATATCAGTTCGAGTATTGTATTGCAGTATTACACGGCACTAATACTAACTGATCACGGATGAGTATACTTCTTAATGTTCATTAAAGACCAAAACAAACAGGTTTCAGCTACAAGCCATCATAAAAACAGGAGTGATATGTCATCAGTCACAGTTAAACATAAACGACACAAATACATAAACATAAACTATCAATACCATGACACTGATTACAGGTGTATTATGTAAATCTGCAGGAATATTGCACCATCTACTGCACATGCTGGATGAAATAGCATGCCCTGTTGGGCCTACAAATGAGATGAACCCCAAGTACTTAAATGAAATAGCGTCACACAAAGTATGATAAAAGGAGGGTGCTGGTGTTGTTATGTGTTTTCCTGGAATTACAAGACTCTGGATCACAAAAAGCAGCTCAATGCTAATCCTTAATTTGAACCTTTAGCGTTTTCAATTTATAGAACACAAATCCAGTATTCTCGTCTCTGTAACTCTGCAATTTGACTCAACACAGGAAACCTCACCCGGCCCGGACACGGAAAGGATTGACAGATTGATAGCTTTTCGATAGTCCGTCTCGAGTTTGTCTTTAAGGAGATCACACACGATGGCAGCTGAAATAAAATGTCATTGGGCTTCTTTCAACTTTCTTCCTGAAGTTGCTTTTATGTTCGAAGAGGCCGATCTTTAAATCTCATTTAGTTTTCTTCACATATACATCGGCAGTGTAGTGTGGGCTTTTCAACCAGTGGATCGCTTCTTGGTTTTTACAAGAAAATCTGTTTGATTTTGAACTTCTTTCTAGTGTGGGATGCAGAAATGTGTCCTTTTGATCATAGCGCTACTTGCTACTTGCTATTTGCTACTTGTGATGATCAAACACTGGGAAGAAGATCAATATTTAAAAATGTTATTGTTTTTCTCAAACTGCTCTGATGTTCACAAACATTAAGACATCTATTCATCAGCGAGTGCTGGGTTTATGGGAGAACAATCCCCTCATCAGCACCTATTACTAAAAGGTAACTACAAAAGTATTAGCATGGCAGACTCCAATCAGGCAGCTAGAAACTCTCTGCCGCTCCTCTCTTTGTGCATGAAATCAAAAAAGTTCATGCCATAAAGTGGCTTGTGGTGCAATCAAAATTCAATTCAAATCTAAAAACTGAACATTAACATTAACTACAACTACACAAAAAAGAAAAAAAAAATCAACACCACCAACAACAGAAGTGACATTTCTCCATTCATTCTGTACTATCTTGTAGGTGCCCTCGTGACACCAAAAGCCTAGAAAGTTAGAGCGTTAGATTCTCGACCATTTAGAACTTCCTCTGATGATCTCTGTAAACCACATTGAGTCTCTCTCCTGTCTCCTTCCCCTAACCCTGCCTCCCACTATAGCAGATGGCACCCCTCCCTAAGCCTGGTTCTGCTGGAGGTTACTTCCTGTTAAAGGGGAGTTTTTCTTTCCTACTGTCACCAAGCGCCGTGTGATTGTTGGAGTTTTCTCTGTATTACTGTAGGGTCTTTATCTTGCAATATAAAGCACCTTGAGGCAACTGTTGTTGTGATTTGGTGCTATGTAAAATAAAACTGAACTGAATTGAAGTGAACACACCACCTACTTTGACCTATTAAAGATGTACAAGTATAAAGCCCCATATAGTGTGCCACTATTTTCATCATACAATTTTGGGTGCTGGCATAGACTGAAAAGGCAAAAGAAGATGGACAATATGCACAGCGTCACCACTTCCCTACTCACCCAATTATTTTGCTATCGTCCACAGAGTACAGAGTGTAAACCTGACCATCTATGATGATCACTCATGTTCTCTAGAGTGCAGGCTGAACTGCAGGAGGGGAAAAAGACAGACCTACAGTAATGTCCCCTGGCAATAGTGTATTGTGTTGTTATGCTGATCTGAGTGGTCAGATGACCCCCAGCGCTATCCCTGGGGGCTCTATGCCTTCTCCGCTGGTGGAAAAAGGTCAGCTTATTGACTCAATTTGAGCTCATCTCAGGAGGAGAAAATACCAGCCAAAATACCACCAGCTCAGACCCGGTGAAATCCAATTGCAAATCCCAGCTGTTTAATTTTCTTATTAATGTTAATCAGTTTGATGTATAAGCTGAAAGACAAATCAACTAAGGGAAGGCGGACTTGTATGCCTATATCTATAAGGACAAAAAAAACATACATGTTTTCACTCTATATATTTCTTATACAACATAAGCCTTTACCATGAGAGAGAATTACTCTTAGACACTTCTTTGTCTTTGCCCTGAATCACTGCTTTTAATTCCTAAAAATGCTGTTTCCTCAGGATCCCGACACCTCAGCTTCCTGCGTGAGTAACTCTCCATCCAACTTAAGCGGATAAGCAGTTGTAAAAGGTCACAGATTTAGAGGCAAGAGACAGCGGATCAGGGTAGAAAGGCAGGGTGGTGGATTAGGTGAAGTGAGACGGCTCTCACCTGGATCCCGGCAGGAATATCATAGACAATGCGGATGGTCTTTGAGTCTGGGTAGCCTGGCAAGCAGTGTGGTATGACGTGGTACTCCATCTTCCCGGGGGGCTGCGTGCCTGTTTTCTCCCCATAGATGGTTTTGCACGTTGGGCACTGAAGACTGCCATCCTGCTTTGGAGAAAAACAATGATTTGACGTTAATGACGCAATAAAATTAAACCCCTTTGTTTCCAAAGCCCCAAATTAAATGGATGATTTGCAATTTTTTTTCAGCCTAGAGACAATATATCAAATATTGAGACTGAAAAATGCCTTTTATTTGTTTCTGCTCATTTTTAATTTCAGCTCTAAATAGAATGATTCCAAACAGCAGATAGACGATGTTAGGAACTAACTGGTTAATATATTTTAATATTTAGTGGATAAAAAAACATATTTTTCTCAGGAGTTGTTAGTCTTTATCCCCAAGTAGAGCTGGGAAAAAATACACCACAGCAGTTCTTTCTGGAGCCACAGTAGGATTTAGACATCTATTATAATGTAGTATAGCAATATCACCTATTGCAGCTTAAAGAAAAATCTAAATTCAAAGAAGGGAATTTTAGAAACTGGACAAATAAATAGTAGAATCATCTGCATAGATTGTTACAGTAAAATGTAAATAAAGAGTTTGTTGTTTTTGTTACTTTTGTAATTCACACTTTTATTTAAAGGGGAAAATGGTGTGATCACATTACACCCATATTGGCTTCCTTAGAATGGCTTTACTTCCATTTCAGGATCCAGTTTAAACGTTTATTCCTTCTTTTTAAACCTCATGGTTTGTCACGCTGTTAGTTAACAGAACTTTGGAAACCCTAAACTCTTAGCTGAGCACTGACATCTACGAACGACCTGCTCTTGGATATTCCCAGATCAAGGATTTAAATTAGAGGTGATTGAGGCTCCCAATCTTCTAAAGACCCATTTGTTCTTGCTTTCACATCTAGTTGAGCAGAGTTCCCTGGCTTTATTATGCAAAAACAGACTTATTTACTTTGTTTTATTACATTTCTGTTGTATATTTATTGTTCATTTAGTGATTCTTGTGTATAGTGTATATTTTGTACAAACTGTACAGCATTTAGGTGAACTGAGGTATTTTAAAGGCACAATAGAAACTTTGATTTGACTTGATTTTTTTGTTCTGGAGCACCAACAGTGCAGCATGGTGTTCTTTTGTTTGCAGTTGCAAGCAGTAAATCTGAATTTCCTGCAAGCAAACTTCAGTGTCCAAAGTGATTTTACAAAATACTGTGCTGTCAAGACTGATCAGATGAGGCTATATAAGCTTTCCATCTGTTAGCAGCAATATCGAGGGCCATCATCTGCCAGTGCCGTGCAACCCCGTCGAGCTGTAAGACATCGTGAGTTTAGAATTTGAGCCTAGCGTGACATCATAACAGCGTCTGGCTCGCAAGCTTTTACCCACCTTATTGCCATTGTTGTACATGGCCACCAGGCATAGCAGATGGTACATGTGTCCACACTTGCCAAGTTTGCCCACCAGCTCTGGCTTGATGCCTTTGTGCTGCAGGACGCCTTCATAGCCGGATGACATGACCAGCCTCTCCATGCAGATGGTACAGTCCTGGAATAGCGGGCCAAAATACTTGAGCTGCCATTTGACACGTACATGACTGTACTCATGAAGCAACTTAAATCCTGAATATGCGCACCGATGGGTTTTATTCTCACCTCATCTGGAACCACTTTAATCTTCTCAGTGTATCTTCGCACCACATCTTCTGGGTTTTTTCCTTTTAAAAATAAGTCACAAAAGTCATGAGAACAAGCCACAGGTAAGTGTGAGCAAAGAGAAAATTGACTATTCAAAAACAAGAGAATAACATCAGATCAGTCTCAGAGACTACTCTGCCCCATGTGCCTTTCTTTTCTTTTTTTTACCAATAAAAGAAAGTGTGCACGTGCAAACAGTACACATGTTAGTGATGTTCAAGAGGAGGTCACCTTGAAGCTGCCACATAACACTGGAAACCCCATACTCTCATAATCCCTGTGTGCAACCAGGCTGGTATGGCTGAGAGCACACCCACAGCTTACATCCCTAATACGCTTACAGGCAACCTTTTTTCCCCACGAGCTTTTGTTTGTTCATTTGAGGGAGAGCCAGTGAACAGAGGCAGAGAGAGTAGTGAGGGAAGGAGACAGCTTTTGTCCCCCCCAAATCCTCAGGTATAAAGGGTATGCAGGAGGTAGAAATGTGTGAAAAGAAGGAGAGGTGGAAACAGAAAAAAGGAGGAGAAAGACAGAGAAAAAGTTAATAAATGAATTAAGAATAATTTTACTCTGTTGTTATTTGACAGCTTCATTCACTTCTCTGATTGTTCTGGGTGCAGAAAGCAGAGCAATAGAAATCAAATCAGACACAAACACATAGGTTGCATATTTGTCTGCTGCCTGAAGTAACATTTGAAAGGTCAATAATTTCTAATTACTACAGCAGAAGATTTTATTTTATTTTATTAGTAAAGGCAGTTATGCTGTTTTTTGGTAATAGTCAGCCCGTTCTCACTCCTGAGGCCTAACATCCCGACGATTTGTCACATCCCCTGGCATTCCTGAGGTATGTGAAAGGTGACCTTCCACGTTCTTATGCTACGCACCAGTTTATGGATGAAATCCAGTAGAATGACGGTCCCGCAGTAATACACGTACCAGCCATGTATTCCAGCCCTAACACTAACCTTATCCCTAACCCTATCCCTAACCTTTACCAGCACTTTAATGACGTTAAACTGCGTTTTCCAAAGTGATTTAAGTAAAATGAACGAACATGTGAGATTGATTCCAAACAGTTCTCATGTTTCCTCATTTTTCCAATCTTGTCACTTAGGGATGTGGTGGGTGTCTGGAAGCGTAATATGTTGACGATTTGTCACCTAGCGTCAAATATTATGCTTTGGGAGTGAGAACGTGTTGTAATAGTCTGCAGCATTTGTTGAGGCTAAAATAAATATGTGGTCATGAATTTGCGATTTTTAAAGTTTTCGCACAACTTGGCTTGATAGTAATACATTCATATAAAAGATACCTTCTAATAGCATGTTTTAAATTCTAGTTTAAGGCCAAGTGTACTTGCAAAACTAATAACTATATATTTAGTGCTAGCTAGCTATTACCAGGCAGTCTGGATATATTAGCTGTGTTAGCATTTAGCTTAGCTCTAGGCCTTACTTAAAGGTAGTCTCACATAGCTGTTAGCATAGGCTCTTGTTTTTTTTTGTTTAAAAGCTTGATTTTGGTGAATTTGAATAAGGACCACCGCAAAAAACTGTTGTAACAACAAACCTAATCGGACACTTAAATCACCATCTCTCAACTGAACAAGGATGTTTTAAAGAAGCTAAGAAAAGGAAAATTGTTTAAAGCTAAAGAAGCAGGAAAGAGAAAAGGAAAAAGGCCGTTATCTGGTGATGTTATAAACACAGCAGATGATGTGAGTACCTGACATTTGTTGCACTTGCTTTTTTAAACTTCAATACTTTCTTTTATAATGAAAATTACACTATGCATTGAGGAATGCTTTTGTTGGCGCATGCTGTTCTTACTGATACTGATACCGGCAGGTCACAGTTGGAGAAAACTGGAAAATTGGAAGGAATTTAAACTGGTGTATCTCTAAACAAAATCTTTGTTCACAATGATGAGATGCTTGAAGGACTGACTAAGAGGACAAGTGCAGTGCAAGGATAGAAATCCAACAGTCTGACTGTTCAATTAATACAAAAACTCCCCGGGGAGGTCTGTGGTTTCCACTACTTGCATCGATCAACACTTACTCAGGCCCAGAGCTCTCCAACTATATACCAGATGCCCTTTCGAACCGGCTCAGTGTAACCGTGCCTTTCATTGTGGTTTCATGTATCAATCTGAATGTAGTGTTACATTTATGAAGTTGTTATTTTACTGTATACATATATGAGCTTTTCGAAAGGTACAGGAATTCTTTTCAAACTGACTGTTAGCAAACTTGGGTGAAATCTCAGCCACTGCTAACCTTATGGAACAATTATGGATCCCTCAACAGTTTATTTGGTGGCTTATTTTGCAGTTTCAACACTCAGAAGGCTGAAACATGTCGCAAAGTTTGGCAGAACAAAGATGGTCTGTCAGTGGTTGGTAGATTTCTCTCATCTGTGCATTTCTCATTTCTTCACTTATTATAAAACTACAAACTACAGTGCTGTTGTTCTGAATTCATTCTGTTGTTCGGTCCCGCCGTCTCACCTCTTCTTAGGTGCTTTTTCTTGGTTTTGCGGCGCATGCCGTTGATTCCTGGCACAGGTTTCATGTCGCTCTTGTTGATGGGGGGTGGGTGCAGTATAGGTTTTGGTGCGCGAGTCAGGCAAACAGGCAGACCTGCAGCGCACATCAGGATACCTGTCATACCTGACGCATGGGTAGAGCACACACACAGAAAAATAAAAAACATTACTCATCTCAGCAAAAACTATCATTCATAGCTGATTGCTAAACAGATGCTGCACAGCAGATTTGGTCTAACCTGCTAAGGCTGGGTGCACTGGTCCAGAACCAGTCAAGTTTTTAACTGGGAGTGCAGGAACCCTTTAAGAGAAAAGAAATGAGAAAGTGAAGCAAAGTAGACATAAAAATAGTAATATTATAACCACAGTGTTGTTACAGTCCCTTACTTAAAGGTCTCTACAAAGAGAATTGCTCACATCACACAGACAGATGCTTCTCGCCATGCGGGTCCATTTAATACACAGCTTATAATCTGTAAATGACCCTGCGACTGCTAAAATGGACAGTAAACGGTCCCATTTGTGTACAACTGCTTGTTATGCCACAGCTGAAAAACCTGAAAGCAGCAGACAGTTCTGCTCTGCGTGGCATGAAAAACACTCAAGCTAAAATGTCAAATGTGCTTCACAACAAAGACGGAGACAACTGCAGTAGGATGGGACAGCTTGACTTGTGCAAAGCGCTGCCGCAGAGTCTGATTCAGGATGACATTCGGAGAGGTTGAAGTTCATGACAAACACAGACGACAAAGACAGTTGACTTTGCTCACTCTTCAAGATCTATGAAGCACAGCGGGCAAAAACAGGGGCATTAATATGAGCGCGCAAATTTCCCAGAGCGAAGCAGAGCACAGAAACAAGTTTCCTTTTCCCTGGATTAAAAGTACGAAGCCATCAAACTAAGAGTTATTAAAGCTGAGATTACACTGCCCTTTAAAAAACACCTAATAAATAAAATCACACCAAATATGATGGTGTACTCAAATGTACTCTTAGTGCCGGTCCCAAGCCCGGGTAAATGGAAAGATTTTCATTGGGAGTGACGAGGATAGACAGGATTAGAAGTCAGTACATGAGAGGGACAGGTTGGGTCAAGCAATTTGCGCTTAAGTTAAAGAGGCAAGGCAGAGGTGGTTCGGACATGTACAGACGAGCGATGGTGGATGTATTGGACAAAGGACGTATGGAGCTGCCATATTCCAGGCGGAAAAGAGGAAGATCTCAGCAGAGGTTCATGAAGTAGTGAAAGAGGACATGCAGAGGGTTGGTATTAGAGAAGAGGATACCGGGGATAAAATGGAGGCAGGTTATCCATTATGGCGACTACTAAAGGAAGCAGCCTGTAAATTTTACTAAATTTGAAAGCAATGGACAGCAGACAATTATAAAAAAACAAACGTAAGCCAGTGTGAGACAATGATGAAAACAAGCACTTTACTTTGAAATGGATAGTTTCAAACCACACATTTTTATTCCCGTTAACAGTTTAGACTCCAAACAGGTGGAAAAGTGGACTAAAAAATTCTAATTAAGTTTTATAACCATTTAAATTCCTCTTAAATTGCAAAAATTACACTAGGACACTTGGTTAGGCCTTCATGCATATTATTTTACGAAGAAGGAAGCCGTTGTTCATTTTTAGATTTATTGTTTTAATATTATTAGAGTTGATGGTAAGAATGACATTAGAAGAAGAAACCACGAAGACTAGGTCACAATATGAACTGATGTGAGGATATTTTGAGAATGGTGGCTCCAAGGGAAAATCATATATCATGTCTCCATTGAGACCTCCAGAAATTAATATCATTAATGGGATTCTGGAATAAAATGAAGCTTGTATTTCACCACTTAGGAAATAAAAAAATATAGGTCTGTACTTTAATGCCCTTTGGCAACAAGTGAAGATAGAGACAAAGTGTTTATATAGAAGAAATCATCTAGAGTAGAAGAACTGTTTAACAGGAAACAAACAAACTTAGTTTGTGTGACAAGAGCTTGTGCAGACTGATGGACAACCATTACAGAAACATGTTGGTAATTACCAATACTGTTAACTTGGGCCAGCTGGGGCATCAGCCTTACACTGTGTGTTGGTCTAATAAATTTCTCAAGCACTACATATTTTTGAACAAAGCCAGGGTCTCTCTCTTTTTAGGAAGGTAACCTTAGACACCTGTAATACAGCTCACTGTGGTGGTGCGGTGTAGTTAATGGCTCGGCTCTTGGACGTAGAAGTGGGGCAGGTCGGCTGAGGGAGGTGCGCCGGTGGAAAGAGTGGCACACCTGGCCTGCATTTGGTGTGGGCAGACTGCAGCACAGAGTCATTACGCTCCGAAGCCGCACAGTTGTCGGAGGAGTGATTAGTAAAGAAATGTGTGCACTAATTACCTTCAACCCTGTGGTTACTGTGGCAAACCTGCTACACTTCTAAACCAAACCCATGTTTCAAATAACGTGGAGTTAAAGGTAGCCATCATCTGTTCAATGCTGTGCTCTCACTGAATCAGTAGAGTTCTCAGTTTATTGACTAAAAACACATACACACACATTCACACACTCCTGCGCACGTCTCTTTGCTCTTTGTATGAAGGGAGTGAAGTGTCAGACCCTGTAGCTCTAGGCACTGCACAAATCCGCATCAACACAGCGCTTTGATATTAGTGAGGGACTCGGTTCTTACACCAGGGGAAGCCGCTCAATAAGCTGAGTGCAATAACAAAGGGACACGAGGTCTGACTGAAGCCGATGTGTCCCACTGCATTTCTGGGAAGGACTCAAATACGCTGCGTCTCACACCAGCGGGCCAGAAACCAGGATCAGCTTGCTTTTGTTCTGGAGTGTAACAAAAAAATACAGCGATGTGCAGCTCTGATAAATGCCTTATGTCAGAAAGTCAAATTCAGAGGGGGGTGGGAGGTGGGGGGGCCATGTCAGATTAGATTTTTGTCAAAAAAAAAGACACCAGTGAGTGATTTCACACCTTCAGCCACAGAGGAAGAATTAATAGACGAACTCACCTCCTGCAGTCTGCGCGTGTAACAAAAACTAACCAGTCAATACTTCACAGCACACAGCCGCCCTTCACTCAATGAAAGCACCAGTTTGAGTCAAGAGGTTGGCGGTCTATTTTTCTGTGTCTGGAATAAAAAAAAAATGTGTACAAAAGTGTAAAAGCTTATATAAAAAAACCCAAAAACCAAAAGCAGAACAAAAGTAAAAAATAATCTAACAAACAAGAAAAATAAATATATTCACTGCCACCCAGTGGGAGAATCCTTCATTTGCTCAAATCAAAGCACAATGTGGACAAGATGCCTCCCTTTATGAGTGCATGTTTAATTTAAGCAGTTCACAGAGAGTCCTGTGATCAAACAAATCATTTTCATGAGAAGAAGAAAGGGGGACGACACAACACAAGAGCCCTTAACGCTATCTCATTGTGGACAAACTAAAAGCACACACAGCAGTGGATCTGTACTAGAACAAGACATTAGTTAGTTTCATTTGTACTGCATATAGATTCTAGAGAAGATCTCAAAATAAGACGGAAACTCCATGGTACAATAAATATGTTGATAAAACAGCCGAAACATAAAACACACAAACATTAGATGCTATTGATAATTCTTATCACCTAACCAGAAAGACACGCACTCCTACACACAGACGCACATCTTGGAGCGCGTTCTTTCCTTCAAATCTCTGATTACACATTAAACTGGCAGCCAGACGACCTGTAGCCAGTGTACAGTTGTGGACATCTGTCTCCTTTTGTACACAATTCTCTTGCCTTTCTTGTTTTTTCATTTAGAAATGGGAACCTCTGAAATCAGTGAACCCTGTGCCTCTGAATCGCGCTTTAAACCACATGCCGCTAAAAATCTCTAACACGGAATAACTTTTGATGTTGATTATTTCATCAAGAAACGCCAACATTCATGTTAAAAACCCTGAGTTGTCCTCACCAAAACAGCCACTTTAGGGTTAAAACAATCAATGATCCTCAACAATGGGCTCTGTTGGCTTGTGCTCAGACCTTGAGAGCAATTATAACTCATTGTCAGCGTAAACAAGCGCAGACCTTTTCCACATTCAGCAAACTACACTGAACCTTGTCACCTCTACATTGCTTTTTACGCTGACAACTCCAATTCTTTTCATCCTCCTGTCTTGTGTTCACTTCTTTGTTCCCTTCTCTCCATGAAGTAAAGATTAACTTGAGCCTATCTTCGCCCAAACCTTAGACAGTGTGTCCGAGTGGCATTTCTTATAACTAAGGCTGTAATATCTAACCCAAAACCAATGTAATTTAGTAATAAACCCACCTCCCACAAGCTCATCCATCAACACCACAGCAATAAAGGCCCCTTGCAGATCATGGGCATGAGGGTCACTATTCCTCCTCTATCTCCTGCTCAGAGTAATACTTCTTCTCTGGAGGGAATCTCCCAGCTGCCTTGAGGACTTAATCAGATGTGATTCCCAAAATAAAGAGACCACATTAAGCCTCGCTGAGGAAGTGCTGACGGAGGACTAATATCTCCTCATCTGTTTATTATGCGCTATAAAGACAGAGTCGAATGGAGAGAACTCCACGAGTGCTTAATTGCATATTGATGTGTATCGCAGGAGAGAGAGGCTTGCCCCCGCTACACAGTGTGGGTGGGAAATACACGTCACCACGCAGCTGAAATGCCCTGAAAATAAGCAACGATGGCACAGACAATTTCCAAAACTCTGGCTCTGGATTTTTCCATTTATTTTAATAACAATTTTCATCATGAGGGGAGTGCCAGAGCAGGAAAAGCAGAGCAACACACTGAGGGATAATGATCTCAGGCCTCCAGTCAAAACTCAGGCTGGCTCCTTAACACGAGCAGCTCGTAAACACAGCCGATAGCAGCGAGGGAACGCACCCAATTAAAAAGCTCTTTCTTTCAGCTCATGAAGACAAGGCCTTGTTTTTTTTGTTTTTTGTTTTTACCTTTCATCTTTCACCTGTCAGAGAACTGAAAGCAATACTATAAAGCAGCTCTAACTAAAGACCTGCAGCGCAGGGCTTAACCCGGTCGAGCGGAGAGAAAGTGCACAAGAGGAAGTGGTTTGACTGACAACGGAGGCCTAAAAACACAAAACAAAACAAAAAAAAATCCCCAGAGGCCATGTGAAATTCTTTCTCTGTTCATTCCGCTACAAATGATATCTGTTTATCTTTTAAACAGGCAGACGATTCGTCGTTAACATTTCTCGTATCTATGCGTAAACACATAACGACAAGAAAAATCTCATAGCGAGAACCTGCTGTGGTTCCTTTTTCGACGTGTCGATGGTGAGTTTGGTTTAAGGGTGAAATACTCGAGAACGATTAGATATACGCAACATGGTGCTGCACATAAATGATGCAAGACTATTGACTCAAAGAGATCAACACGAACAGCTCTTTTACCAGCAAATATTTAATGAATTCATAAATATCATGAAATATCTATAAAGATGATGCAAGCTAGGTTCAGTATTATTTAATGAACTGATTTTAAAAATAGTCAGTTAATTTCTCCCAGTTACATCACTGTGAACTGAATATCTTTTGGGCATCAGTTAAAAAAAAACCAAACCAAAACAAGCAATTCAACCGGTGAGCAAAGAAAATAATCTAATATAACAATTAATAAAATAATAGACATTTGCAGTGTTGCTTCCAGCTCGTGCAACAGTGTGATAAGAAGAAACGAAAAACTATGGCAGTCTGCATCTGTCGCTGAGCTGCACAGGTGGCGATATGTGGGCTGCTCTGTAATAAGATAAACTGATGTGTTGACACAAGCCAGCAGATGGTGCCACTTGTGATGTTTTCACACTTAACACAGATGCATTAAACACTCCCCCCCTCCCCTCCCCCGCTTTGACAACCACAACCTGTATCCTTTTCAGAAGATACAAAGATCGATATCTGGCCTTTTATCATCAATGGACTCGAGAACAAATGCATTGTCTCGAAAACCAACGTGCAGCTTTTCTCGCTGGTGGCTTGAAGTACACCTTGCCTGATTCGTCCATAGCGGCTACCCCGTTTGCATACATAAAACAGCGAAATAGAGTCATGTGAACGAGCCACAATGTGCCAAATACCTTCCGTGCACCCAGCAGTTATATTAGAGCGTGGGCGTGTGAAAAAAACACAGATCTGATGTTTTACATTCTGTGTGGGTTACTCTGTTATCTGTCTGTAGCAGGCTTGTGGGAATATGCGAGGGAGTTCACGTTTCAGTTTGTGTCTGTGCGCTTGCAAGCTCTCATGTCCTGCTGTGTGTATGTTAACCACACTCATCCTGTACGTCGAGCCACTCGCCTGGGAACTGACGCGCTCCGCCTTTTACCCCCTCGGTCTCTTCCTCTCCCTCACTCTAGCTCTCACTGTCTCGTACGAAACTCATTGTGCTGTGAGGTAAAACAGAATACGAAAAGAAGAAGAAGTCACATTTCGCCCACAGCTCTGAACACCTGAGCTGTCACTGAATTCTTGAAATGCAGAACGAAGCATCGCCGAGTACGTCGCACAAACAAAGTCATGACCTGCTGTGGTGAGGATGGGGGTGGGGGTGACACTGAATTAGGCCACAAAGTGAAAGCATGTGTGTCCGGGTGAAGGACGGTGTTATTCAAACATGCAGTAAGTGTGTCTCTCCCCATGAGCGGCAAGAACAAAATGGAATCAAATTAGATCAGGAGAGGGTTTATTTTAGCAAAAGAAAGCAGGATGGGGGGGCACTGAAGTATCGGTTACAACGCTAGCACACTTCTATTCCTTGGTTCCATTCTCTGAATCGCTCTGAGGTCAGAGCGCTCTACCGAAGCTCCCGTTTTTCCTTGATCCATTATTCATGCTTCCCCAGTGGAGCTCTGCCTCCGTGGCAAATAGGTTTCCACAGCTACGCCGGAGCACACGCGTTCACACACATGCAGATAATGATGCAGATAAACACGCGTTCAGATCATCCACATACAGTGTCAAACTGTCTCTTCACATCCCGTGACACAACAACCACATCGAAGTGTGAGAGCAACAAATTACTTCAAAGCAGAAGCAACAGAGGGATCCAACAGAGGCTGCAGCATTTCACGCCTATCGGGGGCCGACATAAGCTCGTTATGGAGCAGTAACCATGGCGGGCACACATATGGAGGAAAAGGGTTCCTCCTCGGCCAACTGGGCCAGAGGAGAATCAGCTGGACTTTTATCCTGCAGGTTCATTGATCGGCACGTTAACAACAGTAGTTATAAATTAGCAGAAAGAGGGAGAGAAAGACAGAATATACAGCACAGATTCAGGGTGACGCTTTTGTGTAGCAGACATGAAAATTGGCTCTTGGCTTTTAATATCCACCCGTTGCCTCTGTGGAACTGTAAATTCAACTGAATCGGAGCATTATGCCTCAGTTATATCGAGTGAAAGGCCACTGCCAACTCCAGAAAATCTGAGCTAGGAAAAGAGGCCAATGCCTTTGTGTGCATTGGCCTCTCGTGTACAATAAAAAATCTTTACCCTGCTGGGATGGCTCCTCTGGCAGTCCCCACGGAAATGCGCTGGGTGCCCGGACGGTTCAGATTGTTCTGTCCGTTAATGGTGAGAGTGTGGTGGCCATGGGCAGATGAAAGAGATGGCATCACGGGGGAACAGGGGAAGTTGGCAGCGGACAGTGGCAACTGCACCTGTTCAGCTTTAGCTTGGCCACCTCCCAGGCTAATGTTATTGTTGTTTGTGCCGGTGGAGCTGGATGTTGGAGACCAAAACGAAGTACCGGCGAAGGTGTTGCTCTGCCGCACTACGGTATGGGTCCCTGCGGCGCCTGCGTTGCCCGCCGTCCCCCCGTGGGGTTTACGTCTCTGGGAGGCCAGGATGGCATTAGAGGCAGCTCTTGTACTGTTAACCAGGATGCACTGCTGGCAGGAGCAGGGTTGGCCAGAGCTGGCGCCCACAGGCCAGGACTGGGACTTGGGGATGGAGCCCATGATGAGCGGGTAGGCCAGGTCCATGCGTCTCCGCAGACGTCTCTTTCTCTGGCTCTGCCTGTTGGTCTGAGACATGCTGTTGAAGTCGATGAGGTAGCAGAAGCCCAGAGAGGTCAGGTCCAGCCAGGGATGCTGCTTCTCATAGGCGTTCTGGATGGTCACGCAGATCTCCATGTCGTACGGCGTCCACGAGCCGTTATCGTTCTCCCACTCCCACACCACACCTTTCCCTGGGGCAGATGACGGATCATAGAAGTTCCTCTGGACTGGTCTCATGGTGCCTAAGAGGAATCAACAGAGAAGAGAAGTAACGTGAGGACGGCTTTGTAATCAGAAAGCTTATAACATGTTTCACTCCAGTAAAATTAGCATGTAGAAAAGAAATGGGGGTGGGGGGGACTCCTCGAAAACCCCATATCCCATAATGCAACACATTGTCCATAATATTCAATTCAGATTTCTTCACAAAACCTCTTTTGCATCAAAGCCAACACCTCCAGATTGAAAAGCAAGGAGCCCAGAAACTGAAAAACCTGATGACATCATAAGGATCATTAATGCATAATCACTCTAATGACGTCTGTGCCTCTGCATGGAGATTTTAAAAGTTTGCATAAGTAACCCTATGTATCACCACGGTTACTTATCATGAGTCATACTCACAGGCTTCACCACGCATAATGAGAAGATTGTTGGAGTGCCCCTTTAATGTATTTCAATTATTGATCTCACCATAGGCGGAAAATGAGATGGTGCTAATTTTATGAGAAAAAATAATAGATAATAGAACATGGGTTTGCCTTTCACAGTTTGGTGATGTATGCTCGCTTGTGTGCCACTATAATTAACAGTTAATGAGTAAATGAATAACTGTTTGGATGATAAATAAACAGGAACTGCCTGTGACATTAGCCTGAGGAGATCCGCAGCTTTTCTGTGTAAAGCTCATCAAGTGAGCTAACAAGTGTTGAGACGCCAACTTGACCAACTGAAGGAGATGAGGTATAAGAGTTCACCTTCTGCCTGAAGCGATAACAAACTGGGGTGCACACATAGTCCAATCACTCAACCTTTGAAGCTCCTGCTGTGTCGAAAACTGCATGCACGGCCACATCATGCCCACAATGCCTGCTGTGTCCATCTGAACGGGGAGGGGGGGGGGCATAAAGCCAGGAGCTTTGTACTTCTGTCCGTCTGCTGATGACCACTCAGCTCCCACCTCCATTATAACACAATTATTGTAGTCACATGGGAAATTAGGACACCTTAGCTTATCCATCTCCCCACCACACGTCAGCACGGGTATCCAGGCACTCCAGCCGAAAGCGTCATCCCCTCATTCCCCCACCTAATTTAACGGGTAAATGCACACTCCCAAACCAGGGAGGACCAGGGTGATAATGGAGGGAAGGGAATGTGTGCCGAGGATGAATGGGGGTGGGAATGAGTAGAGGGTTGGTGGGCAGCAGTAAACCCTCACCCGGGAGCTTGATGCTGGCTCCGGAGAATAAAATGCATCAGCAGGATCAGCAAGTCTGACCTTGAGTCGTTGCTGCAGACTGATAAAGGACTGGGCTCGACAGCTAATTTTATTTGGAGCGTCTTTAGAACCACGCACGCACGCACACACACACACACACACACACATTTACAGATGACTGCTCAATGAGCCAGCTGCCTGTGTCTCTCACGTCTTCAGTCAGTCAGCCGTGCACAACTTTCTCAGCCAGTCACATCCATGCCTGCTCACAGCTTGCTAACTTGCTTTCTTATATAGCACTATGCAAAAGGGTAAAAACCACCTTTTGTTTCTTTAAATTTTCTTCAAGTGAGCCAGAGTTTGTTGTAATTAAAAAAAGGTCTTGAGCAATAGTTCTCCAGGGTTTCTAACGGTCTTTCTGCTTTTTCACCCATTTTTAGTCCAGTCGACTGGACAATTTCATAGCTCAGTCCTTGAACATTGACCTGTGAGATATTCTACAATAAAAAAGCACCTGACTCAAGGGATGAGCCATTGGTGTTTCTACATATAACATCTTCAGACACTTTCCTAGAGCAGCCTGTTGCAAAAACACATCACGTTTTCCTATTATATTTAGCCGAATCTCAAAATAGCAAGTTGACAGGCATGATAAAGAATAACAGCAAACCTACCATGTAATAGCATAATATATCATAATATTACTCTTGCACCAATGTGATTTCCAAAGAGTTACTAGCAAAAAAACATTGTGTTTCTCAGCACGTGTACAGCAAGTCCTTAAAAAATGGGAGAAAACCATACAAGTGGAGTGACAAAGAAGAAGTGCCAGGCCTAAACAAAAAAAATACAGTAGATGAACAGTATCTGAAAATCATCTCTTTAAGAAATAGGAAAAGTTCAGGCAGAGACCTGACACAGGACCCACAGAGATGCATCTGGACCTTCTGCTGATCAGTGAGTGTCTACAGTCTACAGCTGTAAAACACAGTGGAGGCTCTGTCATGGTTTGAAGCTGCATTTCAGACAGTGGTGTTAGAGATTGTTGTATGGTTTTACCACAATACTGAATTTCCATGTATGTTTGCATGTTTCCCATTGTATTCTCTTTTGGTTTATGACTTTTGCACTGCACAATTTCCATCGAGATAATAAAAATGATATAACAAAGATTTCAGCATATTTCAAAAATACAACACGCACATTAACAAAGCACTAATTCCTAAATTTAATAATTTTCTCTATACACAAATCAGGGGAAAGCTCTGACCCCCTCATCACTGTGGCAACTGCGGGATGCATTATGTTCATGGCCCGATGGATGGCGGCACAGCTCCAAACAGTCTTGACCAGCGTTAAAGTGTAAACTGTAAATATTTAATCATGTGGAGATGTTTCATTCCCAGTCTCAACTTCAGGGAGGAAGCAAAGATGGACATTATCTCTTTCTGTAATCCTGTTAGGTATTTGTGAGCACTCTGATGGTGCACCATGCATGAAACGAGCTCAACTTGAAAGAGTTTCTTCAAACAGTTCAGTGGGTTTTAAAGGATGAGCGTCTGGCAGTCAGGTTTCTTGAGTGTAACTGAATGAGGTCAAGACCGAGCATTGCTCAGCATTTACAGCCAGATAGCTGCACAGTTCGGGACTCTCATTCTTCACCATCACACTGGAGTCGAGCGTAAAGTTGTCCAGTAACTAAACACAAGGGGTTGTTTGACAAAGCTTATAAGGTGTGTATGTAGGTTAAGAGGGTGTGGGGGATGGAGTGCTAGCACCTAGATGTGGTTTGCTGAGAAACAGTTTCAGAATGTAACTTCTCCTTAAAACCACACATTGACATTTTATTGACATTTCTAGTCAGATGAAAAGCCAAATTAGCATTTTGTGCTAACTCCCATGTTTAATGTGATGAGTATCTACCAAGGTCATTTTAATTAAATAAGACTGGAACAAGTAAAAATGAGACCTTTGAATTTGGAAAGCTAAAATAAAAACCTTTACAGTTCGGTATTTGTCAATTTGGTAAACTTTTATCACATTTCTTTTGACTGACATGCTTACTTAGACTTTGGATAACTAGAGCACTTTTTTCGAAAAGTTATCTGGTTTTTACTGTTACTGTTTCATTTGAAAAATGAAACAGTAATTTATTAAGTACACACCATTGTTTCGAATGTTAATGAAGGCCAGAGCAAAAAAAAAAAAAAAAAAAACCCAAGATAAATAATCCAATAAATCTGACTTTAAATAAACTTTAAATATTTGCATTCTTGTGTAGAGAAACTATGAAGCACACCGAAGAAAACACCAGAGGTCACAACAACACTTTGGTCTGGGAGCCTCCTGTAGGAAGTTTTATACAAAACATACACCCTGAATCTCTTCTCCGAGTCTCATGTTGGGCTGTAATTCTCTGCTGTGTATCCTACCTTCCTCTGTGAAAACCCAGGACCGAGTTGTTGACGTTCTCCCCATGACCGTTCTTGCTCTTCCTAACAGGAAACGAAGCGCGAGTGGCTGCTTCCTGTCTGAACCTGTGCGCCTTTGGCAGCCATCTTTCCTGCCTTCCCTTCTCATCTCTCTTATCTCATCTCCCACATTGTCCTCTAGCTGTCCTTTCCCCAACACAGCATGGTTTGCTCTTGGGCAAGCTGGAGCTGTGTGATGCATTGCCACATCGGGCCTCACTGTGGGACTCTAGCCCTACTGTCACACGGGGCCAGGAGGGTTCAGGGTGAGCTTCGTTGCCCTCTCACATCATGGCTGTAGGGAAACTTCCCTCTGTCTGTTCATCACATGACGCCATGCCAGTCTCCATCCTTAATAGCTTTGTTTTTCTCTGGAAGTGAAGGAAGCCCAGTCTGAATCACCGTTTTATATGGAAGGACATGCATCATTAAATTCTAACATCCTTGGCTGCCCTTAGAGGCTTACAGCATAGAGACACAGCAGATTAGCAAAATGATGCTTTGTAAAACATGCCAAAGGTTTATCTCTGAAGAAGACAACGACAGCTCGCATATCACAGCAGGAAACCTGCTCCAAACACTGCAAAAACTAAGCTTCTGAGAAGATGAACTTATGTCTCCGGATTGAAGAGATGCAATCGCCTTTTATTTAACCAGCAAAACAGCTCCTTCAAACACAATAGACATAAACAACTACAACATCTTAAAAATGTATTGTTATATTGACCTGCGGTTTAAACTTTAATAATATATGGGCACTGGAATTTTTTTATTTCAGACTGGGATCACTTGTTTTGTAGTCTGTAATCACGTTCAGATTAAAACATATTTAAAATGTAACTGTATGCATAGAGAAACTGTAACTTCCTCATTTTAAAAGAGGTGAGAACATTGTGATTGAGTTCGTAGTATAATGTCCTATGAGATTCAGGCTATGAATGGAGATTCACAGGTTCACCAACTCCTGAGCATCAAAGAGCCAGACCAAAAAAAAATCCATGCAACTGCTAACCCAGCAACCAATGGGCTCAGCCAATCGATGACAGGTGATACAGTCACCCAATAACCCAACCATATCATACACCCCAAATCCCCAATTCAAAGACAATGAATCATTTCTGCTTGATTTACATAAGCAAAGGTTCTTTTTTTAGGTATAGACACAAAAACTGTTTGGTTGGGTTGAGACGGACTCGGTCAGGTTGAAAACAACATTACAACATTAACTCTTTAGTTTTAAAAACGATGCTAAAGCTGAGACCAAGGCGTCCCACTCAAGCGGCCCTATGTGACAAGTTAAGATTCAGATGCCTCTTTAAATATCAAAGCAGAAAACAATTTTTTCAATTTTCAATTTTGTTATACTAAAAACATGGCCACCGGTATACGCACTTATTCTATCTTTATCCTCTACTTATAATGTAACACACAACAAACTAGAGGAAAAAAGGCTTTTACACCTCATTACAGTTCATCGAGGGAGTAAAACTACTTCCTTCCACGCAGAGACCCTCTAAATCTGTCACTCGGGTTATGACACGCTAACTACTCTGCGGTGTGTTCAAGAAAACTGTGGTCACAAGAGCCTTAAAGAAAACTGTCAGTTCCTTATGATCTCTTGTCTTGCCATGGGTAACACCTGCATGGCTGCTGCAAAATACACAGGATTTAATCTTTGCTGTCACACTGAGGAAAGGTTTTGCTGTCGCTGAAGCTGTCTCTGGGGTCTTAAAGGAGAAAGGGCAGGAGGAAGGCTTTGCTCGTATGTGAACCTTCATACAACTGCTTTCCCTGAGAAAAGCACCGACGGAGTCAGCACCTCATCTCCTTTCTCATCTCATCCGCTGCTGACGCCAGCTTTCCCTCGCTTTCCACCGTCTCTCCTGGATCTGTTTCAGCAATGCCTCGCTGAGCCATTCTTCACATTTTCCACTCTGTCACTCACTGGACCCCGTCCCGCTCTCACTCAACGCTCAACTCTTGGAGTGAGAACAAAAATCTGTGTCATTGAATTAGGGCGCGCATCACCTTGTAGTTAATGCTCTTCTTTGCGCTGCTGCTTTGGGAAGAAAGGCAGAAGAGAAGCGCCAGGATCAGGCACTATAATATGGCCTTATAATTGACAAACCTCTTCAATTTCCCTGGGGCTGCGTTGAACCTATTAGTGCGGCGCTTTTCAATTTAACTACAGACGGATGGGGGCCAGTAACAGGTCCGGCATCATATGCCTTGATGGTATCTGAGAAGCAGAGCTACCTATTCTCTGTTAGAAACCAGGCAGCCCACTGCCATAAAAGAGAGTTCAGTTACAAAACGTATTTTAATGTAAGCAATATTACATTAACTTGATCTTACGCTTTCACAGTGAAGAAAACCACATTTTTGGGTCAGCTGTGGCTCAGGAGGTAGAAAAGGTAATCTACCAGCCTAAAAGATCCCTGGCTGCTCCAGTCTGCATGTAAAAGTATCCTTGGGCAAGATCATGAACCCTGAAGTGCTCCCGATGCATTCATCAAAGTGTGAATGTTAGTTCGAAAGCACTTAGGCTGGGAAAAAAGTGCCTTTGTGAAAGGTCAAATGAGGCTGTAGTATAAAGTGCTTTAAGTGCTTGAGCAGAGTAGAAAAGCGCTATATAACAACCGGTTAATTTACCAATCCCCAGTTAACTAATTAACCTTCACTTTACAAACTGTCCAAAATAGTGAAAATGTGCTTTTTTTTATGCTGCGAGCCAATGCTGACAATAACCAGACTGAATTAGTGGCTATTTAACAGACCATACAGCATATGCACTATTTTTGTTTGATTTGCTGTGAATGCATTAAATTACAAAACTTTTTTTTGTACAGGAATGCACCAACTTCCAACAATTTCAATGCGGCGTGACTAGACCCAAACTCCGTATTATCACCTCTGTTAAGAGCTGCATCTTCAGCTACACCTGAGCAGTTTTCAGCAGTTTTCCAAGTCAAGTGTGTGCTCATCACTTTTTCGACATTCACAAGGTTGCACACGGTGAATTCTGTGTGACAGGTTGAGACTTTTAACGTAGACTTCTACTATAATGTCCCGAGGCATCTGAGGGTGAAGATTCAGCGGAAATGAGGGGAAATGTGGTGCAATCGGTTGTTTTTTTGTTCATGCTGACACAATCCCTGTTCACCGGATTTGCCTCCATGTGATTCTGGCCCACTTCCAGAAAATGAAGTTGAAGGGTCCTTGTTTTGACACACTGGAGGTGGACCGGCAAGCACAAAGACAGGGCTTCTGCAATTCTTCTTCTTTTGCAATTCATTTTTATTTATAAAGCACCAAATCACAATCATTATCAAGACCCTACAATAATACAGAGAAAACCCCAGCAATCAGACAACCCTCTATAATCAAGCACTTGGCAACAGTAGTAAGGAAAAACTCCCTTTTAACAGGAAGAAACCTTCAGAAGCGGGCTCAGCGAGGGGCAGCCATCTGGTGTGACTGGTTGGGGGTGAAGGGAGGAAGACAGGACAAAAGACACACTGCTGAAGAGAGCAAGAGATCAATAACAGCACAGCTCTGAAACAAGATGACACTGTGATGTTTACGGGCACATCGAGGTAACTTGTGATCATACCCATTGTAACATCGTTATTGAACTGCAACTTAGAAATCAGGCATATCGAAGAGGTAAACACATAATTAAAGTCGGACAAAATATAAGGTGTGCTTACTGTGACATCATCTTGACTGCACCTTCTTCCAAACTTCAGCTACACAAAAGCATATCTTTCAGGGCATGGTTTGCCACAAATGAATATTTACCACAAGTTCATTTCATTTTACAGTTGAACAATTCAACAGCGCAACCGCGTACCAACGTAGCATCTAGGCACAGGCTCTTCAATTGCCAGCACACGGCCTTCAAAATACCGTCCATATGAACAGCGAACGCATGATGAATATGCAAATAAATCCTACAGTATGGGGAAAATAAAATAATTGAAGTGCGTTTGATGTTTTCTAATAAACCCCAGAGCACAGCTAGGGGGAAAAAAACAGGACTTTCATCTCTCAAAAAAGGGCCTTCGCAAACAATAAACCCACGCTGGCTATTTGTGACGATCAAGAGACAGAAAACACAGTTTAAAAAAATGCACCGTGGAAAGATCTATCTCAAAACAGATCTGTGGCTACAACGTAAATACGAGGAGAAGTGAACTTTTCATTTATATGCATGTGCTGCTGTGAGAAAAGCTCTCCTTTTCAAAAGCTGTTGTCATACCTGTACATGAAAGCCTCAAAATCTGTAAAAGCATTATCTGCTCATTAACGAATATCCCGAGATCAGAGAGCATAATAATGAGCCTGGCAGTCTGGCATTATGTTTCAGTATCACAGTTCGCCTGCTCCTCTCTCACAAAATCACACATTAAAGCTAATATTCTAGAGTGAGATTACACTTTATTTTCCCCCAGCACGCAGTTTTATCTATCTATCTATCTATCTATCTATCTATCTATCTATCTATCTATCTATCTATCTATCTATCTATCTATCTATCTATCTATCTATCTATCTATCTGTCTGTCTATCTATCTATCTATCTATCTATCTATCTATCTATCTATCTATCTATCTATCTGTATATGAAAATGAGCAATAGCAGTGAATAGTTACTAGGATTCCCATAAAGCAATATTGCCTAATTTTTTTCTTGGGGCATACATGATGAAGAAACAAAAATGGAAGAGCAACCGCTGGTTGAAAGGTGGTGGTGGAGCAAATGAGTAAAGGTGATTGAACAGGAGAAAAGAAAGGGGGGAGACGCAGGGGAGAAAGACAAAGATTGAGTGAAGGTGCGAGGAGAGAGAAAATGGGGAGATGGAAAAGGGCCAGACAAAAGTGCAGAAAGAAATGCTACGTGAGTGTATTAGGAGAGAAGGAGCAGATATGTGATGAGGGGAAGTTTTCTGCCAACGAGGAAAAAAAAAAAGAGGATGTCTCACTTCTGCCCGAGCTCAGAAAGTGAACACTGCAGTAAAACCGGCCCAACTAATACAGTTTTGCTGCCAGCAAGACAAAGTGGTGAAGAAAAGTGGCGTAACTCCCACTGCAACCCTACACATCCTCAGCCCCTTCAACACTCCAAACTCTCCCACACCTTGGCCTGGGGAGCTGGCCAGTTACCATGCGCTTGTGCAGAGCTTGCACTTACTGAGGTAACAAAAAGAGACAGAGAGGGGCAAAAAAAAGAAAATCTTCAGAAAATTAAGTTACAGTCCTGTCCACCTGCCAGCTCCTGTAGTGCCGCAATAGACCCTGAAACAACCTTCATAGATGTCGTGACGGTTCTCGGATGAAGAGGTTTGAATCTTCTGCTCTCTGACTCATTTTGTTTGTGTACATACATGTGTTTGTGTGACCACTAGAAGACTCTGAACTACCCTGAAGAGGTGAGTGTGTTTGAATGCACAATGGCTTCTGCTTCACACCACTTCAGCCTCATCACGTCCAGCAGGAGCCTCGTTAGCGTGTCAGCGCCGTGCTGTCACATCACTAGGGCAAGCGAGTAGGAGGCACAGCCTCAGGCACCGTCATAAGACACACAAACACACACTAACATGCAAGCTTGGCTTCACACAAACATAGCTCCATACTGCCAGACAGCAGTGCCAGGGTTACAGTTAAACAGGTTTCTTGTTAGGAGTGAGAGGCACTTTCACACACGGGAAACAAAATCCTGCTATGCTAACTTTTCCAGTCAACTCATAGGTTGATAAAACTGAAAACAGCTTTTGACAACATTCCCTTTTGAGTTATGTGATCAACAAAATTTTCTGGGATTTTTCTAGGTGGTACCAATCAGCTGGTGCTAAACTAACAAGCTAATCAGTTCCAACTTGCTGTGGGAATTTACTGTGGCTTTAAGGGCACAACTGCATTTTACTGTAATGACGGGTATTATGAAGCCATGGAGTTAAAATGTCTATGGGGGAAAGTTATGTGGACATGACATCTGCCTGCCCATAATTACTGGAGACTGACTTTTTTAGCTACTGCATACAGTACCGCATACTGGCCTTCCTGCAAAAAAAAAACCCCAGCCTTTTCAAGTGTATAATTGTAAAGATGAAATGGTTTTATGTAATAAAAACAAACTTTCATCTGGCTTCTCACCCCCTTTTCTATATTTTCTGTTATATTTGTGGAATAAAATGAGTCACTTATGTTTTATGTCAAATATATTTGAATTTGAAGAGTGAAGGAACTGAGATGATGTCTTTGTGCACTATCCCATTGTATGTGATTCACAGAGTACTGTGCAAAGGTCTTGAGACAACCTTCAAATTTCTTTTTATTTTGCTAGGAACATGAGAAGTAGGTGCAGAGATTTATTCAAATGTGCAAATATACATGGAAATACAATATATTTCCATGCATGGAAATATATTGTACACAGTTTGTACAATTCAAATGAGCTTAAAGGTCAGACCACTTTTACTTTTCAACACAGCCTGAACTCTCCTAGGCAAGCTTTCTAGATAGTTCCCCAGGCTACTTGAAGGACACTCAAAGCTCTTCTTTGGATGTTGGCTGCATTTGCACTGTGTTTGGGATCATTGCAAGTCCAGATGGTATTGTGCATGTCGGGTCAAAATCTGACCGTACATTTCTGTGTTTATAGTTTTACCCTGTTTCTCATCCTTAAGAATGGCTTCTTGACAGCCACCCTTCCACTGAGATCATTTCTGATGAGAAAGAGTGAATAGTGGATGGATCAGCTGAAGGGTCAGATGCATCCTTTAGGTCCTGTGACAGGTCTTTGCTGGATTGTTTTTTCTTAAAGGCATGGCTTTCAGACACTTTTCATCTGCTTCTTTTGTCCTCCACTTGTCCTACTACCTCAGATGTTTTAAAATCAGTAGGTCATCGGGAATCACCTTGGTGTAAAAATATAGTACCAATTTCATGCAGACAATTTCATAACATTCTTGCATAACACTTCTTGTATGACCGCTCAAATGTTTAAGAGGTCACTATTAAATGTGGTGGTGCAGTAATTTCACTAAGAGAGTTGACTATTTTAGCTTCCCTATTTTACATGCATTAGCGATATTTGAACCACCTCTAAATGCAATTTGGTGCAACAGCATCATATTATTGAAAACAAAATCTCCACGACTGTCTGGAAGAAATGGAATATACTGGACTGCATTGCAGGTATACCCGTTAAAATGACAATACTGTCAGTGGCATTAATATCTTGATATTTGTGAGTGATTCCAAACATATGGCCAAGCTCTTACAGCTCATCATACATTGTTGACATGCTCTGTTCAGCAGGGAGAAAGTGATATACACAAGTGCAATTCCCACACCACATGGTGCAGTATTCAGCCGTGACGACACAATATTTCACGTCAGGCGTCACACCGCTACAACAGACTGTACATCAGTGAAATCAGTGAAACCTATTTACATGCTCAGCAGAAAGCTGACTGACGGCCAGCCCAAATCAGAGCACACAGCTTTGAGGAACAGCTTGCGTGGTTCACTGTCTGAACTTAAGAAAATAATTCCAGCAGCGAATCAAAAGGGAAGATTTCATGGATACCCAGGATCCATTATTGCACAAAAAAATATGAAGTGGAAGATAAGCGGCGATGGAGGAAGGGGCTAGATGGAGAAAAAAACTGCACAGAATATTACATTTGACAAATAAAAGAAGTCTGACTCACTGAGATGAACAGTATGCAGTAAATTAGTTTGCTGAGATGGGCTTTTATAACCCACTTCATGGCTGTCAGACACGGTCAGGTCTTATCAGAGGAAACGCCTGGCTACATTAAAGCAAGCTGTCACTGTGCCAGAGTACAGTGCTCAGCTTTGATCAGCAGTAAACTGGACATGGTGTGAGAGAGGTCAGCGTATATCAGACCACCCGGTAGAGTGATGAACATTTTATCTACAGATTTACCAAAAACAACTTCACCTTAAGTATGTTCCACTTTCCCGACGAGTTATTAGGCCCAGACCTTTTCCCTGCTGAATCACAAGTGTAATCACATTTCTGCTGTGTTCATAACTCAAATTTAATGAAGAGACATTCATCTTTTGTCCAGTCATAATCGCTCATTTTAAAAGCTCACTTATTTTCACTGCAGCGTTCCCTTTTCGATTATTGAGTCTATTAAGAGGAACCAATTCATGCTTGCTAAGGGCAGATGTCAGGGCTGAATGTAATCGGGGTCACGTCCTTGTTGCAAAGTTGCTGTTGGTTTGCTAAAAGCTTTTACTGAGCTCAAAGCCTGACCACAGATTCGACAGACCTCATCAAAGCCTACAGACGTGGCACAGTGGCACGCTAACTTTTGAGGGTCAAAGTATTTTGAGAAACCCATTATACAAACCCACTTTTCAGTAAACCAATGGTAAGGTAACATTAAAGAATCTGCAAATAAAAACTACAAATATGAATATGAATGATAGTGTTATGTGAAGGTGTGGTTTGGAAGCGCCTGTATCACAATGAAAGGTCATTTTCAGTTCAAGAACACAACTTTATGCTATCGAGGTTCTAACAGCTCATTACGCCAGACCTCGGAGATCCCTTAATTATTAATGGTAGATTCGACACAGTGCTGGAAATATTCCTTAAAGAATTCGGTCCATATTGACATGACAGCATCACGCAGTCACTGCAGATTTGTAAATCTTCCCTTCTACCACATCCCAAAGGTGCTCTGTTGGATTGAGATCTGGTGACTGTGGAGGTAATTTAATTACAGGGAGCTCATTATGTTCAATGAACATGATAATTTGAGCTTTGTGACATGGCGTGTTATCCTGCTGGAAGCAGTCATCAGAAGATGGGTACACTGTAGTCGTAAAGGATGAACATGGTCAGCAGCAGAACACTCAGGTAGGCTGTGGTATTTAAACAATGCTCAGTTTGTACTAAGGGCCACAAAGTGCGCCAAGAAACCATTTCACCACCACCAGCAGCCTGGACTCTTGATATATAGCAGGATGGATCGAGGATTTCATGTTATTTACACCAAACTCCGACCCTACCATCTGGATGTTGCAGCAGAAATTGAGAACAAACAGTGAGGCAATGTTTTTTCCAGTATTTTGTTCTTCATTGTCAGTTTTTTGGCTATCCGATTCAACCACACCATGTTCAAGGTCACATAAATCATCTTTCTTCCCCATTCTGATGCTCAGTTTGACCTTACGCAGGTCATCTTGGCCATGTCTACATGCCTTAATGCACTGAGTTGCATCCATGTGATTGGCAGATTAGACATTTGAGTTAATGAGCTGTTTCAATCTAGTATCACAAATGATTACGGCATTGAATGACGTATGTACAGAGACTGAAACTAGAAGGCTGCCAGCATAATCATGTCCCAGTGTTTCTGTTTACCATCCTAAATGTGACTTTAATACCAGAATCAGAACTACTTTATTAGACTTGTTTGTATTCTTTTGTCACTTAAGTCATTCCTCACTTACAGTACTATATGTGAAGCTTGTCCAGGGCTTTCATTTCTCACATACTGAGCACAAGGGCTGACTTTCAGGCAACACTTTCTCACCTTTTCAAAAGCTGACAGCAGAGTCGCAATATTTTGTAACACTGCAGGATCCCTCTGACTGTCAGTCTTCTAAATCAAGCCTCTTAAATGACAACAAGCTCAAGTTCGTGACAAAACAAAGAGGCGAGAGAAAGCACTGAGGGCTCGCCACAGACTCATATAAACCTCGAAAACTTATGGGGGAAAGAAGTATACCCTCTGTGAATTCTACGTAGAATTATTCAGTAGCTTAGAAGCAATAACAATGAAACAAAATAATTGTATTCTGCATGCATTTATCATTTATCCTTCACAGCGTTATGGAAAGTTTGGTCCACTCTTCTTTGCAGCGTTGCTTCAGTTCATTGAGGTTTTCAGACGATTGTTTTTGCACAGCTCTCTTGTGGTCATACTACAGCATTTTAGTTGGGTCGAGGTCTGAACTTTGCCAGATTTGTTGGTGTGATTGTGATCATTGTCCTGTTGCATGACCTAATTTTGGCCAACTTTAGTATTTGGACAGTTGGCCTCACTTTTGATTCTACAACACTTTGGTATAAAAATTAGTTCATGGTAAACTTGCTGTCAATTTCCCATGGCTGACAAACCCAATCATCACACCTCTACCACCGTGCTTGACAGATGGTATGAAGTGTTTGCGCTGATATCCTGTGTTAGGTTTTTGCTGAATGTGGTGCTTCTTCAATTTCAGCAAGGCTCGCAAGATCCCCAACACGACTGACTGACATCCAGCCTCCATGAAACCATGACAGAGTCTCCACCATGTTTACCTGATAAAGGCTGTATCTCTCTACTGACCTCCTCTTTACAAATTGATGACAATTTCAATCGAAACCTTTTGGTCATCACTCACTCTTTAGCCATTTTCATCCTTAAGATTTGTTTCCTGACATCCACCTTTCCACTTACACCAGATGAGGCTTCAGTGAACAGTAGATGGATCAAATGAAGGGCAAGATGCATGTATCTGGTCTTGTTTTAAGACTTTTTCAGATACTGCTCATCTGACGTAGATAGTTTTTTTTAGACCTGTTACTTCTGCTTTTATACTCCACTTGAGCAGTTCCCTCAACTTTTTTAAAGACATACTGCACAGCATACCAAGCTTTGTCAAGTTAGGTGCAAAATACTGTTTTATGTTTGTCAACCTGTGTTATGTCTGGCATTTAACTGAAGACAAGTCAACAAATTATGTGTTTTTGGGGGTAAGCTGCTAATAATGTTACACAATAATTAACATCCTTCTTATTTTATCAGGAACACTCCCAGCACTCCATCATTCATGTTCATATCAAGGTCAATTGTTTAGTCATATGTAATATAGTTTTATATGGGAAGGAACACTTTTAATCTTTATGCTATCTTCCAGATAAAGCCACCCTTTTTATCTGTGAATCAGTAATATGTCAAAATATAGAAAAAGTAACAGCGATAACAAAAAACTAAAGATGTTGTAGTTGTGTTCATTACTGACCAGCATATCTCTCTCTAACTGAAATGCATCCAACAAAACACGAAGGAGGCAACTGCTGTTTCAGCTTGATAAAAACTGACCCCGAGGCAACACTTTTATACACAGTTTGCAAACCTGTATCGACAGTGAAACGACATTATTATCATTACTTCCTGAGTTATGATGTTTGATAACGGCCAGAAAAGGATTATTGTAAAACATCATGATGCAACTGTGAAACAAACCTTAAGACCTTCAGGATATGAAATGTCATCATTTCACCATTTCATTCTTTAAGAAGTTTGTGTCATACTTTGTCACACTTCACTTATCAGTTCTTGAGCAATGGCCAAAAAAGGCCTTTGTCAAATCATGGTGACCCTTTTACAACCAAACCAAAATTAAAATCAGCTCATCAGTTCAAGGACATTTGTGTGGAATTAGAAGAAATTCCCTCATTCCTGAAATATTGTGTTCAAGAGTATAGCACAGACAAGCTGACAACATAACTCCTCCACACCGTGGCGGTTGCTGGCACGAGGCATAAAAATTGATGGTGTGAGCAGCTCCTCTGAATAGCACAAGCAGAGTTTGGCTGCCAGGAAAACCTGGCAAATATTCCTCATATCACAGGCTACTGCAGGATGCTCCTCATGCTGGACAGTCACAGGACTTGGACTCTTACCAACAGCCATGATTTAGAAGTACTAACAGGTGACACGCAGACAGGAGGAGCGAAAAGTGAGAATGCCTCGCATTGACATTAGGCAGAGCCTGCTGGGCAGCCAACAACCAAAATAAGTGATGTTTTTGTGTAATGCATATGAAAAGTAAGCTTGAGTTTATCCCACGCCTTGTTAAGGAAATACATCCTTTGTGTTCATGAGTTTAAACAGTTGTGAGGGCAGCATAGAAATGCACACATAAAGAAAAACAAAACAACTGACTACTATCTATTTTTTTTTACTTACGACCGGCCGTCAAGCTGCAGTTAGAACTGGACCACGTAGTTTATTATTTTACACCTGACAGGAGGGCTGTTGAATCCACGGCTGGCATTTTTTCAAATCTTACAGCGTGTAAGCTAGTTTTTCTTTTTAGTTTCGTTTAACTGTAACAGCCTTGGCCTTCACGTTGTTACCAGTGTGTGACAAATAAGTCAGAAAGTGTTGGTGAACAACGGCAATCATCCCTTCACAGATCCCTTAAATATATTTCAGATGCTAGCATTTGAGCTTCCACTGCAAGCTAGCAGTTCTGTGATTGGCTGTTTATTAACACACAAAGTACTTAAAGTAGCCTGATGTTCAGATTACTTTGGGATGATGTTTTCCGTCCATTGCAGCCGCTCACGGACACCTGGCTTATCACTAAGATGCTGTTGAGGCAGCCGTCCCTTTTCAGCATTAGCGGTTTGTCGTGCCTCCACGCTGCTAAAGCAAGGTCTTTCGTTTTTTTGTAAAGGCAGTGAAAACGCTAAAGTCCCACACTGTCTTTGTGTATTCACTGAGTCTGATCAAGGGAGTTCTGAGTTTGGCTCGCCGCAACCGCTGGCAGCCCGAGTTGCGTCACTGCAGCTCTGATCTCAGTCAAAAGATGTTTTCAGTAAATGTTAGACCATACGGTGTAGATCAAAGACACTCTATTGGTTACAGCAGGAACACTCTGTCCCTTTTCAACGTGACAGCTAGCTAGCACTTGGCAGATTCTCTGTGTTATGAAGCCGCACGGAAATTCTTCAACACAACAAACAGAACAAGACTCACTTTATTTATCATATTTTGGAGCAGCTCTATCTGCAACAGACTGGAAAGAGTTATTTATCTAGGAAATAAAAGCACCCAAGATGAGAGTGATGATACTTAAAGACATTGCTTCGACATGCTAGAACAAGATAAGAGATCGGCCCATAAATGGATCCAGGAGAGAGGCTCGTTTAATCAAATAATGCTGTGATCATGCATACGTCTTTATTAGCAGGAGCAGCAGCAGACAGACGGGCTGAAACAGACAACAGTTACTGATCTGACTGACCTCCTAGAGCGGGCTGATAAGCAACCAGTGCAGAGAGTGGCTGTAAAGCCGCTTCCTTGATGAAAAAGTAAGATATCTGCTTTAGAAGTTCATGCGCTGGATTAGAAGGAGATGTGGAGATGCACTCTAGCTACCAACGCCAGTGGTTTCCAGGGGATGCACAGCCTGCTCATCACTATAATGCAATGAGGATAAAGAATCATGTGTACCGCTTCACAGGTAACCGCCAGTCAAACTAAACAAGCAACTTTTGAGAGAACTATTGAGAGCTTGCTGACAAGCTGCATCACAGTTTGGTACGGAAGCTGCTCTGCCAGCAGCCGTAAAGCACTACAGAGGGTGGTGAAGGCAGCAGAGCACATCACTGGCACGAGGCTTCCTGCCATTCAGGACATTTACCTCCAGCGATGCCTCCGTAAAGCACACAGCATCATCAAGGACCACAGCCACCCAGCACATCAGCTGTTCCCCTTGTTACCATCTGGCAGACGTTACAGGAGTCTGTCTGCTCGGACTACAAGACTTAAAAACAGTTTTTACCACCAAGCCGTACGACACCTCAACCACAACACTTAAACACACACAACACAGCACTCAGAAGCTACCCTGTAGCTTCACAAGTACTCTGTTTAATCTGCACTGGTCACTTCACTTTATTGTCATTGATATTTATATTTAAAGTGCAATACTGTAATTTTCTGCTGCTCATTCCTGTGCAATATCCCATCTGCCCTCCCGTCATATTTCTTTTCAAGATTTTCTTATTTAATCACTAGTATACATATATTTATATTTATAGATACATATATATTTAGTCATCTTTTCTCTTTTACCATGTCTCTCTAATATTTAGCTCCTTACTATTTTTATATTTTATTTTATTATATTTTATTATATTTTCTGTACTGTATCATGCTGCTGAGTGACTGCTGCTCGTCAAACACATTTCATTGCAATGTTGACCCTGTGCTAACTTGCATATGACAAATAAAACTTGAAACTTGTAAAAACTTGTAAACTTGAAACTTTTCACTCTGGTATCTTGTTGCAGACATCTGCCTCTATAAACAAAGCATATTGTCAGGTAAGTGATAAAAAACACGGGCAGATGACTTTATAATTAAAAACAGGCACGCTTTGATGGGATGGACGGCGAGGTGTTTGAGCACATGTGAGAGTGAAGGAGCAGGGAAATGTGCACGGTGTTATTATCCTTCCCTCTGCTCTGTCAGCTTCCATCAGGAAAACGTTCCACCTCTCCCTCTGTTCCTCTTCTCTCCTCACCTCTGCGTGCTCCCCCCCCTCCCCAAAGCGCTGATGCTCCTGCTCCTTTCCTGCCAACACGCAAGTGGATTTCACCAAGCTCGGTGCACTGGAGAACCTGAGCACAGGGTCTACCAATAGGCTGAGCATCATTTTGATGTTGCTATAAACATCCACTCGAAGTTTCACATACATGCACACTCATTTATGTATGATTCATCTCTTGCAAGTCGAAATACACCCAGTATGAGGATGTAGTATGACATCTTCTCACGCAGTGTGTCAGCTTATGCACCACTTTCTTCTTCAGGTAACTCTGTCTGCCTTGTTTCTATTTCTACCTGCTTCTTCTTCACATTTCGATACCAAATGTGCATTTTAGAGTCGCTGGGCTCTCTGCTTATTTTCTTTCTTCTGACGCAAGTGGGATTTCACAGTCAGAGCTGATGCATACAGTACCTGACCTTTACCACGTACATCGCAGGGATCCTTTTTACAGCTTCCTCCCACAGACCACCAGAACAGTTCCCACACACACTTACTACTTACTAAATGACAATAAAGAAGAAAAAGGAAAAAAAAAGAAAACAACACACAAACGCGCCACACTCTTTTCTGGTCTACAGCATAACAAGTGCTCGAGCACATTCACAGGTAGCATCCAAACCACAACTACTGCTGTTTGTCAGCTCAACACATAACAGAAGATGAGAGCTTTTGACTTGTGACACTTTCAACCATAATTAGTCAGAGAGGGCATTTAGCCGAGGGAAATAGGGCAGAGAAGAAGAGGTTCTCACACCTGTGAAACAAAAACAAACAAAGAGCTGCTCCATCAACACAGCAGCCAACAGCTGCTGATAGAGGTTATCTCTGCAGTCACACATGGGCCAGCTCACAACGGTGAGCGCAGAGTAACCGTAATCCGCAACTGCACACACACATGTGACACGTATGCAGAAATGACCTGCACGCTGCTCTCTGTTGCAGTTCAAATTGATTTATTGTATTTGTGTATTTTCTCAACTTTGTGAGAAAATATCAACATCGGGACCTATTAAAGAAAGGGTGTCAAACATAAGGCTCGCGGGTCCAACAGAGACTTCAATATGGCCCCACTCGACAGCTTTGGAAAATGTGAATGTGTGTATTTTAACTGTATTTCCCCAGGTTTTACAGCTTTTCTTATTGATGAAGACTTTCCCCCATGCAACAGATAAACATTTAAATAACAGAAACCTTCTTGTTTTTTTCACTACTATAGAAATATGTTTTTTTACAGTGTTTTTATGGTAAATGGTAAATGGACTGGTTCTTATATAGCGCTTTTCTACTCATCTGAGCACTCAAAGCGCTTTACACAACTTGTGCATTCACCCATTCAGACCCATTCGCACAAGCACATCTTTCTAAGTGCTTTCTAGATAACATTCACACACATTCATACTCCGATGGAGGCATCGGAGAGCAATTTGGGGTTAGTATCTTGCCCAAGGATATTTGGCATGCAGACTAGGGGAAGCCAGGAATCGAACCACCAACCTTCCGATCAGTAGATGACCTGCTCTACCACCTGAGCTACAGCCACCCCACAATCATTACATATATAATAATTACATGCCAAAGCTTCATCTAGTCCATCAACCTCACACTGTTTTCATATTTTTAATAAAAAACAATGTATATAATTACAGCAAAGTTCAACAATTACTTACGTCAGATCAGTGATCACAAAACTAACTCACAGGAAACTTATTATAGACCAGCCTTTATAGCCCCTTTGAATATAAAACAGAACAGAAAACAACACACATAAAAACCCTTTTCCTTTCATTCACATACATCAGTGTCTGTGTTTGTGGACCATAAATGGATCCCATTTGTATTTGAACTTGCCCTCCCTTAAGTAATTTCTTCTTTTCCAGCGGTACATTGATAGCATTTGTTTTGCCAATTGTTTTCTTCTTGTAATTTGCAGACTGAGGTCCATTAGTGTCCTTTCATTCTTACTATATTTATATGTTTCTGAATATAAACCAAGAAGGCAAGACTTGGGATCTGGATAAGCTGGTTTCATTTCCAATCACAGTCAGTACATCTTGCAATTTCTTTTAATTTCCATAAAAATCCATAATGCATCCAAACATAAAAACACAATCTGCTCTTCCAGGTAGCTGCTGACTGACTACCCCGTACCAGACAAACTGAGATAGGGGAGTGGCTTCTCTTAAATATTTATGAACACCATAACAAATTTTTACCATATATTTAACCACTGGATTTTTGTTATGGATTTGTAGCATTATGTTTAAATATAAAGATGTGGAAAAAGGTTCCGATCTTGAGTTTCTACCCAATCTGGGTGATCGCTTCCAGAGAAATCGATCATGATGGACCTCAGCTGTGGAGCCCAAGAATACAAAATAACAACATAACATGTCTTACCTCGTTTACTGAAGGGTAGATGTAACAAAGACAAATAGCCTGAACCTCCCCTATTGCGTATAAATGACACATTTTTTCATCCTCAGAAGAAAATCCACATTTTGTTGTAAAATGTTCATTTTTTTAAAATATTGATTCTGTCAGTTGTAAATAACATTGATGATATCTGTTGATTTATTTAGCAATGTCTTCCATAAGTGGCACACAGTTAGCATCAACAATATCCTCTAAGCTAGGTACAATCAGAGCTCGGAACTTGCTAACGCTGTATTTTAACTTCATTTTGTTATCATTACATTTGCTGTTACATCACACTTGTTTCTTGCTATATAGCATGTTTTGAAACAGTGAGTTTTTTTTAATGCTGCTGTATTTAACATCTGAACAAACATTCTGAAAAGTAAAGCTGACCAGACGTGCACAAGTCCAGCCACGGTCATGGTGGCGCACTGTTAGCTAAACCTTAACACTCTTCCAGGTCACAGAAACGCTGGAATCCATATCGCACATTCACAACAATCAGAGTCTAAATTAAGCTGAACAATCTTCAATACAAATCACATCAATATTAGATTGACGATGTGAATTGAAATATTTACATTTTCATTGTTCTTCGCACTCAGCGGAGAAGAACTGATTTAAGTGACTGTCTCTTTATGGTGTTACAGAATTTTGGATGCATACTTAATAAGTGTGAATGTTTGTTGCTAAATGAGATCGAGGGATAGAGCACAAATGGTGATGATGAGGGTTTCTGGGTTATGTCACCTACATATGATCTTGATACATATAAAAAGAAAAAGTGCTTAAAATCCAAGCAGTGGCTGCAGTGTGAAATCCATCAGACAGGCCACAAGTGTTGGTATATGATAGAAATGCCAGATAAGCCCGTGTATTTTGCTGTGGGGGTGGCTGTAGTGAAAGGGGATCAGTCCACAGCAGTGTTTAGAGGTTTAAATGCCCCTCTGGGGAGGAAAACGGATCGATCCTTCTTGGCCGAGAGTCAATTCTTCCCCTGCCTTCAGCTGGATAGCTATTCACACTATGCTTATATGAGCCTCTAAGGCTTCTCTTATACTATATCCATAAAGCAGTGCTAGTCGGGATTTCACCACAGACTGGTGTTTTTCACCAGTAACTCTGCTGTTCTTTGCTACCAACTGTACTGAGATGAAATCCATGCCCTGTATGTTTTTGAGTGCCAATTAAATGCAGATGTTCTAAGGCTACTCCCTCCATAACCGGGCCCTGCCGCGTCGTTTGCGGTGGCTGTGTTTTCTTGTCATGGCACTCTGATTAGAGAGAGTCATGGAGATGAAACATAGCTGCTGTCTCATTAGTTTGAGTAACTCAGCCTGGCTACCACCCACAGATCCTCCCAAACCCATGGGAGCAAAGGGCAGCCCTGCACAGCCTGCAGGGACGGGACCCAAACATCATAACAGGCAGAAGGCACCAATCACACAAGCAACAATTACTCACATGCAAAAACACAACCATTTATTCAGAAACACACACAGTGGATATCAATCATACTTAACCTTTTTTACAACTCTTAGCAAAAAAGGAAACAGCCTCAGAGGGCAAGCTCACTGGCTCTGCGACAAAACGGGGTTTCCCCACAGGGACACTCCATAAGCCTGCAATAAAGCAAGTGGCTGAGGGTGACCTGCTGAGCTACAGCAAACATCCGATGTGAAACAAATGCATCACACTCAACGTTATAGCAAAACAAGCTCGCCGAGATCCCTCCACGCAAGCGGCGCTACAACAACATCGCAACAGCCTGGAAGCTAGGCCTCATGGGAGTTTGAATCGATGACGACGAAGGACAGAGGTGTGCCCGTGTGGAAGGACAGCAAAAGAGAGCGCAGAGGAGGACAAAGTGGAGGAGGCACCGAGCATCCAGACCTACTCTCCATCAGCCTCTGCCATGACAGGTTTATCCCAGCCGAGGGGGAAGGTAACACGGCGAACAGCACAGTGAGGAGCGATAAACGTCAGGCCTAGCCCCCGTGTCGTGGTAATGGCTGATAAACGACTCAGTGGTTCATCTCACAGACACATGTGCAGCTCTGTGTTTTATCAAAGGGGGGGACGTCAACGAGAACGGCTGAAAAACAGGCAGCTGCTTGTACTACAACCCACCTGACAGCCATTCACAAATGGAGTTGTCCTCATAGTCAGCACAGTCAACCAGAGCATGTCAGAACAGTAGAAAAATACTGATATACCAAGTTTGACTGACTATAAGATACATTATGCTAATATTTATATTTTTCTAGATACCCCAATCTACTTGCTGGTTTCTAAGCACTTTTTTTGTTACTATTTAGTTTAAAAGGGGCAAGCAGACCACAGACCACTGTGACCACTGCCATATTCCTCTGCATTTATAGCCTGAACTACACCCATCTGTTGAAAGACACTTACACGGTTATTACTTAATGCATTTGCAAATTGGTCTGACCTTTTAGGAATTTGAGCTCTGTTCAATTCTATCTGTATTCTTCACGGCGCTGCAGCTATTCATTAATGCTGATGAATCACGCACACTGATGACAAGTGACACGGTGCAGACCCGCGGACAGTGAAGTTACCTTCTGTACATCCTGCGAGAGTGTCCCTGCACTTCTCGTGTTACATAACACTTTCAAATACAGCAACTCCAGCCTCTAACTTAAGAGAGTGGAAGCTCTCGTCGTCAGACTTTTTTTTTAATGAGTTTCAGAGCATCCTAACAAAGATGTCACAATAAATGGCTAATAGAGTTGTAATCAACCACAGCTGACTGTGAAGAATAATAATTGAGAAAGCTGCGATTTCTCCAAGGCTGCTCTTAACAGATGCCTACAACCTCCACCCCCTTTTGCTTCACACACACACTGGAACAAGCAGGACGGGAATCCTCACAAAGAGAGAGTGTTGATCGTTGGTGGAGAATTACAAAAAAGCATCTGGGCTTATTTTAAAAGGTAGCAGTCATCTGAGAGAATTACTGCAAGCCAAACAAAGGCTGTGGTGGCTTGGATTTTACTCTAAAGCGACACGTAGTAACAGGAAAGGGGGGGGGGGGGGGTCGGCATTTACTGTTATGGCAAGAAGCGATCGATCCCTCAGTCGAGATAATGTTGGCCTCATGCTGTCTCACAGAGCTCGCATTAAATGCAAAATTGAGGACAAAGTTTTTGATTGCACGCGCCGTACTTCAAACATGGCGGGGTATCGATTGTCTAATCAACTGTGAAACCAGATTGTTCCATTTTCGGTATGTAGGTGTGAAAAGTTACAGAAACTGAACTCATGTAGCAGCAGGATAAGAAATGACTTAGATCCTAACAACATACTGTAACTCGCTGAATTACAAACTGTTTAACACATGAATAACAAGACAGAGTGAGGTTTACACTGAACTGCATCTCATTTGTCTGATGGATGCACAACTGCTAAAGCATGGTGACCTTTGGCAAGGTCATGGCATCCCAACAGCTGCATGAAGGCATTTCTGGCTCGATATGTAACTGCTACACTTTAATTGGCTCTATGCTTCACATTCATCTTGTGGCAGTGCCTCTTGGCTCTACCTGTGGCTCATATACACGAGCCTCAAAGCAATCGGGGCTCTCTTGGAATGACTATGGAGTTTGTGTACCAAGCGCATTAAAGCTGGTTTGGCCCAGATTGGATAATATGACATCATCTGCTATGAGGACATCCTAAAATACCTGATTAATTATCAGTAACGTATACAGTACATTGTTATGGTTAGATTTGTGTTATCTGTGCTTTCCTTGGCACTGGCATCTGTGTCAACTGTGCACACTCTTACCTGTGTCTTGTCGAAACTGGTGCATGGACTGCAGGTCGATGATGTAAGGAGAGAGCTGAGCATCCACCTGTCCTAGAACTACACTTCCCCGGGCATCCCCCTTCAGCACGTTTTCTATATGGTGGCAAACTGCTGCGGTGTAGGGCCTCCAGCGTCCATGTTCGTTCAGCCATTCCCAGACCACCACCCTGGCGAGGTTCTGAGGGGGGTACCCCAGCCCATTTACGGGCACCAGCAACCCGGATCCCGGACGAGCCATCTCCTCTGTGGTGTCTCCGCTTCGGCTGCTGGCAACGTCCTGTGCTAGAGCACCACTGCGACCCTGTCAGTCAGCTGACAAAGAGGGGCTTTTTCATCATTGCCAAACGGGAAAAAAGCTTGAATCAGCGATTAGCGTGGCAGCCCCCAGTTATCTCATGCTGCTTTCAAGCAAACAGCTCCGCTGGAGTCATCGTCTACAGGTACTTTCTGACTTCTCCGTCTTTGATCATGAAAAAAGCAGCCTGCGTCCTCCTGTGTCTTGTCGCGTTTGAAGTGGCAGATGTTGATGCTGATGATGCTGATGATGTGATTTGCAGCTTTAACAATCTCAGTCCTCCACAGCCAACCACAGCAGATCTGCAGCAGGTAGACAGGAGATACTCTCTAAACAGAAGACAAGGTGCACAGGCACACTGGCAAACAAAAGCTGTGATTTATCCTCTGAGTAAGCAGTCAGGCATTGTTTTAGAGGACCTGACACAAATCTAACCTGCACCGTGCTGTAGCGCGATAACCGGCCTGTGCCAATTCGTTTTGTTTACTTAAAATGTAGTGAAGAAATTTGTCTGGGGATTTTTGTTGTTGTTGTTATGTTGGCAACAAAATAATTCTAATCAAGTGAGTGTTTCAGGAGCAGAGCACAAAAGGCCAGATGCTACTATAATTACAGCAGACAGAATATCACTCAGACATTTTTTCATTATTTTTTTTTGCATAAGAAGCTGTTCAGATGCAGTCAGTACCATAGACTGCCTCTGTTGATTCAATTCTCAGTCTGTCTTAAGCCTCATATTGAATTTTCATTTATGGCATAAAAAACACGCTTGAATTAATAGCGGCGATACAGACCTGTAGGCTGCAGCTGTGGTGCCACACATCTGTCAGGTACAGGCTGCATTTTCACTGGATCCGGACGAAAATCAGATTATCAAAGGTGGAAGAGGAAGAAAGAAAAGAGAGAAAAAAAAAAGCCCGAGGTAAAGCGCACCTTTTCACATTTGTGATTTCTACGTTTCCTTATCGCTAAATACCCCCAAATCTTCCCCGAACCCACCTCCAGTAATCCGGTGTTTATTACAGAAAATCGACACGTCGCGGTATTCTCGTGAATCCGCCACGGTCTCCACCAGCTTGTTGGTCCGCTGTGTAAAGTGAACGCATGCCCCAGTTGCACGGTTTTTCAGTGCAGAGCGAAGCCGCCGCTGCGCTGCTGTGCGCGCTCCTTCGTGACGCCAAGCAGACAAACATCCACGCAGTACACGCAAGATCCCCGCCTAACCCCAAATAATCATCACAACAACAATAAATGTCCAAGCACACCTGTATGAAGAGCCCATATATATATATATATATATATTTTTAAAAATCAGTCAAAGTGTCAATAAAAAGGCGAAAAGATTTATACAACTTCCTGTCCCCAATTTCAAAATAAAATCCCTGCTTGAGATAAGACTACAGTGAAGAGAGGGAAGCAGACCAGGTAATGTGGAAACAACAAAGCAATATATTAAGACACCACCGTCCAATTGCTTATTAGTTTGTTTTTAAATTTATTTATATTTCATAAAACATACAGATCCAGCTCTATCTGGCATAGGGTTATACAAGTCATACCAGATTGCACAGAAAGTCCCATGAACCTTTGTTTCAGGGTCAGCCATTAAAGATTCGACACGAATCTACTAATAATTAAGAGCAAGCTAGCGGCTAAAATGAATTTTTAAAAAATCGGTGGCTGTCTGGTGGTTGCATTTAATTTTTCACAGTCTGTGGTGGATTGCAACGTGTGCTAAATGGTTGCCCACAGTTTAATGGTGTTGCACACTCATGACCGCTTTGGATCTCAAGACAATCTTTCTGCAAATATTCGCAGTCTGACTGGTACTGACTGCAAACACTCTCAGAGATCGATGAAGGTTTGTAAATATTAATTTATAAATGCAAACAGATGTTGCCATCAATCTCAATGAGTATTTGCACGACTCAACTTACCTCCAGTTGTACTTTTCCTATATTGCAGGAAGGCTGCTGAGCTCAAATGTAATAGTCTAATGTGAATTTGCTGTCTACGTAGACAGCAAATTTCAACAATTTGTCACAGTTATCAGAAACAGATTGCATGTCATTGACAACTTCACCTCTTTCAATCACACACTGACTCCGTCTTATGGCAACATCAATGGCAGACAAAAATTTCTGGCAACAAAGTTTAAGCAAAATTTATGACAAATCAGCAGAGTTATAGTAAATTGATTTATTTAATTATATATTTCCAGTTTTAATTGTGGATTTTTTTTTAAATTATTGATGAAACTAGATAACAATGGTAGAAAAACAAACAAACCCAAAATGACTCATTTACATGTGCAGTCTCTGAGATTGTTACATAACAACAGAAATATACACACAGATACACAAAAAGCGCTAGGCTGTTTAAAAATGCAAGTAATAAGAGTCAAATCCATTGACTTGTTGAGAACAGAGAGGCTAGTTATTTAAATAAATAGTGTATAGAAAGTTCTATGGCTAATTAATATTAATCTTGTTGTCCATGATATCCACTGAGTCGCTTCAAAGCTTGTTAAATGGAACAGCAGCAGCATCTGCTGCCAAACTACTATTACTGCAATGGGAAGATTAAACAAAGATGTCAGAACACTTCTCAAAATAAATAATATAAAGATAATAGTTCTGCCTTTCTGGCTTTTATAATAAATTGTTATTTGTCTTTACAGTGGCCAGTCCGTGATCAGTAGTGTTCCTCAGTGTGTTTTTCTGTCCAATATGCTTTTACTACATTGGCAGTGTGTGTGGGATCGTTGGCATACTGAAAAATGAAGTTCCAGTCAGATGTTTTCTGGATGGTATTACAGTAGTGGATCAAAGTCTGAATTAATTAATTTCAATCAATTCTGAAAGGACCTCCAACACCTGGCTGAAATGCAGCACTAAGCGGATAACTACAGACACTCACTGTTGTACCTCTTTCTCTCTCTTGACCTCCTCTGAACATGTTGATGATGATTTGAACCAAAGATTTCAAATTTAGATTCACCACTCCATGAGACCTATTGCCACTGATTTTCAGTTCTTGTGTAATTTGGCATACTTCAGCCTTTCCCCTCCTTAAGAGTGGCTTCTTGATAGCCACTCTTCCCCTTTTCATAGATTCAAAGATAATGTAGTTCTCTGTCAGGCTGCTAATAGCAAAATGTCTAAGGACACACATTAAATTCGGTTCATTACCAAGTCGTCAGTTATGTGAAGACACAAAACTGGTTCATCTCATTAATTAGTTGCATTTTAATGTTTGAATGATTCATGGTTCTGTGTTAAGTTGCTTAAACAACCAAAAAAAAAAGATTCTTCTGAAAAATTTCTGTTTCAGTCAAGTCTTTTCAGGTACCAGACTTGAAAAAAAAAAAAACTACAAGAAAAATTGGCTTCTTGGAAGCAGAATATAGAGCCATGAAGACCTTTGCACAGTATTGTGCATTTAAAGGTTCTTCCTGTATGGAGGAGTCAGTCTGTGTGTAAAAGAGGCCGCTGCAGCACTGCCACCTCGTGGATTTTGCAGAAATAGCACCAAAACATTGAGGAGAATCAGATGCACTACCGCTGACACTATTAGTGTCGATGGTTCGCTATAACGTCCACCTTAGTGAAAACTCAAAACAGTTTTCCGATCAAATTCATGATGATGTTTTGTTGCTTTTAATAATCCATCCCTCCCACATTAAAACTCAGAAAAGCATCTTTCTGTAAAAGAAAATCTTTAATGGTGAGTAAAATACATTGAAATATCATCAAATCAAGCAACTCCATATTTTACTGTATCCAAATATCCAAACATACAACTGCTGCTCGTTCTTTTTCAGTCAAAAGGGAATCATCTGATGAAAACATTGCTTCTATACAAATATACAAAAGGATATACAAGATAACAGTCTTTCGGATAACTGAAGAGTGTTATTAGAATCTACATAATTCAAGGACGCGACCATGGGAGATAAAATAATCGCCTTGACTTAATGATATAATATAAATCATTAGCAAATGGAGAACAAACAGGACATTTTTATTGGCGTAGGATTTATCAGAGTCAAACAATTTGTTGGCCGCAGTCCATCAACTCAAGTAGGAGTGTCGCTGGACAGTGCTGGCCTCAGAGGATAACATAGATGAAGAGAGCCATGATGGCAGCGCTGATCAGCCCGGAGATTGGAACAGTAACAAACCAGGCTATGAAGATATTCCTGAACAAACGCCAGTCGACTGACTTCCGGGAACGTAACCATCCCACGGCCACCACGGATCCCACCTGTGTGCACATAATTTAAGAGCTCATCAGGTCATGCGCCACCGTGTACGTTACTTGTGCAGAAAGCTTAGCTTATTTCTAACGTATGCGTCTCTTTGTAGTAAAGACAGTCCCTTTAGTTTCATTACCTTGCAGTGGGTTGTGCTGACAGGAAGGCCAATATTGGATGCCACCACAACCGTGATTGCTGAGGCCAGCTCGATGCTGAATCCACTAGAAGAGAAGGAAATGTCAGTATGCTTCGACATTTAACACAAATAAGCATTTTATTTGTCAGCCGCATACCTCGACGGTGTAATAGGGGTGAGATCTTTGCCCATGGTCTGGATCACCCTCCGACCCCACACCCAGAGTCCAATGCAGATGCCGGCTCCACCGTAAAGAAGCAGCCAGATAGGTGTCGGTGCACTTGACAAGACGGAGCCACTCTCATACAGAAGCCAGAGAGCCACCAGTGGGCCAATAGCATTGCTAATGCGAGAAAAAAAAAGTTTCTGTAAGCCATCTGAACAAACCAACGTATATGAATTCTTCAGAAAAAACAAACCTCCTTGCCTACCTGACATCATTCCCTCCATGAGCAAAAGAGCCAAAGCACGCAGTGAGTATCTGCAGGAACTGGAAAAGCGAGGAAACAGCAGGCTGGTCGACTTCCAGCTCATCCTCTTCCTGGTCCGTGCCAGCAAGGTCGGTGCCAGCTTCTTGGGCCACATTCTCGTCCAGAGCTGCACTCCTGTTGGACACTGCTGAGCTGTAGCTGCTGTAACTGTCCACTCTCGGTCTCCTCTGCAGCCCACCGTCCCCGTCTTTATACCTGACGTCTCCTTGAATTCCGTAAATAGCCATGGTGTAGGAGGTGTAGCTGTTGTTCCTCCGGATGGGCCGCTCTTCTGTGTCGCTGTCACCAATACATTCGCCAACCTTGGCCATGTGGAGCTTGTGCAGCAGGTCCTTGTAAAGGCCAGAGTCTTTGTGGATTGTGTGGGACCGACCACTGTGAGGATCAGTGATCACCATGGGGCCTACGGTCCCATTCAGACCTATGAAAATAAATAGTTAAATGTAATTCAGCTGTTGGAGTTTCTTCTGGTTATACTCTATTTAGAGTGCAGATTCAAGTCATTACCGTTGGCGATGTCCAGGTCTTTGGTTTCTGCATCTATGCTGTCTAAATCCGTCTCATCTGAGCCTCCCAGTTTAAACGCCACCTTCTGACTGTCTGCTGGAGGGCTCTGTGGTCGGGGTGCATGAGATACTGGGGACTGCTGCGGTTGCACGGGTTTGCTGGAGTTCCTCTCCATGAGCGGAGCTGCACAGGGAGCAGCAGCTGTTTGTGCTGGATGAAAGAAGCACTCAGATTTTTAACGCAAGAGAAAGCAGTGATGCCAGTGCAGAAATAAATAGAATTTTAATACATAAGTCGCATATTTTTGTCAGCATATTTACAAAAGTATAGTCTGAAAGTCTAAAGTCAGATTTACTCACCTTGGATTTTCTTCCTGAGGCGGGGACAGACGACAAACCAAACGAACAAGGCTGTGACGGCAGCACAGCCCAGAGAAATGCACAGCGTACCCCACCACGGCACTCTGTCAAACCCCAGCACTGTGCACAAAAGACAGGGGAACGAGAGAGAACACGGTCTCAGAAAAGGTGAAACAGACACGTAACTAATTCATTCACAGCTCTGTTCCTTTGAAAACAGTGAGAGAAAACTGTTAGCCCTTTCACATTCACGCACAACTTTGATTTACTGTAGAAACATGGCAACGTCTTGAAAGCGCAACTCTCACGCTTTCACATAAACCAAAAAGTCAAGAGCCACATTTTGTAGGCTGCGGTCACGCGACGTTCACGTTTGCTAAGAAATTATGCAAAATGTTTCAACGGCCTCTTCCAGCACTTCAGCTCGTTCTTACACAGAAGAGTATCAGCGAGAGTGTATGCTCCTTCAATCAGATAGTGCGAAAGAGTTCGGCCTTGCAGCCCAGAGATAAACAAACAAACTGCTGTTAAAGAAACTTAATTTCACTTTCCTGCAAATGCTGTCAGTGCATAGATAAACAGGTGAATAGAATTTAGTCAGGCAACATTTAATAACTCAGCTTACCTGTTTTTCCTCACAGACAACAGCGGCTTAACAACAATTAAAAGGTCGCACAATTAAAGCCACAGCTGCATGGGTGTGTCCTGTCTTCAGCATGCACGTGAAGCCAAACTGGCTTTGAACTCTACTGACCGGACAGACGGATAAGACATGTAATAAAAAATGATGCTCGGACTGGAACGTGCATGCAGTATACTATACTGTATTACTCTGCAATTTTGTATTGCAGGAGTTACGATGTGTTAATTTCCATGACCCACACACAGACACACACGCACACAGGCCTGCAGCCTTCAGTGAAGGGCCCAGGCCAGCTGACTCCTTGATTAGTTCAAGCCTGCAAACAGAACAAAAAGGAATGGAAATTTTCCATTTATTAGCGGAATCTGTTGTAGAGCCGCTTTGATTATTTTCCTGTTGTGTTTGCTCGCTTTAACTGTTGATCTTTGCAATTTTTTTTTATATAGAACATTCTACATCTTCAAGACTGGTTTTTCCTCTGAATCTGCTTCCTCTTTATTTGCCGCCTACTTTGAGTCCCAACTCGCCCATGTGACTTTTCTCCACCTCATCCCGGGATTTCAACTGCTGTGGCAGTAGCGTGGCGTGTTAAGCAACAATCAAACAAATAACCAGTGCAGTCTGAGGACGTGATACTCACATGGTGCTCCTGTAAACATGATAGAGAATAGGTTGATGCCCATCGTGATGGCGTAGAAGATAGGTAGGGCTCGCAGGCCGTTGGGTACAGGATTAGTCTGTGAAAAATACAGACTTTCTCTGTTATATGTTTAAAGTAGCAACATGTAATCAAAAATGATCAGAAACAAGCTGTTCTCTGTTCAGCTGTTGGTGCCTCTATGTTTATATTTTAACTCTTTGAGAGACCTGACTGCTCAGCTGAAACCCTCCAGACTACAGGAAGTGTGAGTGCTCGTTATTTTAATGGACCTGATTAAGTATTCCCAGTGAATAAGCTTTACCTTATTCAGAATGAATTTGCGGACAAAATAGAAGAGAATTGCTGACATGATGCCTGACAGCACGGGGGACAGGAACCAGGAGGCCACTGTGGACAAGCGGAGCATATTTTCAATGCATTAGGAATAAATTTGCTTTTAACTCAACTTGCATTTCATATTTAACGGCTATTTTTATCTATCGAGTGTGGGGTGGGGGTAAAAACAACAACACGTATTCACCAATGCGCAGAAGTTCCATCCATTTCACCCCTTGGTGACCTCTGGCTACCATGGAAAACCCAATTGTTGCTCCAACAATACAGTGGGTTCCAGAAATGGGGAGCTTCAGGAACGACGCTGCCAGCTGCCACACAGCAGAGCCTGGATAACAAAGGCACAATCGCGATCACTGAAAACACACCAGGCCGAACATCTTCAGCACGCACGTGCTGCGATTGTTCAAGTCATCACTGTCTGTGCACTCACCACACATAGCACTTATCGATCCTGCCATCAAGACGTGTTCCGAGCCGTTGTACATCCGGACGTCAATGATCCCCTGCCGGATGGTCTCGCTTACTTTGGCCCCCAACAGGACCGAGCCCACGGTCTCAAAGATGGTGGCCAAGATGCAGGCCTGCCGCAAAGTGACCACACCAGAGCCCACCGCTGTACCGAATGAGTTGGCCACATCATTGGCCCCCACAGAGAAAGCCAGGATGAAGGCGATGATGAAGCCTAGCACCAGCAGCCACAGGTAGCCCGACATGCCAGACTGAGAGGCCAGAGCCACGGTGGTGGCAGCAGCCAGGGTCGCTAATGTAGTTGTATCCATCGCTTCTCACAATATAACTAAGTTTTTGTCACAATCACTCTTAACCCAAGCAAATTTTTTTTCTCTTCCCCCCCCCTGCAATTTAACAGTAACTCATGAGGTAATATGTTTTTATAAATAAATTACTACCACGATAAAAAATAGAAGAGCCCTTTAGTTCAGATCTAAAAGTTCCAAAAGGAAGGAGATTTAAATTAATTGCTAGCTAGGTATGCAGGGTTTCTCTGTAGGCTTCATTGTAAAATGAAAAGGTATACAGATGGGGGAGAAATCCATTGTGACGGGCAGCCTCTGATGATGCACACTGCAATTACACAAAAACAGGCACAGAAATGCACAAGTTAGTGGCTGAAACTCCTCGTGTTCAATCCTTGGAAAGGCTAAGATGAGTTACATATTAACAAGCCCAAACTCCAGTACGTGACACAACCAAACAGGACACACCACTTTACCTGGCATCCATGATTTACTGGCTAATGGTAGAAAAAAGGAAGTGTTTCGTGTTATCAGCAGTATATTAACACTTCATACACTTCACACTTAAGTTGGACATGACACTACCGCTACTACATGACATTTCCACACAGCGTTTTGTTGGAGCAATTCATTAAATTATGACTAGGATCAAAGCAGCAGGTAAGTATGGCAAAAATGGAAAATGCACAGTTGTGCAGTTTTACTGAGCGTTTTCATAGAGAGGAAATGGCGCTGTAGTAAAACAAGCAGCTGATTTAGTTTTCTTTAACTTTTGGCCAGTAAAGTTTGTTTAATAGGCGGTTAAGAGAGTAAATCCACGCGTGTGGCACTGCGGGGGACTTGCATAACTACAGCAGCCTTTCAAATCCCACTTGCACAAACAAATCCCACCTAAAACTTCAGAAAGAGGTTTGAGAGACTGGGAGTAACTGGGCTCTTAGTTTGTTAGTACTCACTCAGGCCTATGGAAAATAGCGGTATGTTAATCTGCCTTGCTGCTCTTACGTAATTCAAAAGGAGGGGGGGGGGGGGGAGAGACAAGGGGAGCATGAGTAGAGATTAAAGGTAGGTGACACTTACATGTGTAAGCAAAGGTGTCCGCTGTGTTGTCCCCTGCGCTCGCTGGGCTTCTCTGTCAGGTGATCGGCCTTGCTCGGCAGGTGTTATGCAAAGTGAGAGGATGTCAGAGGAGGTGCCAGTCCAGCGGCCTGCAGTGTTTGAGGCTCCCTTTGGAGGTTGGTTTATATATTGCGCCTCAAGTGAGAACCCGCCTTTCCAAAGCAGTCATGGGACACTCGCTGCTGCACTCGGGCTAATGTTTATCGAGCTTGTTGATGGGGGGGGGAGTAATTATAGTTGTCTGCTGATTATATTGCTTAACCTTATCCCCAAATTATATTTATCCAAGCGCCGAGGAAAGACAAATGTCTGTTGTGTTGCCGAAATAGCCCATCTTTCAGTCTAATTCAGAAAGAAAAGTAAGTGAAATATTTCTGGTGACAGTTTGTTTATGGTGGTTAAGCTTCTGCTGTTTGGATATAAACAGTGCGGTGTTCCCCGAATATGACCAATTTTCTAAGAACGGGGACATTAAAACTTTAAAATGACTGAGTAAGATATTACAAACGGGGCTTTGGTGCCACCTGCTGGTCGAATTTAGCAAGTTTCACCCACCAAGATTAAAGAGACCTCTGGAAACTTTGTGCTGAAATGTGTAGTTTACTACCAAATCTCTGGTAACGTCTCTCTTTAAAAAAAAAAAAAAAAAAAATAGAAACAAAAAAGTAGTAAACTCGCTGTAGGAAAGTGTAGACTCTATAGCTCACTAAGCCATAGTGTAACTAATGTGAAGCAGGAGCCACGAACAGTGCTGATCATCAATCGGTTACTCATCCATGAAGAGTTCATTTACTGAGAAACTCCAGGAGAGTGTCAGGCTGTCAGCAGAACACAGTCTTTTTCCGAAATGGTACAGTACCTCCAAATCTGCTGATCAGTTCCTCTTCATCACTTATTTATTCAGTGCTGGTGGGATTTAATTTGTAACATGTTCACACAAGTGCCGGGCTTTGTGGAATATTTTGACCTTCCCAACGGATGCAGGAAGTTCAAATTACCTAAAAAGGATTGTCAGGAAATGGAAGGATGGTGGAAAACTAAGCATATATATGCGCAAGGAAAGACATTCCTAATAATAATTATATACAGTTATGGTCAGAAGTTTACATCCACTCACAATGGGCATGAATTTCATGGACATTTTTGGTCTTTATAATTTCTTTGAACTTTTCTTTTTCCAGCATGGAATGATTGTACAGCATACATCTTTAATGACTTTAAAAAACAAAAATTTGATTTTATTTTGTACAAATATATACATACACTCACTTAACTCTTTTAATAAGTGGTGCTGAAGATTGTAGATTGATTGACAGCACTCATTGGATTGACCAATCCTCAGAACAATGGTATAGTCCAAGGAGCTCAGTAAAGCTCTGAGGAGAACTGCAGATTTACACAAGTTGGGAGGCTCTCTGGGAGTTATTGCTAAACAACTGCTGATTCACAGATCATCGGTTCAAACAACTGAACGGGAGAACAAGTTATTCGGGTGTGTCACCGCTTTGCCAAGGTCAGGAAGAAGCCCCAAACTGTCACCCTCAGGTGAGAGGAAATTGGTTAGAATGTTCAGGAACCACCAAGGCTCAAGCCCACCATGAATTGGTTTTATATGGACCAACAAATGCCAAGAAAGAAGCCACTGCTCCAAAACTGGCATTTTTAAGCTCGACTGAAATCTGCAGCTGTCCACATGGACAAGCAAAATGTCTTCAGGTGAAAAGTTTTATGGTCAGATGAGACAAAGATTGAGCTATCCGTCCACCGTGATGAAAGGCATGTTTGGAGGTGTAAAGGTGAGGCCTTCAAACGTAAGAACACTGTACCAACTATATAGTGGTCGTGGCATCATTCTCTGGGGCTGTTTTGCTGCCGCTGGTACTGGTACATTGCACAAAGTGGGTGGGATGATGATGAAGAAGGACTACCTCCCAATTCCTCTACTTCTTTGCACACATGCTAGATGGTTGGACACAGATCAACAGGACAATGATCCCAAACACACATCAAAACTGGTTTTCGGCTGGATAAAACAGGCTAAGTTTAAGTTTCTGAAATGGCCTTCCCAAGCCCCGACCTGAAGACTGTGCTTAAAGGCTGGGTCCGTGCCAGGAAACCAGCAGGTTTAAATGAACTCTACCAGTTCTGCCGAGAAGGGTTGTCAAATATCCAGCCAGAATCATGCCAGAAGATTGTTGATGGCTACCACAAGCATCTGCTTGAGGTGCATGTGTGTATATACTGTGTGTGTATATATTCGAGCCTGTATCCATTTGGGCATTTGTAAACTGAGCACAGCTGTATATATGTGTGTTTCTAGTATTTTACACTATTATATTTTTCCCACACTAGCCTAAACACATACACACCCCTAGAGTCATCGCACATTACCAAAAGCAAAAAAAAAAAAAATCAGATTGAACACAGCAGCTTTAATCAGCTACAGTCACAGATGAATATCTGTTATCCACCCACAACATAGATGATTCATTTTTTTGTGACTGTTTCTGTGGCTACTTTACATGTAAATGATGCCCATGTGGTGTTCATCCACATTATTCCTTTAATATCAGACGCACTACATAACAAGAGCATTTGCAAGGTTTTCCAATCATATTTACTTGTTATATCCCTTCACTAACACACCACTGATTGTGCCTTTTATGTATTATATTTAACATTTGTTTAATATTTATTAATTTCTTTTATTCATTACATTTTGATGTTCACAGAGGTTTATTGCCTAACAGAATATTAAAGATTAGATCGCACATAATGCTCCGTATAAACAGCAATTCTAGAAACTGGGGATGAGCACAGAGCTGCGTTAAAGGGCTTCTTTCTTATCATATTCACTTGGAGCCGCGAACGATGCTGCCAGTCAGGGATTGTGAGCGTAAATCCAAATGATCTGTATTTAAACAATTATCCGAGATAACTATCTTTTTTGTCATTTAAATACATAGCTCGAAGACAAACTCTGAAAAATGAACCGAGCACAAAGCCACGGCGCAGAGACGCAATCTTTCCAGGCAATCATCTTCTCATGAGATTAGTACTTAGAATTGAAGCTGTTTAGAAAAAGTCTCTCAATTTGTTTACAGAGACCTAACTTTTGACAAACCAGAGAAATTAAGGAACTTTCCCAGAAAGGTTAGTCAATCTCCTGTATAGTGAGGCATACTTAATTACTATTGCTACGAGTTAAATGGTGTTTTCTGTCATGTTTGAGGTATTTAGGATTGTAATTACCAGCCCCTGTTGCCTCACACAACAATGTGCATTTTGTTTTGCAGCAGCATGAGAAGCCCTTCTCTTGACATTCTCATGGCAGGTTGATCTATATAATTTATATCTGTGAGCCACTTTCAGCTTAGCTGTGCTGAACTGCGGTGGTTGATATATGAGACATGTTAATATTTTACCCTGGTTAAACAGAGTGTATGTGTAATCCAGTGTATGACTTTATCTGGTGCAATAATATTAGCTAATGTGGTCGACTCACAGATTCATTTAGCACTGAATATCACACCCATTTTTCCTTTTAGATAGATTACTTCCTCCTACCGTGTAAAACATTCAATGAAAAGTAAACACACACACTCACTCACGCTGCATTTTCAGAGCATATGAGAGCACATGTGAAATGGATTATTAATGAAGAGGGATGTTCAGTCGCCTCCTAGTGGTAAACTGGGCAAAGCATTATCCTCTTCCTTAAGTTTCTTAAGGTCCCCCCATCAAAAGGTTTACTCACAGACCTTTTGCTTATTTGACTCGTCCATAATGCAACAAGAGACCATTTGTCATTGACAAAGTCGGCCGTATATGGGTAACCGAGGGCTTCTAGGTGGCATTCCTGTCCGTGTTCAGGTTACGCGGGCTGATGAGTGGAAATACCAGTTTGTGTCTTAAGGAGAAAAATGAATAATCAGCAGTTTGGTCACTGTTTGCTGCTGAATGCATGCACCCCCTCCACAGTCTGTTAGGTGCAAACTTCACATCATTGTTTGGTGGATTTTAGGTTTTTGCGCAGCTCTTTAAACTAAAGCCACATAAGCGAGTAAAGCCAATGTTTAATACTTAGCTTTAGTTGTTTAAAGTAGGAGGATTTTCACTTTGCTCTTTCAACTTACCCCTGATTTAAAGCTTTCTCCCCTATATGATCAGCTTTTCATGACAGTTGGGTTAATCCCCACTTCTTTTCAGCTAGCCCAACACTGTAATTTTTTGTTGTTGTTATGTTTCCTTTTACATTTAAAATTAGGCAAGATAGGACATGCAAATCAGTAACTGAAGAGTGTGGCTGGTTCTCATGCTCAGGCCTATGTTAGCCCAACCCTTTCTTCCACTCTTCCCTCCCTCCTATCCCTTGCCAAACAGGATCTGTAGGATCTTACACAGTCATTTTCTCAGGAGACAGGAATGTCAAAGCACAGGCTTTGTGCCTGCTGGAACTTGCTCCCTACATTCTGTAGAACTTCCAGGAAAAAGTACAGAATGAGTTGCCCGTACATCCATTTAATTTCCACTCCTGTGTGTGGCATCAACCCCTAGTTAAAACGCAGTGCCGGATGTGTTCTAGACACACGTTGACTCACTACTGAAATTAGGTTGTCTGGTATGCCACCCTGCCCTATCTTAACAAGGTGTCCTTGGATTCACGTCACTTTAGTTTGAAAGGAGATTTGTTTCATTTTAGTCATTTTCATTTCAACGTCCCATTTTCTGGAGACATTTGTTGTCCAGACCATTCACACTCAGGGAACAAAAACACAAAAATGGTTTATGAGATATGAATTTTAGGTCTTTTTAATTGTCTGGTTTATGTACAGTTTAAAAGCACATTTTACAGCAGATAGGCTAGTCACTTAGACTGTAAAGCACCCAGGGGTATCAGATTATAAATATAATACAGTGTAACTGGCATTCAGAGAAATGACACATTTACAAAAAGAAATGTATAGGATTTTTTCCCCAATCATCCCACATCACCATCTACATTATCTCAGCTTTTCAAATGCTATCAAGCAAGCGGAGGATAGAAATGTAACAAAATATGTCGATGTCCCAAATAATGCTACATTTGTTTGCGTTGCTGTATTAAGCTTGTAGACACGGAGATCCAAATTGACAAAGCTCGCTCTGTCAACTCCTGCACTGGCATTTGCAGCCAGACAGACAGCAGAGCCGTCTGCAGAGTGGCAGTGAAATGTTAAAAGTCTCAAAGAGTCCAGTTTCCACCAGGATCAGATGCCATTTCTACTTTAATTGACAGACCAGTGGCTGGGCGTTAGCACTGAGCTGCTTGTGGACTCTTTGCGGCACAGATTTGGGCTGTGGCTGTAGGTGGGGGAGTGAGTGACACTTGGACTGCTGGGTGGTGTGGAAGAACAGGAGGAAGACTTGGATTTAATCTGTAGCCACTTGTCTCCCAAAGCCTTGGCAAAGTGGTCGTCGACGGACACGCTGATGGAGAGCTGCTGGGACTGAGCTTTCTGGTAGTGAACACCCAAGCTCCTCTGGAAATGCTCCTCGAGGACGTTATCATAGTTGTCTTTGGGAACCACTGCAATATAGAAGACGAATGGCAAAATTTACATACACACCTAAGTGAGTCAGTAAAAGTGCGTGGTATGGCTGCGCTATGAGGCACGTGTGATGACTAGGGAGTGACCTTCTGGGTAAATGAGTTCATTCCAAATGAGTGCGAGACTGACCTGATGAGTGGCCCACGGATCTTGAAGAGGGGTTTCGTAACGAGGAGGCGCAGGTGATCACAGAGGGACGTATCTGGAAAAAAAAAAAAAAAAGGGTCAGTAATTAGACTTAAAGTAATTAGACTTGAAGCACAGGTTGTAACCCTGGTTTTAAGCTTTCGTTTCATTCCACAAACTTTGTGTTTTTGTTTTGACTTTGGCTAAACCTGACTGTGCACTCGCTCTTCAACTGCAACAGTTTAAATTAAAAACAACACGATCTGAAAACCGATTAAACTGGTTGGGTTTGCGCGTGAAAGTCAGCTCCCTCCCAGTGTGGTGGCATAAACAGGTCAGAGAGAAAGCAGTCTGTTTGGTCTTGTTGATGGCATTCCTCCCTCCATTACTTACATTTTCTTGCCGAATCCGGCTGGATTGCATAGCTCAGGCAAGCTTAGGCTTGCAGACACACTTAGACGCAGAATGCTTGTGCAGCTGGATTCACTGACTACAGATAATGGACCCCTGTGGTTGGTGGCCTGAAGCTATGCTGAGGCTATACAGTAGGGTAAACAGTATGACCTCCTAAATACCCTGTGTTCTAGACAGGCTTTGCTGAATTACCTGGATTTGACTGGAAGAGGTGCCTTTATTCTTTTCCTCTGCGCTTTCAGTTTCTTTTCTGGGTTTCTTGATGAGGGCAAGGGGTTCATCCATGACTGGTGTGTAGTACACATGGGTGGGCAGAGGGCTGGTGGGGCTGGGTGTTGGACTCAGGGTTTGTGTTGGACTCTGCTGGCTGCTGAACACTGCTGGGGCTGCTCTCTGGGCCAGCCTGCTTCGGCTCATCGCTCGCTCTCGTCTGAAACAATTATTTGAAAGAGTTTCAGACCCTTGTTGCTGTCTTTTTTTTTTTTTGACAGAATTTGCATTTAATAAGTTGAATCTATCAAAAGAAAATGTTCTTAGGAAAGTTAAACAGCTCAACCAACCTTTCCTCCAAAGTCAGACCTCTCTCGTGGCTGCGCTTGCGTTTGATTGGATACACCGTTTGGGTTCGAGCCCGGTCGTGTGTCATATGTCTGTATCTGTCTTCACTTCTGAGATGAGGCTGACCTGCAGAGCAAAATTAAAATGCGGGATTAGAAGAAGCACGCAGACTTTCAAAGAAACACGACCCCATCAGAGGTGCCCGCGGTCCCTTTGCCAACGCCGATCCTACGTCAGATCACTGACGGTATATTGTGACGTTTGTGATTGTATCTAACTGGCAATGGTGTGAAGCAGTGATGACTAACTGCTTGTTTTGATCCATGACATCAACTTGCACGACTGCTTTTCGTGGGAAAGCGTTTTTTTTTTTTTTGTGTCACCGTTAATCGTAAACTCCGTTAAGCTGTAGAACTCGATTTACCTGATCAGTGAGGGTTACAACACTTCACAGCTGATTCAATGCTAACGGTAAATGTTGTTTTTCTACATATTGGCATTCAGCCCAGTCACACGCAAACAACTTTTTTTTCCCCCTGTTTGGATGGAGTGCAAAAACATCAAACTGCTCTCCGTGTCTGAGGACCCCGATTTGGGCGTCAACCATTTGTGAAAAGGCCATCAAGGCGAAACACGTACACATCCTGGATCTTTGCAATTACACAAGTCGAAACACATCGACAGGCAGCTGCTGATGTCAGTGGCTTGTTCAATCAGAGGAGTTTAAAGCATGTCTACAGTGCAGGACAGACGCACTAAACGGGCTGGATGTCTCAGTCTTTTGAGGGTTTATCACCCATCAAATGTCAACCAAAGCCACACAGGGGGGCGTTTGCGAAAATCAGCCTGCAGTCACATCCCCAGGCTGATGTGTAATGCATGCAGCCAAAACACAAGCACTGTTTGAAAATGTAATGGCAGCACAATTGCACTGTATGTTCAGTTAACACTTGGAAATCCACACTGACGGGATGGCAGCAGTGCTAAACTGTATTCAAATCAGCCACTGGATGTATTTAAAGAAACAATAGTCTGTGGTGCCACACTGGATTGAGACAGTCTGTTTAAATCAGTTTTGCATTGCTAGAGAAAAACAAAACAGCCTTCACGCCCACACTGCTCACTCCAGTTCACATTTCCTAACATCTAAACTCTCCAATAGCACATGTGAGCTATTCCTTCACACAGTGTGGCTTTGTGGAGGGGGGTAGGTATAACCACACCTATGCTGATTTTCTAATGCCTCGGGCATGGTTATTTCTTCCTTATTAGAAGAGGGAAAATGCTTCCTGACCTTTTGGTTCACTGCATTTAAATCTGATTTTATTGTTACCCAACAGAAACGCATGGTTTAGAAAATCTCAGTTAAAGCCTCAGGTGAGTATTTACAGAGGAGTCTGTATGTAAGATTCAGTGTATTAAATATATTAACCGAAAAATATATTAACCGAAAAAGCCAAACGTGGTTCTAGCAGTACATATACTTGATTGTTTACTTATCGCTGTCATTTGATTGTCACCGTATCTGATTCTTTCTGCCTGACTTTACCTAAATATCACAGACAGACTAAATGCCACTTAATTAACACAGATGTTGTATATAGTTCATATCATATTGAGAAATACATATTAAATACACATATACAAATAAGTAAATGATATGGCACAACCACAGCAGAGATTTATTTCCACAGATCCAAGTATCCACTGTCATCAAGAAACATGAAGACCTTTTTTTTTTAAAAAAGGCGTAAATCGAGCTTACCTTCTAAAATGTAGACCTTGAAGCCACTGCTCATCCGAGTTATGTATTGGAAGTTAGCCACAGCCATTGCTCCTTATCTTTGTGTTGCTGAGCCCAAATACAGAGGAACACCTTGACTGCTGGACTTTACAGGACACAAAGAGCCTCAGTTATAGACTGTATTGGAAAGGTAATGAGACGCTGGGTCTGAGCGCCGTCAGGTAAAGTATCAGGTGAGTGCGGACAGACCTGTGACTCATTTCCTGCCTTTCCATTGGCTGCTGCCCGGGCCAATGAGAAGCCCCGGTTCACTCATTTTTATTACTGTACAGTTGGGAATGTGCCTGCAGTTAGGCTCATCACTAAAGTAAAAAAAAAAAAAAGGCGCTAAATGTCACAGTATACCAGACTTTACTCTGATTAGAGAAATGTTTGCTTTATTCGGCACTTTCTCTTATACGAAAAGTTCCATCCTGAAAAAACAAACAAACAACCCCCCGCGTCATCAATTATTTTCTTTCAGTTCCTTGTAGAGTGTGCCTGCGGGTTTCCCCATACATGGAATCAACACCTGTCCCCCTCCCACCTCCCTCCTAATCTGCAATCTCACCAAACTGCATTTTTCCGAGTGCTTAGCCCACCGGAGCTCCAGTCATTCTTCTGACCTGCCCATACACGCATGCAGCTGTACTCTGAGCCTGCCTCACCAGTAATCCGAGGGCTTTTGTTGATGGCCAGACAAAGACTCCCTAAGTACTGAAAATGTTGCTGCTGCCATGAGAAAAAAAATCTTCTGAGAGTGTAATGCGAGTCTGAAGACATGTAGAAGGCCTCGGAGGCAGCTCACTTAGATACGTGACATTAGTTCTAATGAAAGGGGGGGGGGGGGGGGAATCATTATTAATGTCACTGTTTTAAGGTGTATCTGTAAAACGTATTGAGAAATACTATTTTGTGATGTCTGGACTTTGTTGATATACAAGTCGGAGATTTCTACTTGTGAGTTTTACCCTAACGGGTTGGTGAATTTTGTTTCACGTGATAGAAAGCTACTCTTTTAGAAGTCCCACTGTTCATACGTGCATGAAAAATATTAGGTTTAATTTAAGCTCAACAGTGCCCCCTTATGTCGTACAAAGCAATAGCACGGTCAGGGGTAGGAAAATAACTTGCAGTTTAACGTTTTAAAAATGAAATGAATGTGGTTATAAATCTGCAAGTGGCCAGGGAAGATGTAGAAGTTCTAGTTTTGCAACGACTGTCCAGTGGCAATCAAGGCATTTTGGCTTGCTGTACTAACAAAAACTTATTCTACAATTTCAGCACAGCCACAAAGAACCTGGGTTTAGTTTTATACTAAACAGAAATTAAATACTGTTACTAGTTTTGATTCTATAAACATAATAAAGGGCTCCACACTCTTAATCAGCTGATAACATATAGTCACTGGGGTAATGTAATGCTTACACATCAGAAACAGTAATTGCTCAAGAGGATCTTCTAGGAAGTCTCGAGTCACCCCTCAGTTCTTTATATTTTGCTAGGGAAACAAGATTTATTGCTATATGGAAACAACAAAGAACAAAAACATAGTTTATACAATTTTAATAAGCTTAAAAGTCAATATTTGCTATGACCACTTTTATTCTTTAACACAGCCTGAACTCACTTCGGCACGTTTTCTCATCATTTCTTTAAGAAGTCTTCAGGAATAATTCTCCAGACTTCCTGAAATATATTCAAAGCTCTTCTTTGGATGTTTCTGTCTTTTGTTCTAATCTCTGTAGAGATGATCTCACACTCATTCACAATAATGTTGAATTCCAATTCATGACTGATGTGTTTTTCTATTCAGGTATGAATTTACTGTACTGGCAGTGTGCTGGAGATCAGTGTCATGCTGACAAATGAAGCTGCTGCCAATCAGATAATTTCCAGATGGTGGATCCAGATCTCACTTTTCCTTCTTGTTCATATTTTCCTAAATTTTGACAAGATCTTTAACACTTCTGCATTTCAGCAGCTTCAGACCACAACCGAGCCTCCACTGTGTTTTACAAATGGCTGTAGATACTTGCTTTACCTCTCTCCTGACCTCCTCTGAACATGTTGATGATGATTTGAACCAAAACCTAAATTTTCCAAGTAAGACCTGTTGATTTTCAGTCCAGTTGTAGTGTAGTTTGGTGTAGCGCAGCCTCCCCCTCCCCCCTCCTGTTTCCCTTCCTTAAGAACGGCTTCTTTACAGCCACCCTTAAGCAGAGGCCATTTCTGATGAGGCTTCAGCAAACAGAACGATCACTGAAGTTCCAGATGCATGCCTCAGGACCTCTGACAGTTCTTTGCTGGGTTTTAAAGGAAGACTACTTAAAGCCATGACCTTTAAATGCCCATCTGCTGCAGATAGTAGTTTAGGCCTGTGACTTCTTTTTATCCCCTGTTTGTTCAGTTTCCATCAGATTTTTTTTTAAGCGCACACAGCATACCACGATCTCTCTTTTGGCATAAAACACATTTGCAGAGAAAAACATAAATGTAGGGCATTCATTAAGTTAGAAAGTAGCCTCATCACTTTGGGTAAAAGTTGAAATAATTATTTTCTGTTAGCCTAGCCAAACTTGCAACACTAATCTATATTTTAATTCAGTGAGGAGACTCAGCTTGGTGACTGCAAGCAAGAAAACACCCGAGGAAAACACCAATAAATAAATGACGTCAATAACTATCATAAACCTCCTTGTATGATCCATGATAAAGTAGCTGTGTGCGACACACCACAGAGCACAAAGAGCATTCCCCTTTCTGAGCATTCCCCTTTCTGAATAATCGAAAGTGTGTAGGTCCTACTGATGGTTACCTGACAGATGCATTGCCTGGGCATGCCTTCATGGTGGGCAGGATAATGACAGAAAAAAGGGGCACAGAAAAAAGAAAGGCAAGCTAGAGAGCGATTGCTTCTCTGGTTTGTGAACTAAAGTAATCGAGCCACTTTCTATGAAATCACACAATAAAACTAAAAACCATCCACTGAAAAATAAATGTAAACTAATGATACATTAATAGGCAGTTCACTATTCACACTGTTTAACTCTTAAGATCGGAGCTAAATAGCGGTATTTTTGAATCCTTTTACTAGCAAGCAATAGGCTATTTGTTATCTCTAAAATGCATTAATGATTTAGATAAGAAATGCACCCGGCTCTAGGCCTCTATCCGTGTCTCTGTAGTTTCCGCCATACGGTACAGTTTCCATAGAGCAACCCATGGCTCCCAGGGGGTGGGCTCCGAGTATCACTAACAGACGGCGCATCCCTCACTGTCTGTATTGATTCAGTTGAAAATCAAAAGTAACACCCTGTTTCAGCAAGCCTGACAACCCAGCAGTGGGTGTGCCACTGCTGCTTTATTGGAGCCAGCAGGATGCACGAATGAAATCAACACCCAGAGGTATTGCAGCCAACAGCAGGATCATGTCCAACAGCGAGCGACGCCCCTGCTTCTCCGCTCTCATCAGCACCACCCTGATACCCCCATCATGGAGCTTGTCAAGTTACAAGAATACTGACGAGAACAATGCCGGAAGTTCAACAACGCTAATAAGACTCAACAAAACAACAGCTCGCCACTTATGCGGTTTTAGCAGTGGCTGTTATTTTTACTTCTTTAGTTTAACTATGTCCAAACTCTGACGTCAATAAAAATGAGCCCTAGATATGCATAGATTTTTCTTTCTTTCTTTCCCCCCAAAGAGCCACCGGAAGTGTGGATATCACCCTGCTGCAACTTGACGACCGCGCAGCTCCTCTCTCCCTCAGGATGACTGGGAGTGACGCAGGGCAGACGGAAAAAACTGGGGCTTGATGAGAAGGACGGCGGTGATGCAGGAAGGGCTGTAGCTTTATTTATTTCAGCCTGATGCCTGACTTGCCTGCACGGAGGATATGAGAGTCACCCGTATGCGAGCTTTTCTGTGACAGCCAGGAGGTAATAACGAGGAATCATCAAGTCATCCTTGGGGCAGACCAGTTTGGATACACTCCCAGGTAGGCTTCATCATGCCCGATTGTGGCTGTTACTACAGGCTGCTGAGGTGCTAGGTGGCTTTCTGGAAACAGGATACATGTTAAAAAATGTCAATAAATATTATAATATAATATATTATATTTTTATTTGTGTCAGTCTTTACACGGAGACTGATAATTGCTTGCACAATTTGCTAAGGTGAAGGAGGGCTGATTTCTTCTTGCATCTTAGCAAATTCTTTAAGCTACACCGTCACGACTCATCGCCACTGTTATGATAAGATAGTCGAGCTTCTCCTTCTATATTAACACGGGACCTGTTTTCTCTGTAGGTAACATCGGGTCCTGTTCCTGCACATGGGAAAGTAGCCTAGTCATTCATTTCCCTACTGAACACCGAGTTGTAAGTCGCATTCAGCGTATTTGGACCCCCACACCCTCCTCCTTCGTCATTTCAACAAATATCCACCATGAACTACCTGCGTCGACGACTCTCGGACAGCAATTTCATGTCCAACCTACCCAATGGCTACATGACCGACCTCCAACGCCCCGATCCGCCGCAGCAGAGCCCCGCAGTGTCGCCCGGGCCGGCAGAGAGGCGCCAGTCCACCAGTCAGCAGCAGCCGCAGCAGCCGCAGCAGCAGCAACAGCAGCAGTCTGGAGGTGGAGGTGGAGGCTTCTTCTCATCCATTTCCAACGCCGTCAAACAGACCACAGCTGCTGCGGCTGCGACCTTATCGGAGGCAGCGGACCGGGCAGGTGTCTCCAGCAGCGCCAAGATCCTCCTGGTCATCGACGACCAGCAGACCGACTGGTAAGAGCAGTGCGCATTGGCAGCGCGCTGCCTCGTCTAGACGGCAAAAGTGTGCCAAACCGTGGGTTGCGGTGGCCTAACTCCTAGAAGGTCATATGATTCATCCGCTGTTGAGAGGTATCCTTCCATCACGTGAAACAACCGGTAGGATGTTTTGTGCGCCGAAACTGTGCCATGGCAAAGGCGCAACAGACCGAAGGCAGAGAAGCCATTTTCATTTGACGATCAGCTTGTTTTTTCTTCTTGTGATCGATTCGTGTTGCATTCTGCTGATAATCTGAAATTACGCAAGTGCACTATGCGTTCATGGCCGCCATGAATATGGAGATTACCTATTTGTCAAATGAAGCGGCTGTAAGTGCAGAAGAAAAACGATTTCAGCAGACAGTCGAGCTTCTTCTCCGCGCGCATTATGCAATAGTGATAACAAACTAAGAAATTTGCTATTATCGAAACAGGATTGATATTCACAATAAACGGAAGCTGACCTGTCCTGATGCAACACCAGTAGTTTTATTTATACATCCATATATATATATTCTCTAAATTTCAAAATATGCCAAAATACTGGCAAATGTTAAATATAGAAAGTCAAAAATTTAAAATCACATCCATATATCAATTTTTTGATGTAATCATTTAACTTCTTGCTTTAAAATCAGGGTGAAGGTCTTCAGAGGACGAAAGGTCCATGGGGAATTTGACATCAAGGTCGAACAGGTAAGTTTTGCTTTGTGATGCAGACTTGTAGATTGTCTAGGCCAATAGCAGACCAATAATCTATTTGTGAGGAGAAATGTGCAGCCTTATATTTATTACTACAGTTTCACTCAGTGGTCTTTCATGATATAATCCACTAAGCAGCATTTTAACAGAAGAGAAGCCCATAAACATTTTAAAATCTTCTTTGCCTAAGGCATTTTCTCCTCCTCCTATTTTAGTCTCTCTACCTCATTCTGGACTGACATTTCTTTCTTATGTGGCCTCAAAACAGGAAGGATGAATTTCACACAGATATTCTTTAATTGTGTCTTGTTCTGCTTGACCACTGGCTCCAATCATCACCACTGGGATTTCTGAAGTGTTTATTAGGGTTTGACCTTGATACTGTCCTTTCAGGCAGAGTTCTCTGAGATCAACCTGGTGGCCAATGCCACAGGTACCTACAATGTGAACATTGATGCGATTAGGAGTGGCCATAAAGTTACAAAGTAAGTTCTCTGCAAAATGTTTCTTTTTAGAAAAGAAATTGTAGCGCTGGTAAAACTACGAGTTTCTGCTGAAACGTTCAAATGGAATAAATCATCAAACTGATTTGTTGTTTTTTTTACTGCTGTTAAATATTTTGCTCATGTCCCCCGAACCAGATCCTTTAAGCCAGACTTTGTGCTGATGAGACAGCATGCGTTCAGCATGGACAAGAATGGAGACCATCGTAACATAGTGATTGGATTGCAGTACGCTGGACTGCCAAGTGTAAACTCTTTGCACTCGGTCTACAATTTCTGCGACAAACCGTGGGTGGTGAGTAGGATTTAATTAAGGCATTCATTTAAAGCCAGCACACACTTAGTTGAGTGACATAGACATACTACGCATCAGCATCTTTCTGTACGTTTCAGTTTGCTCAAATGTCTAGGCTTCACAAGCAGCTGGGCTCAGAGGAGTTCCCACTGATTGAGCAGGTTTACTATCCAAACCACAAGGAAATGGTGAGTTTTTGCCCTATGTCCTTCTCCTCTTCCTTTTCATTTGTTTTCATGGCTACTCTCTTCAAATAACAAGGACCTAGACCCATACACACACACAACCTCTGCACGGGTCACATGTCAGGGGTGTAATTTACCTCCATGTCAATATTCAATCTTATGTAGCAGCTGAGAGCACTCACATTTTCTAAGCATCGACTTTTTTTTTTTTGTAATTGGTAGATGGTGAGTGTTTGATTTCTTGAGTTCCAAGTTAGTGTTGCTACAGTTAAACTGAGACGGGTTGGTGCAGAGCAGTTTAATCCATCCCTGCTGTCACAGCCTGACAGTACTGGGCTGGCTTTCAGGCCATCAGTACCAATCATAATATCTGCCCCGATCAGAACTGATATAATAATTGGTGTTTTAATCACTGGGGCACTACGAGGAAGTTCATTTATAAGAAATCTGAGCATGTTTTAATGTTCTTTTTGCAGATTACCTCCCCTCAATTTCCTGTAGTGGTAAAGATGGGCCATGCTCACTCAGGGATGGGAAAGGTAAATCTAGAGTTCTTAAGTATTTTCTCAGGTCCACGTGAACACGCTGATGTCACTATATTAATATTTTCACTCTTGCTGCTTTAGGTGAAAGTGGACAATCAGTATGATTTTCAAGATATTGCTAGTGTTGTGGCACTGACCAAGACCTACGCCACATCTGAGCCATTTATTGATGCAAAGTATGATGTGCGCATTCAGAAGATTGGCAACAATTACAAGGCTTACATGTGAGTGAAACTTCCTCTCAGGTTCATGCATGAAAATAAAATCAGTGAAAATGGTTAGAATGTGGAGTTAAGTCTTTATTTTAATTAACAGGCGAACATCAATTTCTGGCAACTGGAAAACCAATACTGGTTCATCTATGCTTGAGCAGGTGGCCATGTCAGACAAGTAAGAGCGCAGAGTTGAAAATGAAATAAAACTGTAAATCAAATTGTATCGCACTGCACTATAATAGGTCTGATTAATGTGTCACTGCAGGTACAGAATGTGGGTGGATTCTTGTTCCGATATCTTTGGAGGGTTGGACATCTGTGCTGTGGAGGCTCTACATGGTAAAGATGGCAAGGACTACATCATAGAGGTACTACATGACAATGATATCAATGTTTTCTATGATCTTAAGGGGAGTCCACTAATTATATCAAGTTGTGGTCTTTTAAGGTTGATGACTGTTCGATGCCACTGATTGGGGACCAGCAGGACGAGGATCGCGTTCATATTGCAGAACTAGTGGTTTCCAAAATGAACCAGGCTGTTCCACGTACTTCAAGCTCTTCCACAGTCCGTACAGGACAGCCAGCACAGGTGCTCAAACAACAGACATGCTTTCCTTGCTCCAGCACACCCTAACTTTTCCTTATCTTCCACACTTTTAGTAGTAACACATTGTAAGTACAGTTAGATCCATAAATATTAGGACAGAGACACTTTTTCTTGTCATTTTGGTTCGGTAGACGACCAAAATGAATTTTAAGTGAAACAACTCAGATGCAGTTGAAGTGCAGACTTTCAGCTTTAATTCGGCAGGTTGAACAAAAAGATTGCATTCAAAAAATTGCACACTTTAGGCAACAAACTGCCTCTGATGTGTTTTACGGATGGTGTGGTGTGCTTTAGATCTTGAGCTGCTCCACGGCTTCGCCGTACTTTTCCTTGTCATCATTCAGGTAGAGGTTGATCTTGGTTTCATTTGTCCAAAGAATGTTTTTACAAAACTGAAAACTGGATGGCTTTTTTCGATGTCTTTTTAGCAAAGTCCAGCCTAGCCTTTCCGTTCTTGAGGCTTATAAGTGTCTTGCATCTTGCAGAAAAACTTAATCCTCTTTTTCGCAGCCTAAGGATGGCTTGTTTCACCTGCATGGAAAGCCCCCTTGACCGCATGTTGTCTGTTCGCAGTAAAATCTTCCAAATGCAAGGGACATGCCTCAAATGAACTCCTAAACCCTTCATCCAATCTGAATGTGAATACCCTGAAATAAAAGCTGAGATTCTACACGTTATGTCCATTCTATAACTATAATTGGAATATATTTCAGTAAAAAGGTAAAAAAAAAACAAAAGTGAGAGTGTTCAAATATATATGGACCTAACTGTATATTAGTGGGCATAAAAATATGAAAGAAACAATTAAAACAAGACTCAGTGAGCTTCACGTCAACAGGATCTGCATTATATTTTCTTTAATCTTTTTAAAAACACATGTTATGTTTCTAAGAAAAGTAGTGGGCCAAGCATGGATCCCTGGGGTACTCTAAATCTGAGATGGTCACATCAGAGAGACAATCAAATAACAACTTTAAACAGACCACACTGTAATTTACTTTGCCTGCAATGACTTGAGTGGTGTGGAAGGATTCAGTGTAGGGTTAAGAGGAGTTTCTGGTTATGAGGTAAGTTAGAACGTAGATTTCCGTCAGAATTCTAAATGTGGCTTAAAATGTTATGAATGTTGTGATTAAGAGATTTGCTAGATCATGCTGTGGAAGAAATATTTTCTGAACAAATTAAGAGACATTTAAAATATTTATACATTATCATTTTCTATGATTAGCCATCTAATGAATGTCATTTTTGCTTTGGATTGATTTTTTCCCCTTGTTAACTTGTAGAAAGCAGTTTCTCCTCAGCCAGTCTCACAACAGAGAGTCCCACAGTCTCAACAGCGTCCTTCACCACAGGGTAAGAACTGGACTTTTAGGGTCTTGAAAAATATTTCAGAATTTGAATGTGATTTGTTTCCTTCTTTTGTTTATCTCCGATAGGTGGTCCTCAGCAAAGCCCTCCATCTCAGCAGCGTCCACAACCTCAAGGCCAACCTCCTGTACAGACCCAACAATCTGCTGCCAGCCCTGCCACTGGTGACCCCAGTAACCAGACTAAGGCAAGCCAAGGGCCTGCGACTCAAGGTCAGAGACCTACGTCTGGTCAGGGCTCTCCTCAGCGAAGCCAAGGAGGATCCCCTCAAGCTCAGAGGCAGCAGTCTGTATCGCAGCAGAAACCATCTGCAGGCCAAAAACCTCCACCACAGCAGAGGCCTGCCATGCCCCCTAGACAGCAGTCACAGGGAGGGACACAGCAACAGAGGGCTCCCGGCCAACAAGGACGCCCTGGAGCACCCACCACCCAGCAGCCACGTCCTGCCGCTCAGGGCCAGGGGGGCCCAGGAGGACGACCCCCTCTGCAACAGAAGCCTCAGCCTCCACAGAAGCCTAGTCAGGACAGCCCTGCTATGGGCGGCTCTCCACAACTAAAGTAAGTAGCTGTGAATGATAAATGGGATCGGTTTCACCTCATCCTTCAAGCAGAAGATCCCTTCTTATTGCCTGCACTGTGACATGCATGCCACATGGGATATCTATTTAATGACAAATGAGCCACCCGAATGTGCATGGTTTATTGATTTTTACACTTTTCAGTCCTTCAGCAGCACTTTCACGTAACATAATATTTCAAAGTCTGTGCAGAGCGCCTGATACGTTAAAACAACAAGCGGAAGCCGTAATGAATCTACATATTGTGATATTTAAAGATCGCTTTAATGTAAATAAACTTTTGAACCTTGTTTACATATCTAGATTGTTGTGAAACTTATGAAACTAATGCCGTCGACTGGCAGTGAGGCTACACATGGTCATCAGATATTTTAACATTATTAAACATAACTCATTGTGTGATAGCATACTTAGTTCAAAGCACAGCTTGTCTATTTCAACTCAGTGTGAGAGCCTGCTGGTGCTGAGCGTCTCTCCTCTGCTTTCTGATTCACCGTGAGTTCAAGTCTCCTCTGCTCCTTCTTTACTCCGTGTAAGACACACATGGAGTGGAGCAGACACATGCCGAGTGGAGGAAAGGAGAGATAAGTGGAGATATTATTACTAGACTTAATGACGTACCTCCAAGTGCAATAAAACCTCTAGGGTTTCCAAGACCATCAGGTCTAAGTTAATCCCACTGCAAGGCCTTAGTATCATGGAGTTTTTGAGTATCCATCTATCCATTTTCTGACACTTATCGCCGTTTGGGGGAAGCCTTCCTTCTTCCCAGCTACCTTCTCCAGATTATCTTGTGGAATACTGAGGTGTGCCCCCGGGGCCTCCTCCCTGTAGGGCATACCCAGAACTTGTCACCCAGGAGACACCCAGGAGGCATCAGTGTCAGATGCCCAACCCACCTCAGTTGGCTCCTTTCGGTGTGGAATAGTTGCATCTCCACTCTGACATGCTCTTGAATAGCTAAACTCCTTACTCTGTTTCTAAGGGGGAGGCCAGTTACCCTTTGGAAAAAGCTCATTTTGCCCTTGTATCAGCATCTCATTCTTTGATTACTACCCAAAACTAGTGACGATGGGTAAGCGAAGGGACATAGATCAACTGCTAAATTGACAGCTTCGCAGTGGAGCGCAGTGTCCGAATCACCGCAGATGCTGTAAGGGCCTCGGGGTGAAACTTTACATTTTTTAATTAAAAAAAAAAAAACTGGACACATGTAATTACGTATTGCCATTTTGCCGTCAGGTGTTCAGACAATTTATTTATTTATACAGTAAGCAAAATCATTCACGCCTTAATTTAACCAGGTTAGCCATGATTCGGTAGTCTCTGCCTGCTTTAGCTTCTTTACTTCTTGCTTCTGCTGAAAGTAGGAAGTGCGCTCTGCAGTGTGTCACTCTTTCCTCTTATGAGGAGCACAGTGAGCCTCCACAGCAGTACTGACAGCTGCGCCTATCCAGCTGCAATGTTCCATCTGTGCCACACAGGACACCTTATATCAGGTTGTCGTTGCTGCGTGAACAGAATGTAACCTAAATAATTCACAAAATTGGGAATACATAATCCTGATTTTGGATTTAATATTTGAGCTTCTTTATGCTCTCCTGACAATGAGACATAAACCCTCCTATTGTCAGTCGCATACAAAAACATGCATCACTTTGCTTTCCAGAAAAGTCATTCAATATCCATATCATATTCAAAGCTAACTTGAAATGATAAGGTAATACTGAATGACCCGAGGAAAGGAATGCGCTTTATCATTGTTTACTGAGCCTTTTCTCTCATTTCTCTCCCTCTCTCTGTCTTGCCTTGCGCCAGTCTTTTCATTCCATGGGTTTGCTGCATGACTTTAATAGCCTCTTCCTCTCCTCTATTGCCATTTTCCTCTCTTTATAGCAAGTCCCAGTCTCTTACCAATACCTTCAACATTCCAGAAACCCCAGCGCCACGAGCCAGCCTTAGCCAGGATGAAGTGAAGGCCGAAACCATACGCAATCTACGCAAATCTTTTGCCAGTCTCTTCTCAGACTGAGACAGCATAAGCCCCTCTTCCCTCTCCTCCTGAAAGAAAAAGAGACAGGCAAACTGAAGGACAGACCCCTTCTTCCCCCTCCGAACAAGGACCAACCGGATGCCGTCTTTAATTCATGTACACTGAGCCTGATGTGAAAATGTACACACTTGATAGCCACTGCCTACATGGTTTAACTCTTTTAAAACGAACAAAAAGTAGAATACAGTTAGGCACTGATGTCTTAAACATTCCCTGCCTTGCCTCGAGCTTAAGTAATCATACTCAAAACTGTTTGTACTCCACACTGAAGCCTGTATATGCATGAATACGAAACAAAACAATATTGCTCTCACTTGTTTGTTTGTGCTGTAAATTCATCGTGGCCGTTATGTTTAAGTAACTTGAGGCGCTGTATGAAAGTTATTGGGGAAGGGAAGATAGCCAAATATTATATTTTAAATAAAAAAGCAGCATCTAGTTTATTATCTCCTCTTGTCTAAAAACAGTATATTTGTGTCATGGTAAAAACAGTGAAAATGTAGCTAACCCCTAATTTTGAATAAGAGCTGTCAAACTGACTTAAAGCCACTAAATAATCTCCATGTATCCCCAATAAAAACAAAGCTACACCACTATTTCACACTTCTACTCCTTGCAAAATTAACAACAACATCCTCCCTGCTTTCCTGATTCCCTAATTATTTTTGTATGGCGCCCAAATGACTACAGCTGCACAAAAAGGATGTCCAGTGTTTGCAAATGCTAGATCTGTTCAAGCTGTAGATCGCTCATGGTGATGTCTTAGCTGCATGTCAACAGGAGGCAATGGTTGCATTTCCCAACCCCTGACTTTGGCGCTTGTAACTGTGTTGTCACATGTAGTTAAATTAGCTAGTATTAGAGTAGTTGGTGTCGTGAGTTTGTCGTGGCTCCCGATTCTCTTCGTTTTTTTTTTTTGGGGGGTTTTTTGTTGCAGAAGAACAAAAGCCCAGCAGCTCTCTAACTTGAAAGCATGCCTTACACAGACAAGAGCGTCAAATCAAATGGAGCTGTCTCAGGGATGTCCAGTTGATTGTGACACTTGTGTGTGGGTGAGGGTCTTCCATTGCAGTCTTATAGTGGTTGTTTACCAAAAAAAAAAGAAGGAAAAGCATGCATTTTAATGAGCTAGAATGTTTTATTATTTCAAACACATTTGCACACAGAGTATATCTTGCAAAATTATACTTGAATACAATGGTTTTCAGGTTTATTCATCTGCCACTTGACAAAGCAGGGTTCCTGCTTTGGGGTGCTGCCATGTCTGTAACAGGCATGGTACAGTGGGATCCAGTGTAGACAGGGTTGGCGACTGTTCAGGTACAGTTAGTGAAAAATATTGTTACTTACAGTTTATTTTCCTCAATTTTCAAAGCAATGTGACAAGAAAAAAAAACTGCTAACCAGCTACTGAGTTTAATAGATGTACAATAGGTTTTACGTAGGAGGTCTTAGCAATAGGTCAGCGTAAGATCCACTCCAAAGCACACTCTGCCAAGGAATGTTATGTTTGTGAAATTCATTTGTACCACGTAGAAAGGTAAAACGGTGACAAGTTTTAGGAATGCCAACTGCACGATGCTTCTCTGCAGTTGATTTCACAATTCTGCCACGCATCTTTTGCACCGACAAAACTTTCTTTGATCACGTCTCTGAAAATCCAAGCTGTCACTGAAGAATGTTTTATCTTCTCCAGGCACTATAAATGTCTTCCAGAAGGAGTTCTATAGATTCATATGGTGATATAGTATGGCAATATCACGCTTTTAGAGAAGACCCAATAGTGAAAAGTCTAAGTGAGTCCTGGTCCCCCTGCAGATTCTCCATGTTGCCTGTGTTTTTCTGTTTATGTAGCCACAGTGACCCCTTGTGTTCAATGGTGCATTAACGTGTGAATGTTGTTTTGTAACCTGGTCAAACCAAATAGATGTTGTGCAAAGCTCTGAGTGATCCAGATTGTCACTTTCCTCCCCTGCTGCTATTTGTGCTTGCTGATATTCTGTGTGTCTCTAAACTTTATAGTTTATCTGGGAAAATAGTTTACTTACTTTTTCCTTTTGTACATGCACAATTTTCTCATGAATGGCACTGCTATATGGTGCTTGTTATGTTATGCATAAGTAATGGAGGGCTTCATTTTTACATTTTACAGTTACTCAGTGTCAGTACGTAACTGTCAGATTCATAATGGCACAGCCGAGAATAAGTAAGAGAGGAGTAATTTTCACACTGAGTGTGTAATTTATGAAAATGAGCCATCACATTTAGCACTGATGGTTATCTTTGAAAAACCGTGCCGTACTTTCACTCAGAGGTGTCTTGGCCAAACTGAGAAACACCATTTGCCACGAGCCCTCTGGAGCCTGACAGGATGAGCCGTGACGGCAATGCAAAGAAGTCATGTTGATATTTTATTTTATTTTTTTATATTTTCTTTTTAAGGGTTTACATTATTTGTGGTTGATATATCTGACTGTGAATGTACATTGTCTTCTTTCTTGGAGCTCCTTTTATTGTTTTTTAATAATCATTGTGAGACGGTAAAATCCTTACAAGTTTGAGTGAAATTGATTGTCAGTTGATGCCTGCCAGAGTTCAAAATGTACATCATAGATGTAAGTGCAAAAATCAAAAAGCTGAGAGGTTTTTTTTGTTAATCAAAAATAAGATACTGCATAATATAAATCATGGTGGATTATTGAAATAAATGTAATAAAAATGATATTGATGTTATATGCAATGTAGCTATATTATGTGAAAATGAGTATGTTATTACAACATGCACATGTCCAATAAAACCTATGACAAATAATGACTGGTTTATTTGAGAAAAGTACAGTAAAGTAGGTTTTAAAAGATGCTGACACTGCTGCTGAATAACTGTAACAACACCAGTTAGTCTAAATGATTAATGCAGAACTGTTGAGTGACATTCATATTCAAATTTCTTTTCATTTTGCTGTCCTGAGTGTCCTTGATGGTGAGAGACGTCATTGCGTTTTCAGTTTGTTTTTCACACTTTTGTTAACATTTATTTTTATAGCTTACTTTATCCATCAGGTTGATAATTACAGGCTTGCATTTTATTTTATTTTCGTTTTCAAAAAATAATTAAAGGATATATATAATAGTAATTCATAGACTTTAGGTAGTTATATTAAATGGGTACAGTGCATAGTATTCGGTTGTAAATGACTTTAATATTAGGCAAAGTATTGTTTATTCTCTGCATTGCTGTAAGCTAAAAATACGGTGGCCCTGAGAGGTCAAATGCACTGCAACTAAAGATACCACCAGCAAATAGAAAGATGCTAACCCTTAGCCTCCCAAAAACACAGCCCACAAAAGGAAGTTGAACAAAATCACAGAAAAACAAAAAAACAAAACAAAAACAACCCAAACCCATAGCAAAACATAAAAACAACATAAGTGTTTTGGGGAAGATAATAATGCGACGGACCAGCAACGAAAGTGACCGAAGCCAAAATGTGCGAAGAACTGCACTGAGGGGACTCATCTGTGTTATGAGTTAGAAAAGATTCAGGTAATGTGTGTTTTAATCACATGATTCATACAATACTGTAGATACATGTTTGCTAGTAGCTGTTTACTGCTAGCTTGTCCCTGCCGCAACTGTTCCGTCACGTTCTTGTCTCCCCATGAACACTTGCCGCCTGTTTTTTAAAAAGCGTTTTCTACTTCCATTGTGTGTGTGTTATATATATTTTTCTATCTAGTTCAGTTTTGTTTCATTCCACTTATGTTGTGTTTTGTGTGCTTTTGAAGGATTTTTTAATTTGCTGGTGTTTTGTTAAATTGCCGTGTGTTTGACCTCTATGGGCCACCAATGAAAAAGTCTGTTATTGACCCTGTGCACGAGAAAATGCTAACTTCCTGGTTTGAGACCGGATGTGGGGTTGTACATTTCCGGTAGCTTTACTTTGCGGTCAATCGCTACTGCGAAGATATACTCCAAAATTGATGTCCAAAACTCGAAAACGGAACGATCGCGTTAAGTTACAAAGAGGAGAAGGTGGGAACACTCACCACTGTTGTGTCATAAAAATCTAATGATCAATTTTGACGTTTAAAGAGTTTAGATCGATCAGTTGTTTACATCATTAAACACAAGCAGAACTGCATCACCCCATGCAGAAGACACATCGTCCACATTCAGAAGCACATATCTGTATAGTGACTGGTCTTATGATTTAAACAGGCAAATGTTCAGCATTCAAACTACAGGTGAACAATAGTCAAACCAGATGTTTTCCCCGTTATGTCGATATCAGCTAGTCAAGTACACACCTACACAGCATGTTAACAAACCGTGAAAAAAAGCCACACAAAAAATTAATGATTGCTGGTAACGGTTTCTATACATTAGTATTTACGAAGGGTATGTTGTGACTTACCCTCAAAATTACTCGCTGTTTCGCAGATTTTTTAGTGCAAGTTTGCATGCTTTTTTACGTCCTGCGTCCTGATCGCTGCAGACGATCTCCTCCGTCTCTCCTGTACAGTACAGAATCGCTGCATCTATCGCTAGCAGTGTGACTCTGAAGTGCAGTGCTGTATGTACACGATGTACACGAAACGTTTTGCACCGTCAAAAAATAAAATTGGCTACTTGATTTCACCTATCGCTGGTTATTTTTAGAACATAACACCCGCATAAACGAGGGACAGCTGAGAAATATAACATTTGAATCCATTTTCTCTTTTCCCCTGAGGCGTGGGGGAAAAATATCGACAAGTCGATGAACATCATTTACAGATATATTGGGTAAATGCCCGAGACATCTATAGAAATGTAAATCGCCGCTTTATTTATTTATTTGCTTAACTTGTTTTGGACCGTAAACAGGGCGCGAATAGGACACCGGAAACAAAGCTCCCCACAGGAGTTTCCGCACCGGAAGTAGCATATGCTAACGTGCACATAGTCAATTATACCTCTTCCCATTTCTCTTATTATTAAATCTATTAAAGCCGTTTTAGGTGTTGGAAAATGTAAAGTGAGCACCCTTGACTCCACTGAACAGTTTCGCACCCTACTTTTTAAAAACACAATTTAATTAGATTTCTCTTAAATGCGCATACATATAGACTGCATAGACCATATAAGAGAATTATTAGGACACATTTTGTGCTTCAGAAACTCTAGCAGAGGTTTCCACGTATCTTCAAATGCTACTTCTTTCACTCTGATTGTATAAGTTGGGTTTTTTTTTTTCTATGTAACACAACCCCTTTTTTCAACACATGAACTGAAGGCACTTTTTCCATTTTTGTCCCTGATAAGACTTTGATCCTCCTGGCCTGCAGGAGTCCAAAGTCAATTAGAGTGATCGTTTTAAGTTCACAGTAGCATTATTTGGATATGTATATAGCCGAAAATGCATTTTTGCTTCACAGGGTATCTGCATGCCCCAAGATATCAGATGAAGTCTGAACAGTCTTCCAGTATTTTTTTAGTACCCTTTGAAAACCCATATCTTTTGACCTTTTCTATAATGTGTCTGGTATGCTGTGGGTCAAACAACTGAGCTTTTCTGGGTTGATGTCAGTATAGCGATTTCTATTGTGGCTAACAAGAAGAACAAGAAGTAAAGGAACTGATTCATTTGAGACTTTCTGACATTTGACCTTTTTTATATTTTCAAGATGTGATCCTGGTGGTGGAAATGCTAGAGGCTTATATTTGAACTATATTTGAAATAAATTGTATTGACTGTAGCTTGTAAAGAAATGTCTTTTAGGAATGTCCTATAGTTTGACAGTATTTTTCAATATAAAACATACTAATGTGGCCACAAGGTGGTGTGGGCCTACAGTCTCACTTTTGTAAGCACACAAACACCACAGAACTATTTATTCTACTATATTACAATGTAACATGTTTATTTGGCCATTGCAAATGACTTATAATACAGTATATGCATTCCTTTTCCATTGAAAGTGTTCATTTATATTAAAAAACATCATTTTTAAGTAAGTAAAGGCATCCTGAGTGCTACAGAACAGAGCCTTGGGATTTTGTATGTATTACTACTCAGTCATTATGATTCATCATTGTATTAGCAATTATGTTAGCATTGCTGAAAAACAAAGTTTTTCTTGATGCTCAAATTTTAATCGTACGACTTTAAGTCACATAGAAAAACTGAAATCAAGGCCCGCACACTACCAAACAAAACTAAACTGGCATCCCTTCTTTGTAGAACAGAGACCCATTCATGGTGTTTGAGTAAAAACACAACTATTATGTTCCCAAATTTTGGGGCTTTCACTCGGGCTTAAAATCTGAATGCACCAGCTGCAGCTGAGAGAGGCTCGATACTATTAAGCACCCCCTCTAATGTGGAGAGGGATGTGTTTCATTGCCTTGTCTTGTACAACTCAGTGAGTGCATCTACAGCTGAAAGAACTACATTAAAATTAGATTTTACTTTCCCTCATCTGTCTGTGCAAATGTTTTGGCAGGTAGGCTTTATGCAATGAGAGAGAGGGAGAGCGTTCAATTTTAATCACCAGATTGATTCTTTTTTTTTTTCTTCCTTGAAAGTTTTCATTGCAGACAAAAGTGTCTGGAGTGCAAAATCCAATTTGCAGGCAGGATGTTTTATAGCTGCTCGCTCAAGAAAGGTCACCGTGGTTTTTAAAGCTCTATCTGCTTCGCTTGCAGTTCTTATCTGGCTGCCCGGTGGCTGTTCCTTCCTGACAAATCTAGGTCTGGTTTGCAGGTAAAATGCTCATCTGATCAGGAAAGAAAATCTAATAAATTTAAAAAATATATACATTTTTAATGCATCATGAAATGTGTTGTGCATGGAATGAACTAAAGAAGTAAAGGAACAAATGACAGAGTCCTTTGATAAAACCCAGAAAAAAAGATGGAGGGGTGGGGGTGTGACAAGCCCAAAATAAATGTGACATCATTTAATTGACATTTATCACAGACTAGAGACATAGAGGGGTAAAATTTATGTAGCATGACCTTAAAATAATGAAAACAGTGAATCACTTTAAACTGAATTAACCAGTGGCTGCTGTATTATTGAACAACTCTTAATATAAGACTTTGCAGTCCTTCACATTTCATTCTTTTTTCAAGCCTCCATAAAAGATAAAAGCATGGAATATGAATCACAAATATGGGGAAAAACTGTACTGTTTGGTACTAGAAAAAACACTAGTACCACAGCTTCATTCACAAAATGAAAAGTAGCATATAACAGAGTAAGTTGCGTATCCACACCTTGTATCAAAAGTGTTGTCTAGCAATGGTGTGGTAAGTAATCAAACTACAAGAGAATTTATCAAATGTATATTTAATTTGAATAAGAATCTAGCGAACTTCTGAGATCATAACTATTACTTACCAATTGTAAGATATTAAGAGAGCAACAGCGAGTGACACATGTTTTTTTCACCGGCTGTATTTCAGGCTGGGGGGGTGAGCTGACTTACTCATGGTCTGGAGAGCCCAATTATATCAATTATTCATTAAGGTAACAAGCAGATCACTGGCATACAGCATAATACGACAACCTGATGGTCTTACATAATCTTATTTGTTATAAGAGAAGATTTAGCATAGTGATGGATCATTTAATTCCCATTCACCAAAATAAATCCAAACCTCTTTGGGAGTTTCCAGTAAAATAGGCCATTCAGTGAAATCAAATGCTTTGTGGGTATCTAGTCAAAGTACAGCATATTCAGGCTTTGAAAGACTACATACTTTGTTGCTTAAAGCTACTTTTATCTAAAAAACTAGGTGGAATGTAGCCAGTTGTTACTGGACAGAGTTGATCATGGCCTGGAAAATCCTTTCTCTTTTTTTTTTTTTTTTTTTTTTTTTTTTTTTTTTTTTTTTTTTTTTTGCCTGTCCCGTTTGGCTCTTTTGCCATCAGAATTATTGTCTAAAGGCGAAGAAAGATGCCCAACGGTTTTTCTTTACCAAATTGACCATCCCAGCTTTGCCGTAATGGTCCATTTGATTCACCTTTTATTCTTTATTTTATTTTCACTTGCTGAATACGGGACAGATTTGACTGGGGGAAAGAAAAGGGAGAAAGAAAGAGGGAAAGAAAGACAGTTGAGAAGAGGGACGGGGGAGAAGGGCAAAAAACAAAAACCAACAGAATAAGCAGAAGAAAAAAAATAAATAAATAAAAAAATAAATACATATATCGATCACCTGGATCACCTGTTGAGAAAGAAAAAAGAAAACAAGCAGAAGAAAACGAGAGTAATACAATAAACCACATCACAATGATATATGGGAATATGAAAATATTAAACATTATTGTGCAGCACGTAAGATCGACAGCACAGTGTGCATTGAGGTAGGAGCCAAAAAGGGTGTAGTTTGTGTGTGTGATCACCCGTGTGTACACCTGTGAGCATGGACGCGCTTGTTTTCTTAAAAGGTTCCCTCATGTAATGATCTGCTAGAGGGTGTGGGGGGCCACTGCCCCGTCCTCCAGGGCATGAAGCAGGTATGGAGGAGATCAAAACTCCAGACATCCAGAGGCCCCCAGAACACAAGAGACCAAGGAAGACCAACAGAGGGGCAGCCGCGCCACTGTCCCAGAAAGAGCTGAGGAGAGTCCCAGATGAGGGGTCACCCAGCAGCCACGGAGCAGAAGCCAGGGGGGGCTGCAGTGACGTGCCCGTGAGCTCCGCCGGCAGCCAGCTGTGCCTGAGTGACCGAGCCCCAGGCCGAGAGGCCGGGGGCACCCCACCTCCGAGGTGGCCCAAGCGAGCCCCAGGCTCCAGGCCCCGATAAGCAGCCGCCAAGGAGTGAGCCGGTGTGTACCCGGACGCCCACCCCCGGACACAAAGAACCACCAACGCACCGATGTCTGAGGGAGTCCGCCCCCGGCAGGGGAAGTGGTGGGGGGAGATAGGCCTCCAAACCTTGGAGGGCCTGAGCTGTCCTCAGAGAGGTGGCATCTGATACCCAACCTGACATATAGACACAGACATACAGGCACACACAGATACAAACATCCATTCCCACCCTCATGCTCTCATATGCACTTACTCCACACTCAACCAACGTGGAGACAGACATAAAGAGACGCTGTACACACAATCACACTCCCCAAGCGTACTCTACGAACCGGGTCTAGGTACCCTTGCCCCTGGAGGGGGGAACTGCACCCAGACCCAGGTTGTGTTACCCTTTTCCCTGCGGTGGGGAGAAGCAGACCGCCCCGACTCCGCAGCAGCAGGGAGGCCCCACATTCCGGATCCCAGTCGGACGGCCAACTCCTCCTCCTAGCCCCCCTGCTCCAGCAGGAAGCAGAGAACGAGGGTGAGAGAAGACTCCTAACCTCCCTCCACCCGCTCATTGTAGTGTTGATGTATGTGTGTTCTAAGGTGCATTTAAAACCCAGGAGGGCATGGAGCTACCTGCCAGAGAGCAGCAGGTAAGCGCATAGTCCCTCCTGCTAGCCCTCAATGTCTACGTGTATTTAAAATTGAGAGGTGGGCAACGACGCCGGGGGTGAGGTGTACACCCTGATGGTAATTGGGATTCCGTGTAGCGTGCCCACCCCCAAGATCCTATATGTATGTGTAATGAGAGTGTGAGTAATGTGAATGTCTAAGTTGCGGGATAAAATTGAGGCAGAGGCAGCCAGAAGGGGACAGAGGGGGGGGGGGGTTACCTCCTCTGCACCCTGGTGACACACCCCTACTCCAAGGCCCTGCATGTGTGGGTGGTTGTGGTGGAGCGGGAAGAGGGAGGCAGCTGGAGATGGGGAGGGAAGGAAGGGAGGGGCAAGTGACCCCTCCCTGGGGCCAGCTCCCCCGCTGACCCCAGTAGGCACCCCCATACTCCGCGACCCGCCAGGGAAGGGGGGCCCAGGCCCATCCGAACCGGGGACCAGTGCAGCGGCGCCGCCCGGCCCCACAGAGCCCGGGGCAGTCCACCCAACCCCACAACAGAGAAAACTACACCCACCCCATCATCCACTCATCTTCCAGACTACATAAGACAATAGACGCCCAGGCTGAGATCTTCCTCCACCTCTCCTGTATCTCCCCCTCTTGCAGAGAGAGTTCCTGAGAGAGGAAAGCTCCTGCAAGATGTGACAACCCCCCCCCCACCAGTTGAAGAGCCCCCCAGGTGGCTCGGCGCACCGGCGGCACCCTGCGCCAGTGGCGGGCCCCCATATACCCACCGGCCCACAACCCCGGCAACACACCAACCAGGACCCAGGCCCCCGAGGCCCGGCCAGGGCCCCAGGCCAGAGCCGGAGCGCCCCCAGAACCTCACGCCCGTCCCGGACCCACCCAGGGGCAGCCAGGCTACCAGGTCAGTAACCCCCGTCCGTCAGCACAGACCCTCCCCTAGCCCCGCTGCACGTAGCCACGAGGAAGCCGTCACCTAAGAGCCAACAGAGCCCCTAATTGGCCATGACCGCTACCCCGGGTTGAGCCCCCCAAGGAAGATGCTCCCGGGGAACCGCCTGACGCCCTAAGCCCGACCCTACCCCCACACCAATCACAACAGTGAAGGCGAGACCAAAATATGACCCCCCACCCCCACTAGGTGATGGAGGTGATCAAAGGAGTCCAGAGCAATTGATCTGATGTGGTGGCAGAGGCTGTATCAAGACTAATGTAATCTAATAGATAATTTCTATATTGGTTAGAATTAAGATTGTTTTTATTTTTCCAGTTCATGAGGACTGTTTTCTTGGCTATGCATAGGGCAGTGAAAACCATATGGGCTATATTCTTTTCTGAAGTGACATTATCTAAGCTGCCCAACAAACACACTAAGGGGGAAGTTGGAATGTTACATTTCAGACACTTTGATAAGTCTTCACATATCTCGCGCCAAAACTTCTGAACTGGTGGACAGAACCAAAGAGCGTGGATATAATTGTCCGGTGAATTGGTTTGGCAGTGTGAGCAGTTGTTGGTAGATGCAAAGCCCATCTTGAACATCCGATGACCTGTATAGTGCACTCTATGTAGTATTTTGTATTGAATTAATTGAAGACTGGGATTTCTGATTAGATGAAAGGTTTTTAAGCAAATCTGAGACCAGAAGTTTTGGTCTAAGTTAACTGATAAATCCGCTTCCCATTTTGCAATAGGAAGTGATATTGATTCATCTGTTTTAGAAAGCATTCTGTACATTTTGGATAGTAATTTGGGGGTTTTAAGAGTAAAAAATTGAACCACACTTGGTGGTGTTTGTAGTTCAACTTGACCCAGTTTAAATTTCTTTTTTATTATGGATTTAATTTGTTGATATTCTAAAAATCTTTTCTTGTTGATCCCATATTGTGTAACTAGTCTGTCAAATGAAATAAATTCTGTTCCTTCTAGTATATGTTCTACATATTTGATTCCTTTACCATTCCAATCTGAAAAGTTTATCATATTATTGTTTTGTAATATGTCAGGGTTGTTCCAGATAGGTGTACGTTTGCATGGGATTAATGAAGACTCCGTCAATTTTAGAAACTCCCACCATGCTGTCAGAGAAGAGCTGATGTTGATGCTTTTGAAGCATTCATGTCGTTGGATGTTTGAGCTGATAAATGGTAGATCTGAAATCTCTAGATTATTGCAAAGTGCTTGTTCTACATCTAGCCAAGGTTCATCTAAGAGGGTATGTTTTAGCCATCCTGAGATAAACTGAAGCCTGTTGGCTAAGAAGTAGTGCTGAAAGTTCGGTAGTTCTAATCCTCCTTTATCCTTGGTTTTTTGTAGTGTTTTTAAGCTTATACGTGGGGGCTTATTTTTCCAAAGGAATTTGGACATATATGAATCTAGAGATCTGAACCAATCTTGCGGCGGTTTAGTTGGGATCATTGAGAATAAATAATTTATTTTTGGTAATACCATCATTTTTATAGCAGCAACCCTTCCCATGAGTGATATGGGTAGACATTTCCATCTAGCCAGATCACCTTCTACTTTCTTTAAAAGTGGGGTATGGTTTAATTTAGTTAGATCTGCAAGCTTGGGAGAAACATTAATACCTAAATATTTTATATTTCCCGATTGCAGTGGAGTAGAAGAGGAATTATGGAAGCAGCAATTAATAGGAAGGACTGTAGATTTTGACCAGTTAATTGAGTAATCTGATATTCTTGCAAAAGAGTTTATCAATTCAATCACCCCAGAGATATTGGTTTGTGAATTTTGGAGAAAGAGTAACACATCATCAGCATAAAGGCTGATTTTATGTTCTACGTTCTTGCATTTTATGCCCTTAATTGCTGAATTCTGTCTAATTGCTGCTGCTAGTGGTTCGATAAAAATTGCAAACAGTGAAGGGGAGAGTGGGCATCCCTGCCTGGTGCCCCTCAGGAGACATAAGCTGGAGGATGTCTGGTCATTTGTTCTGACACAAGCTGTTGGGGAATTATATAATATTTTTAACCAGTTGATGAAAGAAGATCCAAAACCAAATTTGTGTAAAGTTGCAAATAGAAATTTCCAGTTAACTCTGTCAAACGCTTTTTCTGCATCTAAGGAAAATATTGTAGTTTCAAGGTTTTTACTGTATGAGTAGTCTATCAAATTAAGTAATCTACGTGTATTTGTTGATGAGTGCCTACCTTTTATGAAACCAGTTTGGTCAGGATGAATTAAGAGGGGGGTTATTTTCTCTAGTCTCTTCGAGAGAGCTTTGCAGATTATTTTGAGGTCTACATTAATAAGGGATATTGGACGATAGCTTGAGGGATATACAGGGTCTTTGCCTGGTTTTAGCAGGAGATTAATGTTTGCAGAATTCATATTTGATGGAAGTCTGCCCTTTTCTTTGATTTCTAACAACGTTCTGTAAAAAACTGGTGCTAGAATCGTCCAGAATTCTTTGTAGAATTCTGCAGGAAAGCCGTCTGGACCTGGAGCCTTATTATTGGACATATTTATCAGGGCTTCCTGGAGTTCACCTGATGTCAGTGGCGAATCCAGTGCCATTGCTTGAGAGTCTAATAATTTTGGGAGAGTTATGTTGTCTAAAAATTGATCAATTTCCTTTTTAGATGGGTTTATTTGTGGTGAATACAACGTTTTATAGAAATCCCTGAAAATGTTGTTTATTTGTTTCGGTTCATATATTGTGTTCCCAGATGAATCTTGAACAGCACATATAGTTGTTTTTTCTTTATTTATTTTTAACTGGTTTGCTAGAAATTTACCGGATTTATTACTATGTTCATAATTTTGTAAGCGTAGTCTTTGTACTAAGAATTTTGTTTTTCTATCAATTATCTCATTTAATTCTAGTTTTGTTTTGCGTATTTTGTTCAATGTTTCCTGATCTTGGTGGGACGTGTAGGCTTCTTCTAGTGATTTGATGTTTTTTTCTAATTCCTGAATATTTTTGTTTTCTTTTTTCTTTTTATGTGATGAGAAAGAAATTATTTTACCTCTCATCACAGCTTTCCCTGCTTCCCATAAAACAGAAGCTGATGTTCCGGGAGTGTCATTAAAGTCTAAATATGAAGTCCACTCTTTTTTAAAATATTTAATAAAGTCTTCATCTTTAAGCAGTGATGTATTAAATCTCCAGTTTTTACTTGGCATAGTATTATTCTTGTGCATTAGTGTTAAAGATACAGGAGCATGATCGCTGACAACTATAGGGTGAATCTCAGTGTCTGAAACGTCACTCAGCAGTGAGCTGCTGACCAAAAAATAATCTAGACGAGAGTAGGAGTGATAAACATGTGAAAAAAAAGTATATTCCTTACTGGTGGGGTGAAGGGAGTACATTATTAATGCATCATGAAATGTGTTGTGCATGGAATGAACTAAAGAAGTAAAGGAACAAATGACAGAGTCCTTTGATAAAACCCAGAAAAAAAGATGGAGGGGTGGGGGTGTGACAAGCCCAAAATAAATGTGACATCATTTAATTGACATTTATCACAGACTAGAGACATAGAGGGGTAAAATTTATGTAGCATGACCTTAAAATAATGAAAACAGTGAATCACTTTAAACTGAATTAACCAGTGGCTGCTGTATTATTGAACAACTCTTAATATAAGACTTTGCAGTCCTTCACATTTCATTCTTTTTTCAAGCCTCCATAAAAGATAAAAGCATGGAATATGAATCACAAATATGGGGAAAAACTGTACTGTTTGGTACTAGAAAAAACACTAGTACCACAGCTTCATTCACAAAATGAAAAGTAGCATATAACAGAGTAAGTTGCGTATCCACACCTTGTATCAAAAGTGTTGTCTAGCAATGGTGTGGTAAGTAATCAAACTACAAGAGAATTTATCAAATGTATATTTAATTTGAATAAGAATCTAGCGAACTTCTGAGATCATAACTATTACTTACCAATTGTAAGATATTAAGAGAGCAACAGCGAGTGACACATGTTTTTTTCACCGGCTGTATTTCAGGCTGGGGGGGTGAGCTGACTTACTCATGGTCTGGAGAGCCCAATTATATCAATTATTCATTAAGGTAACAAGCAGATCACTGGCATACAGCATAATACGACAACCTGATGGTCTTACATAATCTTATTTGTTATAAGAGAAGATTTAGCATAGTGATGGATCATTTAATTCCCATTCACCAAAATAAATCCAAACCTCTTTGGGAGTTTCCAGTAAAATAGGCCATTCAGTGAAATCAAATGCTTTGTGGGTATCTAGTCAAAGTACAGCATATTCAGGCTTTGAAAGACTACATACTTTGTTGCTTAAAGCTACTTTTATCTAAAAAACTAGGTGGAATGTAGCCAGTTGTTACTGGACAGAGTTGATCATGGCCTGGAAAATCCTTTCTCAAGAAACAACAGAAACTTGGATGGTCGTTCTCTTTTCTCATGTAGTCCAGTTGTTGTGCAGTCATCCTAATGTAGCATTCATGACTTTGCTGCTCACAAATAAAGCATTCAAGGCTATTGCCAGCAGTACTCTCGTTCCTTTACAGACAAGGGAGAAGACAAAAGGGGAGGGAGGCCACACTTCTCTGAGAGAGGATATTTCTAGAGCTGACCCATTTAAACAGCCCAGAGAAGCTGCAAAGCACAGGTGCATCTGCATTGGTTAGAACCAGAATGTGTAATTACATACATTAAAAATGCTGTTTATTCACAAACTGAAGCAAGTGTCAAAGCTGATTTTGCACACGTCATTTGATAGGCTTGCTAAGCAGGATTTGAATGGAAACAGTTTGAGACACCGGGCTCAAATAACAAGTAAAAGATTCAGTACAAAATGCATACAGCAAATGTCCTCAGTCATTCTTTTATGAGGGAAAAAAGAAAAGAAAATGTGGTGTCAGTTTAGGATTTGAATGCGTTATTCAGCACTCAAATGGGAAACAGTGGCTGATGATTATACGTAATCTACAGCCTCGCACAATTAGTGCAACCCAGTACTACTTTGCATTGTACTGATGTGGGGTAGAGGGTGAATGACATCCATATTTAGAAGGTCCTCATTGATTCTTCCTAACAGAGGCACAAAAGATTTGTTGTCTGTCCTGTCTTGAATAGCTGGACCTTAATGACAGTTCTGCATCATAAAACCGCCTGCTGACCTTAATCAGCATTTGGAAATCTCTTGAAACTCTGAGCTAACAGTTTGCATTCGGTTTCTGCAGGTTGCATGAAAATATCTGAGTCAGGTTATCAGGCGCTTTTGCATGGAAACACGCTGTTTCTATGCAAGGCCTGAATGTGTTTTCCCTTAAAAAAAAACACACACACACATGACTTGGATGATTTCTTAGCCAAAATGGCAGATGATGAAGGATGAGTGAGGAGTGTGCTATGAAGATTTAATTAAGTCTCACCATGGGATGTCTTAGTGTGACTCCAGAGGCGAGGACAGAGGAGTTTGTGTTTGCTCAGTGCAGCTGTGAATAACATCTACACTATTCTTACTTTGACCTACATGTACTGAGAGGAGGATCTGAGAATATGCCCACATGAGTGCAGGTCTTTCATCACGTCTTATTTTTACCAGGAGGCTGCCAGAGGGGTCTCCTTATGGCGAACCTTATTTTAACTTTAAGCTGTCAATCTCTGCTGGAGATAATCTGGGATGTAAGAGGCATCCGCGTCGCATCTCTCTACCAAATGTACAGTCGACATAAAGCTGCGCTGCCAAATCCCGGCTGTGGTGCATTTGCAGATTGTTGCAGGGTTACAAGCACATTTTCACCTCAGTTTATCTTAAAATTGAGACATAGATTTTGATCGTCTCTGTGGAAGACTCCCAACAGCACTTTTCTTCATTCCCTTTGAAATGAATTCAGTCTCTTTTGCTCCTACTCAGTGTGCGTTACCATGGATACCGCTCCCAAATGGTTTGGCTTGTACATGAATTTGTTTATAAGTGTTACTTGGAGTGGATTGTTCTTTTTCTGTGCACCCAGGGTAAACATAGTTTCCTGATTAAGCACAGGACAAGTGCACGTAATTCCATTGTTATTACTTTATTCTCTTCTGTGGGACTAAACTAATAATTTGATGTTTGCTTCAGGGAGTGATCAGGAAATTACTTAATTTTTGCAACTTCTGTAACGTGAAGCATGAGCTACCCGCAGACACCGAGTGCTTGCGGCAGTTCTTCTTCTCTCTGCGATCTTCTGCATATGATTTAATCTGATTCACTTTGAATCAAAACTCTGCGGATTGTACAGCATCCTACTGAGCCAAAGGAGCATCCAAATACCTCACACAGCTGCTTCTAAATCCTAATGGAGCATGCTTCCTGAGAGGCGAACACCCTGTATGGATTTGCACAACTGTAAATGATGTCTGGGGTAAGACGGCTGGAGAGAGAGGACTGAGTGGTTTAATTTCTTGAGGACTTAATCTGGGTTTTGGAATTAAGGGAAGACTGGAAGCATCTCCCAGCGAAGCTTCAGATTTATCACTGCCACACTTCACTCTCTGAATATAAGTCCACTGAATTAAAATCAGCTAGGGATGCCCCTACAGAAGTAAACAATAAATGTGAGGTTTAAAAATAAAATATCAAGTAAATAATGCACATATGAAAATATTGTAAGTAACTGAGGGATTATTCTTTTTATGTTCTTTTGTACATATATGGTTACAGACGCTTGTTGCCTTCATGCACTTTTCAGTTTCATTTATTTTCTTAAAAAAAGACAACACACGATAATCCACATTGATTTTGCTGGTAGGGTTATTACTGATAGATATTTTGTAATTTAGATATTGGGAAAATATCTTTAACATAAACTCTTTGGACCACAGTGTGAAAATCTGATAACATGACTGCCCTAATGATGATATTTCTGAAGGAACTGAAGTACTCACCACATTCAGTCAAACACATCCAAAAGGTCTAATTCTGGCTCTGTAAAATATTCAGCACTGCAGTGGATGGTTAATATCCCTAGCGACCCTGGTGATTTCCCTGGGGTTTCTTCTTTTAACATGGCTGCCTTACCATGTCAGTCTAATGTGTTTTTCTTGTTTTGTCAGACATATAATTACAGGCCAGAAAAGAAGCTCAGTTCCTTTCTATTAGCCTGCCACGGTCGGAGCTGGAATTTGTAAGCGATGGGGCCTGACTGTGTGTGTGCACCTCCACATCTCTTATGTAATTTTCTCCAATGGGAACATGGAGATGAGAACTAAAAGTTTGCAGAGTCACTTAATATTCCATAGAATTAACTAGAGAGAGCTGCAGGGCTGAAGGGTGTTTACCGTATTGAAACAACCTTCAAGTATTGAAGCTTGTTTAAGCAGTCGAAGCAGAGTGAAGCAGAGTGAAGCAGTGATCTACGGTGGTGAAAGCCTGACGGATCCCTGTCAGAGAAGTCTCTAATCAACAGAAAGCCACTTATTTCCTCTCTGTTAGAGTCTACAAGGTGCCTAAGACACCTGCTATCACCAAGCTGACAGACACTTATGCATGGTAACCAACAGCTGACACAAACTGATGCCAGTGTACTCTGAGAGAGAAAGAGAGAGAGAGAGAGAGAGAGAGTGAGTCACACATACTCGGATAGATCCCACTCTCAGGAATGCTGGATGCCACAATGTGAGATCCACTGTATTCTGAATCATATCTCGTACACGTGGTATCTCACAGATGGAGTCCCAGTTAGATGTGTGTTTTGTAACCAGTGAGCAGGCAGGAAAAAAGAGATAATAATAAGAAGAAAACTGGTCACTCCAGTGTGCTCAAGCAGAAAGCTGCTTCTCCTGTAACAAAATGAGATCTGTCAGAGGTAAGTATTATTGCATTCTTCTGCCTGATCAGCACAGTTTGTCTGTAGTGATTTCTATCTGCTGTGAGAGTGCTTCAGTAAGCAGTTCTGCTGCGCCAGTCACATGCTTTGGGCTGGGGCTCACAGCCAGCTGTCCCCATCATCAGTTCAGACAATGCAGAAGATGTGACGACGTGAGACTTTGGGGCAGATGCGAGTAGCAGCGGGCGGGCTAAGAAAAGCGTGACTAATCCAATTCAATTCAATTTTATTTATACAGCGCCAAATCACAATAACAGTTGGCTCAAGACACTTTATATTGTTAGGTCAAACATTGAAACAACTCACTATGAACAAGCACTTGATGACAGTGGGAAGGAGAAACTCCCTTTTAACGGGAAGAACACATAGGGAGTGAAAGGGGTGAGTGAAGAAGAAACACTCAGAGCATCATGGGAAGCCACCAGCAGACTAAGATTTATTGTGGTGTGACTAAGTGAGGATTCAGGGTCACCTGATCCAGGCATCATTATAAGATTTATCAAAAAGGAAAGTCTTAAGTCTAATATTAAAAGTAGAGCGGATGCCTGCAGCAGATCTAAAATCAATAGAGGACATTTGACTGGATCAAGGCATTACCAAGAAACTCCCGATAATAAAGTAGAAACTAGGCTGCAATAATTTTTAATTAGAGGATTTGTGACTTTATAGAAATGCGGTTTTTCACATTCACAGGGTTGACATTTGCAGAATAAGGCCGGTCAAATGCTATTACCTGATGCCACCCTGTACCATACATTCTAACGGACTGAATACCTGAAAGCTATCTGAAAATGTCACCTTGGGGTTTAAAAAATTACAGGGGACGTTTTTCACTATTTTCCCTAAACAACAAGGCGATTAAGAAAGAAATAAAAAAAAAAAGTCAGTTGTCCCAATTACAGGACTATTTTTTCTCTACCTCATGACCATCAATATGAGAGGAGCAACAGAAGTTACGTCAAGAACCACGGGAAATCCAAGTTGATCTTAAACTACGTCTGAAAACTTTGTACAAATGTAGATGTCATCTCTGCTTTCCCTCCAAGATGAGCATCAGTGACTGCAGAGCGCAGAAACCCCCGGAAATGCCCCTGCAAAGGTCTTTAAGGGACTCAGATACGCAGCGACACCGCGGTGCTGCTCCGAGGCTAGAACGACCACATGCCCCCAGCTCCCTCAGCACCACCCCTCCCTTCCTCACAAAAACACGCACAACCACGCCCCCAGAGGCACGCGCACAAGCGCAGGCTCAGACACACCACCTCCTCCATCACTGGCGAACGCACATACACACAGAAGCATCGCGGGGTGAAGCGCACAACATGTGAAATGGGCATGAAGGACAGGTGTCTTGCTCCGGCAGGCGCACAGCAGGTGCAGCGGGGCTAACGCCGTACCCACACGGAGAGCAAGGCTGCCGCTTCGCCATGTCCACCGCATGCCATGTACTCATTGGCGAGACGGTAAGAAGGCCCGTCGTTTACTCTCGAAACATTTACCGCAACAAACTTGTTCGAACTCCCCCTCTTTAGCCTTCTCCGTGGGCTGATTCGAACCCCGTGGCTGCTTCAGTATTTATGTTTTATTTATTTTTTTGTCATTCCGGACTCAAAGGCGTTAGGTCAGCCACAAAGGATGGAGGGCCGTCCGTGCCGCACCAAAATAAAAAGATTTGCCCGAGTGTATCAGAGCAAATGTTTGGTAAGGCTTCGAGGCTCAATGCGTCTTGCTTTGGGTTTTGGGCGCGGGAGGTTTCAGGCAAATCTGCAGCACGATTGTGAGAGAAAAGGAAAGAATGCAGTGTTTAAAGTTGCTTTTTGTTACTCTTTAATATGGCAAACAAATGGATTTGATCTCAGATTAATTCTGGACTGCATACAGAACATTTAGCTTTATATAAGAAACGTAAAGCCTAATACCATACACTACAGCCTTTGGCTCTATGAATAGGCTGTTATGTAAAATTACTGTTACATCCTTTAAAATCAAGTAGCACAGGTCGATCTGCTCACACGCATGTTTGCATCGATTATCAGTTGATGTTTTTTTCTCCTCAGGCTGAGATTTTGCTCTCAGTGTGCAACTGCAGGAGCATTTAATGGATTCTTTGCTGTGTGCCGTAGCCATGGAGACAGTATGTGGCATGTGGTTTTTCTACTTGTGCTAAAGTGGAGTCTCTCTATTAAGGAGAAAGCTTAGACCGTGAAGACAGAGGAAGGAATTTGTGGATTCACTGAGTCAAGATGTCCTGTCCCATCCTGAAATTCCAAAACACAAATCTTCCCTCTTTCCTCCTGGATCAGTGCGATTTGGAAGCAATATTCTGGTTAACAGATGTGTCAGCGAAAGGCCTAAAGTTACTGTCAACCTTCAAAATTATATACAGCACAATTTCTTTTTAAATTTTCTTTTGCGTCTCCTGTGCAGTTGAATGCTCTAGCATTACTTTGGGGATCAGTTTTGTAAGGCTGTTTTACCAATATCGGGAAACGACATAATTTGATGAGCACTGTTCATTCATATCCATTAAAGGATCAAAGCTGTGTCCTTGTTTGAATCAAATTTGGGCATTGGAATGCTCACTAAATGTTAATAATAATGATAATAACAGTGCTATAATAATAAAACTAGAGCTCAACAAGGCCTTAGTTTTTGCAAGCCCCTCCTTAAAAGTATTTATTTAGATTTGTAAGGATAGAAAGATTGGAAGCTAGGTTCAACATTTTTTCCTATTTAGTGGCACATCCCACCATCATTTCTAGATTTATCATTAATAGGACATTGGTAATTTATTTGTAATAAATTAAAACAAGAGCTAGCCTGACAATCGCAGTTGTGTTACATTGACATTCAGCATTCAAGACAGTGGTCCCAGTCATGCCGGAAGAGATCGCGTGGTACTATCTAACCCGATATGTAAAGAAGAACAAAGCTTTTCTCAACATTACAAAACATGTTTTACTGTTATAGCAGTCACACTAGGTGCAGTAGTTTTTACTACAAATGGCTTCATATGGTCAAACATAATGAAATATTTAACTAAACCCCTAAATGTCTGTGATTGGTTGTTGTTGTCTGTTAACCACTGGATTTTCCTGTCTGTAAATCTGAGAAACCCTATTTTAATTAGTATATATAACTATAGCTATTCCTGCATATTAAAAGCAGAAAAATATTCATATTTGTGCTTTACAATGTGACAATGAACGTAACAAACCATGAAAATCAGTGAATAACAGTGTATGCGTTCGTGTGTGTGTTTCGGGGTTTGTTGTGAACAGACGTGATATTTAGGTGTGTTGTGGAGACATGACAGAGATGGCTGGTCAGGCCTCTCTCATCATGATGAACAGATGGTAACTCAGGGTTGGCTTGTGGGTGAGTGCCAACAAGAAAGCCCGTGTGTGTGTGTGACACATAAAAACCCATTGTTGGAACATTTTGTCCATAATATTCTCCAGAGGCCTTAAAAAAAAACCCAAATAAACAAAAACAACAAAATGTTTTGGTTGTTCTTTAATCAGAGATTCGTCAAAGTTGTCTGTTATTTATTGGAAAATATTCAGTGCAGCTTTGTTTACATAGTTATGCTAACGTAATACTTGCTACAGAAAGGCAACATAAGCATGTACACTGCTGTATTTCATTTATATTTCAGTAATCTTAGTAATCAGTGAGCTTTATGTTGCTCGGTTAAGTTGGGGCTGTTGGCCTGAAATTTTCTAATTGGGTTTTAAGCTTATGTTACATTTATATCTAATCACCCTTACACATATTGGAAGTAGTTCCTTATAGGGCTGTGCGATATGACCAAAATCTCATATCCCAATATAAGACATCTATCGTCTGATAACAATATAAATCACAAAAATGTAAAATTTTCTGTAAACTCTGTGAATCTCAGGCAGCTCGACTTGCGTGAAGTGTTTCCAGCTGGGCGTCATGTACCTGGATACATTTTTAGACACAAGTTGTACGGCCGCCGTTTTCTTTGTGAGTATTTATTACACGGCGTGCTGCGGGGAAAAGCCTGTTCTAACGTTTGAGTCTAAGGTTTATTTTTTTAGCACCTGACGGCTCTTTTTTGCTTCTCATCCGTAAACAGTTTATCTTGAAAAGTCTCAACAGGATCTTGAGCTTTATTGCGAAAGGTTTATGTGGAAAATAAACAAGCGACATCCGATGGTTTTACCGTTGTTGTCGTGAAACAGGCGCTTGTCCGTCCGTAGTGTGGTTATATTAAAATTAAGAGAAAGAGAGAACTTTAAGAAATTAATATCGCCACTATAGTGGCGATATTAATTTCTTGGTGGTCACTGTATACCTTGTATACCTTGATGGTCACTGTATACAGTGACCATCAAAACTGTGAAAAAATATTGCCGTAAACAGTTTATTTTACGACACCACGAAACAAACGATAGCGTAAAATGAAACGATAGATGTTTTTATATCGTCATCCGATATATATCGTTATATCGAACAGCCCTAGTTCCTTAGATTTACTTGGAAAATATATAAACATTTTATGTATTTAAAATATCTAAAATGCAGTATAGTAAGAAACTCACTTTGCTAATTTAGCATTTTGTCCTTTACAATTAACATTTTAAAGGACATTTAATCTGGATTATCTTAATTTGCACAAATAAAACACATAAACAGACTTTCCTTTTAAAATTATTGTTTACTTCAACTCATTTGAAAATGAAAAAACTAGACATGAAGAAGAAAGGGAGGGAATTCCTAGATTTATTTAAAAATGTATGTGAAGATTTCTTCAAGTAAAAATAAAACAGATTTTAAAGGAGTTCTTCATTCTGGGAAAGGATTGTTTATTTCTGAGCTTAACAGACTGTCAAATAGACCAGACCACCACAGGGTTTATATTATAGATGTTATAGCTTCATTCATCTGCCAAACTGTAATTCTCAAATCCTTGTCAACATTAGTGCTGATAACACTCTCTCAGCATCTGCAGTCTGATGAGGGGCTCTGAGGGCAACAGCAGCCGCCAGACTGAGCTGGAGGTAGAGTTCTTAGCCAGCAGAAGATATAAGCCATAGCAAAGTCTTCTCCAGAGTTTTTGACTGAAGACGATTTGCATGCATGGAGCCACCCATATATTTAAACTAAGAAAATCCCTTTAAGGCTTAAACAAACCTCGAGGTCTGTTTGGTCTGATTAAATTGCTTGTATTATGAATGCAACCCACTCATTCAGCAGGACCTTTTCGTTTAGTACCATGCTAGGAACCGCATCTGTCAGCTGTAGCTTGCATCTAAAGTTCACCCCGCTGTTTAATTCATCTTTTTAATATTCATACAATGCCCTAAAAGAATGCTATATAGTTAGATATACAGTAGTTCTTTTACCATGACTTGATCAACAACACCAAAACATTTTCTATGTATAGGAAACAAATAATATATTCTACAAAATGAAAAATACAACTACTAAGCTATTAGAAATTACTGAAAATGATGATTGTAATTCCAGTAGATGAACACATTTTAGATTTTGTAGCCTTTTAAAATGTCTGTGTAGGTTCAGTCCAGGTCATGGTAATCTAAGGCAGTGTTTTCCAACTACTGTGCTGTGGCACATAGGTGTGCCGTGAGAAATGATTAGGTGTGCCGTGGAAGATTACCTGGTTCCACCTGATTAGCACTCTAAGCGATCGGTGTTACGTGCAGAACAATTACATTCTCTTCCAATAGAGGGCAGTACAACTACCTTCTCTAATAATAGTCATGCTGTGAGATGACACAGTGGGTAATATCAATAGATAAATATTTGGAAAGAAAAAGTAGTCTATCTGACCTGCGTCCTGGAGAAAATTCCAACCCAGATGAAAGCCCTAGCATGAGTAGTGCTGGGGACAAACCAAGCCAATTCCTCTATACCTGGTGCGCAGGGAAAAGTGATCAACCTGCTTTTTGTGACCTTGTTGTTTGGTGTAGTGCCGCGTGATTTCTCTAATGTGAAATATGTGCCGTGGCTCCAAAAGGTTGGGAAACAATGATCTAAGGACCTTGGACTGGACTTCTTTAAATTTCTTAAAGATGTTTCACCTCTCCTCCAAGAAGCTTCTTCAGTTCTAAGATCAAATGGGCATTAAGGTGGGAAGGGATCTCAAAACTGGATTGTAGGTGCCAGACAGTTGCTGTCTGCCACGACTCCCACGAGGGCATAAATACCCGGGACTCTCCACCATTTGGTCTTAGAACTGAATAAGCTTCTCGGATGAGAGGTGAAACGTTTTCAAGAAACTTAAAGGAGTCCAGTTACCTTTCTTTCCAAGCTCCTTAGGTTACCCTTTTAAATGCATAGTCATGTAAAAAATCAGTTTACATATAAAAGTGACTTGTAAACGTCTCCTGTGGACCGTTGACTGAGTTGAGTGGTCTGTTTTTAAACTGAACTAATTCCTAATTATTTCAAGGAGGCCCAGAGATTGCAGGCTCTGACAGAAATTCACATATTTACAGCAATTTGGATTTTTTTTTGTTTCTTGGACCAGTTTGCCGTTTTCTTGGCGAGATTGGAGCTTCTGGCAGATTTTAAATGTTATGGCATTCAGCATCACTACTCCCAAGCCTTCAGAGCTAACGTCTACACATATGCAGTTACCACAGTTACACATTGGTATCTGAAGTTGTTGTTTTTTTAAATTTGAGATATTCAGCAGATTGCACTATTCATAAACTTGATGTTTTTTCCCCGTTTTTCTAAAAATACCAGCTCACTGAGGTTGGGACAAATAATAACAATTCTGAATTTTGGCTTTTTATAGTGATGGGGAGGAGGATGATTAGGGGTTATGGTTCACTCAAAGAAATTATTCTTCACATTCATAAACATGAAGGAATTTGAGTAAGATGCAACTGAAAGATATCAAAGAAGCTGAAATAGTTTATGAAAGAATTCCATTTATGGAAAAATATTACCAAAGTTGAAATTGTGTCTTTTCCATTTTTAGAAAAGATATAACATCTGTAAGTTACAACAAGATTTATATATAAAATATAAAATACTACACCAAGTAAAGGTTTATATAGCTAATATTAGAGACCTGAAATGTGACTATTAAAGGGTTAATTGTTATATGTATCGCCAACAACCAAACTATGATTACAGAGTTTGTAAAGTTTATATATATATGTATGTATAATTAATAATTACAAAATAATTACAAAAAAGAATCTCATCTTTCACATTGCTCTGTGATATTTGGATAAATCAAGGTTTTGAAAAGCAAACTATATGCATTATAAACATATATATAATATAATATATATATATATATAAGTTTAAACCCTTTGTGAGGTGTACTTGAGTTTATTCTGTGCCCAGTGTCATTTCTCACATCATCTGTAAAATCTACCCTGAACTCATGCTCCTCAGCAGTTCTAATTTTGGCAGCATTATTAACATCAAGAGTCACGAGTTCATATCTACCCTTGATATGAGTAACGCAGAATTTTAGGAAGGTCAGCCCATTTCCAGTTAGTGGGCAGGATAACAAGGGGAAAGTGAGAATGCACAATGTCTATTTTGGAAATAACAAAATGAGTGGGATGAAGGCAAATTAAAGTCTGAGGCAGATCTGAGTAGGTAGAAAAGTGACGTCTTTGTAGGGCTCTCTAAACTGTTTGTTGCATTGACTATGCTTTAGTGTGTAAGAGGAATGACATAGATGGTTATATTTTAATAAATTTATCCGTGGTCATCAGTGGATGTGGAAGCTGGATCGTAGTCTGGGAACCTAAAAATCCCGTGATGCTAATTATTCATGCTCTGGACTCCTCATTTATATTTTTTCTTTAATCAAATGTCCCACTTTGGTTCTAAGACTAACAATATCGTTGTTGCAGGTAGTGCTCTGCTTCTGTTATATATTGCCCCTGGGACTGGTGAAATGTATTTGCATAGTGCATATTCTGAGGAATAATTCTGCTCTCAGAGACACTTGTTCAGTCTTAAAAAATAGGGCTTGTCCCTCAAAACTGCCTTCTTAATTAGCTGCAGCAGAAGGCAGCATGCTGCAAGACTGTGGAGCCACTGTGGGGCAAGAAGGCATCACGTGCAGTAGGCCACAAGTGGGAGTGTAAGGCAGTTCACCTTCATTAGCCCTCAGTGAGATATTGGCATTTGATAACTACATTAACAGTGTTAAATAAGAGCTTTGTAAACTACACTGCTGTTGGCTATGGGGTTGCTCCTCACTCCTGAAGCTCAGCATGTTGACCTTTACTTTTCCAACATGGTTTACACAGAAAGAGAGTGAAAATGTGCAAGTTGAGAATAAACAAACTTTCCGTTGTTAGAAGCTAGTGCATTACTTGCCAACTTCTCAGTTGAAGACCTACTATATCAAGCTGGCAGTTTGATGGTATGCCCTAGAATTATGATTATTCATTATTTTTGCATAGGTGGGAGCCTTCATTTACTTTTAGTCATATGGGCTCATTCTTTAGTCAAACACGTAGAGTACATAACATTTTAATGTCACCATAAAAGAAATAATAACAATTAAAAAAATACAACTCCACAATTAAAGCATTAAATAACCTAAATAATCTCCTCTTGTGACAAAGTTTGGAAGAATGGATCCAGATTTTGTGGACTGATTCTTCCTAACCTTGTGGCACCAATACAATGCACTATACACTGTTTCTAGAACAGTACTGTAATATGTTGAAGACACTTAAAAAGTCTCAATTCATGAGTTGTCTGTTCACCACGCTTTAGAAAAATTCTCATCATTCTTGGCATTGACACTGTCGGCACATTTGGTATAGCAGCAATGCTAACTGAAGTCAACCTTTGTTTTTCTAAATAGAGCCTGACTGAGGGATTTTTAAGACCAATTCTGATATTTGAGGATTTAAAAATCTGAAAGGAAATGTTTTTGTCCTTTCAGACCCACAAAACATCAACCGATTTCACTAGCATTTTTATGTGTAGTTATTTATAAGGTCTTACTAAGATAATATGACATTGCAGTTTAAAATTGACCTTGTTTTAATGTCACAGCAAGGCATGGATTAGTTGTTTACACTCTGCCCAACTCTGCTTGGATCAGCTGATTGTTGTTTTTGTGGTGTTCCAAACGTGTTGCTAACAGGTAAGTTGCAGAGTGCCCTCTTGGGAGCAAATTATGCAATATTAAAAGTCATAACATCTCTTCTTTAGTTTTTACATTTTCATTTATTTCCCATTATATGAGATCAGATGAGAAAAGGAAGTGGGTAGTGGGCAACTTTTGAGGTGGGCTGTAGGCTGTCCATCCAATCAGAAGTTAGAAACAGTTGTATTTTGTCATTGGCTAAAAAAGTTTGTGTTTTTCTTTTTATAATAAACTTCTGATTGGTTTAGCAAAGCACACTTTTGGATGGGTTGAGACCACCAACCGCCAACATGGGTGCGTAAGCCTTCCTATGGCAGAGAAAACAATAACGCTGATTATGCTCCATCTCTTTTCTTTCCCCAGGCTGTGTTGATCTTGGATCACACTGAATGGAGAGCATTGAAGTTTCTTCAAGATGACTCGGACACATCCCCCTGATATACTGGCATCAACTCTGTATCAGGACATAAATCTAAATCCCATCACTGACCCCTCCATTTCTCTACACTCCAACCAGCAATGTGACTTGAAAATGATTGATAAATCAGAAATCATCAACAAAAGACACTGCCGTAGTTTTGACTTCATTGAGTCACTGGATGACCCACAGACCCTCTCTTCCTCGATGGAGTATCCTTACAAAAGGCCCGAGCATCAGACATTAAATAAAGATCTTGCGTGGAATGGATTGGATCAACCGGGACATCTTCGCTTTTCATCTCCAGATCTGTTTAACACCAGGCAGTTTCAGCAGCACAGCACCCAAGACAAAACCAGCAATCTTACGTGGTCAGATTCAAAAAAGAGATCCAGGTCTAAAAGCGCTCCCAGGATTAAGGCTACTCTCACTCCTGTACCGATTTCAGTGTCTCCCCCAGGGACCAGGAAGGGGAGGGATGCACCTCAGGCTCCATCAGATACCTTGAGGACTTCTGAAACAGTGCGAGATTCCTATTCATCAAACAGGCCTTTTTTAAATGAGGTGCATCCTATCAAACTGCAGCCTCATGCCCCCCTCTATGTATCAGACTGTTTTGAGGAGGACAAGTCAGATAAACCTGCTGTAACCCCTCATGTTAGGTGCCGTGTGGACATCAAGCCAGATGCAGCTGTACTGCAGCACACATCAAGGCAGGTTCCCAGTGTGCGTCCTGACCACCTTTGGCAGAGATACTCTCAGGCCAGTAGCAGCAGAGGTTTGTATGTGCCTCGACAGATGGTCTCCTCACCAACGCCCACTCCAAGTGAGTGCTATAGTGGAGATTTTAGACAGGGGTACCACTACACTACCAGTATGTCTCCTATCTCTTACCAGCATCTAGACATGCACAGAATGCCATCACCAACAGCACCATATCTGACTCAAGAACAAAGAGCTTACTCAAATCCTAACATACCAACCAAGTTTTTCTATACCGAGGATGCAGTCCGTTATCCAGTGCATCCCTACTCTAGAGCTTACTTTCAGGATGATCGGTCCAGTCTAACCAGTCATGGTAGTACAGTGACCAGTCAGTACGATCCAAGGACTCGATGGGTTCACACCCTTCCTGTCAGGTCGTATTACGCAGACAACTTTCCCAGAGAGCCTGCACATTCTGTATACGGCAGGCCTTACTCCACAAGTGAGGCAAGTTCATACTTTTCTCAAACTCCACTGTCTAGATCTTACTATGGTGAGGACAACCGCTTCAATCCGTATCATATGAATAACTCAAGGTTTGTTTACTCCAAACCATTTAGCTCTCCTATGGAGCAGTACTTTCCATCAAGGCCATACCATACAGAGGGTCGTCGACGCCCTCGAATGTCTCAGGCCTTTTCAGATGACTGGTATCGCTCAAGCATATCTGGTTACTCTAATCAGTCCTCTCAGCACACGCCACCAAGAGTAAGACAAGACTCCAGCATACCCCCGTGGTTTCCCAATAGTTGTACAGAGACAAGTCGCCTTGGAGCAGAAATCAAAAACCATTCAAAGTCTTGGGACAATATTCTCTATCCACGTCATGACAGAGACCAGTCAGTGCCACGTGGACGAAGTTATGAAAATTTGTTTTACCAAGCAAGGAACGGCACATCCTCTGATGTTACATCTCAACCTGTCATTCTTAACCTATCAAGTTCACCGAGACGCTACGCTGCCCTATCACTGTCTGAAAACTCTCTAGAGAGGGGTTCAAGCAATCCGTGGAAGAATAGCAAGAGTGGACATTGGTTTGTAACTCCAGAGATCACCATAACTGACAATGACCTATGTGCAGGCAACAGCCGGCGACGTGATGTCCACTCTGTTAGCTGGGATACACTGGATGATGAAAAAGCACCATCTCCCAGAGAAGCTCATCCGAAGCAGCCATCTAATGCAACAGACATTACCAAAGATAGGAAACATAACAACTTCTCCCTGCAGCAGAGCCTAGAGCAGCTGGATGAACTCTTAGCTGATTTGGTCGTTGACTACAAACCACCAACTAGCAGAAAGTCCAGTGAAGACCTTTTAGACCAGCTAAAACAGCTAATCACTGAAGATGATGAGAAAGACAGGGGTTTGTCTGGGCACGAGAACTTAGGATGTCTGAACACCCAGCTCCCCTCCTCCAAATCCAGCCCCGACACCATCAAAGACCCCGATAGTGGGTGTGATGCTTTACAAAGAAGTGCAGAAGAGTGCTCTCCAGACCACAGCACTGATGAAGATGACACTATGGTGTGTGCTAATAAGAAATGCAGCCGGATTGAGAATATGTTCAACGCCTGCCTGTATTTCAAGTCTTGTCACAGTTGCTACACCTTCTACTGCTCACGAAATTGTCGCCGGGACGACTGGGAGATCCACAAAGAGACGTGCCTGTATGGTCGTGTCAGCAGTGTGTGTCGACACACTCTTAAGTTCTGCAGAGAGAATACAGAGATCCACAAAGCCTTCTCACGAGTTGCTAAAGCTGGCTATCTCTCCAGAGGCAGAGGCGTCCTCTTTCTGGGTTTTGCTAATCCAGAGACAGCTGACAACTTCCTGCAAGTTGGGCTTGAGAGCCTCCTCATGTCTCCCACATACTTATCTCTCAGAGAGCTGGATGGCTTCAAGGACAACCTAGGGGAGTACTGCAAGGAACTGCAGCAAGCAGGTCATGAGTATGACCCCAATGAATGTTTCCTTTTGAATGTATCCATCGCTGTTGGTGAACTAGTGCCTAACAGACCTTCGCCAAGGGTCCAAACACCAACAGTTCGAAAATATGCAAAGGTGTCCTTAGCCTCCTCAAGCCCTGACAAAAAGGTACTCAAGAAGGATAGCGAAATGGAAACGCTCATCCTCACTCCCCCTCCGGGAACACCAGACATTGACAAGGAGGGGGAGGAGGGAAGAAAAGCTCGAGAGGTCTGCTTTGTCAATATCCAGCGCGAGCTCAGGACCAGAGGAGTTTTCCTTCGCCATGAGTACCCCAAAATCTATAATCAGCTGTGTGAGTTTGTGGAAAGCAACAAAAGGTTTACTCCTACTACTATATACCCAATAGATAAGAGAACAGGGAAACAGTTTATGTGCATGATCATGGCAGCATCCGAGCCAAGAACATTAGACTGGGTGGGCACCCCCCATCTCTTGGATGATATCATATAGCATAGCACTAATTAGTAACGATAATGATGTCAGCTAAATGTATATACTGGAAATAAATTGTGTGATTTAGCAAACTAAATATTGATTTGGAAATAGATGTATACACAGTATGTGACCAGCCTCTCTCTCTCTCTCTCTCTCTCTCTCTCTCTCTCTCTCTCTATCATCTCTCTCTCTCTCACTTCTGTCTGTTGCCACAGATACACAAAACTCACACACATAAACACACACACTTGTGACATGTTGTTTTTGGCTTGTTTTGATCCCGTTGCCCACAGAACAGTTAAACAGTTAATACCCTGCATGTAGACTAGGCAAGCTCTCCAGTTATCCAGGTGTTTAAGATGTGAACATGTATGATTGTGCAGTCTCTGCAGACAATTTATGAAGCACACAGTATTTATTAAGTGCACATTTCATTGCCTACACATAATAGTGTGCAAAGCCAGGTTTCATATTGTAACAGTCATCCACTATTAATTTCTCCAACAAATGCTAAATCATATATTTATATCTTGTTACAGTGGTTGCAAGATTACAACTGTTGTTTATTAGTATTTAAGTATTATTTCCTTGATATGCTGTAGATGTGTGTGTTTTTTTTTTAAATTATATTACTTATTGTTTCATAGATAAAGGAGTACAATCAGACCGCCGGTTGTTTTCCCACTTCATTTACGATTTAGTTGGAACTTATTTCATCTTGTGAAAAGACTTGATGTCATTCTTGTATAAATTGCTTTGTTTGAAAGTGGCCTTCAGTCGAAAAAAAAAATGCATTTGACACAAAGCAATGTATAGGGTTAGCTATTTCTAAAGGGTTTAGAGCTGTAGAATTAGGTTGTTTAAACTACCAGTGTAAATGAATAATTATTTTGCTCAAAGCATGTTATTTATATTTAAGGTATTTTAATATTGATATTGCTTATGATTAAATTTATTATGTTAACAAGATACCATTTGATGCATAGAAATGTAAGAGGTATATATATTGAATATTAGATCATTTGAACATCATGAACTTGAGACCTTATTGTAACTAATACCACAGTATGTTCCTAATTAAATCATATGCAATAAAAGAGCAACCTTAACATCTATATTGTAAAATCCTATTTTATTATAAACACTTAATAATTCTTTTGAGCCAAGAGCTGCAAAGACTATTTGCACTTACATAAATTACGAGATAAGAATGTTCCTAACAGCGCTGCAGCACTGACCCCAGATGATAAGCCTGCTTCCAATGCCATTGTTGACTAATCTAAGGTTGCCCTTTTACTTGATTATATCTTTGTGCAAGACCTTCCTCAAGTTTCTATTTTGTGATGTTTATAACACACATATATATAAATATATATATGAATCTATAATAAATGGAAGTAAATGAGTGACCTCATGGCTTTGAATTTTTCTTCATGGGCTGCTTCATATAAAGGCACTGGTAAAGATTCAATAAATACAGTTCACGTCATGGTGTCTCCTTTTTATATTATTAGAGCTCCACCTTGTGGAGCAATGCATGTATTACCGTTCATCATACATATTACCTCTGCCAAGGAGGTTATGATTTTGGTAGCGTTTGCTTGCTGTCGGTAGGGTCATATTAACATTTGGCTTACATGCACCAAGGTCTTGAAGGTCAGCTTATGGTTTTATGATTTATTGGTCGAAATACAAGGTTGGTATTGACAACATATAAAAAGTAAAATATATCACATTTGACCTCTGACCTCTTTTTCAAGGTCAAGTATGGTCAAACTTTCATAAATGACTTTAAATTTAAAAGGTGATGCTCTCACCTTTGTCACGTGACATCTAAGTCAGCTTTGGTGTTGATAAACTAATACTTATTACACATACATGACATACAGTGCAAAAGGCAGTGTAGGAAACTCATCACTCTTTTGTCCAATGGTGGCTCACACATGGAGTATGAGCAAGTATGAAATTGAGTACCATTTAAAGGCCTCGGGTATCATTAATTACAATGGTTAAGCACATGTCAACCAGATAAACTTTAAGTATGGGTAAAAATTCTGTATGCATACATTCATTCACATCATTCGGTACAATAGTGACCTATTAGTTACTAGGTTGTACCCCCTTTTGCCTTAACAAGTCATGGCATAGATTGAACGAGGTGCTGGAAATATTCCCCAGAGATTTTGTTTTGTTTTATTAAATTAAAATTTCACTTATTTTTTTGGGAAAGTGTACATTCTGATCAAAACATCTCGACAGTGACATCTGCAGGTCTTGGGGGAAATGGCAATGTGAAGGAGTGTCGATGGTAGAGAGCAAGACAACAGGAGTTCATCCTCCATGTGGGATCTCTCATATTAATTGAATGCATTTCAGTTTATTTCATGCTGATGCTTGTGGTAGCAGCCCTAAAGTTCTGTTAAACTTGGAGATAATGGATTTGAGAGAGCAGATTCAGGGGAGCACTACAGGGGAAGGGACTGACAGTTCAGCTGCAGGCTCCACTGACTCAGCATTATAAAATAATAATAAAAAAACAGCAACAAGTAAACCACTACTGATACATCATTCATAAAAGGACATTCGGTGTGTGTATAAAAAAAACAAAAATATTAGGATTCAATGGTACTGATGCTGTGGGGAGTAAACATACTTCACGAGGTTCTGAACAACTGATGGTACATGTCCAGTTAAGTTGTAGGTATAAATCCTTAACATTACTATTTTAAATAGCCTCTGTGACATATGAGTTACAGCTCTTTGGGTAACTTTTGGTTACCTGTAGTTGTTTGAATCACAACTTGTTTTGGAAAATGCACGTTCAGAAATATGAACTTGTGTTTTGAGAAGTTATTGAGAAACGACTATGTTTCAGCTCTGATTAGATGACAACATCATATTTTTCTGGTGTTCATATCATGTCCCATACACAGTATTACGGCAGCGTTAATGGTACATCAAGTTTTGCTTTCACAAATAAAATAAAGCAAAACATCAGTTGCGTGTTAAATACACATTTGAAAAAGGATCCGAACAGATTTAATCCAAAGTATTTTCTGTATTCTGCATAAAAAAAAACCTTATTAGAGAGATGAACATATTATGTAAATATGATAATAACCATGCTTCCATATAACTATATATAAACAATTTAAATGTCACTTGGTTATCCATGAAGAGACACATAATATGTGCATAAAAAATAAATATTGGGGATATAATGTGTGCCTATTTAAATACAAATCCTCTTGTGTTATAGTCAGCACCAGACCATTTTTAGGTTATAAAATGCATAAAATTACCTTTTAAATTTGTTTATTGTATCAAGGCTTTTTGACTTTGTCAGAATTTCTATTTAAACACAGTAAAACAATAAAACTAAATTATAAAATGAAATGCGCTGGTGAAAATTATGACTTTTTTATTGTTGGGGTCGGTTTAGACCCAGTTATAATATAACATTATAAAACAGTAGTGCTAAAGCTAAAGTCATAAACACACCGTGAGCTCACTAACTCAGTCAAAGAGAAGTTAGAAGCTACTCTCTTTAACTCTTTGTCTCCTTCCCTAACTAAACAACCCCTTTTATTCTTACTGCTTCACTGAAAAGGTCATCCAAACTGAGATCTACATGTAAGACCGACTCATTTTTGTGACTTCAAGTTTGAATCATGCAGAAAGAATTCTACAATAAGCCAAGCTCTTTATGAGAAGAAGGAGGATATAATTATCAACCAGAGGACACGGATACAACTGATGACTCTGGTGAGGAGGTCACAGTTGCTGAAGCTGCTCCTGCTGAAACAAACAAATCCAAAAGTGGTGATATCTCTTGGATGGGCGAGGCTCATTTCACTGAAATTCGACCCAGGCTCAGATGTAACAGTATGAATGTTTTGCCCCTTTCCATGGAAAATGCTCCTTCTGGCAATACATGCCCAGCAATTCAGGCAAATACGACATAATGGGATGTGATGCAAAAACCAGCTATGCATCGAATTGAAGACGACAGGAAGGTTTAGAGAAGCAAACCTGCGAGTGGCATCCCTGAGAAAAAACAAGGAAAACATCAAGTCCTCGATATGGTTTCTGGACTGCACCTCGCAGCTGCTGTGAGGAAGGACCTGTGATACCGCTCCTTTGTGCACAAGGATACAGCAGTCTGTCACAGAAAGAGCTCTCCAGTTCTTCTGTCTCCTACTACCTGCACTGGGGTGTGATGTTGACCCATAACACTACAGACGTTATTATAGTTTATAATATTAAATATATATTTATATCTTATATATATATATATATATATATATATATATATATATATATATATATATATATATATATATATATATATATATATATACAGTGTTGGGGAGTAACGGAATGCATGTACCGCCGTTACGTATTTAAAATACAAAATATGAGTAACTGTATTCCGTTACAGTTACCGTTTAAAAAGGTGGTATTTAGAATACAGTTACTTTGTTGAAATAAATGGATTACACGGCGGTACTTCCCTGTTTCATATTGTCGCGGGTCAGGACTGTTTGGGTTTTGTTTGACAGCTACGTTCTGTTGTTCCAGGCTGCAGCGTTACGGTTGCCATGGTTACAGGGTGACGCTCTCTCTCTCTCTCTGCGACTGTGTGTTTCCTGGGTGAGAGAGGCCTTTTTGTTGAATGCTACCGGTATAGCTCTAAAGAATGTAGCCTCATGGGCAGTGTAGTCCCTGTTGCAGGGAGAATGGGCCGCCATACACGTTATGTGTCTGTGAGCGAGGGAGGGAGGAAAAGGCGAGTGGAAAAGTACGAGCTGTCATCGAGCAAAAACGGGAGCTGGAAGCATGTAAATATAATAATAACCACTGCAGCTAAGAAGAGTGCCTGACGAGCCCAGTTGTAAGTAAGCTATTAAGACTCGACTGTACACCGTGTTCGTGTTTTCCTCCGAAACAATAAGTTCCGTTGGAGCAGCCTTTCAACGCCTCTCTCTGCCTCTCGCAAGAAAACTTGACCCAGACAACAAAGTAAAGCTATTTTTCGGCTACGAGCCCAACACGAACCCTGCCGTATTAGCCAGAGGTCCCTTTACTACGGTTCAGAGCCGCGGACCTTCAGTAATAGTAATAAATCACAGCAATAGTACATTCACGTAGTTGTAAACAGCATGATAATATATTAAGTAATCCAAAGTATTCAGAATACGTTACTCTCATTGAGTAACGTAACGGAATACGTTACAGAATACATTTTGGGGCATGTATTCTGTATTCTGTAATGGAATACATTTTAAAAGTAACCTTCCCAACACTGTATATATATATATAGTAAGGTAACATAACACCCTTTTATTTAAAAAAAATTTTTTTAGAATGGAAACGAGATATGCTGTAAAAAGAAAGGGCCTGGGAGCTACAAGAAAAATATTAAAATCAGTCTTTTCATGGATAAGGAAGCCTAACAAGGTAACTAACAATCAAACTGCATGGTAAACCATTGTTTTGAGGATATTCTTTGGTTGATTTAAGACACGGGTCAAAACCGATCAGTTAACATAAGAGATAGTAACGGAAAGGTACCACAAGAGGAAGGTTTAAACCTCCTTAATTTCCAGGAAACCTAATGTTTAAACACGTTTTCTATTTTAGCGTGAAATGTCCCTTTAACGACGCAAACGCTTCCTTTTGCGCATGCGCGTTGCGCAGGTCTCCTCGTGATGACAGTAAATGACAGCAGCGTTCGCTAATGAAGAAGGCAGTGAGACCGCTAACCGCCAACAAACACTTGACTGACTCGAGAAATCTTATGATCAGCTGTGTTTAGAGGAGGTGGGAACAATTAGTACGGACTAATTACGTTTGGTAAGTGACTGGATTTATGGTAACGCGTATTGTTGTTCACATTTGGTCCACTCAGGAGCTTGCAGCCTAAAGCTAAGCTAACGTAGCTATCGGGCTAGCTCATCATTAGCTTGACCTGCTCGCAAACGTTAGCCCAGTTTAACTTGGTTAACATTAGCAGGCTACTACAAAATTAGCCAGTTCACAGGGCTACTTTCTTTCCGCGTCCCACAAATCAGTGCATCCACAAGTTCTTCTTTATTGGAAGCAGTGTGACACCTGGGTGCCCCTTGTTCCACTTTCCTTCATAGCTTTTAGCTGGCAAACACCGGTCATATGGTTTAATTGATAGGATTCCCGGGTCGTCTTGTGGTGATCTACTACAAGTTAATGGAGCAGGCGTTTACGGGCATTAACATTACCCATCTCGATCTGCTGGCTGCTTGGCCAAATCTCAGGAGTGGAAACAGCATCAAATCAAGGACACTATAAACACACAAATGCACGACAGTTAGAAAATGTACATGTTTTATTAAGATTTTGTGTTAGATATGCTTTCACCCACTCACTGGAAAAAGTCGGTGCGGTGTCTAAAGTTGTAACGTAAAAACATAGGTACAAACATGATATTTGTAACGTTAAGGCTTGTTAGGCCTTAGGATATCAGAAGCATGTTGTCATTGAACACGACTATTCAAATAAGCAGTACATGTTTCTGGCAATAAGTAATTATCGCTCGGTTTTGTCCGTTATTATTATAGTAATTACTGGTAGATTACAAAAAATTAAGCCGGTTAACTCAAATTTAGTTCAGCCTGATCGTTGCCAATTGCAAAATGTGAAACGTTGTTCCTTGTCATGTGTTATGTCTTTAAAAAAAAGTTGTAATTTTTTTCCAAGGTTAAGCTTAATGACAAAAATCGCAACACAAACATACACGTATTTGTTGTACAGTACAGTGCAGTAAAGTCTTAGCACCTGTAAAATAACTAGAGCTACAGTTTACATGTCCTCCAACTCCCATATTGCTCATCATGTCATGCTTTTTTGTTTATAGCCTCAGTAGTCACTTTCAGTTTAAGTCTTTACTGAAAATTGAATGTGATTCAGATCTGACTGAGGCTCAGCAAACAGGACTTTATTCCTATGTATTTGTGACTACAAAGTGCCTGACCAAGGTTCAAGTTTTTCACTCTGAAACCTCAGCTACAGGCCATTCAAATTTGTTGCTCAAAATGCTCAATACTAAAGCAAGCAGGCAGCAGTGGGGAGTCATTGTTAGTTAATCCAGATAATAATAATAATAATAATAATAATAATAATAATACATTTGTTGTAATACAATGATCTGTAGCCACCCCTCAGGTGATGTTTACCTTTATTCTTGCTCCGTTTAATTTCGTGTTTCATCAGTTCTTGTCCCTATGCATTAATAAAGTGTGTGCTGGTTAAATTGGCTAAACCTGCAGCGAACGGTCAGCTTTTACTCCTTCAGAAAGGATTGAGGTTCAGGAAAAATGCTGAGAAAGGTCACCCGTAAACGTCACATATTTGCTGTACACTATCTGCCTGCTGAGCAGTGTAAGAAATTCTGAGAAAGGGAAGTGTGAAGAGGATGTTTGCTCGGGACCGCGGATACCTTTTGTGGAAAGTGAAATCCTTTAAATCTATAAATAAAAAAACACTCTGTTCTGTTGGTTTGTGTGTGCGCTCATGTAGTGGGTGGAGTGGGCTGTGATCCAAACACCTTTACTCCGATGCTGAGATATTTACTAGAAGTAGGAAGCGCAGAATAAGTCCCAGAACATTGTCCACGCTACGGTGGTGTCTTGATACAGCCCCTTTTAAGACAATAATTTATCAATAATATCTGTGTAACCGAATGAGAAAAATAAACCTGGAGAAAAAAGCAAGAACAATGAGAGATTTATTTATTTATTGTATTGTGGTGTGGCATTGTATCATTATTGTTATCAAGATGGAGTTTTGCTAATGAGTCATTTCAGTTAGCTCCTTGGTTTGCTTTTTGCTCCCTGTCTTCTATTTTCCCCTCTGAGTATCTTCTTCACCACAACCTACTTAACTTCTGCTCACATTATCCTCCTTCATTTAATAAGCACCATCACAAGGTTTTTTTTCCCCTAGACCTGCCCTGGCATTGATAATAAATTAAGGCGTTTAGAGATGTTATGAGTGAACACTCGGTCCTCTCGTGACTCATGTTAACAGAATTCAGTGGCTGTCCTGCCACGACTTTTATTCTCACATGCAGCTTACAGAGTTGAAGATTATGCCTTCCCTCAGTGTCTGTTGTTTGGTTTCTCTTCTGCTTTAGAGTTCCTCTGTGCTCTCCATGACTGACTCACCAGGTAGCTCTACTCTGTGGATTGTATTGACGCTCGCATGCACATGAGGCTGTGGCAAATGGCAGTAAACCTCTCTGCTAGACCCTTAAAAGCCTAGTTGCTTTTTCACTTCTGTCCAAATATGTGAGGAATGTGCTTATTCAAGAAGATGAGCGGCTCAGTAGAAGTGCGCCATAAGTGTGCTTGTAAGCCAATTACCTGTCAGTGACTTACGTTCAGATCTGAAATTACTTTTGACCTGAGAGAAAATGACTTTTTTGTCTTTATTATTCTGATCTGTTAATTTACAAAGGTCCAAAATCTAGAGCAGTTTACAGTACAATAAAGACCCAACCGGAGATTTGGTGTCCCAACGTATTAGTATCATCAGTAGTGGAACGGGAAAATTCAACATCACAAAATGGATAAGCCTTTCTGTAACCACTGGACTATGGTAAAGTTTGGAAATGATTGGCACCTCTTTTACTAATCATTGGTTAATCATTTTGGTCATTTCCAAAGCTTAACGGCTGACTGATGTGGGTTTTTCTGTTGTTTTTTTTGGCCTTTATGTTGATAAGCACAACATCTGAAGCCTTAGTTCACACTGATCATTAATATTTGACATTTTGTAAATAACACAATTTGTTAATTACAAAGAAAATAGAGAGATGATTGAAAGTAGAGATTGGTACTGACAGTGACTACTCCTTGGCCTTCTTCCTCCTGCTTAATGTGCAGACTCAGACTGGCAGACTTGGGGTGAAACCCTCCATGCATTGTAAGGAGCTTCCTTGTGTTGATGTCAGTAGCTTCTAGGGCTGGGCGATATGGCCTAAAATCCATATCACGGTATAATTTGAAGCATGTGTGGTAACGATATATATTGCAATATATTCTTTTCTTCTGTATAACGTATTTTACACACTATAAAGCACACTTAAAATCCTTTAATTTTCTCAAAAATCAACAGTGTATGAATTCTGGTTGTGCTTACTGACCTGAAGCCGATTTTATGTGGTACACAGCGCGCAGAAATCTGTCAAAAAATGTTTTAGTACGACTTTGGTAAGCTATGAAGCGCACGGCTTGATGGATTGCCGGAGCATTACGGCTGCCGTAGTCAGGAGCCTTGCGAAGTAATCTGGGTCCAAAACTCCGTCTGCTTCAGGTCCCAAAGTCAAACGAACACTGTGGCATCACTGAGAGTTAAAAGCTGTCTAAATTCTTTCATCTTTAATAAAATGATCAGCGTTGCTGCTTTACCAGGTGTAACAAATAAATTTAACATCCAGGCATCCATGAAAACAGAATTTATTAAATTCAACGGAGTTAGAAGTTAGCAGGAAGTTAGCTCGCTAGTTTCCACTTAAACATGATATAGCATGTTCTGACTTGCTATATCAAAAATTAAAACGTACAGCTCTGCTATCACTTCCAACATAAATGAAGACAGAAAACTAAACAGCAGTGACTTTTGTAGGGTTACTGAAGTTGGGCTAGCTGGTATATAATGATGTCCTACGTGATCGCTAGCAAAACAGTTACGTTAGCATAACATTAGCACAGTGAAGCTGAAGGATGAACGCCAACTTTTTTCCACTCGATAAAAGTTAACGTGAGGGCTCCTGATGGTTAGGGACAAATGCAATTGCATGGCAGCATGCTATAAAGGGACCAAACTTTAGTCAGGAGAACAACTGAGATAATCCATCCACAATACGAGGTTAGTCATTAATATACTGCAACAACATGGGAATATACCAGCTGCGAGAGAATTCAGCATTAATGAATCAATGGTACGGAAGTGGAGGAAGCGTAGTTTTTGGCTTTCCCCGTATTCCAAAAGTGCTTTGTCTCTTTGCTATTACTGTTGCCCGGCATAATTTGCAGATGATGTTGTTTGCAGCCGCTGCAATGCTTTCGACCAAAACAGGTGCAGCTTGATGACACCATCAACATGCTCTATCGCGGTAGAGCAGTATAGTCAAAATCTCTACCATTGGCCAAATTTATATCGTTTCTACCTATACCGTTTATACCGCCCACCCCTAGTAGCTTCTATCTCCTCCTTTGGCCAGCTTATCATCACAGTGGGGTATCTGATCACAGGCGTTGCGTGTTGATTGCCCAGATCTTGTTCTTCACATTCAGCTGACTCCTCAGGAATTGCCAAGCTAAGACGAACAGCAACATCACATCTAGGTTATGCAGACACGCGTTGTTGACATTATGTCTACGTTACATGTATGTTGTTTGTAACTACATTATGCTAAACAATTTTTAGTACAGTGACACGCTGGGGTGACTGGAATTTAACGGCATGCATGTCTGTAAATAAGTGTTCATCAAGCAGTTTTAATAATAGAGCTTACAATTGATTACTACTTCTTATACACAAAATATGTTGCTTGCAAAGAATAATAATAACTATTCTCACATGCAGCTTACAGAGTAAGTATTCTAGTGCTGTCAGTGTTAACCTCGTTAAAATGAAGTTAACGTCATAACCGCATTAACGCAGCAAATCTCCGTTAGCGAGTTAACGTGGATCGCCCCGTGCGTGGGGCTGCATGGCGCCAACGCGTTAGCGCGGGTAGCTCGTTAATGCGTTAGCTCAGGTAGCTCGTTAATGCGTTAGCGCGGGTAGCTCATTAATGCGTTAGCTCGGGTAGCTCGTTAATGCGTTAGTGCCGTGCAGGCCCACGCACGGGGCGATCCACGTTAACTCGCTAACGAAGATTTGCCGCGTTAATGCGGTTATGACGTTAACGTCATTTTAACGACGCTGACACCACTACTTTATTCATTTCTTTGGTGTTTCTGATCAGCCATTTTTACCATTTGACTATATATAGTCACATAATGCTATAATGCTGCTTTTAATGAAAAATGTAAACATAAAAATGATGAATAGTGAAGTAAAAGAATCACTGTTTGTTCTTTGCCATGGGAATTCAATGTAAAGCCAATCATTAAGTCTGCAAAACCAATTTGATTTGCCTTGTATATCAGCTCTAATGTTGTAGTTGTCTGTTATCTTCCGAGCAGTGACGCTGCCCTGCAGTCATTCCTGCTTTTAAGGCAGTTTTCTCCATTAGTCTTATTCTTCTTCTCCTCCCAGTGCCTGAACTCCTTATTTTAATCGTTTTTTTTTTTCAATGTTTGCAACCAGACACAAAGAGGCTTTTGTGGATAGAATTAAGGAAGAAATCATTCAAATTTCACGCATTCTGCTTGGATTATGTGTTTTGGCTGTGTATGAGTGGCAAAGGAAGAATGATTTGCATTTTCTGCTCTGTAGCGCGTCCCAGAGCTTGTGACAAAGCCTGCTTTTGCAGTTGTCACTGGGCCAGTCTGCAAAACACACTGAATGCAAATGATCATTTTCCTTGTATGATGTAACCATCATGAACAATGTAGTATGTGGTGTGATCTTAATTTTCTGGGAATCTGCCCATGAGGGGAAAAAAGAAACAGATTTAAAATTTTCTCCTTCAAGGTCAACCCCTTGTGCATCTTTGGACCACTTTTAGGACTGTTGAAAGTTCTGTTAGGGCTACCTGTACTGTGTACTCTGCAATTATTTAACCAAGGATCTCAAAATACACAGAGGTCAAACATAAACTTATTTCAAAATAACCCAAATTTGAGTGGAGGTTCATTACTGGTGGTGTGAACTGGGTCACTGGTCATAGCCATTGTGTACTGGCACACCGTGCATTGAAATTTGGACCTCAATAAAAAAACAAAACAAACATAAAAAAGGAAAAGGTAAATCCTTTCAGTTTCAGCACTTTATAGTTTTTCCAGGAATTTAATCCTTCACTTTCACAAAGTTGAGACTTACAGGAAACTGAATAAAATGTAACATGTGTGGCAAACAGTATTTAATAAAACCAATAGCATCATTTTATTGGCCCTGCCTGGTGAGTTCTCACTTCCTCCTACCAATGTGCCCTTGTGACAAAACTGTGACTGAAATTTCAGAAACTTCTGTGTGTGAAATCGGTGCAGTTCCCCTGATAGAAACCTTTCTTTTGTTGATGTCATGGTTGATTAAAGTTTTTTTTTTTTTAAATGTCTATTTAGTTTTAGTTCCACATACTATACCGATTTACGTTGTTTCCATTCCATCTTGTCTCTTTCATGCTCCAGTCATTTGCCTCTCTGCCTGAGTGAGCCGTTGAAGATGGTGAAGCCAGATATCCACACTCTGGCCCACCACCTGAAGCAGGAGCGGCTGTATGTGGCGTCAGAGAAGCAGCTGATCCAGAGGCTCAACAGTGATGTGCTGAAGACGGCTGAGAGGCTGTACCGCGCCGCATGGATTGCAAAGCAGCAGCGCATCAACCTCGATCGTCTCATTCTCACTAGGTTAGATCTACTGTCACGATTCACTGTATTGTTGGCGAATAAGAGAAAGGTCTCTAATATTTTGTATTTTTAACCTATACGCAGAGAGCAATGTAAAAATTACAATTTATTTGGGGGAGAGTTAAGGAAAGTTGGGCATTTCCAAGATTTGACTTGGTTTGCAGAAAGACATTTTAGCCCGATTGGTAAGTAAAACGGAGCTAGATGCAAACATTTTAGTGCAATTCTAAACTTTTAGTTGAGTTTGGTCTTTTTAGGGAGGAAGAAATGGAAAGATTAAAACTGCTGTTGGTGGAAGGAATTCTATAAAATGTGGTAATGACACAACTCTGTTCCACAGTGCTGAGGCCTCTCCGGCTGAATGCTGCCAACATGCCAAAATGTTGGAAGATACACAGTTTATTGATGGCTACAAGACTCTGGGCTTTCATGAAACAATCTATGGAGAGTTCTTGGCCAGGTTGAGGGATAATCCCCGGCTGGTTGCGTCCTGCTTGGTGGCAGGAGAGAGGCTGAACCAGGAGCACACTCAAGGTGCCATATATACAGTCTTCACCTCACTTTATGGCAACTGTATCATGCAGGAGGATGAGAGCTACTTACTACAGGTCAGTGATCCCACCTGCTTCTGCTGTTACACATTAGTAACAGTTTCATAGGTTTTCAGTGAGATAAGAGGTTTTCATCTGGTTCGTCCATCTTTCTTTCCAACTACCAGGTGTTGCGGTACTTGATAGAGTTTGAGCTGAAGGAGAGTGACAACCCTCGTCGTTTACTCCGACGGGGAACCTGTGCCTTCAGCATACTGTTCAAGCTCTTCTCCGAGGGCCTTTATTCCGCCAAGCTCTTCCTCACTGCCACCCTACACGAACCTATTATGCAGCTTCTGGTTGAAGACGAGGACCACCTGGAAACGGACCCAGCCAAGGTGACGGAGCGCCTCACTCCGGCCCAGCAAGAGCGCTATGGAGAGAAAGGCTCTGAGGGCTACAAGCAGAGGGTGCAGGCAGCTGTCGAAGCGAACGAAGCCAAGCTGGTCGCTCTGGTCAACAAGTTTATCGGTTACTTGAAGCAGAACACCTACTGCTTTCCTCACAGCCTGCGCTGGATCGTGTCCCAGATGTACAAGACTTTGTCATGCGTAGAGCGTCTTGAGGTGGGAGAGGTGCGCACCATGTGTACAGATCTGCTGCTGACCTGCTTCATTTGTCCAGCTATAGTTAACCCAGAACAGTATGGCATTATCTCAGACGCACCGATCAATGAAGTGGCTCGCTTCAATTTAATGCAGGCAAGTGGCGCAGCACGTTTTCTCTTTGTAATGTCATATACACGGCCATTCTGTTGTGGATGGGATTACAATGTTTTTGTTTTGCCATACAGGTGGGGCAACTTTTGCAGCAGTTGGCAATGGCCGATGATGATGCAGACCCAAGGCGGAAAAGCAGTTTGTCCAAGTTTGATAAGGTAGGTCTGTTTCTGTAAAGAGAGTAATGTGTTTTTTGTTTGGGTTTTTGGGGTTAAAAAATGAGGGGCCCTTATGTACTAAGATGTGTTTTCTGGGTCTCTGTTTGGCAGAGTTGTGTTGCTGCTTTTCTGGATGTGGTGATTGGCGGAAGAGCAGTTGAAACCCCACCCATGTCCTCAATGAATCTTCTAGAAGGCCTCAGTAGGACTGCAGTCTATGTTACTCATAATCAGCTGCTTTCTCTGGTAGGCTGTTTTACAGTTACAGTATATGTCCCTGTTATGTGTTTTGACAAAAACAAAGTACTTGCAGGTTAATCGTTGGTATGTTATCAAATTTCGAAAATTTAGCTACTCTATTGAGCCACTCGAAGGTACTTGAAAGCCAATAGCAGGATGAGATGGCTCTAATTAATGTATTAGAGAAATTGTTCTAAGTATCCTACATATAGCTCTGTCTGACTTGATGGGATATGCATTAATACAGGGATGTTTATTCAAGATCATAAAACAGATCAAATGCCTTTTAGTATGAAAGCTAGGTGCGGTCATTTACTCCAATTACTGCAAAAATAACTTTGTAGATAAACTGAAGCCGTGTGTAATTCCACGCTGAACCAGTTTAGGTTTCCAAAGAACTTTGACAAATCCAAATTCGCCTTTGAGATTAATCGGATGATCTTGGAAAATGCTACATTCTACTTCCTGCTTACACTTCAGATTCTAAGGACTGTGAGGACTTTATTTTTGATAGATATAATGTGCTCTGAGCTTGATCGGAGGCTTATAAATAAATACAATCTGGCTAAACTATTCATACACAAACATTTGTTCGTTGAGCAAAGCTGAGCAATTAAAGCTGGAAACGGAGTAGCTTATAAACTAACTTTTAAATTCTAAAGTAAGTTTCCCTGCAGAAATCTAAATCAAGCTTTAGTGGTATCAAGAAGCTTTGTGCCAGTTTTTAAGTTTCTCTGTTTATTAGATAATTTGTCTTTCTGTGAGTTAATGAAGCTCTTAACATGCTTTTGTGGGCTTTTCCAGCTTTGTGCATCATTGCTTCCTTGAATGTCTTATGAAAAACCTTATCTGGAGAAGTGCATTCTTAGTCGAAAATCAGATTTTATATGCCTGTACTTAAATATATACTGAGGGGCACCTCTCTGCACTTCTAATTTTGTCTGTTTAATTGGGACAGCTGGCTCAAAGTAGCTTCTGAAGAAGCCATTAGTGCAGAATTTAAGTAACGTATTCCAGTCTGCACTTCCAGTTATTACTCAGTACGTTCCACGAACACATGAAAATGGTGTAGTCATTTTCCATGGCCTGTAATTGTGGCTAAGGATCAAACCATGTCTTACATATTACCTATGAAGAAGTCCTGGTAACTCGAGACTGTTTTCCTTGCAACTCTAGGTGGAGTTTGTTCGAGGCTTGATGGCAGGGGACCACCTTAGAGAAGAGGAGCACATGGCATTGGAGACCCTGCTGGCCAATGTGCCTCAGTCTCGGACTGTTAAGAGCAACAGCCTGGAGCTCACTCCATCCAACACCCCTCAGCTCTCTCCAGCTACTACTCCTGCCAACAAGAAGAACAGACTTCCTATAGGTAGCTTTCTCCACAGCACCTGTCCTTCTGCGACTCTGGTTATTAAGACTGTATGCACTGGTGTACATGATCTTGAAAAAACGTTTGGCTTGATAAAACATCACAATTTGATACAAGGACTAGAAGATATAAGTCTAAAGTTTGTCTAATGAGGGGCAAAGTAAACAATTAGAGTTGAACGGTGATAGCTAGTGAAAGCCTGTATTTTATGAGAAGCTAATGAGCTACTTCTTAGCTTGTTATAAAGATAATTAGTATGGCCTGGATTGAGGCTCTATTAGAGAAATGACAACCAATTAAATTACCAAATATAAATGAACTAATTTTAATTGGAATGGATGGAAAAGATGCATAGATTACCTTCATTACCATTTTCAAGACAAATGATTCTGTAGCAACTCGCCTTAATTAGAAATGAATCACTTGTGCATTTATTTACTCAATCTTGACTACTTGGACTACTTTGAATTCTCAGATACTCTGTATTCTGTCTCCAACTCCCTACCTTGTCCTTTTCCTTTCTTCCTGTGCTGCCAATGAATGAACAGGACAACACTTAGCTGCTATAACATCCTGGGACCCCACAACCACCACCCTGTCTGCACACATTCCATTAGTAACCCCTTTTGGTGGGTAGCCTGTCAGTCGTGTTAGTGGACGAGAACCTAACCCTCATATCTGTGGCTTCTCTCAGCTTTATGTTAGATGACACTCATAAGACGTTGGTTCACGCTCCAAGCTGCACAGTAACCACGCTGCCGCACAACTTGTTACCTAGCACTGCTGTTGTCGTTGTGCTCTCAACATGCCTGCTTTGCCCTTCACAGTGCTTTGGCTGATTATTAGAGCTAAGATGTTATTCCACTCATTTTGTTTTATACGTTTTTTGTTTTTGTTTTCTTCCCCCCCTGTTTCTTTGCTTCCTTAATCAGCGGAATATGGCTATTCATTACCAGGTAGAGTGGGGAAAATCTATCTTTCACCTTTTCCCCTTCTGGTTTATACCTCAGCTGGAGTAAGCTAAAGAAGAAACTATTACAGTTAAGGATGTTCATGGTGACTGATTTCATAGTCGGCTAAATAACAAATAAAATTAGGCTAACCGACCAGTATAACTTAGAAACACTCAGATATCGAGTTAAATTTGAAGACCGTTTAATGGACAGTGCCAAAAAGTGCCTAAGAAAGACATTTGAGTTTAATCACATTCTTCAACAATGACTCAAGTGTGGTACCTCACATCATGTATTACAGACATTACAGACACAGAAGTCTGGAAACTCCCCCCACAAACAATTAAAATGAACTGGTGTTAAATATGATTTATAAACGCATTGCTACAAAAGATGTTGTGTTAAAATAATACAAAATAACATCTAAAAAACGAATAAATTGCTACTGAAAAGTGTGGTGCAATCTGCCGTGCCTTATAAACGGTGCGCATTATTCTATAATTTGTGACAACCATCTGAAAAAAGGTTAAAATCTAAAATACCAAGAATAAATCATCTATTTATTTTCTTCCTCTTATCCGGGTGGTGAGAACCTCTATGACGATGTCAGGGTTGCAGCTCCCCCTGGTGGAAGATGGCTGCATAACATTTAGGCCACAACACTTTGTATTGAGCATCAGTTAAACTGTTAACAATTAAACGACTATTGTGTCTGGTACTGACCAATGATAATAGTAATGATTAGCCATCTAGTCACGTACGCCCTTAATTACAATGTCTTCTTATAATCTCATACTTTGATGCCGTAGTTGGTTTCTCACACAGGTGAAATTAATTGTATTCATTAGGGCTTAGCTTGATTATATTGGCTCCTTGAAACTTTTGCCAGCATTTGTTTCTCCTGTTTCAATTTGATTTTGCTTTTATGGGAGAATTATTGATAAAAACACTTATTTTGAAAAGGCAAATGCAATTCAGGGTGAATGCCATATGGCCTAATATCTTTCATTTGTGTGTAATGTTGTTTGGAAAATTCCATTGAGATGGAATATTAGGTGTCAATCGTTACTGTAGAATCTTAAATCTATTTTAAGGCCTGTGCTAGTTTCCAGTGCACGAACTAAAGAATATATGCATGACGTTATAGTTACTAAAAACTAAAAAGCAGGTAAAATATGTTAGACCCTTCGTTTTCTTTTTACGTGTGTATGTCAAGTGCTACTCTGTGCTACAGTGCATTCGGCCTGCTATTTTTAAACAGTGAAAAGCAGGTAATTTGGTATTTGAATATACATAGTGCACTGTGTTTCAGTATTGGTAATTTTAAATTAAAACAGTGAGTTTGTTAGTTTTGGAGATTGTTGCATGTTAATAAGCTGATGGTTGGATGATTTTTTCCAATTGGACAATATGAGTCTAACAACTTGGGTGGATGTGTGTGAGCAGAGTAGCTCTAATTGAATAAACAAAAAGGTGGCGGCGAACCTATTATACCAGCTTGTGAAGCGTGGCCTTTGGGGCAGGTTGTAGACTCTGCTGTACTTGTAGAGACCATAAAAACCAGGTCTTCATGACTCTCAAAGTCATGCTGATGAGAATTAATGTCGGTATCTGCATATAAAAGATTTACATAACCATCATGACTTCAACCATCAGTTTGCAAAGACCTGTCTTGGAGGCTGAAGCTTTTAAGACCAGATGTCATGAACGATAACACCGAGAAACACTGCATGCTTATGTGATCTCGACTTGTCAGTTTCAAGTTAGCCACATCACAAAGCATGGCTTTCTTCATCCTTCTTACCAAAATTTTGAACTATAGTAAGACATAAAAATAGTCTATGAACTAAAGTCATGGATCAACAACGGAACGTGAACGATGCCACGTTAATTACAAAATACTGCCGCCACTCTGTTATGAACCTGTGGCAGAATGAGAAATGATACAAATATAAAATAGCTGTCAACTCTAAAGTAATGTGAAACAGCAAATTATGGGCTCAATGGTGCAATTCTTTAACTTGTACTATCGGCAGATACGACCTCCTTAATTAATTTACACCCTTGCACATAATCGGACACACCATTTATTAACACTGAGCCATCAGCAAAAGATACACTTTCAGGAAGTTCTTGAAATGTTTTTCTTCGACATGTTGTGTAACAAGTTTGTGTCACACTCTCTTAGCAGTAGAACTGTCGACATAATTAAACAGTACAGCAGTATTTTTATTTATTTATTTTTTTTGGAGTGGCATGATGAGCTAAGCCTTCATATAAAACTCACATCTGTCCGTATCTTAACATCTTAATCAGTAAACTGCTGAATATATTAAAATAATATTTCTAATTTGTAAAGTATAACTTCATACATAATCAGCACTAACCTTGTGTTTGTAGCAAATTACTGTCACACGTGAGATAAACTAATCTTATATGTCACACGGGTGTGTAGCTACCTGCAGATGACTATGACGCTGAGCTCAGCTTACATAGAACTTGAATCTGAGTCTGCTTTCCAGCTCCTGCCTACTGCTGTTCATTTTCACACATGCTCTTTGGTTGATGTTGTTTTTGTTTAAAAACAGATTCCTTATTTGTGACTATAAAAGGTGAAAAAAAGGTAAAAGTAACACAGTTCCTTTTCCTGTTTTCTTCAACCCACCAACCAGCATCTGCTCGAAGCCGGAGCCGTTCCAACATAGCCCAGGAGGGGGAGGCAGAGGCCAGCTCCCAAGAGTCCCTACAGGAGCTGGTACCAGAGGAGGTGCTGGTAATTTCCTTGGGAACTGGTCCTCAGACTGTCCCTGGGATGATGTCAGAGAATGAGGTAATGTGACTTGATGCAATAAATTCAGTTGAATATATTCTTTTTCCTGTCAGTAAAGGGAAGTATGGTTACCTAGAGAATGTTTCTTCCAGTTTACCGTTACTTGTGTGTTCTTGCAGTGTTACGCAAGATACCACAGATCCCACAGAAAACAAACTCCCTTATCTAAATAGGACCTTCTGCTTTTACTCAGTAAATGAATACCTCCAGGAAAAAAAGAGCAGTATTAACGCAAGTTTACAGCTGATCTTAAGTAATATTTTTGCATATACTACCCTCTAGGTTTTGAATCAGATGGGTGATGGGGCCCAGGTGGATGGCCATGCTGATGACACTAAGCTGCATGGAAAACCAGACAAAACGTTGCGCTTCTCTCTGTGCAGTGACAACTTGGAAGGAATCTCAGAGGGTCAGTGTGGAATGCCATGACGTGACATATGTTGTAGCTATGTTTTCCTTCTAAATTTTAGAATATGAAGGATTTCTGAAAGAGATTTGAGAGTATCATGTTTAGATTTGGAGAAAAGCACCTTTTCCCAGGTTAAAAAAATGTATACTGTAGCAAAGCAACATAAGTGGTCTGGGCTAAAATATGCTGTACTTTAGTTTACTGAACTGCTGACTGAGTGACCTGTTGACCTTGCATTTCTTCACTTTCTAAAATGTATGTATTTATTCTTAACTTTAGGCCCTTCAAATCGTTCTAATTCTGTGTCATCTCTGGACCTGGAGGGAGAGTCTGTTTCTGAGCTGGGAGCTGGTCCATCAGGGAGCAACGGGGTAGAGGCCCTGCAGCTTTTGGAGCATGAACAGGGTATGCATGTGTGTTTCTGAATGTATAGTTTAGTTGTAGAGGTTTAGGGGATTTTAGATACAGCAGTCATCTATAAACAGACAAAGCGTCTGACAGCACCTTATCTTGATTTCAGCCACGACACAGGACAACCTCGATGACAAACTACGCAAATTTGAAATCAGAGACATGATGGGTCTGACAGATGACCGGGACATCTCCGAGACGGTCAGCGAAACCTGGAGCACCGACGTGCTCGGCAGTGACTTTGACCCCAATATGGACGAAGATCGGCTACAGGAAATAGCAGGTGGGTCATCGATTTGGGTCGCGTATTTGTAGACAATCATTGATCAATAGGCAAATGAACGGGTGTACAGATCCCATGCGATCACTGCATATTTTATCAGAATCAGTCATGAATTGCTTACCACAGGGACTTTGTTTATGAAGTTGATTCAGGGACATGTCATCATTTTGTGGTTTTGGGTGAGATGGCATCAAATAGGAAAAATCTTTTAGTCAGTTCAGTTTCTGCAAAGATATTGCTCATTTTAGTCTGTAAGAGGCATAAATAATTATTTTGTTAGTCAAATATACTGAAGGGTGGAAATATAGGCCCCCAGTGAGAACTGTTTTTAAACTAAAGGAATGGAATTTGATCTTTTGTATTTCAGATTTACAGATTTATGGAAACAGCTAAATAATAGTTGGTGTTGATAATTCTTTATCCTGAATCTATATTAAAATATAGGATATTGATATAGAGCATGATATTCTTTCACTGTACTGCGACCGACTCATGGATTTTATTGATTGTGCTGTTATCCTTTAATTATTTGCCTGGCAGGGAGAAGGAAGTAAAAATTAAATGAAGATGAAGTTAATACAAAAACAGTGGTTGATAAGTACATGTGTTATTATAGTATTCTAATATGTAGGATGATTCGGTTTCTGCACTTTGTTGAGCCAAAAGTGTGACAGAGAAAGATGGGTTGGAAAAAAAAAAATCAGGTTAATGTAATTTTAAACCAGCTGTAGAGATAATATTTGAGTCTTCTTCCTATTCAGCCCCTCATCTTCCTGTCTTCTTTCTCTCTGTCTTTTCTGTTCACATCCTTCCCCTGCCCATTTCTCTCGCTCTCTTTCTCTCTGTCTCTGACATTCACTCAGTCCCTGCAGTCTTATTGACCTTGGTTCCTTCTCATTTGCATCCACCATTTTTCATTCTTCGGAATATGGCGTTGGGGGACTTTTCCATCATTAAGTGAATTTACAGCGATTTCCTTATGTGTTTTCTCCAAGGGATTGGGTTATGAGATGCACATTAAATATCCATTAATACCTCATTATCCCACTGATAAGATTACCATGATAATGAGGCAGAAATTCTAATTGTTTCACTTCTTGTTGTGCCACTCATTTAATCATCCACCTGAAAGACAAGTACTCTGCGCCCCTACCTTGAAGACTGTAAACACGGACAGCGGGGTAGAGCTCTCCCACTGCCAATGAGAGCCCTGCCCCCGCCAACAGCAGCACACACTGTTGCCTGGGTGCTGGCACGCATGTAAGCTCATGCCATGCGTGTGCCACGAAGTGGAAGCATTTCGTACCAGGGGCACAGCTACCACAGGTTGACTTTCTGGTCATGAGCCTTGGACGCCCACTCCCACTCACACCTGCTAGCTCTTTTCCCTCGCCTCTGCATTCTTCCGCCTTGTTAAGCCACGGCTTCTCAAGCGGAGATGGAGGGGGACGCTGTGCTGAGGAGTTTGCAGGAGTGTAGACAAAGCAGTAATTTGGTTGTGAATAATGCTAGGTTTAATCAACTGCTCAAAGTCATGGCCCCAGAGGCCAGGGCAGGGTGAGATATTACTATTAACCCCTGACCTTTGGCAGAGTGGTGCAGGTGCCTGTGGGTCCCAGCATGGAATGCATGTGACCTCTCTGTGTGAAAAGCTCACTGCTTCTGAACCCCCTTCTGCGAGTGAGTGGTTTATCTAGTATTTTTGCTTATCTCTGGCCTTTTTGCTGTTGTTTGAAAGTCAGACCTGAAGATTTATTTATTTATTTTTATTGAATGTTTACACCTCAAATCAGTACATTAACGATGGAGAGAAATTTGCCTCAAAAGCGCTGCAGATGCATACGATATGATCCACAAGGATAAAGCGATCTGAATACATACTGATCATTTCCACACAATTTATTAAGTTCCGTTCACGAATCTGATAATTTTACCTTTATAAGCATTTCTGTGCGTACACATGTCTAAAACTACACACAACTTCTCTCTCGCTCGCTCACATAACCTTTAATACATCTGGACGAATTGCCTCATACGCACAGATCACATCACATCGCATGCCGACCTGGGGTTTTGAGACAAATTTAACGCGACCATTTTCGCACAATTCCACAAATGTAAGCTGCGTTCAGTTCCAGTGTAAAACTGGGACATCTGGGCTTTAAGTTGCACACAAATCACTGCACACATTTGCAAATCTCAGTATATGCTTGTGGATCATATTGTATCATATCGATCATATCCTCTGCAACCCTTTTGAGGCAAATTTCTGTCCATAACGAACTGTCATGGAGTGAATATAGATACAATTATTTCATGAACTGGTCGACTTAATAGCACTGACAAGTAAGTCATTCATCATGCCAAATACACTTTCCCACTCCCGAAGGGGTTAACTCTTTGTCTTTTTCTCTTTCTCTGTTCTCAGGGGCAGCTGCGGAAAATATGCTCGGCAGCTTGCTGTGTCTTCCTGGCACGGGTTCAGTTCTGCTGGACCCCTATGGTTCCACCATCTCAGAGACCACAAGCGAGGCCTGGAGTGTAGAGGTCCTGCCCAGTGACTCAGGTGGGGGGAAGCTAGGGTTTATTCTGCTGTTCCAGTGTCCTTTTGTTTTCACACTCATCCTCATTGGGTATTGTCTTATAGGTCTCAGGTGTGCGTTTGCATTCACATGTGTGCTTATTTATGCATGCAGTATATTTATGTTTCTTCCATATAGTAAGGAAGGGTGGGGGGAAGGGACACCAGGTGTGGTTGCACTGCATTCATACCAAAAATGTGCACGTGCATCTGTCATCATATTTGTATGCACTTGCTTGTCTTTCAGGGCAGATCTGCCAGTGCCAGTAAAAGGCAGCTTAGGGTTTCCTTAGAGGGACCACCAGGTGTGTTTGCACCTGTGGTTGAGCAGTGGGGAGGGAAGCGCAAGGACAGCAGCTGTCCTCAGTCAGCTTACATGGTGTCAGTTCTTTATCTGGCTCCGACTTGCACGATACTGCTCTGAAACTGGTTTGTGCATTTTTGTTGTGTGTTTGTGTGTCACTAATCAGTCAAAGCATCATTAACATTGTTACGGTGTCTTTGCAAGGCAAATGCATTATTACGAGTTGCAGATTATATTTAGTCCGTTCTTGCAAATTGAACATTTAGACCAAACCTTTTGTTAATGGGGGATTACGTGCTTGAGTCCCTCTATTGAAAACCAGCGTTTTGTGAAAATCAGTCGAGAGCTTTATTAACAGTGTTTCTTCAAAAAGCTTGGGCCTTATGTTAATTGAAGTAGTACACCATTTCAATATGTGCTGTGCAGAAATGACATGCATGAGTGCCTTGATTGCTTTTTTTTTTTTTTTTTTTTTGGTTACGTTTGCCGCCCCTGTTGTTCTCTGTAATGGCGTGATCGGAGGCGTGCTTCAAGTAGAGCGCTTGTTTCATGGCTAGGCAGCAGAAAACTACACTCCGAAGAGCACTTCAACAACACATTATTACTAACGAGCATGCAAATGAGTACCGCTAGTAGTGTGGAGCCTCAGGGTTCGACCCAACTGCTCCGCTGGGTAGCCACAGAATTGGCTATACTAGCTTTATTGTTTGGATTGGCAGTTATAAGACATGATCATGTATGCTTTATTTGTTTTTTTGTTGTTTTCTTTTTCCATGTGTACAAAAGAAGGTAGTGCAAAATACTATCATCACAGCAATCTTCCCTGAGTAAGTTCAGATTCTTGTGGCCATTTTCATAAGAGAGATTTTTCCCCCTGTTTTTTCATGTGCAGAAGCCGCAGACCTGAAGCAGGAGGAGCGTCTGCAGGAGCTGGAGAGCTGCTCTGGGGTCGGCAGCACCTCAGATGACACCGAGGTCAGAGAAGTCAGCTCGAGACCCAGCACACCGGGCCTCAGTGTCGTCTCAGGTATAAACACTTTGTCTTAAATCTACTTTATTGGCTTCTGTTTACTGTGAAAGGTCTCATTCTGTTTTTGCCTCATTTTGTTATGTTTCTCTACTGGAATGTCGTTGCTAAATTCGGGTTAGATAAAACCATTCACACTCTCCTTGGAAAGAGTGTGGAAAGAGTGGTCATGTTGTTAGGAGGGTCCTTACCAGCATAGTAGGGTCCAAGTGAATTTTTCTGTATGACGCAGAGGTTAATGTTCATTGCCTTGTCTATGGGCTTAGGTGCACGTGTTATGTTGACGTGCATGAAGTAGTATCCTAGATTAAGAAGCCAGTGGTGACGTTCCTGGTTCAGCTCACAGGAAAACGTCCCACGGGATCCAGCCGATGGATAGTATGCGTCTGATGATCACTCTTATCTGTGTCTTTCCCATAACCCACGGGGAGCTTACGCTACCAATTTAGAGGTCCCAGTGGGTTCCCGGCTGAGAGAGACCATACAGCATAGTCTAAAGAGAAAAATGTCCTCTTTTGTTTTAGAACCATTGCACTTGCAGTTTTGCCAAAAGCCTTGTTTCATAGGTGATATTGAGTTGTTTTTGTCCTGAATGTCAAAACACCTGTTTTGTGTGGGGGGTGCCACAGGTATCAGTGCAACGTCAGAAGATATCCCAAACAAGATTGAGGATCTGAGGTCAGAGTGCAGCTCGGACTTCGGAGGGAAGGACTCAGTGACCAGTCCAGATGGGGAGGAGTCAGGCCACGGTAGGAGTGTGTCACATCCCCACTAGGATGGCCAAACCATCAGTCTAGAGTCTGTCTGGTCACCATCTATCCCTGTCACTTTTACAGCTGTCACCAAAGTAAATCACAGTTTTGCTCCCTAAAACTGTAAATATGACTTGAGGTTATATCAAAGGGTTGCATGCTCTTTGCTGGGGAGCTGACTTTGGAGACCACGGTACAGGATAAACCAGCACTTCATAATATACTGGCCCAACCAATTCAACCAGCTCAGTGGTTTTGCAACATGTGAAAGTGCAGAGAGGAGCGCCCTAATATATTCACTTCATCACATCAGGAACATTTTGTTGCAGGTCATTTAGGATATGTTGAGTGGAGATAAAACTAACTAATTCCATCCAAGCCAGAGGCTGGGTCACGGCCTGTAGCCTGCCATACCACACTGAAGTAAGATGGCAGTAGACCGATGACATATTGCTTAATTTCACTTACTTTTTTGAAATATGGAGGCATTGGATGTACTGGTCTGGCCCACTTGAGATTAAATTGGCCTATTTAAAAAATGAATATTGGTGTGCATTGTAATTTCAGCGGCTCTGTAATGAATAGTCTTCTATATCTTTGTTGTTGTTTTTTTTCTTTTCAGGAGCACACCATCTGACATCTCCACCTTCACAGGCTGATTCCTTGCTGGCCATGTTTGATCCCCTCTCCACCGCCGAAGGTAATTTGCACTCCCAGAATGCTCTACAGCCAATGAGAGCTAAAAATGAGTATCATTAAATCCCTGCCATAATGTCATGGAATCGCAGAACAGCTTGAGCTGTGCAAAATTTACTCCAACCCCCAATTACTGGACATATTACTGTAAGTGCAAGTGAAATATCTCTTCATTGGCATCATTTAGAATCTCAAATTATTCTCAGTAGTCTTTGTTCTGGCTTCTGTGCATTTTGTTTGTAGTGCAGGTGGAAATGTTTGAGAGAAGAATGGTAGTGGTTGTGTGTGTGTGTGTGTCTGTGTGTGGCAAGGTGAAGGGATGACAGGTTGAGAGACCTCACCCCAGGCTCTTTGGCACTGTCCCCTTGTCCCACTGTGCTCATGGCACGAGGCTGCCATTGGAAGCTTTTCAGGAGAGCGTCTACCCTTGGAACAGGTGGCCTACACCTAGGGCTCATCTCCCACCTACATCTCTCTTTAGCAGTCCCCCCACATTTTTGTTTCTCGTGAATGTTATGTTTAGGGACTGCTCTTTAGAAGCAGGTGAGCTTTTATGGTACAGAGCAGCAATTTTTCCCCTCATAAATTGACTTGAGTTTTATTAGTATATTTAGGGCTATAAATAAAGATCCACAAATGCACTCGGAAGGAAAGAAATGAGTGCAGTAAGCTGTTAAGTGGGTAACTTCAAGCTCAAAGAAAATATAATCAAAACTAGGGTTTCTTGAATATTTTCTCAGTGCTTTTTTTTTTTTCTTTCTTTTTTTCCCCCCTTGCCTTATTACCTCAGGCTCCTCCACGGGAACAATAGTGAGGCCAAAAGTGCACTATGCCAGGCCCCCTCACCCCCCTCCCGATCCTCCCATCCCTGAAGCCAGTGCCCTGGGGCAGGAGACTCGCCACTCTCTTTTCACACCCCACTGCTTGGCCCAGTCCGAGCTGGAACACACCAAGCAGCGCCACTCGTTCCCTGACAGGCTGGTCCGCAGCCGCAGCTCTGACATCGTGTGCCCAGGTCGCCGGCCCACGAGTGACCCCGGCCTTAACCGGCGGGTCGCAGTTGAAGAGCGCGACCCTGCCGGGGCCTTCGCCTTGGGTCCGTCCTCATCCCCCAGCAAGGACTCCCTGAAAGGAGAGGTAACGAACTGTTGTGTAGTTGGGCTGCTTTCATAGTCGCCTTTCAATAAACCACCTGCTAATGTTTGATTATAATGTGCTAATTTACATTTAAAGGTTGAGGACAGAAAAGACAGCGACGATGAGAAATCTGATCGCAACAGGCCGTGGTGGAAGAAACGTTTTGTGCCAGCCATTCCCAAAGGTAAGGAAACGGGCTACTTGCAAGTCTTTCCCTGTGCCGAGAAATGAACTTGTGATCAGTGTGATTGCAGTGTGCCTTTTATATGTTTTGTGGTTGGAGGGGGGGAAGAAAACATTCTCTTAATCACAATGGACAGGAAATATCACACTTTAAAGAGCAGAGCAAAAAGCAATTTATAAAGTGAGAAAGAGACTGATGATCCATGTTGTCCACTCCATTGCTGATGTTCCAGTTGGAAAATGATGTTTCTTGTTGTTTGAAGTTGCTCTAGAGACGTGTCCAGTCCTTTTTCTCTCAGGTCTCACTAGCTGCAGATTTATATAGACTTTTCAAAGCTAATCAGTCATCAGAGGAGCTTTAGCTGTGTAGATTGTATGGCTGTAGCCCTCCCAGCAGTGCTGTCAGCCAGCGGCTAATGGTCATTAGATAGACCTCTCTGTCATCAGCACTGATAGATGACACATCTCTTGTTGAAGTTCTACTCAACAACCATCTCTCATACATCTGTCTGGGAAATAATGAGCTGTGCCTTCACAGAATTAGTGCTTATTACTCTTTGAGATAATGGTACTTCTAAAGTAAACATTGGATTGATATTCATAAAATGCAGGACTGGAAAAAGTCAAGGGCTTTGACGTCTAAACCGCCACCTCTGTAAACGCCATTGTGTCTGTCCTGCTGCTCTGCATGGTGATTCAGTCGTCCCGCAGAGCAGCAGCCTGTGCTTGAAAGGCCAACCCTGTCTGTTGTGTTCCTCACAGTGCTGTATTGGACGGCTGAGAGTGAAGTCCCAGGTAACGCTTCCATGCTGTCATCATTGAGCTAGCTTTACTGCTGGAGCCAGCGGCTGCGTGCCTTGCTGCTTTGTGCTGCCTTAGAACTGTAGAGCTGTGATGTGACACGGTGTAGCCTGAGTTCCCACAGTCATGTTTCTCATCGACTCCCGATTTTCTGTGTTTCGCTATGTTTTTTATTCATTCATTCACTCATTTTTTACTCCCTGGCGAAAACAGAATATGAATGTAGATATTTCACCCAACGTCTCCTGTGTGTGTGTCATCAAATTTTAGCATCTGTAACTCTGCTGTGTTGGTGCCTTTATGTCAATAGAATAAGCGTCAGTAGGGTTATGCACATCCATATACACTACCTCTTTTATAATTAGTTACAGTATGTCTTTGGGATATTCTGCTTTAAGCCAAAGGTCGAATTACCATCAAAATGTTTGCTTTTTTCTTTTTAAAAGCATTCACTGGTCTAATACTTTGTAGATGCCATGCATTACACACTAAGATTTTTCATCTCCCATACAAAAACACCAAAGACTTAACCAAAGTGGCTGTCAACAGGCGATTTGTGACCAGGTGAATTGATTGCCACTCTGTTTTAGTTAATCACACGTTTCTGCCCCACAGCTCCAATTGCAGCATTTAGGAAAAGGGACAAACAAGAGAAAGATGAAGTTGTCCACAATATCCCGCAAGGTCAGTCATGGTTTGTTTTCAGTCTTGATTGCTAAGCAGAGATCCACCACTGTGAGTTTAATTTGAATTCAAGCTTCTTTTTTTCCTCTTTCACCCTCACAGATGACCCGTTGCTCAGATCGAGCACTCAAGCCCAGGCAGCTGAGGACATCCTGGACAAATACAGGAACATTAAAAGGACCAGCCCGAGTGATGGAGCCACAGCCGGAGCCTCCTATGATGGTGCAGGAGGTCAGAGCAGAGAAAAAAAAAATCAAAACGCCATGCATGCACATAAGGTAGACATGCAGGAGACGTAATACATTAATATATATTTATGCTTTCTTTACTTTAACAGATCTTTGTGTTGAGGACAATGTGCATGACGCTCAGAGAGAAGACACTTTGCAGAACATTTCTGCAGATGATCTCCCAGACTCAGCCAGCCAGACGGCACAACAGCACGAAACAAAGTTCTCTTTCAGGTCATAATCCAGCACATAGCCAAGCTCTTTTTACACTGACACTTAAATTTTCTTGATGCAGATGATTCATAGATAGGGCTCAATTAATTTTTTTTCCCCCACAGTGATGCAAAGAAGAAGTTGAGGTTGGCTTTGTGTTCTGCAGACTCAGTGGCTCTGCCTATCATGGCTCCTGCAACTACTCGGAATGGGCTGCCTGATCACATGGATCCTGAAGGTAAAGGTGCTTGAACACCCAATAGTTAATATATCTGGTTTCATTTCATTTGATTTTTATTTTACTAAACTGAACATGCTGCCATGCTGGATTTGTATGAATATTTCCACTGAGTACTTAAAACAAACAAACAAACGGATTATGAGGTGGAATTCATTTAAAACTTGTTTAACAAGAAATTAGAGTGTACTAATTTAGAGCAGCACCAAAAGTTTCTACAGTGTAGGTATCTTTGTCACATACTTCCATTGGGAGCGAGGCACATGCCCTTAATGTTGGCAACCATCCATTCTGCTCAGATTGTCCTTAAGCAAGACACCAAATCTGTGCCAACTTCACCTTCTGAAGGTTTGGGGCAAGGTTGAAATATGGGGGATGTTGAAAAGTTCAGTGAAATATGGTCATACGCGTGTGGCCATATAAAATAATCTCAGTTTAATCGAAAATAGGCAAGTGTTCTAACACGTCACTAAGTAAAGGCAAGGAAAGGATGTTCTACCAAAACCTGATATCAAATAGGTTTAATACATTTATAAACTTTAATGTTACTCGTTCTTCTTTGGGGCTTTCATTGACATGATATCTCACTGTTGTCCAATGCACACTGCTGTCTCCTGTTTTCAGAAAACGAGATTGTCTGCTTCTTGAAGATCCAGTTAGCAGAAGCCATCAACCTTCAGGATAAGAACCTGATGGCCCAGATCCAGGAGACCACTCGGTGCGTCAGCCGCTTTGACGCGCGCACCTGCAGGAAGCTGCTTGCTGCCATTGCAGAAGATTACAGGTAAATCTGGAGGGTTTGGAAAGTCACCCTTATTTGTGTGTTTTAATTTGTTTTTTTTAATGTAATGAAACGCAGAGCTACAGTGAAAATGATAAAATGCCTGTGTTTCTCTTTGTTTCCTGTAGAAAGCGGGCACCATACATAGCCTATCTAACCAGGTGTCGTCAGGGCCTGCAGACCTCTCAGGCCCATTTGGAGAGGCTCCTCCAGAGGGTGCTAAGAGACAAGGAGGTGGCAAACCGCTACTTCACCACAGTCTGTGTTCGACTTCTCCTCGAGCATATGGAGTCTAAGATGCTCGATTTCATTAAAGGTATTTCAATGTTTTCACATTTATTTGAACTGAATTCTTGCTTTGCTTAGTCCTCCACATTAGAGATTCCTGCTAGTGTGACATTACTAAATACTTTAACATTGTTGTTAGTAGAATATTTTAATTTTTTTCCAAGTATTTGAAGTGCCTGCAGTCTATCCACAAACTCGAGCGCAGCAAGACGGTTACAGATACTAATGTCATTTATTGAAGATGCGAGGCTTAAATCACCTTCTCCTCTCCAGCGTTCCAGGGGTGCACAGCAGCCGATGACAAGACGGCAGCAGTGGAGGATTTTCTGCGCTACTTGTACGGCGCCATGGCCCGTGATGCCATTTGGCAGTATGCAAGCGAGGACCAGCTGCAGGATGCCCAGATGGCTATCGAACGCAGTGTTATGAACCGCATCTTTAAACTGGCCTTCTACCCCAATCAGGATGGAGATATTCTCAGAGACCAGTGAGTAGCACACTGCCAAGCAAAGTGCTTCACTAAGCAGTATTGGATTTCTTTTTTTTTCTTTTCTTTTTAAACTGTTAGGAGGACTTAAAACTGAAACTCGAGAGATAGCAGAACTTTTATATCTTGGCCTTTATACAAGTTCACTAAAGGGCTTTTGGCTCGGTGTAAAAAATACCCTGTAGGGATCCTGTGACTAATTTTCTTGTATGAACATTGCATGTATAAACAGATTGCATTCATATATGTTGGTGGAATCCATGAAAGCAAGTTTTGTAGGTCAACTCCGTTGTATTACGTGACTACATTTAATTCAAGTCTGGCTTTCTGTTTCGATTTACCTTCTTAGTATCCTGCTTTTGTTCATCTGTCAAAGCACTTTGTAAACAGTTGTTGCTGTGAAAGTAAGTTGATGTGTGTTATTGGTGGATAGATTGCGTTCTCTCACTGTTGTCTTAAACCCAGGTGTCTTTCCCCCCCTCCACACAGGCTTTTCCATGAACATATCCAGCGACTCTCAAAAGTTGTGACAGCAAATCATAAAGCTCTTCAGATCCCAGAGGTATAAATATATATCTATTTTTTTTAACATATTCTCAGTTACCAAAGAAGGGAGATACTTTAGAGATACTGGTACTTTAAAAGCTGATGATTTTGAAAAACTTTCCTGGTTGTAGGTTTACCTGAAGGAAGCTCCCTGGCCTTCTGCACAGTCCGAGATTAAGAGCATCAATGCATACAAGACGCCACGAGATAAAGTCCAGTGTATACTGCGGATGTGTTCCACCATCATGAATCTCCTCAGTCTGGCCAACGAGGATTCTGTCCCTGGAGCAGACGACTTTGTTCCCGTGCTCGTCTTCGTCCTTATTAGGGTGAGTCTGTTCTTTATTCTTCCCTTTTTATTACCACAATGTAATTTCTTCAACTTTAATTGTAAGAATTTAGATGACTTGTTGACTTTTTAAAATTAAAAAATCACCATCATAAAAACTTCTCATAAAAATGAATGCTGTGGCAAAACACCATAACGCCGCTGCTAAGCTGTGTATATTTTTAATATGTAAATATGTAAAAAATATATATATATAAATATGATGCTGCATGAGCTTCGTTGAGTGGCTAATGCGAGCCCATCCCCACGTCTCCTCCCCTCCAGGCAAACCCGCCCTGCCTGCTGTCCACCGTTCAGTACATCAATAATTTCTACGCCAGCCGGCTGAGTGGGGAGGAGTGCTATTGGTGGATGCAGTTCACCGCGGCGGTGGAATTCATTAAGACCATCGACGATCGCAAGTGAAGCAGAACAGCCACCTGTATGGGCAGACTGCGGGGGAAGGAGCCGGGAGACTGGGAGACTTCCCAACCAACTGCTCCCTCTGCACAGCTTATAAAACCTGGCCCTCAGCCTGCTCTGTATTTGTATAGCTTGTACATAGCCAGAGACGTTGAGAGATTACAAAATATATATTACTGTACGTATGTGAACAAATCCAGGGTTTGAGCCGTAGTGGGGGGAAAAAAAACAAACAAACAAAAAAAAGGCCTATGGGAAAAATTGGTAACATATTAACTTTAAACCTGATTTGAATTTTCCCTTTTATCTTCTTGTCTTTTCAGTCAGGTTTCCTTTTGGGGTCTGTATTAGGCATTTTATATATACATAATTACAATATGACATTAAATCAACATCCTGTATAAAGGGACCAGACTTCCTTGATGTGATCAATTTTTTTTCCCCCTCCCCGGGGTGAAAGGGAAAGGCTTCCAATTAAATTACAGTATAATGTTCACTAAACCCATTGTGACACAGGAATTTACAGTGAATGATAGTTACCGGTGGGATTTAGTGACTCATAAACACTGAGATCAGTTCACAATTAACCGTACTACTCCCAAGGTTACAGTATCAAAAAAACTAATAGGGCAGCTTATATCATGAACTGTTTACCCTAATGTGCATCGATTTGGACGTAAGGGCCCACATATTTATATGAGATAAAATGTATTTATTTCTGTCATTCTGTTTAATGCTTTGTTAATCTAGTTTTTAACAATGAAAATGCATATCATGCCAATTCAAGATGTCAGAGGCAAGCGATGTTACTGTAGACTTGCTAAAAAATAATGCTTGAGTTAGGAAAGGCACCTTAGCAGTGAGTAGCCCTTAGGTGAGGATGCTGGGTGATTAACAAAGACAGGGTGAGCTCATGCACAGAGCTTTGGTGGCATTTTTTAAAAAAAAATGGAAAATAGTGCCTTTGGTGGGGCACGCTGTACAGGTAGTTACTTTTTTTTCTCTCTAATATATAACCCAACATAAGAATAATCCCCACCCTTAAGTGCACACGTGCACACAAAAACCAAGACACACACACTACTCCAATGGGCCAACCATGTCTCATTGAGACATTTTTGTCCAGCCCTCGCTGCTGGCATCATAACATTACCGACTGTTGCAGCTCGGTCCCTTTAACGATATCCCCATTTCGGAATTCTAGATCCTACCTCAAAGTTGAAACCAATGAGCCTGATATCTGTCTGTACACAGTAACTGTCCTGCATTGGTTGACACCAGAGTACCGGATCTTTTTTTTTTTTTTTTTTTTTTTTGTGCAGTAGTTGGAAATGGTTGCAAACAGGGAAAGGAATGAAGGAAAAGTTGGATATTGACCTGCTGTGATGCTTGTTGTGGTCGCGTCACCCTTAATTAAGACAAGCCTTTGTTAGTGAACAAAGACATTTTAGTTTCTAATCTTATACCTGAGATGCCACATGTGTCCACATGGGCAGACTAGTGAACAATTGGATATTGGCTCTCTACCTCCTCATTAGTTCAACAAAGGGACTCCTGTTTATGTGCACTTATCCCCCCCCCCTCTTTTTTTTCTTTTCCCAATTTGGTGTGCTGTGATATCCCAGTGTCATTGTATCTTTCCAATTATAGAACAAGCATGTCTTTAATTCTCAAGAAATGACTAAAACTCCTTTTCTCTTGAAATCCTCTGCTTCATTTTTGTATACGGGCGTGCTACATGTATTATAGTTTTAAATAACCTGTTAGTTTTCACGGGAATTGACCTGACAGCACAATACACAGTAGTATAGAAGAGTAAATAATCAACACTATTGTTACTGACTTGCAGTTTATACTGAAGTGGTTGGTGTAGTACGTGAGTGTTTCCTTTTCTTTTCCTCTCTTTTCTTTATTTGTCTAGTGAGCGTGTGAGACGCCTGTGCGATTGGTTGACCCTCTGCCTCCTCTTGCATGAAGTCATTGAATGGTCTGTACACTGTCAATCATTGTAAACTGTTAGAATAGGATCAGTATTTGCCACAGGCCAGTAATTGAACCTGCAAGAGGATGCAAAGCTTCTGTGCCCGTGATACTTGCATATCTGAACTCAGTGGTTTATTTTGCACAAAACGGATGTATTTTCCTGGAAAATTTGAGAGGGAACGGTGCATTTTTTTTTTTTTTGGGGGGGGGGGCTTGTAGTCATCTAAAGTAACCATATTTAGATTTTAAAAAAATGAGTAGCAAAGATGAGCACCATGCTGTTACTTTCACACTGGTTAACAGTTTATGGGTAACATCACAAATGCTTAAAAAAAACATATGTGTATATATACATATATCCCTGTGTGTGTGTATATATATATTCGTCTACAGTAGCACATGCAAAGGATTTGTATGTGTATGTACACTTCCTTGCAGAGTCTGTGTAATCAATTTGATGAGAAAACCATGCACTGGAAAATCAAGTTGCAGGTTGCATCTATACTAATGAGGTTTATGTGATGTCACTGTAATTGGAAATACATACTGCGCACAGCTGATGAAATTATTTGGACCTGGCTAATGTTTCAGATAGCCAATCGTAGCAGCTACGAATTCCCCCACCACTCACTCCCAACTGAAGTGCTGATCTAAACACAAAAAACGCGTATGATTGTGTTGGACAAATTTGTAATTTTAGCCTTGATTGTATGCAAGCCACTCTGGGCAGTGGTGTGAAGTGAGAAGGCTAAAGGAGTTCATCCATTCTTCAAAGCTTTACTGTTCTGTTCCCTGTACGATTGAGCTGAAAGGCTGAGCAGAGGAGAGAAAAAAATAAGAAAGGTTTTACATCTTGCATCTAATTTTAAATTTTATTGTAAGCTTGCACAATTATGACATGCGGAGAAAGCCGGTTTGTCTTTACTGTGATTAATGCATTATGTAATTCTTTAAAACCAATAAAAGAAGCGGAAGTTTTCTTTCTTCCCCCTCCCCCCCTTGTTTTTAACATTTTAAAATTTAAAATTTTTTGCTTCCCTGTTCTTCTCTGGCTCCATGAGAACGGGAGTGTCACACACACACGCTGTACATGCACAATAGTGTATCGTTATTCTCTGGTTCCCTTGGACAGTTGTAGGTATATCTGGCTGACGGTTCACACAATAGAAATGAAGGTAAGTAAATTTATGCATGGAATATAATTGTTAGTGGGGGCAGTGGAGCAGCATCATCCAATCTAACAGCCACAAATAGCAACCTCTCAGCAAACATTTCATTACTGCTGACAAGTGTTTCGGTGGATTGTAATTGGAGATATCCCCTCATCTAAAAGCCCTCCTTACTTCACCGATTGCCTCCTCTAGTACACTTTTTTTTTTCTCCCTCTTTCCCATCATAAACTTCTTCGTGGGGTGCTTTGTGTCCCCTGATGATATCTTGCAAATGTTAATTTAAATTCAAATTTTAGTGTGTGAAGTTAATTAGTTGCATAAGCCAGTGGCTAGATAGGCCAGATTTAGCGATGGGATCTTACGACTATGTGGCACTTGGCTGATTTGAGATACAAGGAGGCTTTGTTTTGTATTAAAATTCTGTGTTTTTATTGGCTCATGCTTCTGGGGGTTAACGACACCAAGATATGCGGGTCCAACAAACATGAGGTGTGATATCCCTTGCAGTTTAAGCACAGTATCAGATCAGTGGAGATCATTTCTACAGGTGATTGCAGATATATGTTGAATAAGAGGGTTTTCTTTATTTTTTACGTTTAGACTGATATTATTTTGTTTCTTGAAGATTGGGTTGAAATTCCATGCAGGGGGATGGGGTGGGGGAGAATGCTTTCACTCACTGATACTTCCCTGATGTAGGGGGACAGTGATGAAGGGCCTTCCACCATCAGATAGTGGTCTCAGGAAATCGTACAAATTCCAGTGCAGGTTAAACAAGCACACGTGTATGAAAAGTTGAAAACCAAGATGAAGCATGATAAAAGATGTTGATGAAAAGCGTGAGAACATAAGGTCTAAACACAAATGTGTGTTTTACAGGGAACGGCACAGTGTTGGCTGAAGAGCGAAATCAGCTGCTCAATTTGCAACGTACAGATGCCTAAAGGGGGTGGTGACAATAAAATAAAGTAGCTTACAACAAGAAGAATGAAGCTGTACCTTTACAAAAACACAGTACCTGGAACTTTGCTGATTTGACTTTTATTCCAGTAAAGCATTGCTTAAAGCACGGATCCCGGCTGTGTTTATTTACATCAACTCCCAAGACCGTTGGCGTCAAAGTGCACGAGGACCAGTAAACAGCAGCACTGTTATCTTGGCTGGTTACATGATACTGACAGTGCAAATCCACGTTTTACCCAAAGTGTCCTGCAGATGGCAGGCGCACCATTCACGACGACGGTCTGCAGATCTGATCTGAGAGCGGCTCAGACAAAGAACACCACGGGGCACGACGGCCTGACATTTAAAACCAGTGGGAACTGCTGTCTGGAACTGGATCTGTTTTGTTTATTATGTATCCTTTCCATATTTAAAATTATTATTATTATTTTCTAATAATTGACGGATGGCTCAACCTATATTATTAATATTAGTAGTAGTATTCCTTTTATAAATACTACTGTTGCTGTTGTCGAATTACAAGGTACACACTAAATATAACGCAAAAAAGAAAAAAACAAAACAAAAAAAGCCAATTTTCTTCATTACTTAGCTCACGGAAAAGGTTACGCGTGGTTCCTCGTGGCATTTTCCAGATTTGGAAAGTACCTTTAAAGACACGCGCGCCCTCTTTTCACCCCTCACGTGCATACAAGCGCGTACATACATATCTGCTTGAGCTTACCTGCTGGTAGTGGCGGGAAATCTTCGCTAATGACTAAACAAACAGAACAAGGCAGAAACACGTCAATTAAATTACGCTTGTGTGTGTGTGTGTGTGGTGGGGGTGGGGGGTGCCTAAATGAACAAAATGTCAAATACACATATCAAAACTTAAATGAAATAGCCGCAAGGATGCGGGCAGAAGAGAAGATTAAAACTCAAAGGGATACCAAGTCTCCAGCGCCCTGAGGTGGTGAAACTGAAGGAGATACAAATAGCAAAAGTGAACACCATTCTCTTTAATAATTTCAGCCTCAACTACAGAGACAAAGGCGCTGAAAAGGAGATTTGTGTCTAATAGCTCTGGTCCATTATGAGGTTGCTGTAGTCAGTATTAAACTGTGCGTATACACCAAAATGCAAAGACCGGCAATAATGTTAGATTTAGCATCATTTCAAGAGATTTGTGGGCTGTTGTATTTTGCACTTATTGTACCATTGTTTTCCCAATCTGTCTTATAACAGGGATAACTTACATTCTCCATGTTTTCTTTTTCTACTCACCATAAAGGCAATCAAATTAGCTAAAGTGTCAGTTTACAACAGCACCTCTTAGGCTTCCTTATATTTTCCTTATATGATTGGAACAAAAAAAAGAACAATTTTCACAGGCTGGGCTAATCACCTCTGAGAGAAAGAGTGGGCGTTGACATCAAACTGAACCGTGGAAATGGAACAGGAATTAGATGCACTTAGCCATCACATGTTAATGGCAGCAATCAACAGCCAATTACCCGGCGTACTTGAGTACGTTGACAAGTGCAGGTGTACCCTACAACTAACACAGGTCTCTTTCGCGCATTTCCATAAAATCGACAGTAAACTCCCTCTCTGATTGAGCTCGCATGTTTCACTGAGGTTGCAATTAAGCGACATTGTTAGGGAAGTGTCAAGTGTGGATCATGAGGAAAAAAATACCTCAAGGGCAATAATAGCCTAACGTGCATTAGATCTGGATGCATGTAAATCCATAAAGCTGGTATTTGTTTGTATTAAAAGTGTCCTTGTTGCTTTGAGGGATGGTTAGGCTGCTCCTGCTGATTTGAACACTTTCTGAATCAGTGTTCAGAAATGTGTTGGCAGGCAGCATTTGTACAACTGGACAGTGCAGTGGTGTCACTGCCTGGCATGGCCCTCAAACTGAACATGATCTAGGCTGAAGATCTGCTGCTGATGCTGATCATCTCTGTCATTGGGGTGGATTTCAGGGCTCAGCTATGGCTGCTGCCCTGACAAGCCTCGGAAGACACACGCGCACACACACATGCATCAGCTCTGCACACACTGTGAGGCCAGCGTCCCGGCATGACCTACTTTGATTATTCTGTCCTTAAGCAACAGGTGATGGGCTTCCCCGGATGTCATCTGTGTCGTTGGCCTCTGTTCAGAGACAGCATTCAGGACCCAGGGAGAGCTGGCTGGCAACATGCCCGATCTACAAGTGAGCTGTCCTATCACTGACATCAAGTAAGCCGAAGATGTCATGTCTTCATCTTGTGAGAGTTCAATCCCCCTTTCAGGATGGATCAAGCTCTCTGTCGCTGGAGAGAGGGCTGTGCAGATAAGTGTAGTCATACTTCCTCCTGGGAATGTCTAGGAAATACCCGTGGGGTGCAGGCATGCTTAATAAAGGCTGCTTTATTGGTGATCATGAAGCAATACATTTCCCCAACTTGCTTGCGTCCTAGGAGGTGACACTAGAATCAGAAAACTCAAAAAACACATTTATATCATTTACGAATATCGACAGAAAAAAATGCATGTTGTATGAGCCCCGCATGACTTGATATTCAGGCTAATGTCCACCTGGTAGATATCACTGTAAGCTGTAGCAGTGCCCAGCTCTGATATCAGCAGCTGGTGGAGAGACTCCAGCTCAGATTGTGCAAAGCTTAATATGATGTAGGAAGAAAAAAAAAAAAAGGAACACGTAAAGATGAATCAGCATTATAAAACCATATTTTGGAAAGAACACTTTAACAAAAAACAACAACAACAAAGAATAATTTGGCCCAATGGTAGCATTTGAATAATGAAGGGTGACATAGTAATAGCACACCCCTCACGTGAAGCAAACATGTTTCACTGCATTCAATATATTACAATGACCACTGACAGTCCATTAGCTGTTGAGAACAACCTGTTCATTCCCTTCTCCTTCTATCTCTTTTGTTTGCCCTCAAGCTGCTTGACTTGTTCTACTTGACTCCTGAACCATTTTAATATCAGGCTGCCATGGGTTTCCTTCCTGTAAGCCAGTGTCTTCATATTTCTGTTTCTGCCCTACCAGACTGAGAGATAAAAACCTCGCTGGTATACTCTCCTAGTGTGTATTAAAAGCGGCAGTGACCCTGTTAACGGCCCTTTTAAAAAACAGGGATGAGAGTGCGCAGGAGGAACACAAATGTTGACTACGATATTTGTGTAAATATCAAGCAACACCTCTGCACATGTGGGGTCTTAGGATAAAGAGGGTTTTTTTTTTTTTTTTGCAAACTGCCAAATAAATAAATAAATAAATAATAAAACATATTTTTTTAAAGTACAGTGTTGGCAAAAATCAAAGAGATCAATATAACTCAGCATGCCGGTTCAGTTTTGTTTAGGGCTTAATGCAATAGCTAGTTAACAGTTCATATTAATCACTTTTGAAATGACATCAATAAAGCAGTCCAATGGAAAAATGGCAATTAAGCCTTTATTGGCCCAACGTGATCTGTGTTGTCAGAGGTCATGTGCAGCCATCGCTGGCACTGTGTGTGTGTGTGGACGCACAAGTTTGTGTGCTGGCGCGCGTTAAATAATGCCCAACTTTTCCCCCCTATGACAAACAGCCTCCATAAAGGATGCAGCCTGTCTCACTGCAGCAAAGCGCTTACGTGCCGTTTCTCTGTCACCGGCACTTCATTGCTTACTCGCAGAGGAGTCCACAAAGCTATATATTAATTAAGGATTTCAGAAACAATAATGGTGACAATAAAGACAGTCCTCCCTCTTTGTCCTCCGTATTCTGCCGTCAGACGACATTAGGAGGCATGTGAGAGGAGCTAGGGGAGGAGGAGGGGATGGCGCGATAGAGCCCCCTTCTCTCCGAATGTAATCTCCCCGATGTTACATGGTGCAGCCTAAACTGATAAATTGCAGATTAAATGGCGGCCACACTCCACTTCACCCTGCAGCCCGCACCACACCCCCTTAGTTCCTCACATTTTTGCTATTCACTGCCTTCTTGGCCTGTCAATTCTGCCTAATCGTGAGAGGCACTAAAACACCAGGTCTTGACAGAGCTAGATCAAGAATGATGAACATCTCTCAATGGCAAAAGACTCGTGCTCCTAACTCTACTAGAAGGCTCGCATCACTTATGCAGAAATCAGCGGCGTGCCAGCATCCAGGAATTATGCCTGCTGACAGGAGATGCATGAGGTACGCATTGTGCGGCTGGAGCAGCCTTGACAAGTTATAGTTAACTGCAGCAATGGCGACCCCGAACACAAAGGATACAGCGGCTTATTAATGGTGGAGCATCCATGTCAATAATCCCTGCTTTTGGGTTGTGTCCAGAGTCATGCATCTTGCCCCTACAAGTGGCACGTGCGGTTAGTTTTTAAGGCATATAAACACACATACTAACACACACAGACACATACAAAGCACACGTGGCCTCGGCGTCTGTGACCAGAAAGCTTTCTTTTCCTAAATGAATGGCACAGCAGTAGGGGAAAAAAAAGAAAGGTGAATTTAAATATCAATGTATATGTCTGTGTTAAATTATTTATCTGTTTCCTCAACAACCAAGCCCGGGGAGATGCACCTCCTCCCTCCTCCTGACCTAATCCATGAGCGTGAATACAAAGAAATAAGTCATTAAATTCCTAACTGCATGTTGCTGATGTCGTCTATGGAAATATTTGTAATGTATATTCTAATTTTTCCGAATAAATTAGGCAGTGTTGCATTTCCATGTAAATTTATTCAAGGCGCAAGGAAGAGGAGTGTGGGGGGTGCGCTAAGATCTGCTAGATTATGCATAATTGTGGTATTGTAGCCCTTATTTCTACATCTAGCTCCGTATTGCGTGGTCATTAAATTCTAAAATAATGGCAACCTCACAGCTTCTCTGTCCTAATTGCCCCCTTCCATACAGTTGCCTCTTCAAGACAATATGATGAAGTGTGCTGTGGGATGTGTTAATAAGATGGCATTTCTAAACTGAGCAGGACAATACTTTTGCAGTTGACTCGCCGCGTATTGAGTGGAACGACTTCGCTCGCTCACTCACCTTCGCGTTTGTTTTGTCTTTTGACTTTCTGATGAGTCAAAGGAGGCAAACGGCTGAGCCCGTCCTGACATGTCAGGAGGAAAGTGGGGATTTCGGCCTGTCTCCACTCATCTCTATATCTGCAGAAATCAAAGCGGGGAAAAGCCTCATTAATAAAAAGACACGTCTCTAATCCACTCGGTGGTTGGAAGGAAATTTCTTTTAATGAAATGCAACATGTTACCTAATTGCACGGCTGAACCATGTGCACAGTATACATTTCAAAGGGGAAAAAATATGCACAAATTTCAAAAGTAGAATCTCTCGACTGAGACTGGGTATGATTGAGAGAAGGGGAAGGAGAGATCAATCTTTGTGATGATGTGTGAAAAGGGCAAGCTCTTCGCCCAGCATGTACTTTTCCTCATTACCTTTCATTTAGCAAGAGAGCATCTTGATGCTAAATAAGCAACTCAAACAGAGTCTGGTGTTAGTTTTCTGCGGCCGCTTTGGAACCCGTGTGTCCTTGTCTGTGCATATTTGCAAGCCCGCATTTCACACTGTAAGCTTTAGTTGCATGCTTGCATGATAGAAGGTTATTATAACATGCTTAAAGTGTCCCCCAGTGGACATTTTATCCATGCAGAGACTTGGAGGACTCATCAGCAGCAGTTCTTTGGGCCTGCGCCCCTTTACGCACACAGGCAACACCCCCCGGAGTGTTTCCCACATAGCATAACCCACCTAAACATCCTGTCTGCTCGTTCCTCCTATGACGTTCAGCTGTGCTTCATCTCCACATCCTTAAAAGCAGAAATTAATGACAAGCACAAAGCTGCTCATTTATAATTGCTTCATTATACTGCTGTGCTCTCCTGACAATAATGGTGTTGCTGGTGTTTTTCTAATTATATGGCTTTTTTTTTTTTTTTTGCTTGTTATCAAGGACTTCAGGTAATTGTGGAGAAAATAATGACTGCCTGCCTGCCTGCTTCCTCTGTCTCTCATGGATTGCACATCACAAAAAAATCCTCAGTGCTACCAAGAACCTTATCAAGGAGACCGTTGGGTTGCCTTTTAAAAGCCGACTCCATTTACACTGCTAGTCATCAGCGGCCCAGCGTCTCGAGCGTCTCTAATGAGCAACTTGTACTGTGTTTAACTGAAGGTTTATGACAGTCTACAATTAGCTTCTAGACTCAAATCACAGGATTTCTCGTTTCTTATTTGTTTTCTGTGCTGGCTTCACTGAAACTTCTCTTACCACTCGACATGGCCGGGGGAGGAAAAATAATCTAATATGAGGCTAATAATACGAAAAAAAGCACAACCCATTCTGTGACCATATGTGTCTCTTATGAAAAGTGCCAAATATGATTTACATCAGTGATGATAACATCACTAATAATGCTGTCTGTGTAGTGTGATTTCATTCAACTGTGGGGCCCATTAATGATTTGCATTTAATACCCGGTGCGCTCTGCTGTTCCTTTTCTGTGCAACATTGCCGGATATGGATGATGACATTATAATAATTAAAGAACATTATGGACAGAGGGTGCTTCGCTATTTGCTACCATGCGTAATGGCGGCCAAGGCTGTTATTTCTATTTGAAGAGTGCATCCATGTGTGAAATAATAATACTCCCTCCAGGAATACTTTTGTCATATTTTATTCGTCAATATAAAAAAAAAAAGAAAAAGAAGAAGAAAAAAAGACGGAGCAGAAAAACATAATAAAAAATGAACGCTCGCTCTTCATTTCCATCCTTCTTTCTTTTGTTTTTAATTCTGCTGTTGCAGCATCCAGCACACCATTGCTGTCTGAAAACCTCAGAGGCGGACTTAATTAGTTGCTAAGAGAAAGCTGCCAGTGGTGGGGAGCTAAGAGAGTGGGGCAGATTTTTTAGTTTGCTCTGAACTTTGCTAATTATCAGGTAGGATGTAATTTTCTTCATTCCCAAGAGGCGCCCAGCAGAGAGCTGCGCCAACTAAAATGGAGAGAAACAAGGCTAAACCTGGGAAAAGTATGAAATATTGACTGTTCTCAACTAATCCTTTTGTTTCTATTTCTTTTTCCAGTTCACTAGGATTTTTTTTTCTTAACTTCTTCCCCTGCCACTTCTGGACGTGTGATTATAGCCTGATGCGGTGACACATCGCGGACACTTACCTGAGAGGGTTTGGGAGAAAACGTTTGCACAGAATAGTGATCACGGACAGGTGGAAACAGGATGTAGTGTGGCTCAGAATGTGGGGGGGAGCGAAGCGAGCGCGTGGCGTATATCATTTATATCCAGCAATGTCGGAGCACTGACAGGGACTGTGTTTAGCAGGTTCCTATCCCACATGCATCACATTATGATTCTGAAGTGCCTCAGACGAAAGAGGAGGTTGAATTGCCGTTGACCTGAGTGAGCTAAAATGACATAGATTCAGACAAATAGAGCACTGAGCTACGCGGGGAAACAAGATGGATGTCTAGTGGCAGCACATCTGCACGGGCTCCCTCTCTCGCTCTCGCTGCGTTGCTGAGCCCAAACTTTTGACATTTTCGCCACGTCTGAGGCGGCGTGGATGAGCACTTAACGCGCTTGCGTACATGCAATTTAAAACTAAGAAATTTGTCATTTTCTCAATTTGCAAACACATTTCTTCGCCATGGCTCCGGGAAGATCCTTTAACTGCACGCCAACTTGACACTCGGGTTCAGGACTGTTTGGAGAGCTGTGTTCTAAATTGTCAACGGGAAGTTTTCCGAGCAACTTTGTGCAAGCATTCCGGTTTAAATCTTGGCAGACCCTTCTGTGTGTGTGTGTGTGTGTGTGTGTGTATCACCATGGTTGCGGCGTCTAATATGCACGCCCCAGTGCATTGAGAAAAGAGAGTACTTCTTCCTCACTTGGTTTAATTGTCCCTCAGAGACCTGTGGAATTGGAATCTAAGTGGAATACCAGTCTCTTTCTCCAAGCCTCACCCCACCACCACCCCCACACCCTCTTTCTCTTCCTCTCTCCAGAGTTGGAGCGGGGCCCTCGGAGACTCTTGATTTGGCCCCTGTCTTTATTTCATCACAGGCATCTTCTCAGCACAGCCCTCGTTCTCGGTGCTCGAGCACCTCGGCGTTAGGCTTTATTAACCCCCTAAGCAAGAAGTACCTAAGGGAGGTCAGACGCTGGTCGTTAAAAATCTATTGTGACTTGTCTGAAAAATGAATAAATGAGCACATTATTTCCCGCCCGTTCCACCGGCCCGGTGCACTGTTTGTCTAATCAGTTGCGGGAGCAGGCAAAGTCAACCAGGGTTGACATGCACATTTTATTTAAGTTTTTGTCTGTCAGAGGAGTTTAAATGTGTAATGAACAAAGGAGTGGTGATTTGAAATATAATCCCATTACACTGATGAAATTACAAAGACGGTGAGGGTTCACAAATCATGCTCATTGTTTTCTATCATGAGCGATGCCCCTGTTGAGGTTGTGGCGCGAGGAGGAAGGGCAGGCTATGAATGAATAGTGACAGCACTGTAAGGGGACTGCGAGTGCAGCAGCGGCCTGGTTTCGGTGCACCTCCCTGTGCACGGAGATGCTAAAGTGTTTTCTTGCCTCTGCCTCGGCTCAGGATGAAACAGAAATGCGAAATTGGAATGAGAGAGTGCTGCGTTTCCTGTCACGAGTAGACTGAGAGGAAATTCTTGGATTCTTTTACTAAAAAGCTGGTTAACAAAATTCGTCATGTGGCTTTAAGCCAGCAGAAACAACCGGGGGATTTTAAGACATCTAGTAGTATTTTGTTTTTAAATATTTGATTCGGAAAACATTTCTGATGCCTCAGTGACCACAGCACATGGCTGTTATCAAGATTTGTTTACTACTTTGAGTATAGTATGGACTGCATCTACAAATCATGACTGAACCCTTCATTTCTCTTTTCAAGTCGAGCTTGCAAGATGTTGTCTCAAGGATTAATATAGCCATGCGTGCATAGGCTGCAAGAGCACTTTGATGTCTGCCTTTGATAAGGAGGGTGCTGAGGCCCGTGGCGTAGGAAAAGTTGCATCTAACTCTAGGAAAAAAAATATATTGCAGAAACTTCTGTTTTAGTTTCCTACAGCTTTAATTGGAAGCCTCATATGACCCTTAAACAACATCATCTGAAGCTAATAAGACTTAAAAAGTACATCTGGCTGTAAAATGCTTACCATTTTTAACACTAATGAACTGAGGCGTGCAGTAGAGATAGCCAAACTGCAGGGAGATGTACAGTATATTCTGGAGAATTCCCCTGCTGCACGGGAGCTCATAAAACACATCTGAAGACAGGAACTTGTATCTGGTTATTCGTGTTTAATTGGAGGCGCTGAGTGATGCAAACTAGGTTTTAATGCCCTCCCCTGCTGCCTGACTACAAGTAGCATCAGTGTTGCCACCACTCCTTTTTCCCCCATTTATCCTTGCAGAAATGACCAAACGCACCGTTAACAACGGTTACAACACAGTGTCGCAAACTCCCCTGCAAATGTGGCACAACATGCAGATATTATGAGCTAAATGTGTCTAAATGCCACAGTTTTGTTTCGTTCTACCGGCACGTATGGAAGAGCAGGAGCGTTGTGACAATGCTGCCAAAGATGTGACCCTCAAGGACGCCTGCTTGTTTCGGATAATTTCTTTTTGCTTTCTAATAACTGCTTATTTACGATGCGACATCTAAATCCTGACCCGATCAAGCTGACAATTACTTAATCCAAAACACAGCAAGCGGGATGCTCATCTAAGTCTTTAGACAGCAGAGACTTTTTGATATTAATTTTCTTTACCCGTCACATGGCGTCTGGCGAGCTTCGTCGGATGTCCGGCTTTTGTTTGGCACACTGCTCTGTCTCGCCCGGTTATGCTCTCTTCAAGGCTTTGATCTTCTGCATGTACAATATAATAGCTCATCCTGTAAACATGGGAACAGATTGAATAAAGAATACTTTACTTTCCCTTGGCCCTGGAAAACAGTTCTGTCATGTGCTGTCCACGCTCATCTCAGCTCCAGGCTGGCTGTGGTGCTTTTATTCAATGTGACAGAGGAGAGCTGGGGACTCTTTCTCCTGGCACCCCGGTACTCGCCACACTGACACTCTCCTCTGAAGTGCCACATTAATTCTAATAAAGCACTGCCTTACCAGGGCCCACGAAGACCAGGGCTGTTGGAGGGGGCAGACGCTAGTATAAATACCAGGCTTAATGAAGGGAGGCAGTGGTGGCGCAGGTGGTGTGGCAGTGCAGGTGGCACCTCTCGCCCCCAGGCTCCTGGGTGAGTCCGCCGCTGCTGCCACTCCAGGGGGCACAGCAGCAGAGATTGCATTTTAATTACCAGGCACACCTTGTCCTCCTGATGGGTCACCGCCTTGGAGGGAGTGAGCGTGCAGACATGCCTGTTTTCAGACCTTCTTTATCTCTACCTGCATGTTTACAATGAGATACTCCCCTAAATGTTGTAGACTGAATAGGAATTTTATTGTTCATGCCCGGCCTGTCACCACTCAGCATAACTAATTCCGTACATGGGAGAGGGCCGGCATCTTGCCTGAATTATGTGCACCTCTCTCCCTGTGGGGAGGCATCCATCCAGCCCCAGTCATTGCTAACCCTCCCCTTGAGGAGTTCTATCCACAGGGAGGTCCACACCTGTTTCCTTCACCCCTCCCTCTCCACGCTGGAAAAATCATCTCTCTCCCTCTTCCAGTGGTAACTCAAAACTCTTGACGTTTCAAATCCTTATATTAGTCGGGCTTTTTCGGTTTGGGGCAAGTGGCTGTACCTGGATGAGAAATAGATCACTGTTTCACTGCACCCATCCCCTCCATGTGTCAAGACCTGGCACAGATGGGTGATGAGAGGGTTTGGATTTAGGAGAGAGTGTTGTATGTCCAGGACGTGTGAAGACACTACCCCACCACCTACGCCCCCTCTCCCTCCCTCTCTGGGGATGTTTCTGTCAGCACACAGCAGCCCTCAGCAGCACAGATGTTGTTGCATTGTCTGAAGCACCAAAGCTCCGATCAGCCCAACTGGGAGCTCCTACTCATTAGCTATTGTCTCTGTGTCTGACTGGGCCTTTGATGAATGCAGCAGTTAGCCGAAGATCAGACACCAGACAAAGAAAACAGAAACCCAACCATCTATACATATGGCTCAAAAGATAACACCCGCTGTGTTCAACATGTTCAAATGACCATTGCTGATTAAAATTTTTTGACGCGCAGCCGTGTGCAGCTATGCAGTGCACAGCTCAAGTGGATGTTTTAGCTTTTTCTGCACTCAGCAAACATGCAAGATTATCTTAAGCTTTGCGTTTACAATGAAGAGCATGGGCTCTAAGCTCTTCAAAATAAAAGGGCATTGTGTCTGCCACTTGAAAACTCTGCTCCCCTCTTTGCTTACTCACCCGAAGAAGGGCCATGCCATTATTTATTTAATTCCCCCTCCTTGCATTCTTTTCTCTTCCCCTCCATGCACCTACCCATCCAGCCAGTCAGCCAGCCGGGCTATGAACACATTGCGGGGCCTGAGGGCAGTACTGTGGACAACCTGCGCTGTGTTCACATGGCTGAGCAGAGAGCGAGTGAGGAAGACTGGCACGCTGAAACCAAACAGGTGTATGATTCAGAGGCGTGAGCTGTGAAGGGTGAATTTTTTATACAAGTCAATGTTGCTTTTGGAGCAAACAGCGGCTTGGATCTGTCCCAGAAAACATTTACACACACTGTGGCTTTTTTTCTTCTTCGTGTTTCACAGCCAGCTTATCAAAGTCTGTGAGAAAATTACCATTTTTGCTCTTACTATTATTAGAAGGTACTGGTTTGAGTAACATCAATTATTATGACAGTAAAATATGAGCAAGAAAATGATATTCAGTTGATGTGAATGTCAGCCAAGGTAAATGTGCTGAAGGTTCTTTGTTTAGACACAGAAAACTGCTGTTTTCGCTCGCAGTCTGTTTATTTATTTCAAATAAATCCCTGTTTCACCAGCTGGAAAAGAATATCATCACATTTTTGTGTGAGCGGAATCCTTTGAAAAGATGTGGACAACTAAAGGATAATTACAGAGCAAGTTAAAAAATTTTCATGAACTGGAACAATGCTAAATGAATATTGTGTCATAATCAGTGGTAATAAAGAACACCATAGTTTTTCTTGTTTTAATTTCAAAATGTCACAGATTATTGCTTCCACAAATAAATCCCATCATTTTTATAATTATTATTTTCTGTGATTTTGCCATTTTGTCAAATGGTGCCAAACAACTGTGATCTGTATTCTTCCTGCAGCACAAGAGAACGCAACAATAATTTTCAAAGAGCCCTGTTAAATTAATTGGATTTAGAACAATATGGAAACAATGTAAAACGCACACTCTGCCATAGTTTCTGTTCTTTAAAGACATCAATGTAAGACGTTAGAGATTTCAAGTTGACGACTTTGACAAGTTGCAGTGGGTGAAATGTCACTACTGTATGTCAGTAGATTGCAAATTGCATTGAGCCAAGTTCTGTTTTCTTACACCTCCCAATTCAAGTGCAATATCCTTACTGCAGTGGCCCCTGTAGGACAAGCAGCTCTTGCCACCGTTCATTCGAGTGACTGTAGGCTGTCAATCCACTGTTTACCTCAGCTGTCAATATGTATCCATGCGTATTTACTCTGGGGGAGACTGTAAAGCTTTGTGAAAGGAGTCGAATGAATCAGTGGTGCTCATATCTGCTGAGTGACAGCGATAGAGAGGTGAGGATCAGCTGAGCTTTTCTCTTGGTAAGTCTGTGTTTTTGCTTCTGTTAGCTACTGTTAGCCTGTGTCAGTGGAACTTTAGCTGAAGTGGATCTAACATTGTGGGACTCTACTACTAAGTAAATAAACCAATCTTTTTTTTTCAGCATGTGATTTTAAGGACCCTCAAGCCTAACCTTAGCTAGCATAATGTTAGCTTTAATTTAGTTTATAACCAGTTGCTGTCAGCTGTCTGCTGACATTAAGTAATTGTAACAATATTGGTAATAAATATGCATGTTTATGGGCATTTTTGTGTGTTAGAACCCTGACTTCAGTTTAGGAAATGAGTTTTGAGGCGAGGAGGAAGAAGATGACATTTTAATTTCTTTGATATACAGTGGAACCCCAACTTACGAATACCCCATTTAACGAAAAATTCAAGTTACGAAGACACTTAATGGCAATATTTCTGCCCGTGTTGCGGCAAAATGCCCGCGTAATGAAATCCGCTGGCTCTGATTGGCTGAGCCCAGAAAGCCTACAATGCCCACAATGCCTTCCGAATCATGTGACAACCCCCTTGGCTTTGTACTTGCGTTTTGCTGTTCCACTTGAACGACGTATTGTTGTTGCAGTTAGCAATTAACTTATAGCCTATCGTTCACTCAAAAGGAGCGATGGGTGCTTCGACTTACGAAAGACCCTCGGGAACGAATTAATTTCGTAAGTTGGGGTTCCACAGTACTAGAATTGGTGATGTCCATGTAAGCCACTGCATTCAAAATGGCAGGACAACATGGTGGCATCTACAAACTGGCTCCCACTTCTATGTATTGTTAATTGATTTCTTCTCTTGCAAACCCAACAGTTGGTTAGATCATGGAATTACACACTAATCAGTGTATATTTTAAAGGATTCAATATTCTTATTTTTAATTAAATAAACAAAAAAAACCCAAACAATCAAACAATTGATTTTACATTTAATATGAATAGATAATATAACTTATTATCTACCAATTTTGCTAGCTGATTTTTGATTTGTAAAATATGTTGGAAAACAAAACTTGTGATGGTTACTCCCAGGTAAGGACAATGACACCATTCCACATCACTAGTTTTAGTCTAGTTTTAGACTTTTTGCAGTTGGTTATACTGACTGTGATAACTCAGTGCTTGCTGATAACTGTAAATATAATTACAGCAATTATTTGGGAAAGAACATAAAGATTCTTACACACAGTTTACAAGCCATGAATTTGGCGACATCTAGTTTATTTGTAGGTGAAACCCAAAGAAAAGAACCATTTAATCCCTCACTGCACACTAAAACTGTGGGTGGGTACTCAACTTAGACTGACGTATGGATTTTTAACACAGATACTGATACCAATATTTGGCGATTAAAAATCCAATATATTGGTCAATATATATTTTTTTCGTTCAGTCACACAAGACATAAACACATTTCTGTAACTCTGTCTAGTCCCTACTAAGATAATATGACAGTGAAATGTAAAAATCTGTTTAAAAGAGTCAAGAATTACTCTTCTTTTACTCATTTTTACTTTTTAAATTTTAATTTATTGACTAATATTAAGAAGAAATCGGTGCACTTTTCCAGACTTTGGAATACTGTAGCTAAACCATGTTTTGACCAAAATAAATGTCTAATGTATTACATTAACTACAATTAAGGTAACTTACCTGAAAATGTGTTACACTTTCAAATAGCACATAAAATACACAAATGTAGGTTTCATGTATTGAGCCATTAAACTGTGAGTGTCACTGTATTAAAATGGAGAGCTTTTTGGGTACATTTGGACTCTTTAGGTTGCCATTAGCGCTGCAGGATTGATTTTCTAAGCAGTGAACTGGGGCTCCATAACCAGTATTATACTTTTAGCAGTAATAGTCATTTTTGCTGCTTTTTTTCTACCAGACTTATAATCAGTGGCAATCAAAGAGAATTAGAGCTGCCGTACATTCAGCAATTTCCCACCCTTGTTCTCTCTGACTGCACCTCGACAAAAAAGATTTTGACTCACAAACTTAGGAAGCATATGTTTAAGAAGAAATCGGTGCACTTTTCCAGACTTTGGAATACAGAAATGACACAATGTCCCAGAGGAGTCACTAAGGAAGGGGGCATAAATCTCTGCAGAGTCAGTCCTTGACGGCTAGACCTTGGGGTTAAGATAAGAGACCATGTTAGTGGTTATTAAGTGAAAGTTTCCAATCGATAGCCAGAGAGACGTAATCAGGGAGGGTTTAATTGCAAAGGGGAAGACATCTATTCACGTTATTGCAGCAGCTGTCCAGAAAAGCTTAATTTTTTGCCCCAGAGTCTCCCCCCCAACATGTGACTTCCCGTGACCTCCTGCAGGGCTACTGCTTGGACTCTGCAGAGGTGTCAGGCAGTTAATGATATCACTCCAGTTTTATTTTCTGACATTTGTACTTGTATGACTCATCTCTCCACACTGCCACATTTTACTGATGTAAAAAAAAAAAAAGACTTGGCCACACTGCTTTTTAGCCAAGCTCAAAGCAATCAAAACAGCACACATTCACAATTATTTTCACTTGATGTAGCCTTTTCTTCACCAGTTTACTCTAGAAAACAATCTTTTTGTTGTCACAAAAGTAAGAATCAAGTCAACATGGAGGAAAACCTTATCGGCTTCCCAGAAGGAGACAAGAAAAACATATGACTACAACTCCTTCTTTATGACTTGGAATGCTCTAAACCATTAACCTTTAAAAATTAGATTTACATCTGCATTTGTCAACCTCCACCGGGTAAATCTGGCAATAAACACCTCAGAGACTCCAAACATCTCCCATGCCCTCAAAAAAAATATTTGGGTCTAGTTATATATCAGCCATCAATTACCACTCATGCAAAATGAATCATGGCATAGTTCTTTGCTGCATGCTGTCCGGTACATCAGTAGAGGAAATAAAGTACAATGATATGGTGGAAAAGAGTAGAATTTCTTAGCAATTTTCCAGCATTAATCACTTCAAATTCATTGTGATTTTTGCTAACTGGGCTCTACTCAATAAAATGTTTAAATATAAGGATTGGGCATAGCAGATAAATTGGATTCTCACAAAGGAAATTGGGCACATTATTCAGCGAAGTGGTTGTCTCTTTTCTTATTTAAACAGACTTGGGTACATTATGTTGCATGGTTCTAATAAGCATAAAAGCCCATTCATTTCTGCACAAGCCCCTATTCTGCAGCAGCCTGCTCATTTCTGGCTTCATGTGCTGCTTGATCACCAAAATCCAAAATCCAAGGGCGACTTATTGTAGGGAATTTCATGCCATGAAAAGATGATGACAATGATGATGATGTGAATGGATGGCTGATGCCACATCAAATCCAGTAGATGTCAGTAAATTGGAACATATGTTACTTAAAGGATAACATCATGATAATTTTCCTTCAAGATGGCTCATAAAACTGGGATTTATTAGGCTAAATCTAAGAGGATGATAACACAGATAATTTTTAACGGAAGGTTAAATGCAAGAATCAAAAGGTAAAAATGGACCCGTTGGGCTTGTATCAGCTGCATCCTACAGCTCTGTGCTAAAATCGGAGCAGTTTTTATGCACTGTGGGGTGTTCCCTTTCCATTACATTTTATAGCTTAAGGCATAAAAATATACAGAACGTTTTCACGGATAATAAAATCCCAGATCTTTACATGATAAGAAGAACGGAGACACAAGGTAAAAGAAATCTAGCTTAAGCAAAGCTTCTGCAAGATATTCCCTCTGCTATTTGTCCCAACGCTGTCCCACCAGAACGAGGAGCGTGTTCAGCTGCTCGCGAGGCGTACCTCCTCCCAACGGGGACACGGAAAGCCTGCTCAGATGCTAGCACAGAGCACTTCCTCTATTCCCACAGATGCACCTTTAAAATAGGCCACATTGGAGAAAACATGACTTTTCACTATTCTAATAAATGGGAGCCTGCCTGTTTATTATTAATGACATCCCAGCACACTTTTCAGATTTGGTTGGTGTTACGCCATGTGAGTAATTTATATTCATGCCAGCGTGAGAGCCTGTGTGTGTACGCTTACTGTCTTTTTACTGTCAGCTTTGTGTAGTACTTCCATGAAATGTTAATGTTTACCAGGTCAGTCCTGACCTTCTTAATCCTCTTGGTTATTAATACGGTAAAGCCTACACAGAGGAACAATTAATCAAAAACACCTCTTTTCTTTCCTTTTTCACCTTTCATACATATTAATTATATTCAGCTGCCTTGGGCTGAGGAGTGCATTAACATGTATGTACCAGCGCAGGGAAATAAGTCAAAAAGCAGAGCAACTCTGCCCCTACAGCGTGAGGTAGTTCCTCAGGATTAGCCTTATGAGGGCTGAGTGGCAGGAACTTGAACACGACAGAGCACTGATACACTTTCTTGTCCAGACAATTTCCGTGCCCTACTTTTAAAGCTAATTCTACACGGGCCCCCCAGGTTGTGTGTGAAGCATCCTGGTGGGGGGGCGGCAGTGGAGGGTGTCAGTCACAGGAAGACCAGACTGCCCTGGAGCGAAGCTGCCGGTCCCTTCTCAGAGGGAGAGGGCTGGGGTGGGGTGGGGGTGACGGCGAGGGTGATTGAAATAGAAGTTGAGATGTAGGACACATAAATAAAGTGATTTTTTTTTTCCTAGAATACACTTCCCTCTCCTCGCATTTACATAATACTCTACCATGCACCACCATCACTTCTATAAGCCCTGAGGTTTATGGAGTCATGTGATGATGCATGCAGTGCCAAGGTATGCCACTAATATACATCAGCATAAAATATAAGCAGCACAAATCCAAACATCATGCTTACTTCAGGTGAAGATATTGTTTTCTAGATATTTCACCCTCTCTTTCTACGTTTCCGATTATTTTTGCTGGCCCTCATCATATTCCGAGGATGAAGGCCTGCACATGGGCTATTGTACTTGCACACAGCGTGACCTCCAAGGAGAGATGGAAGACAATGCAAGCGTGCAGGATGAAAGGGCATCGCAGAGCGGCCGCGTCCATGGGTGGGGGTACGGGGAGGATGGGAAGCAGATGGCAGTGGCTCTGTCCCATCAGCACAACAGAAGGGGGACTCAAGATGGCCACAGGCCCCCCTCGCATTAACAGCATTCAGGGAGACGCCTTATCATCCCGCCAGCGTGATACGTTTTTAACAACGCCCCCCCTGTTTTCCCAACCCCCAACCTCTCATCATAACACTACTGGAGATGCTGAATCAATCATCTGGGTACTTAAGAGTATAACATTACAGTAAAGGTTAGGGCCTATCACATCTACCCTAAAAATGGGATTTGGATGCTACAATATACCCCTAAATATGAGGCAGAATAAAATCAGGTTTAAGCTGGCAGGGCACGACCTGCCTGACGTGGCTCTCGGTCGACTATGAATGAGACTGCGGCGTCTCTGAGCAGCTTGTCGGTGAGATAACCTTCAGGCAGCCTCCCAGCCCTCGCCTTTTCTTGCAGTGTGAAGAGCATGTAGTGAATAGGTGCTAATTAAGCTTTGTGAATATAAAGAAGGTACCATACTGTTGCAGCCATGAAAAGGAAAAACACACACACACAAACACCCAGACTTAATGTACAGAACTTTTTCTCACGTCAAGACATCACAGCTCACTTATAACAGCGTATCTGTAAACTAAAAGGAAAAATATGCCGGAGAAATATACGTATATGTACATAGCCTCCGTAAATCAGAGGCTGAATCTAAATTGTTCATCTGATGACTTTTCCCCACGCTGCATAGTTCATCATAGAGACCAGTGACAGAGCAGCAAAAAAACCAAAGAATCATGCATCTTTGCGGGTAGAAATTAATAAAAACACTATGTCAAGGAGCCAGAAAAAATGGTTTCCCCTAATGGATTCTCCACAGAAAACAGCTTTTAGACAATCAATCTTTTCTTTGAAAGCCCAATTATTTAAGTAATTGTTCCTTACAACTGCCACAGGAATTTGTCCTCTGGACGCTGTAAAAGTAAGCATCTTTTGTCACTCGTAAAATGGCTCATACCATTTTTATTGTACTCATTTAATTTCTTTGCCACGGTTCTACTTAACACCCTTTGTCTACATTTATAAAACTGTTCATCCTCTATTTGTCACCGAAGAGAAACCCACACGCACGCACACATCGTTGGTAATATTACGACATAATCGAAAGTCATACAGAGTGCAGTGTCAATCAAAAGTGGAGCTTTGTTTACAGTCTGCTATAAATACCTGTTGACTGACATGCTATTTCTGCAGTATATGGTAATAGCTATACAGCATGATATCATATCGATAAACTGACAATGTTTGATTTACTGTATCTGGGCCGACGTTCACTCAGCCTTTGTAATGATGCAAAACTTAGCTGAAACCATTTAATAATCATTATTAAAAAAAAAGCATTTAAAAAGTCTTCTAACCTTTTTTAATATTATGATTTAGCAAAACTCATAACAATAAATGGACAGAATCAAATTTTCTCAGTGCATTTTCTGGTTTTCGTGATGTAATCCGATTACTTTTTTCAACTAACGAGTAAAGTAAGAGATTACTATTGCAAAAAAGTAATTCGATTACTGCTACCTACCCATAAGCACGCTGCGTTACTAAACCGTGATTTTGTTTGTGAGTGTCTCATGACAATGACACACGAGCGTGCAACGTCCTTGGCAGCAACAGATGAGTGTAGATCAACAATGCAATGTGTATAAAGTTAAAAGATTAAAACTAATAAAACAATTTTTAAACAGAGACTTTTTCATTTGATTCAATTTTATATGATGGATTATGCAGAAAAAATAGAATTAGGCTGAAAGGTCTACTGCTTTAATGTGTATTCGGGTTGTGTATCATGTTTTTAAAACTAAATAATAAGGTAACTAATTACTTTTGAAAAAAGGTAATCAGTAGAGTAATGGTATTGCTTTCTTGTAGAAGTAATCAGTAATTACTATTTGCAAATAACTCGACCAACACTGCTTGCAATTGTGTAGTGGTTTACATCCTCGTACAATGAGTAAAACCTCTACAGGTTTGATGCCACGGTCAGGATTGCATAAAAAAGGGCCTCTGGTGTCAAAACAAAATGAATGCAGCATCTTTATGACGTTGTTGAGGCTCAGTAGGTTCAGGGAAAGATCAAAGTTTGAGTTCATGTACTTTTCCGTAATATCTAAGTTAAATATTTGGTTGAGAAATCATTCTAATAATAAACAAGAACAACAAGAAAAAAGTTTAATTCTTTCCTGACCATCCACCCCAATTGTGCTTGCTGCACATACCTCATAAACTGTATACTGAAATTGACTAACTTTATTTTCTTTTGTCTTGTCATATTTACTATATGCCCCTGATGGTCTGTTGTTTGAATGTAAACGTGCTGTTTTGGGGCACATCCTAAAACAACTGATGCTGTTGTCCTACTTGGTCATGAGTGACCCCAAAATACACAAAAGAACTAATGACAGGTACTCAGGCTTCCTCCCACAGACCCCCCAAAACTGCATGTTAAGTCAACTATTTATTATAAACTGGTGACCTGTGCAGGGTATAGCCCACATTTTGCAGTATGACAGCTGGGATTGGCTGGTTACCGATTAAGAAAATGAATGAAAAATAGATGCAGTGGCATTTTAAGATTGCAATAAAATTACAATTGGAATTTCAAATGATTTACTGCATCATTTATGAAAGGCTCAGATATTTATTCTTTGACGCTATAGCAGCAGAACCGTAAAATGAGTAGGTAGACTTGCAAAAGTGGGATTGTATGTGAGAGATTACAAAAAGTGGTGAATAGCATTCATTCGCTGCAGTGAGTCAGGCTGCTGTTATGCTAAGTGTTAGGGAAATGTGGGTTGAAAAAGCATTGTGTGAAAAACATCCAGTTACATAGTGTTCAGTTATACCGGCAATAAGCAGATATTACACAGATAATTCAAGGTGGTTATGGGAAGCCATACAAGAAATAGATAATGACAAGGGAAATACATTTTACTACTTCCAGAAATATTCAGTATAGGCCTAGAGAAAAAGGCTTTACTTGCATCATTATTATAATTTTGTTTTGGTTGTTAGTGTCCAGGTTACTGACAGCCTGCAAAATACTGTTACAATTAGGCCTGGCAGCAGTGCCAGATGTTTCTCTGAGAGGAGAGAGGGAGATGTCAAAACACCTGTCTGATCACCATGGTGCACATGCTGGTGCAACCAGCAACAGTGCAAGCAGTCCTTGTTAGTACAGTTTGCTCTTCTAGCCCAAGTCTGTGACTACACATGAGCACCTCTGCTGACAAAGACACTGCTATTCTTATATAAACAGCCCTGTGAATAAGTAAAGCATATATGCACAAATCTCTTGTCTTAGTTTATTTACGTACAAGATGTGAATTAAGCTAACTTTAGCATGCTAAATTATAATAGCCTAAGTAAGAACAGGCTTGGTTTTTGCTTAGAATTAAAATGATTCGTTGATATTTAACAGCTAACCACATTTTACCTGCAGTGGTTATGAGTAGATTTCAAATTTTTTGATACATACACATTAGGAATGATGCATATACTGTACATTCGGACTATATCGGAACTGAGTGAAAGACACAAGCTGACAAGGCTTCAAGCTATATTGTTCTAATCTTATTGAACATGAAGTTGTACATAACTAACAAAGACGTTCACAAATGTGCCGCAAAAGGTTTATTTTCATGTCACATTACATTTATAGGTCTCGTGACACAAAGTTAACTGTGCTTTTGGAAAACTAAACAGCAAAAACAAATACACTTGTCAGGAAATGTAACAGCAACCAAATGACATTTAAAAAGTAAATATAATGAGCAAATTAAAATATAGCTTGCAAGACAAAACCATGCTTTTTTTGCTGACAATGTCTTCTTCCATCAAAAAAGTGTTAACTTCATGAAATGAAAACTTACCTTGAATGGATTACATACATCTGAAATGTAATCCATCCCAGCTTTAACATTGCACTGACATGTAACTGTGAAAACAATTTGGGTTTGTAGAGGCGTGGATGGATGAAATGAAGGACTAAAGTAAAATTAGAAGAAAGTATAAAGAAAAGCCCAGAAACAAAAGGAAACAAACTGTTAAATTATTCAATTGTTCAGTTATTATGAGAATAGACAGCATGCTCATATCCAGTGAGATTACACTGTTTTGACTGATACACATAAAAACATATAACATACATTTAATTCCACATTTATGCCCGTGCTGTATTTATATGTTTCAGCCGAGAAAAAAATACTTGCATTTATACTTGTTCAAACAATAATTTTAAATAGTGAACATTAAAAAACTGCATTAGCCAACATCACTTTAGGCTTTTTTGGGGACACGTGTTCAATAAATTCTTCTGTTGGCTTGTGGGCCAATATACACTGTAGTGTTACTCATCCCTGCAAGTGTTCAGGTCAGTTACTATGGCAACCTGCACAAACTGGGGGATGAGATAAGGGCCGGAGCCGTGGCCTTGAGGGAGTCGTTAAGCATCTGTCTCCTGACTCCCCCCTTCAGTCTGTGTATGGAGGAGGCTGCCAGGGAGGCAGCACATAAACAACAAAGGTGGCTCACCCTTGCTCCCTCTTCAAGGGCTGACCGTCATCATGCTGAGTTAACAGCACCACCCATCACTGCTGAGTCTGACTGAGATGAAGGCGATCATGTTGAGGTTTCAGAGTTTTTGTCTTACATATTTCTCCCCAGTGCTTAAAGGTTCTTGTTAATTTTATTCACTCACAGCTTTACTTTTTGCGTCCCTCAAAAACGTTTCATATAATATCTTTCTACTGCTGAAGAAAGGATTTGTAAGATTGAGACAGATACTTGATTGTTTAAAAATCCAATATTCTGAAGTTGCAGAGTGCCCTCTGCTGGACAAACTATGGAAAATCAAGACTCAAGTTGTTTGAAGGGTGTTTCTCCTCTCTTCGTTACTTTTTAAATATGAATTTACTGGTCATTATAATATTATTTTTATCTTCTGAGATAAGCACACTGAGTTCACATATATTGAAATGTGCTAGATAAATGAAATTGCCATTGCCAATACTTATAGATAATAGCCAATATTAGCAAATACCTAATATTGATCCAAAATTCTTACCTATTACTGAATCAGACAATTTAATGGCTGGGCTTTAGTAACTTTTCAAAGTAACAGCAACTTAAAAAAAAGTAAAAATGCTAAAAAAAAAATGAGGTGAAATCTTACAGCCACAATTTTTATTCTCATTTATATTCTGAATATTTTTATTAAAAACCACGAAACATTATATTTCAAAAACATGGCAAGAACTTTGATCTTTTCTTTATCCAATATTCAGATTTCTGTTGTAAAAAAAAAAAATACACAAATGGGCACAGATAGATAATGGCTTTAGTAATTAAACATAATATATAAGAAAACCTGTAGTAGAAATAACCTTATTTAAATAATAATATGGCAAAATGTCAGGGAGCTATTATTAGTTGAATTATTTTACCGTATTCATCTGTGGTGTCTCCTCTTAAATTATTCCGACTCCATCACTGTACAAGTGAAGACAAGAGAGATGTCAGAAGTTCATCAGTGGATTCTGATGAGGTTGCTGCTGCTGCGGCAGCGAGCGAGCACGCCTCACTGGGTTTCAATGCAGCTGCGCTTTTCAAGATGTTCCAATCAAGACGTTACCTTCTCCTTTAGAGAAGTGAGTTTTATAACAGGATACAAAACACTGAATTTGTGCTAAAAAGTCTTCATAGTGGCATTCAGGACAAAGGATTTCATACTATTCAAATGTGATGCAAAAGTCCTACAAAGCTGACTCTACCAAGATGTTTGCTGATTTTTTTTTCTGTCCTCTGGGGCATGATTTTGAAAATCCAATCAATTGCAATTAACAGCATTTCAACATCAGGCTGAAAAAAAGTCTCATTTTAAATACTGCACCAAAGACTTCTGATATAAAGGCTATGTATATGCTTGTGCTGAGAGCGTTTCCTTTTTACTTGTCAGCATCTGTGTGTGGACTGAATCCAGCTATTCCCCTACTGAATGAATTAATCATTCCATAAACACACAAAACAGCAAGAGTCAGCTAACAAGAGGCCCCTGCTGGTTGACCACAGCATGTCAGTGTCAATAACAGCAATATTTAGTGGACTCAACACCAAGACACAATGAGGACAATAATTCTGTTCTGATACCCCTTAAGGCACTGCCACGCAGACTCCTCCAGGGGTAGCGCTCATGTTAAAGTGTCCTGTCGCACCCGGCGCGCACAGCATCAAGGCTGCAGTTCACCTACAGCCTCACCTAGCAGTGCTCGAACCTGGAGCAACCAGCCTTGCTTTAGAAACAGATGATAAATAAATCAAAGTGCACTAAGCACTGCTTCCACATGGCAATCGCCTCCTTCATAGCGTCTGCACCTCATCAATCACGCCATTGTCTGCTTGAAAGGCGAGCCTTGTAAATGTCATATCCACTCAAACCCAAGGAGAGGCGGATCAGAATGCGGTTGAGTTTTTTTTTTAATTGGATAGTGTAATTAAACTAAAAAACCCTGCTAGGCTGCCTTTTGACAGGACAGATGAAGACCCCTTTTAATAGGGCTATGAAACATATTTGTTAAAAGGATGAAGCAATGTGTACCATATGATTGGGTGCCCTTATGTGTCATACTTTTCATTAATGATTAAAACGGCAAAAAGGTGTCTTTTTGAAAAACGAGAGATTCTTAAAAGGCCCTGGTACATAAGAATAATTAATGAAATTTGCCATCCAAATTGTACAATTTCTTGGAACCGCTTGAAAAAGAAAGCCCCTGTATATTACATGCACCAATCAGGTGCATATATCAAAGCATATGTTCAGCAGCATTTGTGAAACATTCATCTTGGGACCGAGCGATTAAGAGAGGTACAGCTTGTTCTTGATTAAAGTAACAACTGAGAGAGGCCAAGCTATAATATTGATTACATGCACAAACGGGATACGGGTCACTTTGCTACCCACACATGCTTTCTATTTAATTTCATTAGTGCCGTTCTTTCCTGATGTACTAATGTTACACAAACACCAGAGGAATACGTGCATGCTTAAAAAAAAAGAAAAAAAAAGGAATAGAAACAACCACTCACTGTCACATGTCTGAAGTCGTAAAAGGACTGACACACACACACACACACACACATACATATTCAATATCCCGGTGCTTTGGAGTTGATTTTGATGGTTGCCGGTGAGAACCTGGCTCGTGAGGTCTCTCTTGAGAGGCAGAGTTAGACCCCAGTACAAAAGATCGATAGGACAGCGGCGTGCAAATAAATCAGCGTGCTTTAGTGACGTCTGTCATAAAGCTCCCGCCACAGTTGCAGCTCTTAGGTTTATGGCAGCGCTGAGTGTTATTGCAATCTTTTGATAGCTTTGGTTAATTTATCTGATTACAAGAGCACCCAACGAACAAACTGCAGAGAACCTTTCACATGTGTTGCATCTAAGCACTTCTGAGGTTCAGGGAAATGCTAACATCAGCGCAGGATGATCACAGGGTTTCTTTATAACTAAAAACAGGTATAATACATACTTTTTTGGGGGGGCTAATTACTTCTATGTTGTAGAGGCTTATTTAAAGGTCTACAGTTTTATATGAATAATGCGTCTATGCTCCAAAGAGACAATGGAGACTGCAGTGAACACGGATAAGGATTTAGGAGTTAAAAAGCCAGTTATTTACTACAGGAGGTGGTGTAGACTGAAACAGAGTTTACATTTCAAAAGGGAACTGAAGTACACCTCCAAATTAATGCTAATGGTTTTCCATGACTGCCAAATGTGTAACTAGAAGATGATGAAATATCAGCTTTTTGTTTACAGCCTCTTCTTGCTGGCGAAATATTCTGATGACTGTTTAAAATGCTTCACTCAAAATGTACACGTACAAGGATAAATTAGTGGTATCTGTAGGAAATCTATAGGTAAAAACACTCAAACAAATAACATTTTCTGTCCTTACTATGTGCAAAACTGCAGATGATATTTTAAAATTTGAATCAGAGGTAATTCTGTCAGGCTTAAAAGTGCAGTTCACCTGTTTTGTTTTTACCCAGAGTTCACATTTCTGCCTTATCATTTCACTCTCACTGGTGGCTTAACATCAGCTACGAAACCCTCTCAAGACAATATGAAAGTGAAACTGTAGACCTTATCCAAAGGGGCATTTGCCAAAAGTGAATGAACACGTCAGCTACCTCGAGGTTTTAAATGAAACTGCATAAATGGCTGCCCTGCCATTCTATCTACTGGCAGCCAGTGTGAATTGTGCTGGAAAATCTATTTTGGAGAGCTGGGCTTTTCAATTCAGAGCGAAAAGACTGACTGCTGTAGCAACATCAATCAAACGAGGACGCTGCGGTGGCTTTGCTTTACAAGTGGAAGGTCCAGAGTTCACGGGTTAAAACAGGCAATATAAAAAAAAGGGGGAAAAAAAGATGGAGAGAAACGGCTGAGCTGGGGGCAGACTGTTGTTAGTTTCTGCTATCTCCTCACTGGAAGTGTTGGAGAGGTACCCCCCTCCTGTATTAACTGGACTTCATTAATCTTCATGCCATCTTCTTTAACTAGTCATGTAGAACGGCTCAATAGAAAGCCATATAATGGGGAAGGCCCAGTGCCAATTACTAGGTTAACATAGTGTTCAGCCCCAGTGCAACAGGGAATGAGATGGAGGGGGAGAGCTGGCTTGCAGGGAAAGATGCACAGCGTTTGAACTGACAGCAGATGCAAAATGAAATTTCTTAAGGTGCTATTAAGCCTGCAGAAAAACTCAAAGGTGTCAATAAAAATATCATGTGAGCGTGTATTCATGCCAATCCCTTCCAGTAAATCATACGGCTTACACAGTAGTTTGACATTCACATTTGACATCACATTGTTGAAGTAAAGATTAGGGGAACCTCGTGCAGCAACTGCAACAAAATGTAAAAATCACAGACGCTCTTTGTGTAGTGAAAGATTGCATTGCCGTCTCCCCCGTTCTTGCATTTGTGCCAAGCTGGACAGCTTGCATAGGATTTAACAAATGGACTAGCTGTTAGGAAAGCAAAGAGGTAACAGACAGCGGCTTGTGGTGTGAACACTTTTGCCATGAATATATTGCAAATGCCTGATAGTGTCAAGCTACTTTAAAATAACTTTAAAGTTGTAGTTTTCAGATCAAATTGAACAGTCGTGACTTTTAAAGTTTCACTTACGCCTTGCTGGTTTATGACAGCATGAAACAATGCTAACCACGAGTAAGCTTTTTGCAACTAATCAGCTGAAATTAGAGTTCATTCAACTCACCTTTTCATGAAGGCGTAACATATTTTACAGCAGGGATGTCAAACTCATTTTTCATTGGACCACACTTTGATCTAAGTGGGTCGGACGAGTAAGACTCGGTAAACTTGTCAGTGTATCTCCTCCACATTTTCCAAAGCCATCCAACGGGCCAGATTGGAGTCTTTGGAGGACTGATTCTGCTCCCGGGGCCTTGTGTTTAACACCCCTACTTTACAGGATATGTAATCAGATTTTTTTTAGCTAAGCTGTAGACTGGGTACTATATAGTGTACTTATTAAAAAAACAAAACTGCGGTACATCTAAATAACCCCTGACTCACCAAAAAAATGTTTTCTACTATAGTCCTCGGAAATAGTAAGTATCACTCTTGTCATCTTTCGCCTCCATTTACTTTGTTTTTATTCTTTATTTGACTAGAGGGGAAGTTTGCTGTGCAAACCACTTGTCATGACTGCTGTCAGAACAAGTGCAGTGTTAAACCGTAGTTATTTAATTCCATGTGATTAAAATAGGACTGGGTCAGTTTGGGAAGAGCCTGTAGGCTATGGTTTTATTTAGAGGACCAAGATTAAACTCAAGTAAAATGGAAATGTCACACCGTCATGGAAGATGCTGCGGGAGTTGTGAGAAGGATAATATTATTGTGATGTGAAGTGATAATTCCGCCTTGTCCACCCTCATTATCCGGCAGCCCAGTGTATTTCTGGCTCGCAGCTGTATGCATGCGTGTACGTGTGAGTGTGTGTGTGCAGATGCCCTTTCCTTTCTGCACACACTCACTGCAAATTCGCATAACACTAAACATGGGTAAAAACATTTGGCATCTTGGGGGGGGGGGGGGGGGGGGGGGCGGCGGCTGGGGGAGAGAGTCACGTGTGAGCTCGTGTTCGGATCGGCGATTGTGTTTCGCCTGCATAAAGTTGAGTTCACTCGGTATCAAAAGTAGTTCCCCCTCAGCTCCCCTGACAGCAGCAAAACACAGCAGAAGATCCCTTCCTGTTACACGCGGAGGAGCAGCACAACGACAAAATAACAAGAGCAGCAACAACCTATCCGAATGCAACACAACGAAATGGAACAAGAGGACGATCTGGAGAGACTCCACATTCAAGCAGACCCTAGCAGTCGGCGATAAGGTATATTTTTGTCTGGCAAGATAAGAGAGAGAAAGCAAACATATTACAGGGCTCAAAATTCTATATCTATAGCTCCTTTTCATGAGTCCAATAATTCATTCATTCATGGCCTCTGTTTCCTTTGCCTCTTGGAACATCTGCCTCATACATACATCACTGCGCTGATAAAGATCGCAGACAGAATTGGTAATACGCTGTGAATGGGAGACTGCAGAACTGATTAAATAACTTCGGTGGCACACTAAAATTGAAGCGGCCACGGGATGAAAGGGGGCTTATCGGGGGCTTTATTAAAGGCAGTGGAGGATGATTTTAGGTTTAGGGTGATGTACACAATTTAAGACACAATGTCTTGCAACATTGCCAAGGGACTTAAAAGAGAAAACAAAAATGGCTATTTCGACCTCTGTCATTGTGCTTCCCCCCTACGCACCCAGGAAGGAGGAGAAATATTATCTTATATATGCTGGGAATGAAAAGCAATCCAAGGTTAAGACCATTTTCAAAGTTTTTGTAGAGTACTCCACAGTGTCATAATATGTTAAGCTCTAATTTTCAGAGTCTTGTTGACTTGTCAACAGTGTTTTCTCAAATTAACCTTAAGATTATGTGTCGAAGCTCTAGTGTGCAACACAGGGCGCATTTCTTAAATGCTGGAAACTCCACTAAAATCAAAGCCTAATATCTCACCTCAGTGGCAGATTCCTGGCATTTCATAGTTGGAGATGATGATCTAATCTACCTTGGTAATGACTTTTAATCAGTCATGTTGTTCTTTTAATGCACCTCTCAAAAACGACCTCCCTTTGCTTAATATCTGAGCGCCTGTAAAAGGAAAAATACATTGTTTTGAAAAGACCTCTATAAATTCTATAGACGCCCCCCCCCCAGCATTGTTTGAGACTGTACCCAATTAATCTTTTTTTTTTCTTCCACAAAATATTTTATGTTTTTCTCTTGACTGGCATGGAGGTAAAAACGCATTTAACAACATACTGAGTTTGCAAGTTTGACAGAGGAGAGAAAATATGGAAATGACCATATTAATGTATTGTTGCTGACTGTAAACACCCTCTTTATTCTGACTTTGAATGAATGCCCCAGGACAACGTTATAGGATGCTTCTAGCTAGCAAAAAGGTGTACAAGGGATCATTTGTGCCAAAAGCAATGAGTAAACTGAATAATAAGATGCTGTGGTGTATTTCTGTAGCTGTATCAAAGCTTTATATATGTGTATGTATGAATGAGGGCTGACAACTGTCAATACTTTTATTGTAAAGTGATTGATTGATTTGTGACTTGGTAAACTGAAGACAATTTTCCAAAGACAATTAATGTGGACAATAAAGTTCTATTCTATTCTATTCTATTCTATTCTATTCTATTCTAACTTGGCTGGGGGAGATTTCCAGTTGCAAGAAATCTAAATATTGTATATGAATATAGAATTCAGGAGGGTAGAGTGATTTAAAAAGTCTGGCTGTAAACAATCAAAAACTAAAAAGCCATAAATTCTTGTGATTTTACTGTAGTTCACCTCCTAGCACCCATCAGCCCATACATAGATAAATATTTGTTTTCACTGGTGGGCCTTTTATCAGTTCAAAATCACAATCGTGAACAGTTTGCAAAAATAGACGGAACAGTTACAAAGGTACCATTTGCACCTATTTCCTTTTTTGCTTCCTATGTGTATGTTTCACAAACCCATAAAGTAAATGCACAGAAAACTGAAGCATTTTAGTTCAAATAAAGGAAAACCTTAAAAAGAGACGATGCACACAAACTGCAGAACATCATTGCTGGGCATTAAAGTGAACTGGCCATATATTTTCATTTAGGTTCAGCTTTCAGGAAAACCTGCACTTATTAACCATTAAAGCATTTTAACTGGAACTTTAAAAGGAGTTTTTCTTATTATCTATATATTGATGCTCTCGTCTGCCGAGTTCTGGGAAAATCCTTAAAAGCTTTTATTTGAAATTTCTTTTTTCCCCTACAATGAGCCAATTTGTAAGAGTCCCCTCAATTCAGATTGTATTTACATGCTACTCTGAGCTAGCTTCAGTGGGGATTTACCAGTGCAGTTAATCCACCCTGATGGTCTAACAGGGATTGTCTGCACAGTATCTTCGCAGCCAAATCATACAGTATGAAACTGCATCAAATGAACAGATGGCAGTGACACGAATTAAAAGCACAGAACAATGGTAGAATATAAACCAGAAATGACACCCAAAGTGGCTGTTGATTTATAGCTGTAGCGAGTTTGGTACTGGGCTTCCATGTATATTAGTGCTACAAATCTGGGTCCATTTAGCAGGGAGATGCTCATACATACATCACAGACTCCTGCTCCAAGCCAAGGTCAGTCCTTATTGCATCAATCTTTTCAACAGAGGCTACTCTGCACAGCAGCAGTTTTGTAACTGTCGCAGCTGTAATGGAATCTTTTTTCTCGCGCTTCATCTTTCTCTTATCACATGAAATATATATTCAACTTCTCTTCTTTCTCTCATTCTCCTGATTCTTTTTATTTTATCTGTAAAACATTCCCGGGGACCTCATTCCTTTTCTGGGGAACACACTCCAAGTAGCACATATTTTAACCCCTTAAGGTCTCCATCGCAGCGGGTCACTTTTGAATACATAGATAAAACACAATAAAAAATTTAAAAGCACATTACGTTAAAAGTGGATTTGTCCCATTTGTGGAATGACGTGATGCAGTGACAAGACATTTATTAAAATCATTCTCCTCCTCTCTGCTCCATATATTATTCACCAAGTCATTTCCCGAAGGCTTAACAGAAATAAAAGCACCTGAAATCTGTGCTTTACTCTGAGTTAATGCTCCTTTTTATGACTTTTACCCCCCAAAAAACAACAAAAACACTTTTACCTAATGGATGTGATTAAAACACTCACAAAGGAGACAAGAGTCAAAGATGCCGAAATGCCAATTTAAGACGTTCATGCTGAGTCAGTTTCTGTTGTCCTGATTACTCATGCCGCAGCTTCACAAAGTACTTTAATAAATGAAGAAATAATAAAATCAATCATTTTAAATAGCACCGGACCGTTTACAGCGAAGGGAGGAAAAAATAAAAAGAGCAGACATTTAATTGATGAACTTGACCTGCTTTTCCCAGATAACAAATTTCATCTGTTCTATAAAAATTATGCTCAAGTGACATTATTTGACGGGATCTTTATCACCTGCAGAGTAAATAAGAGTAATTTATGCTGCTTAATTTTGAGCGTGGATTATAAATCATAGCTCTATCATACATTACGGAGCCTGCATTGATGAAGGAAGTGAGAGCGGGGCCAGCTGATTGGGTTGTTAAGGCAGCCAGTACAAAACAACAGTTACAGCAGAGACTCGTTCTCCCAGCATGGTTCTTTACAGCCGAGAGCGGATTGACGCAGATGATAAATGATGATAAACACCTAGCAGAGCCAAGTGGTGAAAGATAGACTTTTAAATAAATTATAAAGCATGTGTCATTAAAAATCAGACAACAGCTTGACGCAGGAGCCGATTACAGGTATATATATTGTCTTCCTCGCAAATAATCTATTCAAGTTAATAATCATCACTGAAAATCCATGTGGGGTACATGCTACGCTGCTTTTGCAGCAATAAAAGCGTGGGCAAATGATACAATGAAGAGCCTTGCGTAATAATAATAATAAAACTCAAGGTATATTGCTCCTTGATATGACTGAATCTAATGTGAATGAGCACAGACAAAGACAAAGGCTGATTACAGGCATCGCTCTCCTGTAGGTGATGCTTTGCAGCGCACTGAAGCAGTAAGCTCAGCTTGGCTGAGAAGACCCTCAGATCCTCTGTCAAAGGGATGGCTTCTGACAAATATCACTCTGCAGTGATGAAGACATGACAGCTGCCAATCATTTCTTAATAACAGAGGAAACAAAACAGCTCACATGCTGTGGGTTTGACCTGTAAAGCCCAAACACACACACTCACACACACACACACACACACACACACACACACACGCTGACACTTCACAAATTTATCAATCAGCTTTTATTGGAAAATTTAAAATAGGAGACTGTTAAACAGGAAGGGTGTTTTAAAACAGGATTTGACCACCAAAAACATTAAATAATTCTACTATGTGAGCTTGAACGCAACCACAATCTTCCAGAAATAGTTTGACATTTTAACTGCTTATGCATTCTTGCTCACTGAGAGTTAGCTGAGGCTATTTCTACCACTCGCACGTGTTTCTGTTAAATGTGAAGGTACGGCAAGCAGTTTAACAACTTAACTGACCATATCAGATACTCTGAAGTTCACTAATTAGCACTTTATAAATAGTCTGTTACATCTGCATAATAACCTTGGTATAAAAATGACACATTGTTGCATCAATAATTAGCCAGATGCAGCGCCAAGTTTCATTTTCCATTGTGACAAAGTGGTTTTAGCTCATTTATCTGCGCTCGAGCGTTTGCATCAGTTTGGCCATCAATGCTGAAACGTGAAAAAAAATTTCAAATATTAGACAAAGAGAGATGATATTTGGGACTGAACATTAGCGTGCAATGAAAAAGTCATTATAAATGACACTGTGTTAATGTCCTGGATTCATTAAAAATCATTATTCACACTAAACACCCCCTGAAGTCTCAGAAACTCACAAAAACCCCATGTATCAAACATGACACACTAGGTGTTAAGGGGTTAAATGATAATACAGCTACCATGTTTCCGATATTAAATCAGAAACTCTGATGGTTCATATTAATATATACAAGATCGGCAAAATAAAGTAGTCTGTCAACACCCATTTTATCATCCAACAGTAATAGTTATTATAACATTTCTAAAATTACAATAAAAACAGTGTTTTATTTCCAGGCGTCGGGAGGGCCCGACCCATGCTGGAGCGCCGGTAACTTAATTATTCCCGTCACAATGATGGTCCTGTTTCTGGGAGCTAAACCAGACAAAAGTTTATTTTCACTTTTAAACTTTACGCCGACAGCCCTGTGCAATCATTTATTTTGATGCAGCATAACACTGGTCTCAGGCTTGCATGCTATATTGCACAGAACATCATGAATTCCGATATAAAAAAATAAAGGATTAATAATGTTCTTCCTCCTTTTGTGTCGTTCTACAGAGCTTTATGAGTTCCTTCGATCCCAGCTTTCAGAAACCATTAGCGCTCTTCCTCTTGAGAGATAGAAGGCAAAGCCCGGAGCCATAGTGAGAGTCCTTTTCCAGCTCTAACTAGAAATGACACAATGTCAATAAGTATACTGATTATTCTGCCCATTTGTTTTGCACAATGCAGTTAACAAGCTTTATTACACAAAAGACATTGTGAGAACCTAATAACCATTCTTTATCATTTGTTTTGATGAAAGTAATAGAGTGGCTTATACGAATGGTCTGTAGAAACTTCTGTTAGTGGAGCAAACAATGGATGATTTCCTCCATCTGCCGCAGTCGCAGCAGAGGAACTACCACAGCCGAGCGGGATAGGGAGATTGGCCTCAGTCCACTCCATCGTCTTGAAGTGTTTGTGCTCCTACATCAGCTGTCCTCCCAGTTCACCATTTATCTTCCCTGAACTGTCCTAACCTTTTCAAGCTATCATTTATGACAGATTCCAGATACACTGGGCCAAGCCTCACTGGAAACCAGCTACAGTATCATACACACAACTGTCAGCGTAAAAGGAAGCCTACACATGGCCTGGCACACTGGATTGGCCCTCCTCCTATACAGCCACATAAATCTCAGCAGCATCAGACAGGTGGGAGGAAGCTTTGGCAGATGTAGCCAGACCTTAGACAGGTCCTCCTCTCAACCTCTGGCCCTGTTCCTCTGCAGAAAGAGAAAGAGCTGTGGGAGTCATGAAAAAAAGGTGAGGTTTTTTTTGGATCGTGAAAACTTTGGCAGCAAGAATCCAAGTCTGTAGTGCTACCTGTCAAAAGTGTAGTCACACAAATAGCCTTGAAGGGAGTTATTACCAAAAAAGTAACATGCAATTAAAGAAAAGTGAGCAGATGTGGAGAAAAAGATGAATGCTGGAGATGAAACTTCAATAAAAAAAGAACATTTAATTATAGTAGAATCAACAATGTCAAAATAAGAATGGATACTGGATACAGCAGACCTCTTTAGAAAACACTACTGTCTTTAAAAGTCTTAAGTTTGTGTATATGGGTTGTTAGGTAAACTTTGTGGTTCTTGTCTTCTGCTGAATTTGAAATGTAGGAGAAAACTCCCTGGCCCCATCTTTCTTGTACCAACAAGCTCAAGGAAAAAATAGAAACATGAGATCTCTTCTTGGATTTGTTCTCTCCTGTGGGGATAGCTGAAAACGTCATTTCAAACCGAGAGCCTTAAATGAGCAGTTCTGAAGCGTACTTGATTGACCGAACCTTACAGCTTGTCATCTAATCAGCGAGCTAACCAAGTCTGAGCTGTACTTACCTTGCCATTCACTCAATGTTGTTGTTGGAAATCTGATAGACCAATTCACTTCCCTTCCTTGAGAGTTTCGGTAACAATGCCAAGGCACACACTCAGTCCAAGAGATCGGGATGAGTTAGTGTGCTGAATGCATACAGCCATGTTTTTTAAAGGTTGTGACTGATTTATAGCTGCATTTATACACAAAATAAAATAAAATGATGAGAAGACGCTTTACCATGATAATCAGGATGTTATATGTATGTTCATGTTACTCACTTCTGATGCCGCTTCTCCTGTGGGCAGTGCATGTAAAAAGGAGTAGTTTCAAGGTTTATACATCAATATCCTCCCGATTTGTTAGACAGCAACATTACTACAGCCAGCTGTGGACTTTATGCAAACCACAACAATGCTCTACAATGTCTCATTTATGTGATAGTATAACCTATATGTGCAATATCAAGAAGCAAAAAAGGTTTAATAAGTTAACATTATAAAGCATCTTAGTCTTCCTTCTTTTTCAGTGTTGCAACGCTAGATATATATATATACAGACTTTCATCCATGAAAAACTGGATTATTATCCAAAAGTATTTGCAGTGAATTTTTCTTTACTTAGTAAAAAAAAAGTAAATAAAAATTGGGGGCAAACAAGTTTAAACACCTTGCTTTATTCTTACAGGATGTAAATAATAATATACACTCTGTTATGATAATTACTAGTACATGCCCATACAGCACTGCTTAGTCTGTCTATGCTGTTGACAAACTGATATTCTTAATCCCACTGAAAAAGGACGAACAAACATTATTTTATAAAATATTAATAAATTCTGTGTGGGAAAAATTACACACAGCCCTACTCTACTATATAAATTTCATTTTGTCGTTAGGTGGTTGTCAGGTAAGGCGATAATAACATATAATGAGTTACATAACATGTTCTTAATTAGATAATGGCTTAATTATGTCAGTGAAATTAAAACAATGCAGTGCTTTTAAAGGGGTTATAAGCACATAAATGCTAAAAATTGATCAATTTAGGTTGTAAGATGTTGCTAGGCAACATAATGATGTCAAAATCTCTGATATAGATAAGAACCTTCAGGGGTATAAGATATTTGTGTGTAGCTGCTCGACTTAATTTGACAAATGGACAGACACACTGAGATTTGGTATATTATAGTAACATTATTATTATAGTTATTATATTGTGCTTATCACAACAATTTTACTGCTACTACTAGTATTACTATTACTATTAAAGTTGTCTGCTACCACAACTGTTTATTGCTTTATACATGAATGTTTTTAATTTAGAAGAATCAACTGAAGGGTTATTGTTGTATTTCAAGTGACTGCGCAACAACACTGTAAAAATTCTGTATAATGTATCTAGTATTACGATTACTTGTAATGTATTTTCTTATAAAGTGGCTGCATTCACTCCTAGTAGCATGTTAGCAGTATGTTCATCGTGAGACAGTCAGGGCAGGGTTAGGGGCTGTTTTCAGGCATCTCCTTGATGGGTTTGCATTTCAAAAGACCTTGGTCCAATCCATCAGGGGTGCAGGAAAACAAGATGTTCCTTTCCAGTTGGACTAATTAGTGTTTTTTTTAGAGGAACCTTCCATATTCTTAAATTGCTGTGGGGATCCAGATGTGTAACTAGGCTAATGACTGACTGGCTAACAAAGAAAAATGGGGTATAATCCTTGAGCAGCATAATAAGTCACCTTCAGTGAGGCAGCAGTGAAGAGTCATTGCCAGTGTAGCTTTGCTTACTGTGCCAACCTACAGCGTACTGCCAACCTGGATATACTCTGGGGTCAACAAATATGCAAGCTTCCTATTAGGATGTCTCAAAATAGAGTGCTTACAAGTCCATTTACATGTGGCAAGATCCTCTGTGCAGAGACGGAGGAGATGAAAAGTGACCATGAGAGGTTGGGAGTGGCCCGGGGGGTGAAGGGTGAGAAAGGCGCGGTAGTGTTGTGCCGAAGCCGCGTGTCTGCTTTGAGGAGGAGTAGAGCTGACAGAGGCCACCTCAAGAGACTCTTCACTCTCCATCAAAGAGCTGAGAAGAAGAGGCAGGGTCTGTCAGGGGTTCCCAATTCCTACAGAGCACCCACATGCTGCACCTCCCACCCTAAACACCTTTAGTCAGTCTCACAAAGCTCCTCACCCTGCCACAAGCCTCCAGACTCATTGGCAATGCATGACCAATCCCCAGCTCAACCACCCAAACATCACCAGAGTTTAGCACTTAGAACATGACAGACACGTCCAGGGGCTTCATTTCCACACAGCCTGCAAACGCTGGGATCATATGTAACTCCCGCACTGTGTAATAGATTCTTATTAAACACACTGTTGGATAAAATGTACAGTATTGTTTACTGTTACAATTATGAAACAACATTATATTATGTGTGATAGAAATACTAAACTACTAAGACAACTCGAATAAGATTTCTCTCCGTGGAAGCAGCCTGACCATATCTGTACAGCCAATTTGACTTATTCCCCCTGCAAATAGAGATTCCTTCACTGCCTGCCCCCCAATGTTTTGAACAAGGGCTATCAGTTTTAATTTTCCAAACTTTCCCTTTTCCGTCAAAATCGGGTAGGAGGAAAAGGGGGAACGTAAGAAGCAGAGACCACCATTCCAAGTTTTATCTGCTTCTACAAAATGCCGTTATCTTAGCGCGGTGTCAAGAACTCTATCTCTTTTTTTTCCAGGTGACAGGCACAGACGAGAGATAAGATTGGAAAAGAATCCCACTCCACTGAGTAAATAAATAATCAATACTCATCTAAATGTAAATGAGAAAGTAGCCCCCTTTGATAGGAGGGTTTTTATCAACCAACCAATTTTCTACAGGCACTCACTGGGCCTCAACCAAATCACCATCATTCAGCTCCCATGTAATGGATAAGAAAGGGGAGAAGGGGGGAAGGGGGGTGGGGGTGGCTGTGGTGGAGTAAAGAGGAAGGGTCATCTGAGATCAGCCAGATTCAGATGACTGCATCAATAGCACACATTTTTTTTCTAATTCTGGGATTATTGCTTAGTAAATAAATAAATAAATAAAATAATTGAATGCATGAGTGTAAAAATACATAATTATTATGTTTAAGTATAAACAAACAGTAATACTCACAATATGATTTTGAGGTTTTGTCACAAACTGCCAATCAGGGCCAAAATCTGAAATAAAAATATAAATATATATAAACATTAATAGATACAAAAAAAGAGCATATATGAAAACTGTGTTAAAAGTTACAAGATGTTGATTTGGTTGTGTCAGAGAAGTAATATGATTATATGATCATGTCCTCTACCCCAAAACCATTTTGTGAAACGTCCTACATTGATCTCTGTTTGGTAAAAATCGTCCGGCCACATTATCTCGCAAAATTCAGTCAAAATTCCTTCCAGAAAAATCGAGACAGACACACCTGCAGACTCTTTCATTATGGCTCAAATTCTCTTGTTTTAGCATTTTTTTGAAACCACAGCACTTTTTGATGTTGTAAATACTGGTCAGGATTAGCATTTTATTGTCATCAGAATGCAGTGTGCTGACTTTAAATTGATCCAATAAAAAGCCTCAAATGCTATTTTCCTCATCCTCATTGCATTAGGTTTTATTTCATAACTCATAGATGTCAATAATGGAAACCATTATAAAGCAGTATACTCAATAAAAGAATTTTCCTGCTTGAAATGCATACAGTATTGATTTCATGTTTTTCTGGGTCCATAAGGGCAAGTAGCGTGGCGGAGGTTGTTTTACTGAAGTCAGTCAGCAATGTAGAAAACAGCAGCAGCTAAAAAGTACGGCTTCCAGAAAAACAACAAAAGGACATGTCGCACTTTTACTACACATTAGCACACACTATGAAGGGCATTTATTTAGACTTAAGCAATATTAAATTGCTTACGTTATGCACATGAAGTGATTTCAATACACAAGCCATCAGAATTATAATGTGCTGTTTGAGATAGCATATATCTGCAAACACCACTGTGCTCTGGATTGCCATAAATGCAGTGTGTGAGTTATGAGGAATTGTCATGCAGGAAGTGATTGTTTTTCAATTATAGCTCCTTTTATAAAGTATAAAATGAGTCTTGACAGCAGTATTTTTTTCATTGTGTCTGAGGCTGGTACTGTACTGTAGAAAGCTCCAGGTGAAGCCACGGTCTGTGGCCAAGCTGCTTTTGATTTTTATTGTGCCGAATTGGAATGACAGAGTAAAGCTATTCACATAGTGTGTCTTCCATTTCTACCCTGGGATCCCTCCAAGCTAGCCTCTCATGTCCCATGGGAAACAAACCCATCCAGCTAATATGCCATAAGCTGACAGCCCTCCTCTGAAATGTGTGTTAAAGAGCCAGGTTTGGAAACACAAAGGCATTCTTCAGATGCTGACGCAATTTCTTTAGAAAATCACACCTCACAGTACATTCTCACAGCTCTGTTATTCCAGATCTGGGATTTTAAGCATATCTATCTACAAACAATACAAATATATATATATATATATATATATATATATATATATATATATATATATATATATATATATATATATATATATATATATATATATATATATACGTAAAAAATATATGTTTGCTATTCATTGCAAATGCTTATTATAAGGAGAGATATGTTTTAGAACCTAAAAAATTCAGTAAAGTGAGGCAACAAAGTTACAGCCATGCTTTAAAGAAGAAAACCCCCCCAACCCTTTTTAAAGTATTATATACTTCTGACTCACTGATCTCTATGCAATTTAGCAAGCGCGTGAAACTGCCCCAAGTTTTCCAACCTCAACTATAATCCGCTCAAGAGGGATTTGCAGACTGATTCTCTAAACCATTTTAAATCAGACGGAACTGTGAGGGTGAAAAATAACGCTTTAAACAGAAATAGTGACAGGACAGTACAATGTTAACATTAAACCACAGCTGCTTTTGTTTAAATCCAGCTCATTCACAACTCCTAAAAATATTGCATCACGGCGGGTTTGTAAGCTGCATGCAATTTTGCTCTTTGATGGTCTTAAAGAATAAAAATGCCATTTTCTGACTTATTTTTTGAGGACTTACGGAAAACCTAATATGAGCATTTATCAAGCTACAGAGGCCGAGCTGAAGAGAAACATTTAGACTATATTCACATCTGCTGAGACTTCTGTTATTCAATTACACACATGCACACACACATACAAAACATTAAAGCCAAAAAGTTTTAAGTGCAAGAGGTAATATTGCAGTTTCATGCAGCAATCTTTCTCGAGCACATTGTTCAACAACAGAATCAACAGCCATTTAGAGACCAATACCAGAGACCATAACGCCTTTATGGTTGGTGTTGTCAACTCAATTTTCAAATTCCACCCCACACTCTGGCTTTTCTATTGAAGTGTCATCTGATCTCCTGAATTACTGACAAGACCACAGTCATCACCGTGACGCTCTGCCTTTCTCTCCAACAACACCCACACTAGCTGCATTACATTCACCTAAACGAAGGGAATAACTGTGTGGGGTGGGCGAACCTGCAGCTTGGGGCCATTGTGCCATCAAACTCTCAATAAAAGCATACAGTTGTCCCATAGACTGTATATAAAAGATGGACACAAGGAACATGACATCACAGACTGGTTAGTCTGAGACTTTCTGGCTATTGTCATCTTGGTGTTTCAAAACCTTTCGTGTCATGTTGACAAGTTAATAAGCGGTTTGTAAATCACAAGGTTGGCCCACCCTAAAACCAACGTTTTTGACCATTGTTAAAAACATCATGTTGTAATGACTCCAACTTAAAACCAGAGACTTGGAACATAAACTCATTAGCAAAGTGTTAAAGGTTGAATGAGAATTAGTGTCATTTTTACTTGCACTTCTATACAATTGGACTTGCTTTTGTAACCAAAGGAGCTTTGATGAATACTACTTTGAAGAATGAAGGTTTAGGGTATTTCTGCATTGACTTTACAGCTTTGGTGGAGAACCAAACAGAAGCCATGGAAGCTGTGCTCCTTTTTGTCTAGCTCATCTTGTCAAAAGACTGATAGGCTCATTCATCCAGTCACAGTTCACAACTTCTCCTACAGTATTTATCAGAACTGAACGAAGGTTACACGCAATGATTGGCTAATGAGTCTTCAGCCCAACTGTGCTAATGGTCAGCGTTACATTTGTCTTTTTTAATGGATTTTAATTTTCGTTAGCTTTTGCAATACAGAAAAAAAAATATGAAAAGAATTTCTTTCACTACTTCCTTTTTTTACAGTAACCTGGGAACTGTGATGGTTCATTAGCCAGATGAGCTATTACATCATTTTGTATCGAAATCAGAATCCGCATGGTTAGAAAGAATGATTATATAGCAGATGACAAAGGACAAGAAAGCATGACAAGCTACTTAACTCAGTTAAGCTGAGGGTCTTTTGTGAGTATTTCATTCTGTTGGTTGCATTTTACTCTGGTAAAAAAAACAAAAACAAAACAAACATTTAGCTGCTTATGATCCATGTTTCTCTCTGGAGTTTGTTGCAAACCAAATATATGGACAGGGAGGATAGTGGGCATTTGTCACATGTTGAGCTAGAAACACATCAGTTGAACAATTTTGCTTGTTTTGCTTGTTTTGTTGCCCCAGATGGCCAAAAAACATTTATTTCTTAAAATGTGTACGTGTGTGTGTATGTGTGTATATACTTTAGACAATATATGGTTATGTATAAACATATATATATATTTTAGTTCCCAGTTAAGAGATGGCAACATTGTAGAAGTTTGCTGAAGTTACGCCTTATGTGTTTGGCGTCAGTAGAAATTTTCACTAAGCTTAACGGGAATGAGCTCAGTAATTTCTGGTAGTAACACCAGCATGACCTGTAACTAGTCAACACACAGTAAAATATTTAGCAACCACACCTGGGACACTGGTCTCAGGGGCAGAAGAACAGAAGTCCTTTGGGAATTTCTCCTCACTACCAAACAAAACTCAAGGACACCAAGTGCACCATGAAATGGTTGACAATATGACCAATGAGGTGGAAGAGCGACATGGCGGTCAAAGTGAAGAGAAGAGACACCCTGAGCAGGCAGCACTATCTTTGCTCATTGATAATGCTGTCGAACTTTCTAAAAACAGTTTTTCACTGAATTATAAAGAAGCATTCTGGGATATTTTGTTTTGGCAGTTGTCTTAATTTAACCCTCTATATTTAAAGCTGCACCTTAGGGTTCTTCTGGGTCATTTGCTCTTCATAAAAACAGTGTGAGAAAGCAATTTTTGCAAGAGTATGCCACGCAGATTAATCACATGTTTACCTACCTCCCCGTATCTGATTGCTTTGAGCTTAAGTACAAAAAAAGTGAGGAAGGAGTTCAAATGTAGCCAAACTGGTTTTATTAACAGACTCATAATAATAGAGAAGTATTTTTTTCCAGGCCTAAGTGATTCAATTCTTTTAGACTAGTCAACTCAGAAACACACACAGGCACGCACGCATACACCGTCTCATGCAGGAATCCTTTCACACATGAAACTACAACATGTGCTTGCCTTTAGATTGCAAAGCCCCTCTGCAATTTTTTATTTATACATTTTTTCAAGTAATTGCTCTTTCTGCCTAAAGCACCATCACATCATAGGAAATGAAAGACCTATATAACTACTTTATATACTTAAGCCTGTGGTAGACAGTTTTCTGTTTCTATTATTTATTATCAAATGGGCAAACTGAGTTTGGATGCACTTATGCTGAGAGTAATGGTGGATCAAAACAAATGCAATATCCCCAACAATGTACATGCTGTTAAGCCTTTGATAGTTTCATAATACATTGTTTAAATGTTTTCCTCCAGCCCATCTTACAAATATTAGCTGCTTGGCGATGTCAGGGATTCATTCTTTAAGATATATTTACTAAAAAAGATACAACAAATCAGCATTAAGGCTCCCTTTGATGAATCAGAAATGTAATCTGTAAAACCACAAACTGCACTTTCACCATTATTTAAAAATAAATAGTAGTTTACAGGCAGCTTGTTTGTATCCAACCTCGTTTCCCTCTTGAGCCATCCAGACTCTGACTGTCAGGACCAGTGTGATGCGTCAGATACACATTTTGGAGTATTTTCCCCAAATTTAAGCTTCTATATATGGGTTCAACCAGAGTCACTCCACAAACAGTAATAACAACGTGTACATCATCACAGTGGATTTCAAATTAAGCAATCAAGTTGTGATTAAAGTGTGGACTTTAACTCAAGATGTTTTCCAAAAGAACTGCAGTAACTGTTTAGGAATTACAGCCATTTTTACACAGTCTCCCATTTCACTGGCTCAAACAAACTAACACAATTTTACTTATAAGGATTTAAAAAATACATGTATTTGCAGACAGTGACTACATTAAATTTAGAACACATGGAAATCACTAAGTGCTGTTTCCTCCCTAGAGATGACTTCTAGGCCTTTACTGTAGCTGCCTTCAGTTGCTGCTTGTTAGTCTATAGTTTTGTCTTCAGTAGCTGAAAAGTGTGTGTTCTGCTGCACTGTGGAGCACTGTCTGATCAGTTTTGCAGCATCGGGTTGAATCCCAGCAGAGAGTATAGACCTGCACACTTCACAAGTCATCCTGCTACTTCTATCAGGAGTCACATCATTAATAAACACTAGTGGCCCGGTTCCACTGGTAGCCATGACAGATGATGTGGGATGCTTCAGCTCATGAGATGTTCCTTTTCTTCTCCATCCTTCTGGTACAATTTAATCTCGGTTTCATTCGGCCACACACTTTTTTCAGAACCATGCAGGCTCCTTTCTCTCTTTGGCAGTCTAATCTGACCTTCTTGTTTGCTGAGTGTAACAAGTGATTTGCACCTTGATTGCAGAGTTTGACAATCATATTTCTTACTTTTCAAGAGTGTTTTCTTAACCAAGCGAAGAATCCTGCAATCATCTCCTTCAGTTGTCCCTGATGGTCTCCCAGCCTTTGGTGTTATTGAATTGGTTGGTGGACTCATCTTTTTTAAGAATTTGACCACTCACAAATTTTTGCTATCTGTCTGATGATGCTTATTTTGGTTTTGTCAGCCTCCTGATGGCCTCCTTGCATCACCATCTCTTTGGGTTTCATATATGCTAGGTCCAGTGAACTGCTACCAACTTCAAGTTCAACACTTGGATTCAACCGCAAATGTTCTATCTGGTTAATTTTTCATGGAATAATGTGGGAACAGGCCTCACTGGGTATGAAACTGCTTTCTGGTCAATTGTCCATTTATACTTGAGCCCTGGAGCTAATATTATATTGATGTGATGGGCAATTTTTCAGAAGCTGTTGAAAATGAAAAACTCAGCAATTGTGAATCTACTTGCTCTAATACCATTAGGTACTTTTTTTTTATACTTCAGGTGAACTGACCCTTTAACCAGTGCACGCACAGAGCTCATTTTAGAAAGTGGTCCTCCACTACACATCTGCTACTGTTAATTCCTTCTACAACCAGCCTTCCCGGTGCTCAGGTGAGTGTTCTCCTCGTGTGAATTGCAGACCTTGTGCTGAACATTGATGCACTGCCTCCATTATCGCCCTGCCTCCTTCCGAGGAGTCGACGCTATTGTTTATGACACTGACACATGCAGTAATGGGTATTTCACTTCCTACCTATACTGCGAGCGTGCGTTGAAACTGGAAACATAGATAAATACGGGGCGCATCCACAACATCAGTAAATTTATATTTCGTCAACTGACGACATTAGAGTCATCACTAGAAAACCACATTGCTTGTTGGGAGCGCTAGAGAAACAGAAATTGTAACGTTGCCTTAAAAGAGCAGAAATAATCCCATGAGTAAAACCGTAACACAAATTCATGATCAATCCGTGTTTGCTCTCTCTTGTTTCTGGGACTTAAATGTTCAGGGAATTCAAGGCGCAAAACTTCTGAACAAGATTCAGCTGGAACCTCTTCAGGAACATCATCAAACATGTAAAGAGGTGTCTCGGGGGATTTGAGGAACTTCAGACATACTGTAGAAGTCAGATGAATCTTCCAGTGTGCTACGTCCCCGTAGACCGGGGAACATGGCAGCTGTCACTAACAAGGAAAGTCACATGCCACTCTTCTCCTTTATGTTCAAATACAAACACAGACTCTGGTGTATTAGCGGCAGATATTTTCAATTATCGCATGTCAACCTTTATCTCTTCACATTTACTGCCGTACAGCCTGATTGATGCCTCCCCTTTTTTCATATTTCAAGCACTTTTGTACTTCAGAGGAGAAGGCGGAGGAGAAGATCACAACAATTTCATCCAACTTTTATGGAAGTGTTTTAGATTCTGGTAGCCCGAGGGGGTACGGTTCACACTGTTAAATTCTTTAACAATGGCTTTAAGCGGCGCGGTGATTGTAAATAAAAATGAAGGCAACCGGGAAATGTTTGTCTTCAACAACTCTTGTTCACCAAACAGCTCATTCATTTCAAACGGAGGAATTATCAGTTCACATGAAAGACTGATCGAGTTTGCAGATACAGAAGCAAAAAATAAAAATGTGGCGGCGTCACGCTGTTGCTGGTATATATTTGTGTTACGGTGTAGCAGCGCAGCCCAGCATGTTTTTACATCTCCTCGGTAGCTTTCTATTACCGTACAATGAAAAAGCCTTTTTCTGTTTACATAGCAAGCTTGCATCAAGTCGTGGATTGTGCACATAAAATTACCATAATAGGCGGCCACCGAGTTTGCTAATGTGCTTCTCTGGATGAGAGGGCATGCAGAGACTTGCTGAGGAACTGACAATATGGCAAAAAAATAAATAAAAAATCATAAAAACTCCCAGTATATGCTCATTTTTCCCAGCCCTGTTTAGTACATGGATGCGCAGCCACCCCAGGAGCAGAGAGGTTACCCCACATCTGGAGAAATGAGTTTGACCCTCTCAAAGGGCACAGGAAGTTGCCCCTGAAAGCTGCAAACAAAAGCAGCAGTGGCGAGCAGGAGCCCAGAGCGCCATTCATCGCAGCTAATGACTTGTTCATTAAGAGTGATGATGGATAAAGACTTCTCACGCTGAGATGAAATCAAGATTTATATGCGTTGTTTCCTCACCCAACTTGTGGGAAGATCATCATCATTTAATTCTATCTCTGCGGCCGGTGATGGGCATCCAGAGAGCGGGCTATCAAACGGTGCAGTCAGCTGGCAAAATCCAAAACGTGCCGTTGGCACATCTGGAGCTTGCCGTCGCAGCTGAGGGTGAGCAATGGCTGCTGGCGGGTGGCCAAATTACAGGCAGAGACGCTTCAGGACTCCACAGCCTCCACCCTGGCTTCTCCTCGTTTAGATCATCATCATTATTTATTTGCTTATTTATTATTTTTTCCATTATGTGTGCTGTGTTGCATTTCAACAGCACTTTTTTTTTTTTTTGTTTCCACAGCATCAGCGTATTATCACACCGTGCTAGACCCTCGACCCACCTCTCTCTGTAGGTTCTTATCTCTAGCTGGAAATAGGCCCCAAGACACTTCATCAGTGTCCTTCACCTTGCTATCTGCTGCTCCCAACTTTTATTAAAACTTCAGCCTTTATCAGCTCCTAGGTAATTCAGGCATGACAAATTGGGCACCAGATGCCACCTCCATTTGAGGCCGCTGTACATCTCTTGCTCCCCTATCAAGACAATGGGAGGTGGCGGGCTGCAGCATAGTAGGATATCCACCTTTAGCCCACTGCATCAGGTTACTTTCACAAACTTCCTACATCCATCTGAATGCTGAATACTCTGTGTGCCATTGGAAAAGTGGAGGACTTCAGTATGCATCTCCACTACATTTGTGCAGTGCCAGCCTCACTCACCCTTTTATGGTTCAGGAAGACAAATGCCTGAGAGCCTGTGCATTAACTTCTAAGGATTAACCTATCTTTTTCTGGAGAGTGCAGGCTATATAGTCTTTTGAAATGGGGAAAAAATAAGAAAAATGGAAGAAGATTGTATTTCTGGACCAGCAATGCACAATTAGCTTTCCCTGCGGCTTTTGAATTTAGTCATCTTGATGACATGGATATGAGCCGGACAGCTCATATTTCCTGCCTCATTGTCCTGCACATTTTATTTTGGGCATGTTTAAAGATAGCACATAATTTATAATGCTTTTAAAAGAGAAGGAATGGGGACTGGAGTTAGAGTAAAAACACAGCAGATTGGAAATTGAAATAAAATTAGTGCATGCCATTGGTTAGATTATGACTGCAATGGACAATGCACATCTACCCTAAGACAACCTAATTCTCTGTAAAATATTTCATGGTTGACAGCTCTGGACATAAAGAAGTTGGTCGGATCGCCTACTGGAATTCTTGACTTGCATTCATAGTGATACGGACAGTATTCATGGGATATGGTCCCTACCTAGACCTGCACATCATCTGCTCCTCAGGGGATTCAGTGAGGGTCCTGCCTGTAAATAAGAATCCATGATAGAGGGGCAGCAGGCGTGAAGCATGAGATTGGAAACCAAAGGCATCACACTGGGCTGTTGGATCTTAGTGATGTTTAGCAACACATAACTCTACGCACAGACCCTGAATTTGGCATGGGGTAGTACACACTCATCCTCACAGGGTCGACCATGCATGTGAAGACTCTCTCACGCCCTGCAGTACATTGAGCCCCCTCTTTCACAAATGTATAATATCTTCTAAATTAGCTTGCAATAACCGAAGCCCGCTCTTGCTCTTGAGTTCTGACAAAGGATGTGTCGGGAATGAGAAGTGCACTGACATCACGGCATATTGCGGATCTGCTCACATCATTACAACTAGGTTCCATTTTAATTTCTCTGTAACATCCTGATGTTCGGCCCTTGCGTGCCCAGCGCAGCAAAGCCGGCCAAAATGCCAGCTGTGTTTCAGGGCTAAAATGTGTTTTAAGAGATGCTGCAGGATGGTAATGTGTTGTGCAACCTGCCAGCCCATGAGTATCCCCAGGCAAATGGGAGAAGCAGTGGTTAAAAAGCAGCCTTTTTTGGTACAGAGCCAGGGAGTAATCTACCACATAAAAGCATGGCATAACTGGGGGCTATCATGTGGGATATGCTTCCCAGAAGACTCCATGTTTTTTTGGGGAAACCTCCTATTACATGGTGCCAGTGGAATTGGAAGTCCTCTTTTAGTCAATTAACGTTTAAAATTAAAAAGCACTTCACGTAGCTGCGTTAAGCACATTATGAAATGACAGATTTGTTTGGCAGCAATGTTCCAATTGTCATACAAGAGAAGCAAAATCCTTGCAGGAAACTGGCTTTTTATGTTATTGTTATTATTATTTTTACAATAAGAACAAATTTACCTATTGGTCTGAAATATCCACGTGCTTGAGCATCCTTTCGTTTTGGCAATTTGTTATGTCAAATAAGTTTGCTGGGTGAACTGGTCTGAGTCCATGATGAATAGTGTCCATTAAGCTGGAATCTTACAAACCTTAAAGTGAAAACATACCTAAAACAAGAGCATCATTAGGAAAATGAGCTAAGACCCGAACCTGAAGTGTTTCTGAGCAGAGATGAATTATGGCATCGCACCTTGGTCCATTATGGACTCTATTTATACACAGGGACACAGAGGAGCAACACTAGTTAGAGGTTTCTCTCCAATTAGGTTATTCTGGGAGCCTTTTTACTCAAGGAAATATCAGGATAGGAATTGTGTCTTTAATCAAGCATAAAGAAATCTATCATGGAATAGTTCTCTGTCCCTGCTGCTTTGTTTACTCAAAATGGGATGTTCCTTGTGATTTGTTTATGTGAAATAACCTTTTTTTAAATTCAGGATAAACATCAGAAGCACATATACTACTGACCATAAATAGTTCAGACACTGTTTGTTTTAGATTTTCTTGCTAAAACATCACTGCTGGGTGAATACTGGGGCAAACTGGGAATAATAAAGAAAAAAAGGTTGGGCAACCTAACAAAAAGGTTTGTTAGGTTGGGCAATTTTATATATTTTAAACAAACAGACATTTAAATTACTGTATATGTCGGTGTCAAAATTTGGTTCCAACACAGAAAATTGCTGGTGTGCTCACTATGTAGCAAAACGCAAGAGTACAGCCAAATGCGCTCTGCTGGTATCATTACCCAGCGGGACTCTCCCAACAATTTCTCATCAAATGCTGCCATTCTGTCAGATACCGCTAGCATCTCTAAATTACTCACAAGTTGTCCTTTGGCATAAATGGCCGGCCTTGATGTACTGTCTGAGGCAATACAACATGAGCTGACAGTCATCTTTTAAACAGCAGAGGCTGCATTAGGATGCCAGAAGGGTTAAATAAGTCACATGCTCATCGCTGAGTGGACTGTGATTCGTGTCCAGTCTGATTAGTTTTCAGTCTCTGAGTCGTTTCATTTCCACATGCTTGTTTTATGTTTGCTGTTACACTCTGGTTAGGTTTTGATGCACAAATTAATGAAATACTTGGGTAGGTTCAGGAAAATCCGACCTACAGGTTTTTGTTAGTACTGATAAATGATGATTAACCGGTAAATTTAAGGTTAGTTTTAGGTGTCTATATGTCTATATGTACCCCCCCCCCCCCAAACAAAACAAAAACAAAAACAAAAAACATGATCACACATACAGCAGTTATTAACATCTATGTTTTTGTTTTTGTTAAAGATCTAATCCGGCCTATGGCTGTTTTCTAGTATGACAAATGATACTTAAGCAGTGCATTTAAGGTTAGGTTTAAATGTCAAAAATAATAAAACTCTTGGTTAAATTCAGGAAAGATTTTGGGCTAAAATGTGCATGTAATGTAAGATTTATTGTAAATGGCCCTTTTTAAAAAAAAATTTTTTTGGTATATGTTATTTTCATTTATCATCTCATGTTACATTATCCCTTTGCCTTCCTTTCATGTGTTATGTTCAATGTACGTAACTTAATGGTAGCCAAAAGTTGTATGCATGACGGAATTTTATTCAACTCATGAGTAAATATAGAAGGAAGACTTTGAAAATGCACCTCAGGCCTGGGAAAAGCCACATTATGGCCACTTTATCAATACTAGCAAGAACCTGACCTACAGGTTCTTGCTCAACCAGTATATTTAAAGTTAGGTTTCAGGGCAGATTGTAAGCTAAAATATTTATGTAATATGAAAGCGTTTATATATATATTGATAAATGTCTGTATTTATCCCATCTTCTCCTTCAGAGATGGGCCAAACTGAACAAAACTTTGCACAAAAATCGTCACACATACAGCAATTATTGACATCTGTATTGTTTTCTACAAGAATTATTATAAATCCCAATTCTTTTTGATTTTGTAGACATTATGTTCTTACATTGTTATTACTACATTATCATTATGTGCTATAATGCTATATCACATTCAATTTTTTCACACAATAAATTTAACCATTGTTGTTGTTTGTAACTCGGTAACTCGGCGGTCACCAAAACTTTCCCCTGGAATTTTAGTTAATTCACAACTAAATACAGAATAAAGACTTTTACAAAGTGTTGCAGGTCCAAACACTTGTTGGGCAGGTTTTGATGGTATTGATAAATGAATGCGAACGAAACGAATGCTTGAACATTTAAATGGGATACAAAGGGGTTCTTTAAGTGTCCATATGTGCCAAGTTAGGAGTGACAGACGTGTCTGACCCAACCCAAAAAGGCAGTATCTGATGGCCTGGAAGATGCAGCAGGAAAATGGAAGAGTAGTTTTTGTTGCAGGTGAAAGAAGGTTGTGAAAAAGTGTAATTCTTTTTTAATTTTTTTACCTAAATCGTGAGCTTTCTTAATCTTATTTGTCCAGTCTGGAATTGTGTTGTTACGTGGCAGCCATGTTGCTCTTATTTTAGACAGCTAATGCTATCTACGAAAGCAAACAAAATGTTGTCATGCTACTTTAAAAGCAGTTTTGTGCACATATTTGTGCACAAAAGCATTCCTCTTGAGGCCCTATAAAAAGCTAACTACTTTTTCTGGACTAGCAACCTTCATAAACTGGAAACATAGTAAATCTCTATTGTGTTTGACCAATATTTAAGAAAAACATCATTTTATATGATTCATCTCTATGCTTAACACATAAGACCTTGTCCTAAAGAGTTATGTTTAGGGTTAGGAGCACAAATGTATTACCGGTAAAAGTTGTCCATAATGTGAAGTACAGTGGTGTGGCATGCGCGCAGCATGAGTGACAGGTCCGCGTACAGCCCTGGAATTCCCCTGCGCTCTTCATCGCAGGACATGGTGGCCTCACTTGAAGCCGAGCGAGAAATAAAGGATTGCCTTCTGTATTTTTTCATTAGACTTTTCTTTTGCTACTGAATACATAAATCCATTGTGGCAAGATGCAATATGTATCATGGCACTCCACCTGCGGACGTCTCATAATGGCTGCCATGTCCCTCCAGTCAGGGATGATAAGTGAACCCCCCATGAATGTTAATGATAGTGATCATTCTGAACCAGCCTGCCTCTCCGTCTTCACTCACTATCCGGGTGTCACAAACAGGGTGGCAAGGTTCAAGGGACTAAAGTGAAAACAAACACTCATATATAAATAAATTAGAGCAGAAATGAATGAATGAGAGTCTGAATGAATGAATGTGTCTAGGCGCGCCAGAAAAAACCCAAACCAAAACAAAAAAAAACACACACCATGGACGCATGGACATTTTTTTAAATTACTATTATTTATTAATTTGCAATTCCTGGCGGCTTTTTGTTTATAACGTTGATTAATTATTGTGTCATTCTAATGCAAAAGTCCATGCCACTGTAATATTTTTATTCAGAAGGACTTATTTCATTATTTACAGAGCCCAGTAAACACAAGGGAGCAGGTGGGTTCAAACAGATGTGGCTGTTTACATGACCGCAATAGTCTGGGCTTCATATCTGGCCATTGCTCGTAAATAGCTTTGACAACATGCACACTTGCTGGGCCAGACAAAGGCTTGATTCAGCTAATCAAAACTGACAATATTGAAATCACATTGAGCCTTTTTCTATCAAGTGCTATGAGTCAAATGGGAGATGAGCTTAAGTATCCCAATAAGCTTAAACAGCACACTTATGCACACACGAGTTGAAAAAAGCTGGGAGGATTCTGCTGCCTGTCAGCTACACAACTGTAAACCAACTCAATCACCTTTTTCTTCCACTGCTTTTTTCTCCCTGCAACTTTCCCTGCTGTAGCGGTCTCCTTTGGTATTCTGTGAATTGTTCTGACCGACCCAGCACCTCTTTCCAAGCCACACACCCAGCTCAAGTAACAGGCATGGGAGAAGGCAAACACATGTCCATGCCAGCTCATCCCCCTCTCTGCATCTCACCGCTTCCTCCTTGTCTAACTTTGCCAAAGTCATTGGAACTTGCCAAATCTGGTCATGCCTGCTTAGCTTGCTGGACTCATTGTGCCAGAAAAGAAAATAAGACACAGATGTATACAAACTCTTGGTGGTGCCAGTGGAGAGACAGCTAATGGCTTCATCTCGACCCTCCCATTGTAGCCGGACACAGGTGGGGATAATTAGAGATTTCTATCTTCCAATCAAACTTGCTTTTTTTGTGCTGGTTGTGACAGCTAAAACGAGGCTATGGCGCAAGGTGGAGCCACTCCCATCAACAACCTCTTGACTCCAACATCATACGAACCACTTCTCCCTTACCGCTTGTCACACCAGTGCACCGTAACTACCAACGGTTTGTGTTGGCGTAAATGGAGGAAACTCTGAGATCTCCAAACAGACACCAAGAAAAATTGAGGGGGAAAAAAAAGCTCCACAACAAACCATCTTTTGTCTGGCCAGATTGTAACACAGCAGTAAAAGAAGCACAACAATAACATAGACAGAAGAACTCAAGAAGTATTTAATAGTCAACACTAATATCCCACTCCAAACAACTCAAGCTTGGCAGACCCCAAAAAAGTAAGAAAAAATAGTGAAGAAATGTTGTTTTTTCAGGCTTTTTAAAATTGAATACTTCTAAGTTCATCGTGAAAAACCGTAAGGAGTCTCAATCCAAACTGCCGCCTCATTTAATAATTTATGTTCCTCAACTCCAGATGTTTGAATGAGCTCCAGACTGTGACCTCTGTCCTCTCTCCGGGAGCCTCCTAATGAAATAATCCCGCACGAGCAATCCCCGATGCTAAAGCGGGCTACTATCATACACAATTGTGTGCTTCAAAAGGCTCGAAAAGCCCTTTTCCCCCCGTTAGCCTGAGTGACAGCAGTGAGACATGTGTCTTCAGATGAGAGAAGGCGAGTCTCATTATGCCGTATTTGGCTGACACTGAGTGATTCAAGTGTTCCTGGACAATTCAGACACACTGATATAAAACACATTAAATGTCTTTCACAGCACTTTACCTGACACTGTTCATCTGCGCTCATCTGTTATCCCTGACGAGCCGGCTTTTGTCGCTGCTTCACGTCTGGGATCAGGACTGTAGTGAGTGGTGAGTAAAAAGGAGCTGTAATGAAACGCACAAAAATAAAACAAACAAACAAACAACCAAAAAATCACAACTTCAGCTCTTAAGATGAAAATATCAACCCCATCCCCTACACCCCCCACTTCTTTTTTGCTTTTTTTTTTTTGCTTTTGAGAGGTGAAATACAATTCAGCTCATAAACATAAACCTGGTGACAAAGCCGAACTGGGAAAACACAGCAGGAACCAGCTGCTGTATGTTTTTGTCAAATTTGATAGACCACATGCAGATAAAATCAAACGGACTGTAAACTCAGGTGACACATACAGCTGTCTGACAAAGTAACCCCCCCAAAAAGATGCTTTCTGGTGTTCTGTAATAATTCGTGACATACCATAATAATATTTTGACATCCTGCACTAAAAAAGACAACAGTGACTCAGGAAGGCAGGTATCTGACATACAGCTTCTTTAGGTGTGCCGGCCATAGAGACAAGATGACGCAGTCGGCATCCGGAGACACAATCATTGTGACAATGTGGATTTGCAGCTCAGTACAGATAAGCACGCCCCACCTCCTGTATATATATTCAGAACAACTGAATTAAGTAGTAGCTCGGTAAGCCAGAAAGAGCTGCCTAGTTTGTGTGGAACTCATTGTTTAACTATGCAATGCACATAATCTCAAAAAGCAATTAAAAATACCAAAAACAAGCTCTTACCTTCTCCTTGAGCGAGATCTCTGAAATAAAGTAAGTTATGTCTGTTTAGTCAGTTACACTTGAAGTCAAGGTTTGTCACTTTGTCAGCCTCTATCAAAAACCAACAAACCAAAGTCAGCACCCGGAACCGATACTTGCAAGCCCGCAGCCAGAAATTGTTAGCCTACATTCCTCTTCTTTGACACTAAGGCGTTGATCCTCATTCTCGCTACGAAGACTTTGAGGTGAGAGTGAGGCGAGGATAGAGATATGGTGGAGGCGGTGATAGGGCAGGTGAGTGGAGAGAATGCCAAGCCCAGTGGTCAGCGGGTAACAGAGAGAGGGCGGCTGTCACATCCTGCTGACTTAGCCAAGACAGATGAGACAATCAGCAACCCAAGGCCTGGACAGCACTTCAACCCTGCCTGCATCCTGTGTTTGAGGGCAGCTCGTCCACAACATCTCAAACCTGATCTCACCTTTCTCTTTGCTGAAGTGAGGAGATGAGGTCATGGCTGCTCTTGAGTATTTCAAAAGTTGAAAGGTATGTGATGTACCCTTCTTTTAACTTGCAGATACAAATTATTTAAAAGCAATCATTTAATAGTGACAAACCCATATTTTCCCCTCGGCTGTATGAAGTGCATAAACATATTTTAGCTAAATGATTTAGTGTTCAGGCTCTTAAAATTACTGTTTTGGTTTTCTCTCTCACAAAGCTCTGGCTTGCAGCTGTTTATAAGCAGGGGGGAAAACAGTCATATTCAAACTGCATGCTAATTGTCCTGCAATAAAATGAAGACTGAAAATCTTTCATATGATTGATTCCGTGATAATTGTAGGGTCTTTACCTCACAAAGAAAGCAGCTTGTTGTGTGATTTGGTGCTATATAAATGAATCTGAATTGAATTGCATATTGGGTGGTGACACACTGGCATGACCAACAAACACAAAAATCCACGAGTGGCACTGATATTCAGCAAAAAAAGTAAATGTTGGTAAAACATTAGCTGTGAAATTGAACAAAATGTTGACACTGATTTCTGGACTTTAACTAGCTTGTACGTAAAAAGGAGAATACAAAGCATTTTTGACTTAAATACCAATCAACTACTGTGATACATCAAGATTTCGATTAACAGTTTAAAACAGAAAAAAATGCTTAAAGGTAAACTGAGAGGATTTCCCAGGGATGCAGGGAGCTCCCATGAGTAGGTAGTTGCCACATATTGCAGAATTTGCCAGTTTATCCAGGTATATGCCTCAGTAGTTTGTATAAATGGCAAACATGTAATTTGCTAATTTGTCTGACAGCTCTACATAAAGACTAATGTTGATCTGTGTATAAATAGGCAACTGTTTGCTAGCACATTATCCACACTAATTAAATTAGGTGATCAAATGTCAATAATGTGTTTGTGATGCAGCTTTATTGTAGCTTGCATTCATGATATATACACATTTTAGCTTTTTAAATCTTTGCGATCTAAAAACTGGGACAGTCTCACAGTTACAATCTGTTGGTTTGTTTCCCCGCGTGATACGCCTTCAATAGAAAGTACTTTCTGGCCCTCTTTGGAGCACTAAACATGATGAGGTTGCCTTCATCAGCACTGGACTAGCATAGACGTAAGCATAACGGTTTATGGAGAATGTGGCTCTAATTTGGATAAACACTAACATTAATAAAGGTGGTGTGAGACAGGGGCAACAAATCATCCGAGCCATTGTCTCATTTGTTTGAAGTAATTATGCCAAGATGTCACAATTAATTTGACAATGACATATTGATGTCCAAAAATGCAATGCATGCACAAAGCTAAAGTTATTATCACCTTAGTATGCCTACAATTAAAAAAAGGAGGAAATACATTTGGCAGTATGTGTGTGTGTCTGTGTGTATGTGTCAAAAATTTCCTAAAGACCATGCTGGACCCCAGGCCAGCCTCCAGCCTCTCTCCTAATTGCATTGATTTTTAGCACAGTAAATCTAGCTGTGTCACAATCTGCACTCCCCAGGCATGATGTACGGCTCCAACGCCAGCCTGCACGTCTGCTCCCAAATTTGTTGGCTTAAAATTTGAACGGTAATGGTGTGATTAACGATTAAATTAATTAATTGCTAAATATATGCTAATTGTTTAATTGGTTGCCTGATCTATATAAGATCATTTATAAATGAAATGAGTTGATTTACAAAGTTTATTGATTAAATGTGACAATGAGTTATACGGCTGACTACCTGATTTGCAATTTTCCCAATTAAATTCACAAAGCTCTTTTAGGTGTGGTTTTGCAAAGTCTGCCCCTATCCAAGTGATCTATACCAGACCTGACACTGCTGTAGTTATTTATGAAATCAGACAGCCAATAATGATGCATTAATATTAATGCACTGTAAATTTTCATATTGTGCTGCAGAAACCAATCCAAGAACATTTTTCATTGTATCTATATTTCACATTTCTATTGCAAATTAAAGTGGAAGTCCTCAGTAAGGTCAAGCATCTGAGATGAATGTCATTTTCTCTACAAGCTACAGGTGAATTATCGTGGGATGTGAAATGCAGTTTTAGGAAATAGCTGTCAATATGATATCTCTTTGTTTCAATGAGAAGAAACAAAAATACATTTAAAAAGTGAATGGAAATTTTTTTCCTGGAATTCCTCCTTAAAAATGAATACCTGCCATTTTAGGATACAATGCAAACATGCTCTACAAATCATTCATTGACACCAAAACTATTCCTGCATTTAATGCTATGCTAGATTCCACGTGTAAGTTACCATTTCTAGAGCACTGAAGGACATACAGGAATGTTGGGAAGTATGGCATTATGGAAACCAAAACAACTGGCCTGTCAGAGGTTAGAGTGGGGGTGTGTGTAGATGTGTAGGGATCTTTTCCAAGGTCGATGATAACCTGATGCACTGATTGCACTACAGTCTGCTGATTTAACTTCCTATGCCGGAGGAGGAAAACAGTGGTGCAGTTTACAGTGTGACATGGACACTATTTTTATTTTTATTGCACAAGAGGATGAGATGGTAAAGTGCAAACTGCATCCAGGACAGAAGCAACTATATTATGTTGCAAACACTTCAACTCTCTGGAAGCACCTCCACAAATAGCATGCTAATGCTAAACTAGCCAAGAAGCCAGATTAACTTTAGCTATGTGAATGCCAATTGGAGCCCAGCGGCCAGACCCTAAACTTCAACAGGTAACAACCTGATGAGCAGTCAGGCTGCAGCCTTCATTTCTACCTGTTCATGTTTCTAAAGTAGAATAATTGTGGCTCTTTGTGCTGGTTTTCATCTTTGCTTTGTCTTTTCAGCATTGCGTTCATAATTAGGATAATATTGGGATAATGTCATCAGGATAGAGATTTGTGTTGGTGTTGGCGCCAGCAGCCTCAAGGTTTATGTTGTTAAATGGTAATTATGAGACAGTGTGTTGCAGGTCCTATTATATGGAGAAGAGCAAAAGTAATGCAACATACTGGATTACTGTGTTCTTTGTAATTTATGTACTACATTACCTTTTTTGAGTAATGACCACAGCACTGATCTCTACAACAAAGAGCGAAAACACCTCCAACATGCACAAACATTTAACCAAACATCAGCAGTGAACTGCAGGAATATAATTTCTTTGATTTGGTGCCAGTGAGACCAGAATGAGAATCAATAAGCAATTCAATCAATAAGTGATATTGACAATGGGCCCAGAATCTCTAAATTCTTATCAACTCCCATCCATTATAAGCAGTGATTTTTTTGTGACTTGATTAAAAAACCATAGTACCAAAACAAACGTTTGTTTTGGTATAAAAATCATAATTACAAACAAAATAGAATTTAATGTATTAAAAAAAAAATAGAACTCTCCCAATCCTGTTTTTAATTGTTATCTAATATTTATATTGTATAATATATGTATTATGTTATCATTATAGTATTATATTATATGTATTAATTTAGATTTCTTCGATTTTCCAACAAAAAATTTAAAAAATACTAAAAGAAATTTTCATGTTTATTTTTAATTCAAATAAAAATGATAAATTTGAATAGAAACAAATAGACAGAGAAATGTATTACACAAGCTAAGGTTTTGTATCCTGCTACCTCTCATGTGAATGTGATAACTCCAAGTTTCACTGCCATTTGAAAAAAAAAAAACATGTCAAAAAACTATAATTTGTTACCAACTCTTGAAAGCAATGTGCTGGAACTTATACAGAACTTATCATTTATTAACTTACTCGTAAGTAATGTACAAAAAAAGAAACCGTCTGAGGTGTGTTAAGATGAAGTGAAGCTGTCCCTCTTTTAGGAATGGGCTTCCTTTCCTTTAGTTGAGTAGGCATCAATAAATGGCTCACAGATGATACTCTTTGCTAATGTACACAGATGTAAATGTTTTAAATAGATACTGTGGGTAATAAATAAATCAGTGGTCCAATCTAGCTGGCTAAGCCCAGCCCTAGATTGATAGCAATGGTAATTTATGGTATTGAGCTTCAGCAAAACACTTTGAAATAAATAATGGACTTCAAGCGTCTGCAGTCACTCTCTGCTGTGGATCTGGATGGGGAGCAGAGGCAAAGTTTGATGACAGGATGCTGAGACCAAGAGACAAGCCTCTTATGTAAAGCATGACTAAATAATCCTTTTGTTTCTTTTACTGGTAATTTAAAATAATCACTAAATCAGAAGACTTTCCATACACTACATATAAAAAAATCTATTCTTTAATTGGGCAAAATGATGCTTCATTCCCATTGTAATTAAGCTGTGTGACTCTCATATCTAAGCTGGCAAGAAAGTAAAATATTCTGACCATTTAAAATGTGCGAGGTAGAGAAACCTTGAAATTAATTTATTTTTTGGGAAAAATCGATTGGGCCAGTTTCGCTAAACCGCTGTGATCCAAGGCCAAAAATTCTATATATAAAGCACACAAACATGCGTGTTTGTCAGGACAAACTCCTCATGGTGCAAACAGATAAAATTCAAAAATGAAACTACAGGTTTTCTCTAAATTCAGTACTGCCAAGAATCCTACCTTTCAGACACATTCATCTTCTTCTTTGTCTTGTCTCCCACCGTCTGTTTATTCTGGCATTCATCAGTACCATTACTGCCATGCCCGTCAGATCTCTTTGAGGAAATGAAAAACAGCAGTCATTTTAAGGTGCAGGTTAAAGGTTAGTTCATGTAGATGGAGTCTGGCACATCCCTCCTTGTACGCTGGTATATTCACTGTCGCTCAGTGCATAATGTAGCAAAAGTAGACTTGAAATTTCATAAAATGCCTCTTTATTTAGTATCAGACTTTTAACAAATGCCTTGGGATTTGATTTTATATAGGACGCTCAAAGGCTTAAAAGGGTGTCGGCATGAGTTCATGGAACAAAATTTACTAATAGGAGACAGAGAGAAAAATCTACCCGAGTAAAAGTGTCCTCCACTTAGCACTCAGCTCTTGAGAGGAGATTTACCTCTGGAAAAATTGTTCCATGAGCGAAATTCATTTTTATTCCTGTTTCAGATGCCTCATTACATTATATCCATCCCTGCGAGTAAATGAAGAGCAATTAGCTCTGTTAAATTCTCCAAAAGGCCACAGTGGCAATAAAAAGGACTGATTGTACAGGTGGCAAACATTCTCTCGTCTCCGGGAGAGGAATGCACTTTTGCTAATGTTGGCGGTGTTGGTCCAGAGGTTACGTGGGTAGCTTGTGGTGATTTTTTTTTCAAGCTTTTTGTAGTTCCTCGGAGGTGATGAATGGCAATGGGTATAGTGCCAGTAGCAATGTCTCTAGAACTAGCTTATTCTGTGCTGCCAAGCATGATTTATGACAAGAAAAGGGAGGGGGGAATCTCTGACTTCACCATTTGCCCTCTTGCACTTTTCCATATTGTCCAACAGGAGTTTAGGGGTATTGGATTGACAGAGCAACTGCACACATCTGGTTTGGGGATATAGCCAGACCTTTTCTATGCCAACAACCATTTTAAGGAAATAAGTGCGAATGGGAAAATGGAAATATGAAGAAGCAAAAGAGGGAGTAGTATCCATGACGATTAACAGCCCAATACAGTTTGCTGTCAAGTATTTTATAACTTATATGGACTTTCTAAAGTACATAGCTAGCAGAAAATGGATATTTTTAAGGTTATTGTCTCACATAGAGACACTGTGGACATTCAAATCAACCATCATTCAGTGAAGGAAACACTGCTGCGTTTAGGTTTCCTGTGAACTGAAAGTTTTATGACGAACCAAGTGCTGGATGCAACCTGATCAATAATGAGGTGGAAAAACATGAGAGAGAGAAAACGGTCAATATCAATAATATCAATGACCTCTCACAAGCACGTTATGTGCCAACGTTTATCCAGATAAAGCAGAAACATTTAGTTCAGCGGTCCCCAAACCCCGGGTCCGTGAGTCGTTTACTACCAGGCCACGAGAGTTGAGGCTCGGGTGTGAAATTTACAGTTTTCAGGGTATTTATCGTTATTGTTTTATCATTTTTATCATTAACTTGGTTTCCCTGGGTCTTTTCCTGTGTGTTATGAATAAATCTTAATTTTTTGGTACCAGTAATGGTTTTATTTTGTTGTATTTATCCGTGACACCTTAAAGGCCGGTCTGTGAAAATATTATCGGACATAAATCGGTCCGTGGCCCAAAAAAGGCTGGGGACTGCTGACTTAGTTGATAGTACATTGACCAGACTGAATTCGAGTTCACGGAAACTACAGACTTTACCAACTTAAGCTAAAGTTTATGATTTTACTTGCAGATTCTGTGATTAGCACCTGCTCCTCAGATGGCATGTATATATATATGTAAGTGTGTATGTGGAAATATGTGTGTGTATGTATGTATATATACATATATGTATGTATGTGCGTGTATGTTTGAATGCATGGGTGTATTCATATGTTTGCAGGTGTATGTATAACTTGTACATATCTTTCTTGTGTAAATGTAAATTTGTCTGTTATTGTGTAAATACTTACGGTATTGTGTACTTCACACACATGGAGAAATGCCAAACTGCCTTTCATTGTTCTTTGAACAGTGACAATAAAAAACTATTCTATTCTATTCTATTCTGGTAAATGAACATGGGTATAAATTGTCTGATTGTTTACAGACAATTTTTTATCATATTAATTTTAAAAGAACACACTGAGAGGGGCTGTTCAATATATTTACAATATATGTATATATATACACTTCTCACATTGTGCTGTTGCTGTTTTTACTTGCATATCTTTCACCTCAGATAAATAGGTTACAAAAAACAACAGCACTTCTCAGACGAATGACTAAAAAGTGTTTGGCTCGTGTAACTGCGTGCTGGTTCGGCACACATAAATACTGTAATATGCAATGATCAAGAGCTTATTTGAGCCATAAACCCTATACAGTACTGCCTCCCTCTAACCTCAGGCCATAAGTCCATTCCTGCAAGAGTTCAAAATTTACTTTAGTTTGTTTTTCTCTCTGCCATAAACCCTCGCCATCAAGTGACTAACTTCCAAACAATCTACTGTAATATATAGCAGCTATGATAAATTCAGTGGCAGTGATGCAGCTGTGGTCTCAGGTAATTCTGGCAGAGCATTTTATCGTTCAGACATGGTTTTAAAGACCTCTGTCTTCTTAAATAATACAAAATCAATGCGGATAAAATGTTCAAGGAGGATTTTAGCGCCATAAGGATGAATTAGACATTCAGAAACAATTAATTTCTGCAGTACGTGGCGTCATATTTAGATTTAATAAAAAGTTTTTAATAAAGCAGATTGGAAAAGGGATCCTTGCCTCCATTAGCTGGATGATGGATAACTGAGAAAGGTGAACAGCCACTCATTAACACTCTCTTAAATTACGAAAGTACTTGCCGCCCCCTCCCCCACCTTTCATTTTTTTTCCCCTTAAATGAGATAAAATAATACTGAGAGGATGAGCACTGAATCAAGTCCAACCGTAATTAAATACGCTGATGGGGTGAAAGTGGTCTGCAGTGCTGGTGGTGTTTAAAAATGTTGCTGTGTGTTAAAATCACTCCGGTGTCAGTTCACACCACAGTCTGTGGGAGTGTGACGAATCAGACTTAAAGTGTCTGACAAGCTTCAAACAAGAATGTAACGCACTTTTCTTTCTTTCTTATAACCTGTTTTGTTTGGTTTTTAAATTGGAGATTTATTTATTGGGAATAGGTCTTCTACACATGACCGTTCACCTGGAGAGAAAAGCAAAATGCAGAATTATCAGGATTTATCAGAATTTTGAAGTTTACAGATGGCCTGGTGCTGAACTTCAATCTAAAAAAATAATCTGTCAGGTTTTCGGTGGCAATGACACAACTTATTGGCTCACAACAGCCTCATAATCAATAAACAATTTAAGTAAACATCACGGCAGAATCTTTTGCTGAGGTTTTACTTAAATCAAACCATGTCATTAATAATTCTGGTTTCATCAGGGTAATGGATCAGCCCGGAGAACGTGAATTATTTCGCTTGAGCATCATAACGAATACATAAACGAGGCAGCCCTTCACTGAAATCTTTACAGCTTCTTCTCTGATTTAGAAGAATGAGACACACCCAAACTCTGCTGCTCACTTGCAGACCGGGCTGCCATAATAATGCGCAATATGACGATTAACAGTGAGACAAAGTCATTCATCTGCGACCTGACCCATTTAGAAAGCAGGGGGACACCATCTCTCTGATAAAGAGATGTTATATGGAAAAGATGAATGTGTTTAACTCAGTTTTGATGAAAACTGAGAACAAAATAAAAAATAATAATGTTTTTTTTTTAAACTACAGCCTGTACACACTGCAAAATCCCATGTCATGAATTAGACTTCTTAACACCTGTTTATGATTAAATTCTACTCAATCCTTGTTAGCAATATCATCATTAACATTCTGGATTTACCTGCTTGACAGCTTGATACCTTTACAGACTGCAAACTGATATAACGATTAAAAACAGCATCGGTGTTTATCCTACTCGTGATGATATTCAAGTGTATCTCCAGTCTTCTACAGTTTTTGTAAACTTACAAAACCGTAAAGGAGAGTAATTTGCTCCCGTGTCAATATAATATGCTAAAAGAAAGAGTGGGGACTTTAATCTTTATCACCATAAACATTGCATAATTTTAACCTGTCAGCTTTATTCCTATTGCAGGTTAAGCACTACAGAAGACACAGAAAATAAAGACAGGTGTAATAGAGCGTCTGATAAAAATAGAGGTCACAAGGTATTCTTCATTTTGCTGACTACTCCAGATTTGGAACCACTTGGGACGCTGGTATATAGGACGCCTGCTGTTAAAACACCACCGTGCACCACCATGATTACAACTTGATCCTTTTCCACTGAAAGCTCATGCCGGTAGAAATCAAGTACCCCGAGGCTTACAGCACGCAGCCCAAGGCCTAAAAGGTAATAGCATGAAATATAGATACGGGGGTGACAGATGTTTACAGTGGGTCGTGAGATGGCATTGAGACACAACACAGTGGCTCCCTCCATTGGAGAGGAACCTGATGAGTGGTATAGTAAAGAGATGGAGTGATATAGGAGGTGCTCTGGCAGTGTTTGCAGGCAGATCATTAGGATCCCTCTTTAACTCAACCCCCAGTGACAATCTATTGCTCTCCACCCCTGTCAGCGAATCATTATGGTCTGATCATTAGTGACATCGCCACATGCCCATCACTCAGGCTGGTGCCATATTGGCAGATGAACAGCCTCTGCCCCAGGCCCACTAATCTACAGACTTCAGACAGGGAGGATGAAGGAATGTTCACCCAGCACTGAAAACAGTGTTGAGGGGGACAATAACTGGGGTAGTCCTTATAATTTTAATGAAACACTCGACATTCTGGCCTTGATTTAAAATGCTCTGTGATTTCTTTTAAAGAAATATGTAAATATGCAATAGAAATCATGTATTAGAACAGCAATGCAGATATTTTAAAAAAAAAATCCCTTTTGCATGATAGCTGAGTATTTGCATATGTCAGGTGAGTGTTTAGGTTGTAGTCTACGCATGATCAGGATAGTTGTGGTTTAGGAGAGCTAATCTTCTTGATACAGAAAAATACCCCTTTTACACTAATTATTATTATTATTAATGCACATATTTCAGTGTAAAAACACGATGTTTAGTGAATCATCTGGTTCAGGTGAAACCTGTTTCAAACTGTGATGTCATTATATTATTATGAAGTTATGTGCTGACTATTTTCTTCTCAACTGTTATAAAGAAATCAGAAAATGTCAAGAAATTGCTACTTTTTACTTTAAAAAGTAGCAAGAAAAGCAGTCAATAAAGGAAGAAGTACAGTTGCTTCTGAGAGAAATTTAGAACAACAAAGAAAAGAAAGACTGAAGTGCAAAATTAAGATAAGATACCTTTAGTTTCATTGCACTATGTTGGGCCTATACATCAAAATTCAGGTGCACTACCTGAAACGTGCTCAGAATTTGCTATTGAACCACACATGCAACATGCAGCTCACACATACATAATTCTAACAAGCCTATTGCTCCAGTTAGGATAATGAAATAAAAAATAGTGATGAATACAATCTACAAGGTCTGTGGTTTCAGTGCTGGAGTAAAAACAGTTCACTAGTATTGTTGTCTGTGCTCAGATGCAAATGAACCTTTAGTTCAGTACTCAAGTAAATGTACTTAGTTACATGTCACCACTACGGCCCAGCAGACATGCATGACGTGAGAAATCATGTCACTCTTGTTGCTAATAATTCAAGTTTTATTTTTAAATATTAACCTGAAGAAACCATCAGTGGTGCTTACTGTACACTTATATCTCCTGAGAACCTCATCGTATTATATCGCTCCTTTCTCTCATCATTTCAGACTTAACACAAGCTGTAATTAAACAGCTACATGAGTAAGGAACCAAATCATGCATCCCATTTCAGCATGTAATACCAGCACAAAAAAGTAATTAGTTTTGAACATAGTATGCATGTTATGATTGATTTCAAATGGAAGAACTCCAGAGATGCTCTCAGCTCCGTGCTGTATGTTCTCAGATGATGATGCAATGAAAACAGAAATGCATGGCCTCTGCTCTGTGACCTGTAAATAATTGATAAATCAATTTTCTTGACTAGAACACCAAATAATGAAGCAATGCAATTCTTATCAATTACATTTTCGTCTTAATTGTTGACTTCACTTAGCACAAAGCAGCACAGCGAAACACCATGCCATTTTTCAATTAAAAGGTCCAGATGTTTTTGGAGGCTTCAGTAGACACAGGCAGTTGTGAGAAATGCTTTATCTGCATTGTAATAATCACTAGAACATCAGCTCCAGGCTAAATTTACATACTCATGTTTTATTCCAGCCCTCTTTCTAATGCACCGCTTAATTATACTGAGCGCAGACAATGTCAGACCCCCATAGCCCCAAATTTATTATTGCACCGTGTGAAGCAGCAACCATCAAACCTAGTGTCCCTCATCACAGCACACAATTGCTGTGCTCTCTCTCTCTTTCTCCCTCTATGAAATTCCGATCATGCTTTTGGTTCTCAATTTCATTGCCACCATGTGAATAAAATTAATAGCAACGATTACAAAATTCAAACTGAAATCACACTTTAGACGCACTTCACACTTCTGCTATTTGTGGATTATCTTCAGTACTTTGTTGCTGTACTTAACACGTAACGTTGAACTGTTTAAAGCGCATCAGAAAAAATGCATTTGGGAGCCAGAGACAGTATTGATGAAAAGGTGCAATGTAAAGGTATTTAATACTGAAAGACATTAATGTATGCACAACATCTCTACCATTTCTTTCTGTGAAAACTGGCGAAAGACTAAATGAGTTTAAAATCAGTGCATAATTGTATTATACACATGATTCAAGATTCATAATCAGGATATTTAATTACTAGAGAACATAAACATATTCTCTACATATCAGATTTAAAAAAGTATGCTCCATTTCAAGTGCAATTCTGCTACTGAAAGTGTTGTATAATGTTATGTTATGATTACATAGACTGTATATAAAGGATGGACTCACATTCAGAATTACATTTTGAAGCCTCAGTATTAGTGTCTTAGTCACTCCCATATTCATTCATTCAAGCAAGAGAAATTTATTATATTTAGAACAGAGCATGACATGCTAAGCTATCTGGAACTTTGCTAATTAAAGTTAAATATTACATTTAAAATTATTACTTTTGGCTAATGTGTAGGTTACTTTCATTTTAAAGTTTTAAAGTTCTAGCACAAGACTGTTAAATCTTACAGTGGATGACATTTCAGTGTTTTCCAGTATAAAGTAATGTAGCTACAAACTGTATGAAAACAAAATGCTCATAAAAAAATACATTTAAAGCGTTCAGTATCCACAGATTCCTTTGCGGTTAATATGGACTTTCCTAAGAACTCATTCAAAGTCAGCAAATGAATAAAGAACTACACAGATGATAAGCAAACTTACATTCAACTCAAAGTGTAATCGCTGCAGCTGATTTTAAAGTTTCACCGTCGTAATTCATGATCTGGTTCTCGTGCAGGGTGGCTTCTCATATTGCGAGGTAAAACAGACATCCTAAGTACACAGCATATAAAAAGAACACTTCTTACAGCAATTCAAGCCGACATCTCTAGTTTGGTAAGGTCACATGTTCCATTACAGTGAGCAGAGAGTGGAATCCCTGCACCCCCTCCATCCTCCTCCCGCCCAACCCGACAACTCAGCCCTGCTGCACACCAATCCCTCTGAGGACAGCCAAGCATGGAAGAAATATTCTTATTTAGATGAGGGCTCTGCAAGGGGCATAGTATGGCATAACAGAAGAAGAATACAATGTACTGTGGCAAGCACTGAGAGTGACTCCAATACAGCCTCTTTTACAGAAGGCAATCAAATCTGGCAGTCATGTGTAAAGATACTTATCTGCCTGGAGAGGATTTCAACACCATATTTCTAGGAGAAATGGAAATCAGTGCTGACAGCAGCTTGTCACTGTTATATATTCAGAATATCTGATCTCAATAGAGAAATTTCCTTGAGAAAAAAAAGAGGGGGGTGGGCGGGGGTTTGGGGGATAATGAAGAGATATTTGGTGGTAAAAGGCCAGTCCTACATCCCGAATAAAGTTAAAACAGGAAGCGGGAGAGATTGCAATGTGCTGTAAGTGTTCAGTGTCCTGATGAGGATAGATTTTTCAAGAAAACACGCTGATCCTACCAGCATGCCTTTACACACTTTACATTTCATATCGCCTCGGGCATGTTCTTGCTTTTGTTTAAAGCACTGCTGCACAAATGAGATTTAGCATATTCCCAATTCATAGACAAATACCTGTCTGCTGTAGCAGTTTCTGAGATATGTTATTGCACGGTACTTTTCTTGATAGGTCTATAAATTTATTGTCTTCTGGGGCCTTGGGAAATATGACAATACATCAGCAAAGAGAGACTTTGACATGGACAAAAGCACTTTACGAGCTGGTATTCCTGCAAATGTGGAATTATCGCCCAGCCACTGAAGAAACTTTACAATTCCAGTGAGCGGCGTTAATCAGATTTTCCCCTCCAGAGCTGTAGTTCATTGTCATTGCTAATGGAGCCTCCTCTGCAGGTTGTTGCTCTTCACTAAATTAGTGTGAAGTCTTATCCCAAAAACATTGACTAATACTGCACTTAATCTTAGAAACTCTCAACTCCTGTGAAAAATCTCATCTGGAATGACACTGATGCATCGGAGCGTTGCCCTGCATTGCATTCATCATGTTCCTGACAAAATTAATCTCGATAGGCTGAAACCAAATTACACCTGAGTTCGCACCAATTGCTCACCACAAACACTGAATAAATATTTATTGATGATATGTGTGATTTCTTCTGCACTAGTGAAGTCGTTTGAGAAAAAAAAGATGAAACGAGACAACTTTTGACACAAAATTTTGGCCGTTTGAACAAAGACAAAGAAGAGTGTGCAAGAACTCGGGTTGGCTCTTCAAGGTGGAAAACTTTAGCGATGGTATGATGAAAGGAAACCCATTAAAGCGTCACCGCACTTGGTGTTGGAGAGTATAATGACAAAAACTGCTTTCTTAGTATCTCCAGTGTAGAGTACGTGAATAACGGCATTAGTACGTTTTCCTCTTGTAGGGCTTTGAACGGAATGTCTGTCTACCTATAAACTTTACTCTAGTATTTGCAAAGTAGTAGCTTTACTCTCCAACAATATTCAGCTAACCATTTCGGTAAAAGCTAAAATTTTTGTAGCACGCAGCCTTTAGCCAATGTAAATTATTTTCAAGCCATCAGCATTTCTTTTAAATGGCTTTGTAAGCTGTTCAGACCATCTCTGACTCCTTCTGTATGAGAATGGGATGAAAAACACTCGTGTTTAGCCCTGCCAACCAAAAGCATGCACAACTCCCGTTATTTATCATCCAAATGAACTCATTTTTCACTACTAATTAAAACATGTTGAAATGAGGAGGAACACGGAAGAAGGGAAGCATTTGTTTGAGAACTGCACAGTCATTCATTTAGACATGTATGTTTGGCTTCTGTTTAAAGAATCCAGAGTGATGTACGAACACAGAGCAAGCTGTTGTCACTAATAGCGAAAGGGAATCGTTTGTATTGTTGCCGTGATGCTGCCACAATAAAATGGATTGACGGGTCTTTAAAAAAAGGTTGACCAACCTTTTTTGGCGCCTCTTTTAAAACCCGCTGCTTCTTTAATGCACACTCCTCTATCAGTTATACAGCAAACCAACAAGAATATTTTTAGCCGATGGGGTTTATGGCTATGTGTTGGTGATTAATTGAATAAAAAGGTGGCGTTTCACAAATCATCCCTTTAATTAGTCGGCGAGCGTCAGTGTGACGACGCTGCCTCTGTCTGAAAACACGGAGACGGGGGTGGGTGTACCAGCCAGAGCTCCAGCAGGGGCCGGGGGCCATTAGGGGGCTTTGGAAAGAGGTGGGGTGCCGAGGAGGCGGAGGGGAGGCAGCACAGCCCCAGGCAGACTCTGCTGCACACCCAGGTGCTGTTGTCAGCTGGAGTCCTGCTCCAGCTGCTCGCCAAAGATTGATTTAATTATTTCCATTCCCTCTGTCCCTGCATTTCTTTAATTCTTTGTCTTCTCTACCTTGTTGCCTTTTGGCTTCTCTCTGAAAACCCAAAGGTCTATTGTGGCCAAAACAATGCGTCGTATATATTCAAATGGCCGTTATTGGATTTCATGCAAATCTGAAGCGTCTTTTAACGTTATAAAGCTGCACAAAGAGTGTAAAATTAAATCTACTAGATAACTTGGATTTTCCAAGCCAAATTTTGACACTCGTATCACTTAATCTGCTTCCTTTCATTCGGTTCATTTTCGCACATAATGAGACAGATTTTATAATTACAGATGTACTGCATTGTTACAGCCCATAAGTGCTGAAGGAGATTTTGACTGTGGTCGCTGACTTTGAGGTCGCACTACTTGTGTTATCAATTCTCAATGATTTAAATTGCTAAAGTTCTTTTTCTCTTATCTGATCTTTTAAAGGGTAATGAAAGGGCCCATCTTTTTACTGAAACCCATCTTCAATCACTGTTAATGTTAACTCCATGTACACATAAGAGGGCTGATAAAGAATCATTAGTCTCGTTAATGGAATCACAGGTCCAATCCCTCCATCCTTTTCTATTGAAAAGCCCTCTTCATTTCAAAGTTGTTCTGCTTTATTAAAGCTCATTACCATTTCTCTTTTAATAAGCACTCTTTAAAGTCATTACCTGCAGTGGAGTTAAAGGCTCAGCTATTAAAAGGTTACTTTAATGTGAATAATGGCCTCCCGATATACTCAAGTTAATTACTATTGGATACTGGTTCTAGTTTAATCTAATGCTTAAACCTTAATGAAAGATATGTCACAGTACAATGAAATGGCAAAAAATTGTTCCCAATCAACACAAGTATTTGTGCTATCTCTGCTCACACAGACAGCATCTCTCCATCCTCAGCTTCACGGCAGTCTTCCAAAACATCGAACCACAACGCGCACCGTTTTCTCAGAGCACCAATAGTCACATGGTTAGCGCGGTTAATTGCAATTGAAGACAATCTTGTTAACGTTGTCTTCGTTAATCACTTTTTCTAACATTATGCCGGAGTTGGTAACCGCTCTATGGTTTGATTTCTTGGGCAAACACGCAACTTTTGTTTTCAGAAGAAGAAAGGAAAGAAGAAGTAATTGTTATCTCTGTGCTGATACTGCATAAATTTCAAATCTTGATACCTGCAAATTAAATGTATACACACTGCCGTGTAGCACAGTGCTGATTATTATTTTTTATTTTTGTGTATTCAGCTTGTAAAAGCATAAGAAACCTTTCTGAGTCAATAGACGTCACTGAGTATTTTGGTCACACAGACAGCCTTTCTCTGTTAACTCGCAGCACTCTTTAAACATGGAAGGGGTTGGTAGTGCTGCCTGACTTTTAATGACTGGTTTGATTTTCAGCCCAAAACTTTTCTCACACAAATTTCTATCTCCTTGTAAACAAATTAACATGTGGCTCACTTGGAGCTTGTGTTGCACAAGGCCCCAAATTATTACTCAATGCTAGGCCAACATGAGCCGCCAGAGGTGTTCAGATATTTCCAAGAAAAAGAATGAAAATTCAAAATGAACCCCAATTTTTTTTATTGCTTAGATTTCGCTATCATCTTAGCCCTGTAACGCGACGCGCTTGACCTCTGTGTTGTCTTCCTTTTTCAGGGCACACAGTTGATAACGACAACTGACCTCTTCAATTTCAAACTGTTTAAATTTCACAAGTGAAAAGCTTTATTGCTGTGATCTCCACAGAACACCAGGAGTAAGGGCTATCACGAACCCTGACATTGTAGAGCGCTTCATCTTTCACGTTAGTGCTGCGGTTTTGGGAGAAATTGAAGTTGAAACAGGGAGCAAAACTGACCAAAACCCAGACAGTCAGGTGTTTCCACTGGACAGGAAAACCATAGCGACTGTCTCCTCTCATGCTCAACAACTGTCCAGTTTTGACTGTTAGAGACTGGGACATAATTCAGGGCACAATGTTGCAAATAAAGTCTAAATAAAGATGTAAATGTTATGGTTTGGAAAAAAGTTCATTTTGAATGTGATGTCAGCAAAAACAGCGGCGTTTCCCACTATGCATCATCACCTCGTCTTTCAAAACACCCTGTAACTGTTTGAGGCACCAAGGAGCTTCCTTTGTTGTGTTTTACATGGCATAATAGACCACAAAATGTTTTTTTTTTTTTTTTGCCAGGTCTGATTACAACAGAGCCACGTTGGAATATATGTAGAATGTGATTTGACATCGTCTTGCATAGAAAAGAAAGACTTATTAACGGGTTTTATAAAGGTTTTATAAAGGTTTTATTAACGTCAAACAAAGTTTGACGTTAATAAAACCTTTATATGTTTTTCCAAATTAATTGTGCCATCAATCCTTCAATGATGAATTCTGTACTAAAAATTTTCCATATCATCACAGATGCTGACTTTTGGATTTGGTAACAACCGAAACGATCCATCTCCTTTTCAGTCCAAACAATTCGGAATCCACGATTTTCAAAAACAACATCTGGATCTTGCTGTATAATTATTTTTGTTTACATAGAGTGAATCCTGCTCTGAAAACTGTGATCAGAGTTTTTATCCAGATGTTTAAATTAGGTATCGTTCTGAAATTGCTTAACTGTTTGATCATAGCCCCTCCCCCCTTTTCCATCCTCCCTGGAAAGTTTTGTCATCCAGGTCTCACCGTCATAAATAAAAATAAACAAATACGGATATAAAAAAGTACAACGTTAAATGAATGCATTCCACTTTTACTGACTCCAGGTTGTACATCCACACAGTCTACATGTATTTTTTAAAATGCTTTCCCTCAAAACAAATCACTCAGTTCAATATTATCACAAGAAAACCCAGTAATAGCTGCAATATCACCATTTACAAATTACAAATCCTACCACTAATTGCTAAAGAGCAGATTCCCTTAATTTTTAAGGATGATGAGAGAATACATCACTCTAATGCTACATTTGTGTTTTTCCTGTAGTGAAATATGTGTCTTATTCATGCACAGAATTAATGTGCACCAAATGTACCACATTAGCATTTTCCAGTGATATGTTTCTCTCTCTCTTAAGGTCATGCGGCCTTAACGGGAAGCTTAAGTAAGACTCATGTGCGTGTGTGTGACCCATTTCATAAATCCCATCACCTCCTCGGAGAGATAGTGGATACTAAATGTCACAAACCAGTAGGTCATCAAATCCCTTTTCCTCAACAAACAGCATTAAGACAATGATAAGAAGTGAGCAATGACTGCGTTGGAGGGCCTCACTGTGCTAAAATACTCTGATGACAACAAACGCATTCCATCATGTCAACAACAAACGGTGCATTCATGAATAGGTTTGCTGAGATGTGGTGGACAGATGCTGTTATAGTCATTGGTCTCCATGCTTGACAGATTATTTGCAGAACTTCAATGTATCTTTGAAGCCCAGGGGTTGCTTCTTGCCAGCCAAACAGAACTGGCACTGTCAGAGAAAGAATGGACAGGCGACTTCCAGCGAAGAAGAGCGAGATGAAAAGATGCAACATTGTTTCTTGATCAAGAGCATGCGGCTTCTGTGGCTTTTAAGATCAAATATTTCAGCTGAAAATTGGCTGTAGTGCAGGCTGTATGGCGGTGCACTTCATAAATATTGTACTGTATGTTTCACATGAATGCCAAAAAAAAAGAATAATGGGACAAAGTCACCTGAAGGTGTTTGAAGCAAACTGACAATTAAAAGTGTAATCGTGTGACTTCACAGAAGGCAAAAATAAGGAGTTTTTCTTTTCTTTTTATGCTTTTAGCATTTATTAAAATGCCTCCTAATTACACCACCTAGGCAGGCTGCTGTTTTGCTTTTTCTTTTCTTTGAGCGCTCTATGCAGGACACTTAAGAGAAAAAAAAAGACAGCTGTTGGTGAGCACGGTCACATTCACACCACCGCTTGTCAGTAACCCAACATTAATGAACTCACTCTTGAGCTGTTTGGTGCAAGAGGAATATTTTCTATCTGCCATGTTTTTAAGGGACATAAAGGATGACAAATGTTTGTAAAGGAGAAAAACAACTATCTTAAATACTGACATGTGAGTCAAATTAATTTAATTTCTAAAGCGTGAAAGTAAAATCAAGCTTAGATACCAGGAGTGCATATGAATTTGAAATAGCTGTGAAACAGGCTATTTTAATTGAGCTTTAATTGAAATCAATGGAAGATATTTAACGGTGCAGAATTTGATAGAAAATGTAGGGAAAATACAACAGTAGCAACTTATTCTGGGATAAAATTGGAGTAAAGAAACTTGCCAAAACTAGCCAACACATTTAACCTTTTACTTATAAATATGCATCATAGAAAGTCAGTGTAAAAAGCAACAAAAAAGTCAATTTTCTACTAAATCATACTGAATCAGTGTGGATCTTAATCTACTAAAATCATTACTGATGAATGCTGTGTAATTTGTTGAGAACAACAGAATGTAACAAAATCAACACTTTGATGTCTGGTCTAAAAAAAATCACATTAAAACAAACCAAAGACGTGTTCAAGCCAAGAGTTCCATATCAAACGCTACAGGCCTCAGTTAACATATTAAATGTTAAAGTTCATGACAATACAATTGGAAAAAGACTGAATGCGTGTGGCTTGGTTGGAAGGGTTTTCAGGAAAAAGCCTCTTCTCTCTAAAGACCACGACAGCATAACTTGGGTTTGCAAAGTTGCAGCAGTGCATCAATAAACCAAACGATTTCTGGAACAAGTTCCTTTGAATATACAAGACCACAGTGGAGATGTCTGACCATGATGCACAGCACCGTGTTTGGTGAAAACTAGACACAGCATATCAGCACAAACACCTCGTACCAAATGTAAAGCACGGTTGTAGAGAGGGGTAATTATTTCAGCTTGTTTTGCAGCCACAGAACCTGGGCAGGACCTTGTAGTCATAGAGGTGACCGTGAACTTCCCTGTAAACCAAAGTATTCTAGAGCAGCGGTCCCCAACTTTTTTTGCGTCATGGACCGGTTTAATGTCAGACTTTATTTTCATGGACCAGCCTTTAAGGTGTCGCAGATAAATACAACAAAAGAAAATAGTACGATCAAGACAAAACTTGTGGTATTTTGTAAATATAATAAAAAACGCAAATTCACTGTCTAATTGTGTAACTTTATTAGCAGCGTCTTCCTGAAATGTGCCAACAACATTGAGAGTAACATCCTCCTCTCTGTCCCTTAATGCACTCTGGTCGTTAAGGTAACGTGTAAATAGTTCTTTCAAAATAAGAAACACAACTGGGAAAAGACCCAGGGAAACCGAGATAACAATAAAAAGTCTGAAAACCATAAATTTCACATCAGAGCCTCAACTCTTGCAGCCCGGCACCATATGACTCACGGGCCGGTACCAGTCTGTGGCCCAGGGTCTAATGGGAAGCTCTTTGTCCAGTTTGGTTTAAATTGGCTCATTCAACAGGACAGTGATCCCATGTCTAAACCTCAACCCAAATGATATATTATGGCAGAGCCATAAACAAATGCCAACAAACCTCAATGAAATTAAACAACTCTGCAACGAAGTGTGAGCCAAAATTCCATCACAATAATGTTTTTTTAAGCTATTTCTGCTAAAGGTCATTCTACAAGCTACTGAATCATGGAGGGTACTCTTAAATTTGGTTAAATAAATAATCACAAAGTGTTATATGTCATGTATTCTTGTTCATCTGGGTTCCACTCACCTGATTTTAAGACCTAGTAATAATAATTAATAATAATGGATTGCATTTATATAGGGCTTTTCGGGGCCCTCAAAGCGCTTTACAATACCACTATTCATTCACTCTCACATTCATACACTGGTGGAGGCAAGCTATAGTTGTAGCCACAGCTGCCCTGGGGCAGACTGACAGAAGCGAGGCTGCCATATCGCGCCATCGGGCCCTCTGGCCATCACCAGTAGGTGTCAGGTGAAGTGTCTTGCCCAAGGACACAACGACCGAGACTGTCCGAGCCGGGGCTCGAACCGGCAACCTTCCGGTTACAAGACGAACTGCCAACTCTTTGAGCCACGATCGCCCCAGGAAATTAGCTAGTGCTTAACTAGTAAGCACTAGTTCATTTCTTTTAAATATGTCTTGATATGTTAACTCTAAGACTTCACAGAGATTGTACTTTACCATGTTTTTTATATAACGATGACCATTTAAAAAAAACGAATCTCTCGCTGTTTATTTAAATGGGTCATCGGTCATGTTAGCTCAGCATAAGGAAAAAGGCTGCCTATTCAGAACTAAGCAAATATTTTGCCAAAATCTCTCATTTAAACTTTGGACTGCTTTAACATGCATGCAGTTGTGCATTTTGACTCATTTTCCTGATGCTTCATTACTTTTCATTAATGATAAAACATCTGTGATGTTTGTTTGCACACTACTATTCTTTCATGCACCGGCGAATTTCAATATAATGACTATTTCATAATGACGAGCTGAAAATTACACAATATACTCGTCTCGCTCTCGTTCTTTCAAGTGAGAGAAAAAAACAGAAAGACAGTAACACTGCAACCCCATAAGAGCCTCATAAAAATAATGAAACTCGCCGGTCTCCCTGTTTCTAGCAACACTACATTTGAACTTTATGTTGACAAAGCAACAAAGCCATCACTATCTACAGCTAGAGCTTGCATTATGCTGATGAATGGAGAGCCCTGCCAGATTACTTGATTTGATAAGCAGTACAACCCATCGGTAACATAATACATCACAAATTGTTTTGTCAACAATTTATGATACCATTTATCAAATGACCATCGCAGTGGGCTGAGTTATGGTGTCATAGCTGGCATAATGTCAATACTCAAGCTGAGTTGAGGGCAGTCTGGCCGCAGTGATTTAGACATGCTACACTCTGACCTCTTCTGAGATTTCCTCTTCATTACCAGATAAATTGATGATGAAAGCAGTGAAAAATATAAAATTTTATGTTTTAATCTTTATAATTAGACATAGGATGGAGATAAAGTAGATGAAATGAAGTCCGAAGTTGGTCGTGTAGAGGGCTTCTGCTGTTTTATGAAGAGAAACACAGCCTAGCTTAAATTAAAAATTGACTCTACAATATCAAGAAAACCTGGGCTAAAAAGTGATTAACGTGAACATTAACCAATTTTTATGAGTCATATGATGGAATTTTACATCAGTCCATCATCAAGTTTCTGGCTACTGAGCCAAACAAATGTTACAGTGGCAGCTGGATGAAGATCCCTTGCTCTCTGACTTTAACCCCAGCTTTTTTTTCCACCCCCAAAATTAGAGAAATCCTACAAATTTATCTGAATTTTTGCAATAAAAGCATTGTAACAAAGGTCTGATGTTGTTCCTCTCCTGAGAATCAATTTGGGCTGTAGCCTGAACGACAATTAAAATGTAAGGCCTTAAAATGCCTGCTGAACTCGGTCCATGCCTTTGGTATTGACCAGAATATATGGCCTGTGTCCAAGCCACCACTGCTCGCTGGCCAGTCTTAAAGGTTACTGCATCCACTACATGTACCCACATTAACAGGACACTCACCTCTCTGGGTTTATGGTCTGTGTAATAATTTTAAGCAAAGAGAGAAGAGCATTCAGTGGAGACAGTAACAGCGAGAGAGTCGAGGGAGGACAAGTGTACTATGATTGATCGCGCTGAGCAGTATAGCTGTGTATTTCTTACCACCACCCCCCCCCCCCCCTCCCAGATTAGTGCCTGCTCCTGATCTCTCACATCTGTCTTGACTTTCTCAAGAAACAAATTCCTCAGACTTAAAACTCTTGGGATTAAAACTTTATTGACTGGTTTACTTTTTGGTTTCAGTTATGCACATGAATGAGGTGGACAGAGTGAGGCACTGAGTAGCTGCTGTAGTAGGTGCTGTGTTAGAATGAAGCATACTTTGTTAGTCTTCATCTGTTTATTTATCACCCAGATTTTTAAACCTCAAAGAAATGATCTTATTATTAGTAGCAAAATTCTGTCATGTGCCAGAAACATGGTATCACATTTTATTAGTTTAACCTCACATACAGTATTTCCTGTAAACTGTCAACCCATATTTACTATTTACTAGTACTTTTGTATCTGTATTTTCTTTTTGAGACTGTGTTCAGTTTGCTTTCTATTTTTTTCTTTTTGCATTTGTATTTTTCAAGTTCACTTGAAAGCCTCTACTGGTTTCTTTGCAGAAGAAGACTTTATGTCCAAAACACGTAAGAAGCTTTATTTTTACACTCAACAGTACATAAAGCAATTAAAAATCAACTCCTCCTCAATGAGCTTCAACATAAAAGTGCTTCATGAAAATGCAATTAACGAGAGCCACAGTCCTGCATAATGAGTACTTTTAATGTTGGTGCTATAAGTACATTTTGCTGACAATGCTTTGGAAAGCAGGATTTTTAATTTAATTAAGGATGTGAATACTTTCTCCATAAATACTTTTTGATTCTACTTTAGTTTTTCATTGTGTTTATGAGGTATCATGTTGTGTCTGGCTTTCGTGTATTACCCATCCTGGATATTCGTGTGTATTGTCGAAGCATGTGTTATATGAATAAAAGTAACCCGACTCTACCCGACTTGCACCTGCATCTGAGGCATAAACGTCAAAATTTTTCATGGCACCGCTTCCTGCAGATTAAACCAATATTCATGCTACTTCTATCCACTCTAACATTTACAAGCACAATGAAGACGAATTGCATGCACAGCAGCTACAAATATCAATAAATAAATAATATATCCAAACCAGATGAAAGGCTGTTTATAATTGGGTTAGTAATATCCCTGGCACCGTCTGCTCGGTCATTTCCTTCAATCTCCCTGAGCAACAGGGGATCATACAGGCGACACTCAGAACAGGAAGTGTCTCGCCACTCCGTGACAGGCTGACTTCTTGCATTCTCTCACCTTCTTCAACACCAGTTCAAATACAAGGAAGCCGGGAGAAAAGACATCTTCACTTGCACTACACCCGGTGATTTCACAAATCTTTTAATGATTTCTGACCCTTTTTGTGGACAGCGAAACTGTGAACTCATGCACCCATAACTTCTCACTTAATCTGTATTACTCTCATCACAACAGAGCAAGCCACTCTATCAGTAAATGCTAATCTCCTAATTAACAAGCTAATTAGGCAATTACAGCTTTGCAGAAGGATGCCTAAATGAAATATGACAACACAGTCACTTTCCACAGCACCTGTGGGTCTTTTCAGATGTCACAATGAGAAGCATGATGACAAAGTGTTGTCTCTGCACTCATAGGTGCTTATTCCTATGCCTCGCTAAGCACATTTGTAAAAATATTGTCATTTTATTTAACCTAATCTGTAGTACTTGTGGAAACAACATGTCAAATTACGTCTAAATTATTTCTCCTCAGATAAACTGACCTGCGCTGTTTTCACACCAGCAGCAGTGGTTAGCACAACCCCTCGGTTATGTAAAGATGGTTTTGTCAACTAGTAGACCCACAGTGTCTTACTGTAAGGAGCTGTCACATACGGAAATGAATTATGTTGACATATGGCTGAAAACAACGGCGAATAGGCCTGCTATGCAATGCAATGAAGAATCATGCACTGCAACAGAGGAGAGGAGTCGGAGCCGTACCTTTGAGCCCCTCTTGACAGGTATGCAGTGTGACTTGACAGCTCAGTATTTCAATGATAAATGCAGTAGTCCTGGGACTCCCATTCACTAAACTCAAGAGTGCATTGCTCCCATACTTCAAGGTCAAATGAATGAGCAAAACCACACAGACCACTAAAGACAAATTCGGGTTTTTTTCTTCTTCACGTGTTGAAATTGATTGTGATGTGAACATTTCAAACTTTGGAATTTGGTAGATACACTAATGCAAACTTTCAGCATCAGTGATCTCCTTTAAATTGACCACGTCAGTCGATTTCATTGTGAAACAATTATATATTCATTTATAGGTAAGATTTTCTTACCTATTCTAGTAAGGAAATCAGAAGCTGAAAGGTTATTTTAAGTAATGACTCACCGTATCAGGACTTCAAACAAATTTCTTTTGGTAAAAGTTGCTTCCTTTTCACAAGATTGATCCACTCACTGAGTTCTGACTCATGAAGATGAATCATTCGCTAAAACTGTTCACTATTTTAATACAGTATTACGTGGACCCCTGACAGCTGCCAGGGAGATATTCAAGAAGGAGCACTTCCTGAAGTAATAAGATGATTCTAATAATGCTGAACAGATAATGCAGTGATGTAAAATATGGTCATGCCACATCATATCCATCTTTACCATCTATATGAGACAGGTGACTTTCACAGGTGTCATCAGAGCTTAAAATGTGTTAGCTATGTGTGACATCACTGTTATAGCACGCTGTTTTTAAATATTTGCCATAGAGAAAGTAAAGACCGCACACTGGATCACACCAGCGAGATTTCCACAGTCCACAGTCCACAGTCTCAAACCCATAGTCAATCTCTTACTTTATTCCAGTGTCAGTTACACACCTATAAAATTTTGCAACTGCATATTGCAGAGTTGTGACTATCATTTTGACAAAATCTGTCAACAGACACACAGACGAACACCTGGCAAAGCACTAAAAAATGCCTTTCTGCAACATTGTCTTGACAACCACATTTTGTCACAGTGACACACACACACACACACACACACACGTAGACGTACACACAAAGACAGATAGAGCAAGGTTAAAACAACATCAGCTGTTACTAGTAGATATCAAACTTTCATATAAAAGACACTAATCAGGGAGCTACAAACATATTCAAGCTTAAGAAGGTGGTGGTATTTTGTGAAGCTGCCATAGCCCCCGGCAGTCCCTCTATTGGTCAAACAACACACATCTTTAATTCCTGCCTTCGTTTTGAGCTCAGCATCACATCTGTAAATCTTTAAAGCTTTATACTGTACGATTGCGACACTGCTGTGTTGACGAAGTCTGTCCACAGACAGACATACAAACACCTGCCAAAACACTCAGAAGTGCTTTTGTGGTAGTTTCCGCTATAGTAGTTGTCTCCAGGAAAACGGTTTTTCATGATGACGCACTGACAGACTCACAAGTTGAACACAATGCCAACTTTCCATGTCAGAGTAACTTCTGGTGTTCATCAAATTCAGACTTACATTTTCCATAAAATGAATGAGCTCTTTAAAAAAAACAAAAAAACAAAAAAAACTCTTTTTCTTTATTTAAAAGGGTCAACACAGTTTAATGAACATCAATACACAAAACATGTATATTTGTCAAATATACATGACATGTTTAAAATGCAAAGATGTCACATTCTAGAGAAACTGCTAGTCTACATCTGTAGACGCAGGGAAGGTCAACATAAACCTTTAAAATAAACAAAACCATACACATATATGACAAAAACAAATGAAATATGGTTTTTTTTGGGCAAAAATGTTACAGTATTTTTCTCTACATTTCAGGTTTCATGAATTAAGCTAATTCCAAATCTGATAAATATCTACACATGCAACATAGTCAAAATTACAGGCAGATGTTGACTGTATAGAACATCCTGTTTGTATTTTGATTAAATTAACTGTGCAAAAATAATTAAATAAATTGATATTTTAAATGCACATGTTCACTCTGGTGCTTATAAAGAAAATCATGCTACATCCTGGTATACTGTAAAGTACTTTGCGTCCACGGTACAAATCAGCAGGCTGGTTGGTCTCCAACTACTAGTTTTTATTATTATTATTTTATTATGAGAAATCACGCATAACGTAAAGGAACTGGAAGAGCGTGCTTACAGAGGGGGTCTGCCCAAGTTTGAACCAAGGAGTCTGGCTGTGAATCAGACGTGCTAACCGCTGAACCACCATGCTGCCTGCTGAAACTCCCACTTCTATTATTGATGGCTGCACATTCACCTTTGCACACAGTTACCAACTGGATATAGCGCTTTACTTCAGAAGTAATAAATAGCATTTTAGGCAGCTTTTCTGTTTTTTCAGAGGTCCGGTGATACACTGGATGGGCCGCTTTAAACTACTTACACGTCATTTATTCAGTGATGTCAGGGTGGAAGAAAAGTGGCTGGTGGAGAACTTAACAACTCACTTGAGCAAACAAGTCCATATATTTAGCAACACGGCCGTGCTTAAATATTATTTATGTGACTTTGTCACTTCATTGCAGGGTAATCAGAACCAAGCAAAGCCTATCTATCAAAAGTTCACCAATAACGTCTTTGCACAACACAAGCCCTCTTTTGTGGTTTCTTCGTATAAAACCACATCCTTTATTCCTACACGTTATCGCTGAATTCATTTTAACTGAAGGGAAAGCCCCTATTTTCTTTTTTTTCTGATCTCGATGCTTATAGTAGAGGTGCACTGTATATTTGCTGCCATTCCTCCGGCTCAACAACTTGTCTGCTGCCATAGCAACTGCGAAGGAGCACGGAGCAGCGCCGCCTGCTTGTGCAGTGGATGTCACTCGTAGCAACGACCAATCAGAAGTTCCCATCCTTTTGCAAGAGCTGTGGTGAAGATGGAGGGATGAAGTGGGTGGGCTTTCGGCATCATGCATCTGCCAGCATAGGACGCGGAGCTCGTCAGTCTTCGTCATTCTCGCCCGGGATTGGTCGAGGAGCTTTACTTTCCAATAATATAAACATGTCTACTGCTTGCCTGGCTTGAACCGAGGCTTACAAGGGACTGTGCAGTTCTACATCAAACTGTATAAAAACTCTCATTATGTGTTTGCTTGTATTGCTACAGAGCTAAATCTTTGTTATTGCAAGAGAATATGCACATAGCTGCTCGTGCACGCGTGAGGAAACGAGGATACCCTGCTGCCGCTGTTGCAAGAAAGAGAGGGGACTCAGCCGTGCTTTCATCATTATAATCACCATCCTAAGTACTAGCGCTTAACATTTTGTTTTTCGGTGTTCAGGCGAGAAGTGACAAGAATATAGACCCCTCCTCTGCAGGGCGGAGCGTGCATTTTCATTTCGTATTTTGTATTTTTTTTTTTGTGATTATTTTTTTTCCTGCCCTCTTCCCTGCTCTGACACGTCTGCACTGAGTGAGTGGCATTGGCACACTGTCAATCGCTCACTACTGCTGCCATCAAACAACATAAAACACACACAGGCAGAGGCTGGAGCCCATAAATTTCAGAAGGGCAAGATATTTTTTTGCGCATCGCCTTTATACAGCGTTGTCTCCTAATTAATTTCCTCTCGCCGTTGCTTTTTTTTCTAAGCAGAAATCTCCCAACTTTTTGTACATTTCATATTTTTTGTAGTCACATTTGGAAACCTTGCTGCAGATTGTGTATTTTTTTTTAAATACTGTCAGTTGTCGCGGGGATAATTTCTGCACATTTATAGCTGGCACCTGCGAGCCTAAGATTGTTTTTTTTTTTTTTTTTAATTTGTTTACACGTTTTCACAGCGGATATCTTTTTCCTTTTCTTTTTTTTTTTATTTTGTTGCCGGTGCTTTACGAGGAGGATTTGGACATTTTCGAAAGGAAATGCGCCGGAATCCCACGAAGAGCGTTAATAAATGAGAGACCACCAAGGACCGTTTCTGTCTCTACCGCCCGTCAAAACCCAGAGAAAAGACTGATTGCTATGAGGATCCGTGCGGGATGTGATGGACCGACAATTTTGACAAACAAGTTTTAAAGAAGAAGAGAAAAAAAATATTCATGCGATTTTCTACAAACACAGCCGAAATCAGCGTTTTGGCACTTTGGACCGCGCGTAAAGCGACGACAACTTGGACACAAGATTTACGCTAAAAATAGTATTAATAAAAACTGCTGCATATTTTTTAACAAAAGACGCGTGTGTGCTGCCTAACCCCGAAGAATCACACAACCGTACATCCTTCCAGTCTGCGGCATATGTTGTAGCCGATTTCGTATATGAGTTTTTCAATTTGTGTGGCTCAGTGCACAGACTCTTTAGCGGCTACTATGGACGATCAAGCCCGGATCATGCAGTCGATCGGCGGTGTCAGTCTGGCTGGCCACTCGGTACAAGGAGGCATGGCACTGCCGCCTCCACATGGACACGATGGGACAGACGGAGACGGAAGAAAACAAGACATTGGTGACATTCTGCATCAAATAATGACCATAACTGATCAAAGTCTGGACGAGGCGCAAGCAAAGTTGGTTGATTTCTATGTTTTATTAACTTCGCCACACCAAAAAAAGAAAAGAAAAAACAAAACGCCGAACGCATCATTATTGAGATGTGGCCCGTTTAACTTAACTCCCCAATGCACAACAATAGGCTGGAGTGGCTTTAATGATAATCTCACTCTGAGGTGTATTTATTGCCTCGCAAAGCTTTAACACAGTGAAAGTTGCCACTGAGGGAAGCACAGCATTTTAGTTAAACTGTCCTAGTGAGCACGTGTTTTATAAATGTTCATTCATCTATAAAAGTCTACGTGGTGTTGAAACACAATTAATGCCAGTGGGCTCATGTTATGCAGGGAATTGCCACTGAGACTAATATTTACATTAGGGCTTGGTGTTATTTGGGAAATGCTTTTTAAAAAAAATAAAAATAAAAATACTATGACACAGTATACATTTGAGAAGAAAATGCTAACTTTCTGAAGAAGAGGCTTGGAACATTGGAAGGCATTATTAAAGTGTCAACTAAACTTAAAAGCGTGTCCAACCCTATTAACTGTTTGTGTCAGACATGTGAACTATCAGTGAACTTATTTCAGTATTTTATTTTCTCTTATACTGAAACAGGAAACACGGACTGAACTGTCACAGAATGAAACCAGCACTCTTCAGCGTTCTCTGTGAAATCAAAGAAAAGACAGGTAAGATCTTTGTCTAAAATACTGTAATATCAAACTATAAACTCCACCGTTACAGTGATACATGCAACTGGAGAATCAATAAAAGCACACAGGCATTTTTTTTACCTCTCAGTGAGCTGATGACAGCCTGCATCCAGGTTATAGGTGACCTCTGACCGAATGAATCAGTCACTTTTTAAAAATATGTCACCGTACCACGCAGAAACTCCCGTTGTCACGGAACAATAGGCAGAGTCTTCTTCCACTGAAGAGGCTCTTTTTTTTTCTTCTGCAAGTGTGCTTTAAAGCACTGGTTTGCTTGGATTTGAACATAAAGTGTGCTCCAGATTTCACACTCACCACCCTGCCAGTGAAGAGGCTGGGGAAGTCCCGTAGCATATGCTCTACATATCCTAGATCACACAGAATCCATGCTGGAAAACCTGACAACGTTTTGCCATCAACTTATAAGAGATTTTTTTATTAGTCAAATCATACGATGGGCTCGCAGAATTAATAATTCGACTGCAGTTGTATGAAAGCCTTCCTGCAAAGGTGGATGGTTAATCTTGAAAAATGCAAACAACACCTCTCCTGGAAGCTTAGTTAGAGAAAAGGATTGTGAAATAATAATAAAAAAAATCCTCTTTTTATATATTTATATGAGCATAAACTGCTATTTCTGTTTTTTAGGACTAGGATTGAAAACCTTTAGCATGCACACACACTTCATTCATATATTATTGAGAGTTGTAATTACAAGCGTTCATTTTTTATAGCTTAAACCTTGTGTATTTTTTTTATTTCAAGTCCAAACCTGTATCCCATAAGATTATTGGTTTTACACCTTATGGTCTATTTTCTTAAATAAGGACGCTGGCTTTTTGATGACAATTTTTTTGCAGACCATGCTTATTGAACAGGTGCTTAAAATATCTACCCTCCTATATGTTAGCTATTTATTTTTCTAGTAATATGTATTTTAAAATGATAAATGAATTTGACTCTACTAGAAAAAAAAAAGAGTAAACCTGGTGTTATGTCAGATTTGTGACCTTTGTGCGGTTTATGAGGAAATTAGCTTGAAGGAGGTCATAAAAGTTTATGAACTTCCTCAACACAGGTGGCGTCCACAGGGGCAGGCCGAGGGTCCACAGTCTAGCCGAGCTGCTGTGCTATGTTTGTGAGCCTGTTGATTTCAGGCAATGAAAGAGACGGAGCAATAATAAAAAAAAAGAGTAGATGTAGATCAAACACGATGCCAGCTTTGAGGCGGAAGTGTTCCTGCGATTGTAGAATGTGGAGCTCACTGAAAAAAAACAAGTATTAGAAGTGAATTTTAGTTTCAGACCCAAACCACTTTCCCACATCAGTTTTACTTGTTTGTTTGTTTGAAGTTATAATGGCTCCTGTTTGAATGTTTAAGCTGTGTGAACTCGAGTCATTCAAGTTAGCATGAAAATTATTTAAAGCAACATCATTTGGTGTGTGCACGCGCACGTTTGATCGAGATCCTGGTAAGAAGCGAGTGTGAAAAAGAGACGAGACAGAGGAGGAGGGTGAGCACAAGCCTGCGTGCGTGCATGTGTGTGTGTGTATGTGCGCATGGTTAACCTGTGGTTTAGAGTCACAGCCTCCCCCTCTTAGCCATTGACAGAGCTCAGCTGGTCTGGTGGCCTTGTTGACCGGTCTGCTTTTCCAGCTCACAGTAAGCCTTTCACTGGCTCCTACAGCATCATTCACAAGGCTTCCTTGGCCCTTTCATGTCTGTTGAGATGGCACATGGGGCCGCTGTCTTTTAGCCATGGAGCCCACCGCTGCCTGAAAATGGCTTTTAATAATAAATTTGAAAGTGGTCCAAGAATCATCAGTGTAATTACTGCACACATGTATCATGTTATCAGGGCTTATTGCATGGTGTGCAGGTGATTAGTAAGACTAAGGTCTGGCTTTCGTATTATTTTGTGACGAAGATGGCGAGACTCAGTTGCATTTTGAAATGATTGCGTTTTGGAACGGAAAGGTTAAGAAAATGCATTTTCTAGTAATAGCAAGACACTTCAAAGCGTTTTTTTCCAAGGTGTTTGGAAGTTTATGGCACTCTTTTAACTGTTATTGTAGAGCTACGGGCACATTTCTGCATTGCTAATGCCCTCGAAGTATTAATTCACTTTGATATGCTAATTAGAGAGCATTATGCAAGAAATGAGATTAAGTGGCAGCATGAAGTCATTTGCCTGTCACTAAATTGAGTGTTTTAGCAGGAAGGCTTTTTCCTCCAAAATTTCTTGGTTTTGCATTTAGATAAGCTGAATGTGAGATTTGGTTGGCAAGTGTTGTTCTTTGTGCTTTCATGTGTGTGATCTTTTTTTTCCCCTTTAGGTTCATACATAAAAAAGACAAACAAATCAAAATCGTTCATGTCTCTAACTGTTTTAGGACAAAGGATACATTCACGCTGTACCTTTTCCCCCCCTTAGGCTTCATGAGGAGACAATGAATGCATTGAGTGAAAATTGCCTGCGATTCAGATGAGTTTTGCAGTTATTCCTCTGTGCTGGGTTTGTTTTATCCTGCTGGCTACTCCCTTGTCTTGCTCTCTTGCTTGGAAGAGAGGCTCACAGCAGCAGGAGCAGCGGGAGCGGCAAGAATAACAAAGGTGAAAGATTACCTCCATATGGTATTTCTGACCAGGAAAAGAGAGGTTCTGTAGCAAGACTCCTCTTTGATGTGAGGTTTAATCAATAGAAAGAGATTACAGAAAACTATTACAGGCTAAATCATGGAGTACTACAGAGAGGCTTAGCCCTCTCCACAGCTCTCTCAGCTGCGTGGCGCTTCTTTGGCTGCGTATTGACTTGTTGTTTTCGTGACCTTTGACTCATCAGGTTCAGAAATGGGGGGTCTGGAGAGGTAGGGGAAGGAGGGAGGGAATGTGGCAGAGATTCAGGCTGATGAATGCTGCGATCCTGTGTCAGAGGCAGTGGATTAGGGAGGGTACTGCACTCACAGGTCGAGGCGGTGTCGCCTTTTGGTGTTTTTTTTTTGTGTGCACGTTTTTGATATGGCTTCTGAAAGAGCTGAACGTGCTTTCATGTGTGCATTTGGGTCTGTCCATGCTGTGTTCGGTGCTCGACTGAGAAAGACTGTGCTCACTAAATACAGTTCAGGATGAGCCTGTAATTAACCACATGCAAGCCGGACTAAAAGTGTTACCTGAAGTAAATAGAGTTAGGACTGAGTGGGTAAGCATTTCGGAATTCTGTAGGGAGCATGAATTTTAGTGCTGCCAAAGTTAATGAGGAAACTAGTTCTAATTGTATTATTATTATTATGATTATATTTTTATTACACTTTTTTTTCTCAAAATTAGGGAGCTAGGGAACAAAAATATATGTTATTTTAGTCAATTCTTTTCTTTTCTTTTTTTTTTGGTTCTACCTCATGGGTTTTTCTTCATCCTGAAAAGGCTCCAGTAAATGCATGACAGGGAACAGAAAGCTATTCAGCAGCAGACACAATTGACTTTGGCTGCTTTTTGTCTCAGAGAGCCCCAGTGATGCGGCTGCACTGACTAGATAGTGTTGTGCCGAATGGCTTGCGCACAGCTGGGTTCTTGACTGGCTCAGTGTCAGGGCCACTAGTGCTTCCCCTTCTAAAGCACAAGGGGGACCGAGGAAGATGTGGCTATTATCTAAGTAGCTCCCAAATACCCTCCATTTCCCCATCATCAAAGATGAAAAGAAGGAGAGCCAGACAAAGAGGAAAAAAACAGAGTATACATATTGGTTTCATTTGGAAGGGTAAATGCTTTTGTGTTGTGGCGATAGATGTCTCTGCAGCTGTAGTGGCTGGTATCTGCACGTGCAGAACCTCAAATCTTCATTTATTTATTTATTTATTTATTTTTTTTGGGGGGGGGGATGATCTAGTGCTGTCCTTCCATCTGCACACGCACGCTCCCATCTTCTTGCACACGTCTCCCTCTCTCCCCCTCGAATCGCTTCAAGCGTTTTCTGCGGGCTCCTGCGCGATCAACAGCTCATAATTGTTTTTTGCACATACGTTATGCAAATGAGCCTTTATGGCAACTGGCATAACAATTAGCATCCTCCAACAATATTTTAGTAGGTTAATTGCGAAATTTCTGAATTGTACATCTGAGTTGTTAATTAGGCATGACAGAGGTGGTGAAATAGTTATCTTCAGGCGGTGGCAGCCAGCAGAGGCTGCTTTGGATGCAAAAAGGAAGGATTGATTGAAATTAGTTTACAGCAGTAGGAGCGTGCCTGCTGGAGACTCTTTGCGTGCCCCTCTTGCTTTTTGTGGCATCTGTTTGTTGCTGAATGCAAAAAGCACGAGGCAGACGCAAACGTGAAGAAGGTGGGTCACATTTTTGACACCTGTAGAAATATTGCACTTTTTTTTTTTTTTTTTTGGCTTTTTGAAGAAATACTCGTCCTGCTGTTGTTTTTAATTTTTATTTTTTCATGTCACTACAGCTGGACTGTAAACAATTTTATAACTTATTTATTCCACTTTTTATTTTTACATTTTTTTTTAATGTTAAAGTTAAATGTAGCAGGGAAAAACAAAATAAAATATCCATCTGTATTTATTTATTTATAGACTAAAATGTATTGACGAAAAAAAATTGTTGCAAAATCTAAAACCCACTTTTAATGCGTTTCTGATTATGAAAACACATTTCATTATGCGTTTTTCTTCCCTTACACTCGTAGTGATTCTATATGATTTCAAGCTATAGCTGGAGTTTATTTACAAGTAAGTAAATAAAGTCACAAAGAGACTTTATTTTAAAATTACTCTCCAAGTCTCTTGTGTCATGATGTTCATTACTGTGTCACCCGATGGCCAAGTGTATGTAATGCCATAGAGCTGGTTATTAGTGTAAAAAGCGTTACAGTGAAAGACTGGCGCAAAGCAAGTCCTCTCTCAGTAATGACTCTGCTATTTATAGGTCCCTATTTCATTAGCCCTAGTGTTTCAGGGAAGAGTCTTCCTCATGGGACAATAGACACCATGATGTTCATTTACTCTTGTACACATTACATGTGGACAACTAAGTGACCCATCATCTGTGAGTGCAAGAACATGGACAGCGCTCTTGAATTTCCTCCTAATTTAGCTTTTTTTGTGTGCGTGATTAATCTTTTTTTAATAGATGGACTTTTTTTGGAGGGTGTGTGTGTGTGTGTGAAGGTGTTACAGGTGATGCGGTTCTCTTGCTAAAATGATGAAGGAGTTAAAGCCACCAGTCACTAAATGCACACATTTGTAATATCTCGACACCGTGGCGGTCTGCGGCTTGTTGTGTGACAAAAGCGACGTGATACACAATCGTCACCTTTCTTCTCTTTACACACGATTTTTTTCCAAAAACGGGGGAAGGAAAAAAAGGGGCTCTTTGCTGTCTCTGCTACATTTGCGAGCTTGAAAATGTAGCCCCTCTCCCCATTGTTCCAGATGCCATTGTTCCACGTTTCATACATTAGAATGATATATTGAAGGCAGAAATGGGAAAAAGACTGCAATGCAATGAAATTTTAATCAGCGTCTTCTGCTGCTTTAATAAGGCAAATAATTCTTATTGGCTGCTGTGTTAAGATTTCTAATATTTAATTCATAACAAACCTTGCATTATTCTGCTCTTGCCCTAAGACAAGCTCCACTCTGCTGCCTGCTAAAAGGCAACGATGGAGGAGTGGAGGGGGTGTTAAAGGAAGTGCACACCCAGCATTTTTCTTATCAGTTTTGGCATAAATATCACACTGTTTTGATATCGTCCGCGAATTCAAATATCTGTTTAAAATCATTTTTAACTAAATGTGTCACTGGAGCTAATGATGGAGAAACTGGGCTGGCACTCCTGGTGATCAGTGGACAAAGACTTAAGTAGCTTTCTTTGTAATTTTGTCAGCAGTCAGTTAAGTGCAACCATTTGCCGGGCTAACTGTCTTTTTATTTTCTTTAGTCCTTGAAGTTCATTTTTGCGTCTGAAGTAATGGAGAGATGGCGAGGGGCCAGCAGCTAGGTGCTGGCTCATGTTACAGAGAAACGGTGGGACCTGTTTTCGTCTCTCGGTGAAATGGCTTAATTGGTGTCAGAGCCCCAGGGATAAAGGCCTCTTGCTCTGAAACACAGCCACACAGGCCCTGTCTTCCCTCAAACCAGGAGGAACGGCCGACGTCTGCTGGTGAATGAGGACTAAGCCGTGGCATAACAATACCAAATGATGTTTGGGATGACAGAAATTAATATGCACTTGCTCCCAGAAAGCTATGATTAATGACGGCGAGCGGGGAGATGCTGTCCCTCCTTTTGCTCCTCTTTGATGGGGGATTGAAAACCAAAAAGAAGGAGGGAAAAAAAGGCTGGTTTCTCCTCTCTTTAGAAAGTAGAGGAAGTACATTACACACTGCTATTCTTTTTTTTTTTTCTTACTTTATCCTCAAGCAAGAGGCAGGAAAATACCGAACACTGGTAATGAATTTTGGAACCATTCAGTAACATTGTGACCTACTATATTGTCCCCTTGCAAAATCCTCACAAATACATGGATCCTTTTGCAAAGCTGCTCACCCATTGGTCGTAATTTTGACTCTAGTTAAGAATCTGATATCTAATATTATTTGTAATCGTTAAAAAAATTAGCAAATGCAATTTTAATAAGAGTTAATAAGAGATGACCTGACGATGGCTTCTTTTCGTATAGAATTTTACGCACGCCCATTGATTCCAAGCCAAAGGTGTGAACAAAATGGTGGTGTGCTGTTGCCATGATAATGATCTGTATCTGTTGTGTCCTAGGAGGAGACGCATGAATATTTAATTGTGTCTGCTCGAGAGATTCCCCAGACCCTTCTGTTCATTTCTTACTTTCTCTAATGCGTTTCCACCCTCCCAGGTACTTCCTCTCTAAGTAATGGAGAATTAAAGCGTGCATTAAAATGATCTAAATTGCAATGTAAGGGATTTCTAAGGACATTTGTCTCAGCACAATGCGGCTGAAAATTCAAATGGCAAGTTTTGACAACGGACATTCTGCTGACACCGTGTATTTGCTTCACGTTGGCTCCTCAAATAAGCATTTCCTCTGTCAAAGTGATTGATATGTATTAAGCGTGCGCTTTTTACATCACGCCGCTTTGGGAGATAATGTGGGTGCGCGCATATAAGTTTTAAACAGCGAATGAGTTCCCCCTCATATTGATCTATTTGTGTTGGCGGAGTGGCAGGTGCTATACGAAGACTGTGTCAGCTTTGATTGTTTGTGTCAGTGATCCGAGCCGACACTGAGCTCTTTTACTGTTCGTCACTGCACTTGCTTCCTGTTGATGAATGGCAGCGCACTGCACAGATCCTCAAAAAAAAAACAACTTGTGTCTGTGCTGTCTCACCAGCCCTCTGAATCAACGTTGGATCTCAGAGATTTTTTATCTCTTATGTGTACACTTGGATTATTTTTCCCTTCTTTTTATTTTATAATGCTAAACTGTGGGACATACCTAAAATGTCCACAGGACTTTTTTTTATTTATTTATTTTTTTAATTAAATCCAATAATGTAAAAGCTTTCAATGGGAAAGGGAACATCAGTTGATGAGGGACAGGAGGTGTGGTTCCTCTCCTTCTCTAAATATTCAAGTTTAGTTCTTAACGTGCATCTGTGTGTGTGTGTGTGTGTGTGAGTGTGTGTGTGTTGGCAGGCATGCTAGGTTATGGCGTGAAGGTGAGCCTCTGTAAGTATGCAGAGCACGGCGGGCCTCGCACGGGTGCTGAAGGAGAGCATGGAGTGGCAGAGTTAATTTATTTAATGACTGAGCGTCTTATATCTCCCCAGCCCTGATTAGAATCCATGCTTGATGAGGGAAGCGATAGAGGGGAGTGCGCTGCCCCTAGGCCCTAGCACGTACATTCACGGTTTTCTTTCTCTAGTGCCTATTTTCCCCACCCCCCTCCCAATCCACTGGGTTTTGCAATAAAAAAAAGAAAGACATAAAAAGGAAAAGTGCACCACCAAGTAGGATAATAACCGCTTGTGTCCGTCGCGATATTTCGTGATTATGTCCGTACATGTGATCGTTTTGTTGCACACTGGCAGGAAATGCAGCTCTGAGCCTGATTAAATGTGCGTGTTCATGTGTGTGTGTGTGTGTGTGTGCGTGTGGCGTGCTCCGTGATAAAGACGAAGTGCTGTGGAGCTCCATGAACGTGGGAAAGCCAAACAGAGCGTGTCACTTTGGCAGCACGGGCTGTCAGCATTGGGGAGCTGCAGTTGTAAAAACCATGACCTTCCTCTTTGCCAGCATGTCTCTTGCAGAGCCAAAGCACTGCCCTGTAGATCTGGGCTGGCTGTGGGAGGGAATACAAACACGGAGAGAGGGACAGTTGGAAAAAAAAAATGGCAAGAGCCATAATTGTGAGGAAGGGGCGGCTGAAGTAATGAAATACTTCTTGGAGCTATCATAACTGAGAAGGTGAGGGAGGGCTAGCAAAGAGGGGGGAAAACACTCGGCGGCTTCTAACATTTCCACGAGCCATCATCAGTAATGCCGCTGCAGCCTCACAAACCAGAAATTATTTCTTCAGGCGTCGCTGTCAAGTGTTATTCAAATAACACCAGCCTCACATTTGAATAACAGCCGACATTTTGAATTAATTAATCAGACAAGATAGTCTGGGCCTTTTCTCATTAGTCTACAGGTCAGGCTGGGGAAGATATATGCGCCGGTGATGATATACTTGTCTTTAATAGTGATTTATGGAGATTTTGGATTGTACTCGATTTGTCAAAGGGCCTGGTAGCAGAAAAATAGAAGAGTGTATATTTCATTACTTAATCTTTGATACGTTCCACGATGCTAAAAGATACAGTCCTGTTGTGTAGCTGCACAGGAAGCTCTTTTTATATTCGCTCTTCTTGAGTGAAGAGGCACACACACACACACACACACAGAAACACAGAGACACACATTTAATCTCATACTGTAGGCTTCCCATTTTACTTTTCCTATGCAATTAAGTGAGAGCTGTAAATTATAACTGTACCCTACTTTAATTATCGTGGTGTAAAAATAGAGTTCCTGTCTTTGAGAGGAATTCATTAACTTACTCAATATTCCATGTCAGCTTGGAGGATCACAAGATTGCAGTGAGGTTTGTGTTTAACATCCTCTGAATCAAGTGGGTTACTTACCTAGATGCTATTTAATTAATAGGAGGAGCAAATAGCAGTGGGTTTGCATGTAAATATAGACTCCATATCTCCCTGGCTGTAGTTGACCTCAGCTGGTTTGACATTTTATTTGGGTTTCATAGTGGGTTTTGTGCGTGCGTGTGTACGCACGTGTGTCTGAGTGTGTGTGTGTGTGGTCACAGCGAGCAAAAAAAGTACAGTTTTGAAAAGGATAGTGCTCATCATGTAGTGTCACTTACTTCATGGGTTGTTAGATATGAAGTTCATCAGCAGCTATTTGTATATATATATATATATATATATATATATATATATATATATATATATATATATATATATATATATATATATATATATATTGTTTTTTTTTTAACATACAGCGGGTTTAATTACCCAGAGTAGACATACACATCTGTGATTTTATGCTCTACAACATGTGTGTGTGTGTGTGTGTGAGTGCTGGAGAGTGTCAGGAAGCTACGAGCTGTTGCCATTCCAGTGAGCAGCCCACACAAAATGCACCAACACCAGTGTGACAAAACATTCAAATAAATTGCTGTCAGGCTGCCGAAACACCAAGTGCAGCGATTTTTATCTGACATGTGGAAGACCCAGACATGCAGTCCTGACAAGTAACGCCGGAGCACCTGTGAGAGACGAGCGATAAAAATCAGGATACGCCTGATCCTCGGCATAACAATACCTATCATTACTTGATATTATTACTCTTCTTTAAGAGAGAGCTCAAGATGGAAAGATAGTCTCAACGCGTTGGCTTCTTTTAAAGTCTGGATAATAAATGATCTTTGGCCGCTGTTTATTTAGACGCCCACCCCCAAAGAAGAATTTATGGTTAAGTGGAATTATGAAGGCTGATGGCTTTTCAACAAGTATTAAAATGGCTTTTACATTCATGCAGAATTGTTTATTACTCTGAGAAAATGGTCGTATTTTTGTTTTGTCTGAAGGTTCAATATAAAAAGTGCTAGTGTTGGAAAAATTAAATTTACCGGTCTAGCATCAGCATTCACAGATGCAATCAAATGCACAACACACACATACACACACACACACACACACACGTTCTTAAATATTTACATTAGGCTTTTATAATGTTTAACGCTCTTGAGTAATTCTGCTTTTTAGTTCTTTGCAGCTTAAATAGAATTTAGTGCAAAAATCAACCTGACTGATGATCCTGATTGACTTAGTTTCACCGCTGCACGCAGCATGGAGGCACAAATTAATACTAAGAGAGTCTGCGTTGCTTCACTTATTCTCATTGAGTCTCCAAAATTGACTCAGTAATTCTTAAATCCAATTGAGAAGCATTAAAAATGTGCTTTTTTCGAATCTCCGAGACAAAGGACTCACTGTGCAATGTGCCATCCATTCTCTACTGTATTGTTATTTTCTCCCTTATAGGTTACTAATGAGGAATCGGCCCTCATTATGATTTTAAGGATGAGAGAGGAAAGCTTTTAATTAATGATACGTAAATGGTTCTGAATTGATTATGTTAGAATATCAAGAGAGATGGGTAGAAGCTGTGGTGTAATATATTTTAATTAAGAATTAATTAAAAATGATGGCAATTTTATAGAGGCAGAAAATAGAAGAATTTATTCTCTGTCACAATTAAATCAGCCCCTGATTTAATAAACAGACACATGCTGTATTCACTGAAGAGTTATATTTATACGTCGCGAGGCAGAATTATCCCAAATATTAAAAAAAAAAAAAAAGATCAGCGCAGTGTGTCAGTGGTCGACCACAAGCTGGGTTCTCTGGGGTTAATGGTGATTTATCTCATTCCTAATTCATGAGATCCTCCTGGTCTGTGTTAGGTGGATCAATAAAGCTGTGTTTCCTTTTTGAATTCAGTGTCTACAATTAGATTTGCGACGTGGAACACAATTAGAAGTAAGACATGAATGCATGTTTTTATCTCTGGTGGCAAGGGAATGTGCGCTCCCAAAAGATATCAATCTGTTTATGAGGTAAAAAGATTTGTGTGAAAAAGATGACTTGTGACTAGACGTGGACCCTTGTTAACCCTTTTAATTGTTATCTGCTTTCTTTCATTCATTCTTCGGGGCATGGGGAAGCGGAGGACGGCGCATTAGCCGTGCGCGCCGCTATTAAAGGGAGAGAGGTCTTTGTTTTCTGCTAACAGTGGCGTACATGCTCCGTGCTAAACTCCGCGATCAATGGCAGAGAGGCTGCTATCACAGCACTCGATGCAGGCGTAGCTCAGGGGGGGCGCGGGTGGGGTGGGTGGGGTGGGGGGGGGGGGTGTGTGCGGCGGGGGTCCCTGGTGGTTCATTTTGATTGGAGCGCAGAGTTTTGTGTTGAAAGGCGAGGGAGAGACAGGCTGTTGGAAGCAAATCCCCCTGGATCAGTTAGAGCTTTGCAACAAAAACACCTTGATATTCCTGGGAACATTTGCTTAGGAAAAAGAATGAATTTAAATAAACGGGCAACGAGAGAATGAAATGATCTAAAGCATTTCTGAAGGTTTCTGTGCTCAGAGAAAGCTCGTGTATCTCTGGCTTAGAATTAATTTAGCAGCCACTTTTCAAATCACAGTAAAGCGCTGCAGTGTACAAAATGGAAATCAGTGTAGCTGAAGTGTTTTGGTAATGTCGTTCAGCAGTCTTAAAAAAAATTAAAGTTTTTTAAACAAATGAAATATATAGTAGGTGGAGGGTGTTTAAGATGGTGTTAAGTTGATTGTTTGTGTAGCAGCGTGTGAAAGAAAGCCTATATTAACTAACCAATCTAGAGTGGGAGTAAGAAGAAGAAATGCCCTTTATTAAACGCTGAATAGATTATTAGTCCGAGTCGCCTCACGCGAGATCACCCATAGAGGCTCAGAGCCATCAACAGTCACGTGCGCGCACATCAAACGTCTGTGAGTGCGCACACAAATATAAACGCGTACGTGACGCGCAGAGGGACACATGTTGAGGAAAAACGCACAGGGGCCCCAGATGTGTTCATGCATGCACACGCTGTATATATTGCACGCACGCCAGTGGCTGGCAGAGCATCTTCTTTTTTGACACCTGCAACTAGTTGCAATACATCACTGTCAGGATCACTTTCTCCACCCATCCGCATTTGCACGTTAGTTATCCGCGGAGGCCTTCGTCAAAAAGTTGAGCAGTCCTGACATCGGCTCCCTTGTGGGAACTGAAAAGGTGAAGTTGTGCTGGGAGGTGCCGCGGCGGGTGTCATCGCTGGCTGTACTCGCTGCACCCAACAGCACCGTAATGACTACTGAAGAGAGAAATGATGCTTTAACATGTAACTGTTATGCCATATTAATTGTGTGATGGGCACGTGAAGAGAGATTGTGTACGGCAAAGCTAAACACGTTGTTTTCTTCTTGATACTTTTCCCAAGTTACAATGGATATTGTCATCAAATGGAGGGAAAGACATGATAAAAAGCCAGGTGGAGCTTATTTTATTTGGCGGCTCTTCTAGTAAACGTACTTGTGTAAGTGACGACGAGTTTGGCTGTTAAGGAGGAAGTAGTGAGGGCATGCTACCCCCTCTGTGAGCCCACTGCGGAGATGAGGAGAGCCTGAGAGTGGCATTGCTAGCAGTGAGCACCAACAGCGCACCGGCCACGACAGAGAAGAGGTGGGGAGTAGCGGTTGGTGGGTGGGTAAGGTGGGGGTGGGGGTCAGCATCTGAACTGGCTGATGGGAGCCAGAACATGAAACAATGCCGGGGGAACGTCTGGTGGGTTCGCTGCACAGAATTACAAGCGAGGGAGCAGGCCTGCTGAGGCAATTACAGCTTAATGGGGTCATTTGGAAGGCAATTGCCAGGGGTTAATGTAGTATGGAGAGATGAGGTGAGATTGAAGTGAAATTTTTGGCTAGAAAATGTGTTCAAATGAAAAGGGAGCAGGCAGACAAGTCGTGCACTGATGGGGTGGGAGGTTGATTGGGGGAACTGGAATGCAGGCTTTCACTGCCACACAGAGAGACATTAGGCCTGACCGTTCACTCCGATGTACACCAGTGCAGGCAAGTGCACATGTCTGCACAGGTACTTTTGCACTCTTTCTCCTTTTGGCCTCTACTTTCTGCCCAAACTGCGAACAAGAGGCCCTCTGTTAGCACTCTGTTTCTGAACACTGCCTGTATTACCCACAGGCATGCCCAGTGGAGGTTTTCTTTTGCCTTATATTACTTGTGATATCAATTCCTGCATTGGGAGCATCAACCATCAGGGTACAAAATTGATTTTTTTTTGTGCAATACAGAGAAAGATGTGTCAGATAAAATACAAGAGGCACCTTAGAGAACAAGGATAAAAAGGATCATTATGTGCTGTTACGTTAGCCAGTTCATTACCTTAATTGCTCAACATAATCCGGTGTTGGAAGGGTGCATTGGAGCTTTGGGAAGGAGTCTTTGCCAGGGCTTCCTACCCCGGGTCTCATCTCCCTGATCCCCTGATCTGCAGTAAGCAGACTGATCATGCTAAAGCTAAACTTTGATCAAAGCCAAACTTATTTAAGGTCAGCCATGTGAAATCTCCTGGGAGCTGCTGTGTGCGCCGAAGCGGACTGCGATATAGGAAGTAGTACAGCGCTGTGGCTTGCTGCTGCTGCCGGTGACCGTGCTGGATCACTGGACAGCAATAGCATTATCATCAGCCCTTTCAAGTCTTCAGCATTTTTACACGATTATGCTCAACAGTGGAACTTAAAACCATCCACGGCTGGAGATTCCTTGAGAGTGCGTTCTCGCTCGCACTCTTATCCTTCTCTGTCTGTCTTTTTCTCCCCCTCGCTCTCTGTCATCTCTGTGAAGTCTGTGTATCCCCTTCCCTCCCCTCCTCCCCCCTCCCCTTTCCCCATCTACACAGGGTTTTGGCCAAGAGCCGGCCACTTCACTGAGGCAGATTTTCCCAGGCTCCCTGAAGGCTATTTTACCAGGATTCCCATTAGATCTTTACCCATTACCAATGTTCCAAATCATTTACAGAAGAATCTATTTATTTTATGTCGTAATGAATTCATTTGACATGCCTATTCTTAATGAAACTCTTCTTTTAACATGCATATATCCCCGAATGAATCATTTACTGTATTTTGTATATTTGGTTTGATTTTTATCTGTCACTGTCTCTGAATATGCCCCAAATCACTCCCACAGTATGCTCTCCGTCACAGTGCAATATTGCACAATGCAGAGGTGGTGGAGCATTGTGTCAGTGCTGCAGGAAAAACAAGGATGATGCAACTGTGTTGTCATTTTAGATTGACAAATAGACAGTGGCAGACCATCAGAAAGGGGAAGAGAGTGGAATGGTATCGCTGACAAACTGCTATGACCTTTGGGGTCCTTTGGCCTCCAGAGTGCAAGGCACATACAGTGTTTACTGCAGGTCAGCAGCAGCATGAACATGTTGCTCCCCCATGGAGAAAAAGCCTATTGCGCTCATCAACAGAATCATCAACACCAATAATTGGTCAGATAATCTTTAGTCAACTGGATGCATAGTTCCGAAATATGTTGTTAAAAATTAAAAAATACAGAATCTGGGCGTTATTTTAGCTTTGAAACAACTATTAATTGGCTGTGTCGAATATGCCAAATTCAGTCTGTAGTGCTTAAAGCCATGACATCATCCAAAGAGAAGTAGAACTCCCAAAGCTGGTAGGCACTTCTCTTTCCTGTATTCCATGTCACTAAAGCATCCCATCAAAGCTCGCCTCCTTCCTATTGTAAGGTAGGAAAAAAAAATCGATGCTGCAATCTTTTCTTTTTGCCTCCTCCAATCCGTAATTGAAATGGAAAATCAAATGAACGGCAAGCAGATAATTGTTTTATCAATATTCCCTGCCTGCCCTACAAGGGTCAGTGCAGAATGATCATGAGTCGGGGATATGACGAGGACAAAATGTGAAATTGAACAGCTAGGAGGCAATAAATCAGCCTTGACAACTAAGAGTGACCAGCATGTAGCTGCAGCAGGCAGCTCTCCCTTCAGAATTTGTCCTAAAGCTGTCTGCACTAAATGGGGAATATTCATCTCATTATTGTTACACTTAATATTGCTATCAAATATTATTCTTAGAGTCCAGACGGGAAGTCAAGGTCACCCCTTCTATTATTGTTGTCATTGTTAGTGCGTGATATTGAGACTATAATGGAGGGCAATGCCATATGGTCTGCTAGGCTTACAAAGAGACAAAGAATACATTTAGTGACTTGTTGTGAGTTGAGCAAAGGGGTTTGTTGTTTGGTTTCCTTTTGATGACTCCTACCGCTTAACTTAACATCAGATTACATGAACTTTATATTAACTTATGTTAACTTACATTCTGTTGATTATATTTCTTTGGAGCCGGAGTTCTCAGAAGATAACGTTGTGCTGCAAAAGTCTGTTTTTGTTTTACATCCAAAATCTGCAAATAGGCTGAACTATAAAATCAAAATAAAATGAATGAATGAATGTTAGAAGCTACAGTAAGGCCACACTCATCAGGTAATCAATTAATGACTAATTAGTGATCAGCGATGCATGCTAGCTTTTTTTATGTTCTCTTGTTCTTATACATCTTTAAAAAAAAAACATTGTGCCAGCTTTCCAAGTCTTGCAAAAACTGCAGATAAAACTGTTGCCAGGAATCGACATCTTAAATCATGTGACATCCCTTCCCATCTGGCTCATCCAGTTGCAAGGCATTGACAAAAATATGAAATTGATTTGGTTGACGGGTGTTAAAGAGCCGACAGGAGAATGTCACAAACAATGAATGGTCACAGCTTGGAGGAAAATCAATGACAGAGGTTGAAGCCAGTCTAGAGTGCTACTTGGCAGCGTTACACTGTTCCTGGGAAAGAGCTGTCTTCTGGCCCTGGTTGTCTGATCAAAAGGAGAACTTGATCGTTTTAATGATGGAGGATACGATAAAGATGACAGCTGAAATAAGGACGCTGGAGCAAAGATTTTCTGACTTTTGTGTAGGTCGAAGCTAATGCGTTGTTTGCCATTCATTTTAGAGATTTTTATCCATATCCATAATTTGATGTGTGGCTGTAATTTAAAGCACATAGGTGTGCTTATAGCCTTTTCAGTATAACTTTGCATGGTGGAGATGTATAAATAACACTGGTCTACAGTCAACAGATGAGAGGAAACAAATCCCTTTTAGTTTTACTGTTTGGATTATCATCCTTGAAAAAAAAAAATGAATTGGCAGAGTGTCTTTCAAGTGGACAAAGTGATGAAAATCCCCCCTACTTTGTTGGGATTGCAGTTGTAAGCTTTGCACCATATGCTACTTTCCTCTTTAGCTGGGATTATGCCATCATTATTGCTGATAAAAGCTGTTTACTGCCTTGGCTCCAAATCGATGCTCGGGGCGCTCTGAAACTGGCATTCCCTCTCCAGAAGAGTTCATTCCCTGCCAGCTGCTCAGGATTCAACCCCCTTTTGTTTAAGATTTCACAGTTTTTGTAATGTTTATTTTCTATTTAGCCCCCCTCCCCCACTACTACCTTCCCCCCCATGGATTTTTTTTCTGCATTAGCATATGTTTACAATAATTTGACATTTACATTTGATTTGCTTACAGCAGATTGAAGGTGTCTGAGGCATGGTTTTTACAATGCTCCTGGAGCTACAGTGCTGGAAAATTCAGTACATACAAATAACAAGGCCTGTTTGGAGTCGAGGCTTTTGGTAGCGAGGAAGCTGTCGTGGTACTGAAAATACCCCGATTTTACAGCAACATCCTAAAGGCTTCCTTCTCACACTGTTACCAATCAATGGCATAATCAGTCAATGCAGATGCAGCTCGACAGCTGTGTTAAGATAACAACCGGTTCTCATGGCTATACGGGCCCAGATGACCTTGTGCGCTTCAAATTAATAATGTAAAATCAACACAAGACAACCACCCCCCTGGTTCCCGTGCAGACGATGATGAACTACCCTTTTGCCTTACCATCAAAGGCCACTCAGACTAAGTCATGTTTCAAGGCATATACAATAATGTCACTTTTTTTCCTTCAACCCCCCAACTTAGGCTCCATGTCCCTTAAATAATGTCTCTCACTCTTCCTCTACAGCTCTCTAGTACCCAGGGAAATCATACTGATCAATATTTCCCATTTTAGAGGAACTGCAGCAAACATTCACACAGGATTTACTGTAGCCCTCTGTTAGACTTTAATCAAGCTATAATTTAGATCCAACAAACAAAAGGTTCCCTAGAAAATAAATGGAAAGTCTATTTGCAATTTTATAGGTTTTTCTCTTTTATTGGGCTTATTTAGTCTTTTGTTGTTGTGCAGATTGTGCTGTAGTAGTTTTTTTTTTATTTAATCTGTCTACAGATGACTGACTATCTATCTATCTATCTATCTATCTATCTATCTATCTATCTATCTATCTATCTATCTATCTATCTATCTATCTATCTATCTATCTATCTATCTACTGATTTTTTTCCTGCACCCTGTGTGTTGTTCTTTATGCATGTGCTTGGATGCATTGATAATGTCTTCACAGGGCATAAATCAGAACATGCTATCTCAGTACTTCTTTATATTGGTCAAGGGCCATTGAGCAAAACAGCTTAATGCGCCCTTAACCATTTCAGTCATGGCAGGAAGTAGAAAGACTGCTGACTGGCTGACACCCCATGTAGTCTGTTTACTGTTTAACTTTAAAGTGCTAGAGATTTTCCTAAATGTCTCTTATATGCCAGCCTGATGTATGCCATTCAATGGTGACATACATAAAATGAGATAACTAGAATTATTTATTCTAAAGTCAAAATAATGAAACCTCCACGTACGACTGGAACAAACTACGAGACATTTTAGGTTTGCCTCATGATCTTTGCTTGAACTTGAGAACTGGGTGAGCAGAGTTAAGGCTTTCGTTGACTGTTGCCCATGGCAGGTGGTGGCAGAGCATGTGTGGTCCCCCATCACAGGTGTGTGCAATTAGCCTGACAGCTACTCCTGGATCACCATGAAATAAGACCCTCTACTCTTTATGTGACTGTGCTCGTGTGATTTTTCTTTTTTTAAAAACATGCTTACATGTGCATCATAGTGGTTACCAGCAAATACAGATTGCTGTACCCTGAAAAGATCTTGTATAAGCGCCCTATGGTGCAACAGTTTCAATGATAGCACACTGTGTAGATCCAAACTGGGTGTTGCTGCGAGGTAAAAGAATTTGTGTGCCGTTTATTCAACCTCCCGTAATGGGGAACGGACTTGGAAGAGAAGAGAGGGTAATGTATTGGAAAATATCCCTTTCAGCACCTCAGCATAACTTGTCATAGGTCAGGCTTAAAACGTAGCTTGATACAGTTATTAACTCTAATCCGGGCATAAACACAAATCCTCAAGCACCAGCCCAATTAATAATTTGCATAATTAACATGCATTTTAAATAGAGGCTGGTCTTGTCGTTGCCAAGGCAGGGATGGGGGTAATTAGGGCTAACGGAGCAGCGCCTAGGGCCCTTACCCGCAGACGTGCTGCAGTCATTTCCAGCAAAGGGATTGACAACTGCAAGACAAGCTCCCTCGGCTTAGAGCAAAACCCCCTTTGACAGAATTAATAGTTGACAAACTGCTCCTAAAGCCCTGGCATTGTTTCTGTCAGTTGTTTGGTTTGATGTCACTGTTAGACATTATAAATCAATAGTGTCAGGATTTAGTAATGTTTATAGCCAGCCATGGTTTATTATTTCATGTGACTGTCATGGACAAATAGTATTTATCATAGCTGTCTATAAATTATTGCAGACAGACTGTTGGTTTACCCAAACCCATTCTGCTCTTGCAGGGGCCCCTTCCAACGTCCACTTACATATTTAGAGTAATTTATTTTACCAGCCACATTAACCCTTTGCTTTCTCGTAGTCCTCTGAGACTTGTCATCGTAGGCCGACCGCTTCTCTTCCACCGGCACATCAAAACAGCTGATCAAAGCTCATTTCGGGCTCCTTGTTTTCGGATTTCTTTTTGACACTCTTTATTGTCGAATGTGTTTTTCAAAGGGCTTGGAGCTCCGATTAACAACATTGACAGGCTACATCCTTTCATGTTTGTGCACGGTATGTCAGTGGCTCGTCTCGCTTAGGTAGAAAACATGTGATTACGCGGAGAGATACTTTCTTCAGAACGAAATCATCGTTAAGTGTTTTGGTAAGAAAGTCCACTCCTGCTTCATCAGTGTCACTCTTGACAAATTTATAACGCGTTCGTTCAGTCAGACGCCTTTCACTGAAACAAAATGGTCTAACCTTTGCGTCAGTGTTACACTCATCAAAAACAATTAGAATCATGGCTTTTAATGAGATGATTGATTGGTCAGCTCTCGCAACACTTTGTCAACACAGAGCAAGAACACAAACGCTGCATTCAGTGATTGATGCTATCTGGTCACATTACCATTACTTACACTACTGCGTGGATTTATCTCGTTTACATTTGGTATCATAATGAATACGTAACAATGAGACATTATTGACCAGCGGACTTTGCGCAGAGCAGTCGCCATTCAGCTGCATCGATGAATTTTGTGCCATTTTCTTCTTCAGACAGACATGAATGCAAATAGCTTTTGCAATTCCCCAAGTAATGTTTTGAATTAAAGTGTCTTTGAAAGCTTTTTCTGTGGCTGCAAAAGCACTAAAAAGAGAGAAGAGCAGGTAAACTGAGCTGAAGCTGTGGTATTGATCAGCTGTGCCATCGACTATAAGGTCCACTTTCAGCAGGGAGGTCATTAGTTACTCCTGTGTGCTAATTCATCCCTGGGTTGAGGCGAATCTGTTAGAATGCTAATTCACTACTATGATCTGACAGCTGGGGTAAAGAAAGGGGCAAGCAGGCTGCGGCAGAGAGAAGCAGAGGAGGGAGCTGCAACGGCTTAGTGGTAGGGTCTTGTCTTTGGGTAAAGAGGACGACTTCAGTTCATGGGAGTGTGCACAGAAAAAGGGGTGCGCAGCTGACCCCTGCTGTCTTTGCCCCCTAGCTGTAATGATGTAAAAGAAAGATGATTGGTGTCCACATTTAACTTGCATTTGCAGTCCACTTGAGAGGTCCAGTATGCGTGACCTACCTTGATTAAGCCCGGGGCTGCCTTGGACTGTACCCTTTAGACTGAAACAAAAAGTGGAAGCTCACAGGAGAAAGCTGAGCCTGTATAATTGGGCCAAGTAGAGCTGCGGGAGGCAGCCAGTCTCCGCTTTGCCTTTTGTATATTCATGACCCCCCTGACTTGATTGATGGAAGGATAGCATTTGGTGACACTGTCATTTGCAAGTTGAAAAGGTAGTGTAGTGGCTGGAGCGGCACTGTGGCTGTGCCTTAGAAGGGCCACGGAGGAGGCTCATTTCTATGCTGATGATATCCAGCCCCCTCTCATTTTCTTTGTCTCCGTTAGAAGGACATCTGCTGACAACACAGAGTTTAAAAGGAACCGAGTTGAAAATGAAACGGGGATAAAGGAACATGCATCTGCGTGTTTGCATGTGAAAAGCATGTGGTTAAACCACGATTTTAACAAGCGTGAAAGTTTGCTATTTGATATCTGCACAACTGTCGTATAATTTCAGATTTGAGCATTTTTGGAAGCGCCTGGCTCAAAAAAGGAAATATATGTTGTAGCTTTGAGCAGACGTTATAAATGATCTCATCGGCACACACTAAAAACAGGTTGGTTTGAGTTTTACAGATTAAAATCGCATCTCATTGATAGTTCTTTCCATAGCAGCTATAACAGTGATCCACTCCTATCTCTGTTTACGGCCCTCTGAAGTAAAGCCCTCTGTTGCACTGATGTCAGGGTTATTATACTTTTAGGATGATTAATGAGGATTAACTTCATCTTCTGTTTACACTTAAAACTTATTGTATGACGATAAAAAATCTAATTTATCGCCCCCAAAGCTATTTTTTTCTCTTCATCTTTAATACCCTGTTAGATTTTATAACATCAAAATGTGTAAGTTTTTTCACGACACCATCTAAAGATTGTACTATGTCAGTTATGGTTTTTTAACCTTTCTGGGCTTACCTCATCATCGTGTGACTGTCAAATTATTTATGTGGAAGAAAAACAACAAAAAAAAGGCAGACATTCATTGGACTCTTAGTGCAAAATAAGTCACTGTATTGTGCTATTTTCACAGAAAGAAACATGGGGACAGGCAAAGAGAAAAAAAAAGTGTAAAGAAACTGCAGCACCTCTCCAGTGAAACTAACATGTTTTCTGCCGTGGACCTGCAAACCAGTTGTTATTTTTCAGCCTTCCCCCACAGCAACACCACAGTCAGTTTAAAAATGAATATTCTGAGTGGAGTGGAGTTTGCTGTAACCGTACAGTAGTGTAAAGAGCCAAACCATCACCCTCTTTCTCCTGAAGGCACCAGAAATCAAAAAGTGTGGGTACTATATACGCAGTGTTGGGAAGGTTACTTTTAAAATGTATTCCATTACAGAATACAGAATACATGCCCCAAAATGTATTCTGTAACGTATTCCGTTACGTTACTCAATGAGAGTAACGTATTCTGAATACTTTGGATTACTTAATATATTATCATGCTGTTTACAACTCCATGAATGTACTATTGCTGTGTGATTTATTACTGTTACTGAAGGTCCGCGGCTCCGAACCGTAGTAAAGGACATCTGGCTAATACGGTGGGTTCTGTGTCGGCTAATAGCCGAAAACTAGCTTTACTTTGTTGTCTGGGTCAACTTTGCTAGAAGAGACAGAGAGAGGCGTTGAAAGGCTGCTCCAACGGAACTTATTGTTTCGGAGGAAACGGTGTACAGTCGAGTCTTAATAGCTTACTTACAACTGGGCTCGTCAGGCTCTCTTCTTGGCTGCAGTGGTTATTATTATATTTACATGCTTCCAGCTCCCGTTTTTGCTCAATGACAGCTCGTACTTTTCCTTTTTCTCCCTCCCTCGCTCACAGACACATAACGGGTATGGCAGTCCATTCTCCCTGCAGCACGGACTACACTGCCTATGATGCTACATTCTTTAGAGCTATACCGGTAGCATTCTGCCTATTAGCTTAGCACAACAACAACAAAAAGCGCTCTCTCACCCAGGAAACACAGAGAGAGAGAGAGAGCGCCACCCTGTAACCATGGCAACCGTAACGCTGCCCCCTGGAACAACAGAACGTAGCTGTCAAACAAAACCCAAACAGTCCTGACCCGCCACAATATGAAACAGGGAAGTACCGCCGTGTAATCCATTTATTTCAACAAAGTAACTGTATTCTAAATACCACCTTTTTAAACGGTAACTGTAACGGAATACAGTTACTCATATTTTGTATTTTAAATACGTAACGGCGGTACATGTATTCCGTTACTCCCCAACACTGTATATATGTTATACTGCCTTTGATTGAACATTACTCTCCCTAGAATGGAGAAGCTGCGGCTCTGTTAGAAATGGTTAACCATCTCTCCATATCTATAAAACACTGTCGTGTCTTCGCAATTAAGTCGACAGCCTGGTCCGGACAGTAGAATTGTGACACCTGACATCAAAAGGTGAATGAGACTTTCAAAGGCTGAAGATGCGAAGATGTCTTAAGCTATCTAAATATTATTCACGCTTTGCAGCACTTTGATTGTGTAAAAAAAAGACGGGGGTTGGTGATTGAAATATCAGTTTCCTAGAGACACTCCTGCTATCCCTTCAGCACTACAACCCACACTTATCAGAGCCACAATTTATAGCCACGGTGTGAAGTGTTCGCCTGCAACTCCCATCTTTGTATTTACACCAATTAGCACATAAACTCTAATTACTGAGATCAAGCGAACTGGGAGTCCATAAATGCAAAGCGACACGGAGAGCCAAGTCAGCTGACAGAGAGGGTAGGTGACAATAAATAGGGAAGTATCAATTAGGCATCAATGACGCGATGATGCATGCGTGTGCTGGGAGGTGTCACGCGGGGGACGGGGGGTAGAAGTGTGAAATGTGTGGGGGCAGCAGGGTCCGCAGAAAGCACAGGTTGTGGGATCTTGTAACTCACGTGCAGTCGCACAGAGCGGTGACACGTTGATTGTACAACATATCTCTATATTAACACCGAGCTGCAAGTGCGCACTTGTCTCTTGTGTCTCAGTGAAAAGTGGTATTTATCACAGCACTGCACTCCTCATAAAGTAACAATTAACACATGCTAATTTGAGGGGCAGGCGACAAAGGTATAAAAGTTGGCTCGAAATAAAAGGAAACGAATACGCTACGGCAAAGGGTCATGGAAGAAGCATCAACACCGGGGGACAGATTTGATATTCTGAACTTGTGTTTAATTACGGGGACTTGAAGCCCAGTCGCGGATGAAGAAAGTAGAGGCTTCACATAATGACTCGAAATGGATCTTAGACTACGCTTGAACCTCAGGTTAAGCCCAGTAAATTGAACTTGATCAAAGGCTATAGCAGTAAAAAACTATGGCTCGGCACATTAATCTAACAAACGCATAAAACAGGACCGGCTCAGTTCTATAAATTAAACTCTGGCTGCGATAATGCTGATCTGGAGAAATTTTGCCGGCATTGGCTCAAGCTGCCTCTGTACGTCCCAAGCCTTGTTATCCCCTTGTCTTGATCTGGATCAGTGTTATCTTTTCCCCTCTCCTTGTGCTGCTTGATTTTTTCTTCTTCTTTTTTTTTTCAAGATGGTCCAATGATGGATTTGCAAAGTGGCTGTTTGCAAGAGAGTGTAGAGCATTAAAGAGCTGCCAGAAGGCCCATTAACATAAATGTTTAAATCAAACACACAAACTTATGCACCCAAAATGAAGCTGTTTCCTGCATTAATCTGCCACATCTGCCTTTGGTCCAGCAATTAGTCCCTTCTCATTCCATCCACCTCCCACTCAGTGGCCAGTGTTTATCCAAAAGGGGGGAAAAAAAGCACAGAGGAGCTGATATGTGGTGGGATCGGTGTGACGCACCACACAGTTTACTTCTCCTTTTTTTTCCTCTCTCTCTCTCTCTCTATCAACACATGGCTCCGCTGCTGATTTAAAGCCTTGTAAAAATGTCTCACTTTAAATACTGTTTGCATGCAGGTCCCTGGAAGACATTTCCTGCTCAGCAGATTTACATTATAGGCTATTAAGGTTTTATGATGCTTAATGTAAAAAAAAAAAAAAAAAAAAAAAAGCATTTCCCAAAAAAAAGCTGCTTGGGAATTGTCCGAATTTTGTCCGACTTTCTCCCAGAAGGTCCCGCAACATCGCAGTCGCAAAAACATCATACCGTGTCCTGGAACACCCCCCCCCCCCGAAAACCCCCCCCAAACAACTGAGCATAAAATTTAGAGAGACAATGAAAAGTAAAGTAGCACATGAATAAATTTCCTTAGGGTTGACCTCAATCATTGACAGTTTCTGCTAGAGCTTCGCGTTCCTCACCTCTTTGCTGAGATAGCAGATTTAATGGACTGATTCTTATGCTGCTGACATCAAGCGGAAGATGACAGAAGCAGATTAGAGCAGAATTAGCCTCAACTTATCTATTTCACGTACACTTTCTTCCCTTTTGAGGTGCTTTTTTTCCTTTTTTTTAAATCAAAAGTTAGTGTTTATGGAATATTTCTCAGACAGCTCCCTCTGTTTGATGCCTTGGAAATCCTGGAAGCGGTGTTTGGAAGCAACAGAATTTAGCTGAGATGAATAAAGCATGTGAATTGATCCCTCCATCACCTGGATAGGCTGTTGATTTTGGGGAGAGTTATCGCTGTTTTCCTAAGTGTGGCGTGGAGTATTTGCTAGAGGGCTGAGTGATCGATTCAGCAGCCTGTAGCATCCTAGTGTGTTTATACATGGCTTGTATGGCAGCTTTCACAAGACATTTACCCCATGATTTGCGATGAGCTTATGTGTGAATAATTAATGGCAATTAATCCTTAATTACAGTAATTAGGCAAGTCACAGGAAATTAGGCTGCAGCTGGAGAAGCCCGTGCCTAGGAAAGGGAGGACTGGGGCTCAGAGAACGTGCCATTTAGTGACAGTGGAGCCATGGTACAATGATTGTGTGGCAGTCCTGCACCAGCTTGCACGCTTACCAGCAGAGATGAGGGCTGTAGGAACACCCAGACGCAACCGTCCGGCAAACCAGACCACGCAAAGCAATCACAAGCTCAGAGCTCCGGCGCACCCAATAAAACCTACCTATAAAACTCCCAGCAAGGTGACCTTTGACCCCGGCAGCACTTTTATTTCTTAGTTTGCTCAAAATTGCGTGAAGGCGATGAACCACTGCAACAGGTTGTGACTGATGAGCTAACAGTAATTGGTTAATGCTACACAGTGAGCTCCTTTTTTTCGCTTGCTTTTATAAAACTAGATTTACCACTTATTGGGGCCCCTTAGCCTGCAGACTTGAGCGCCCAGTGCGCCGTTAACGCAAAGTTTATGAATCTACTGTGGCTGGAAAGGGAGACACTCTGAGAAATATTTATTTGTACCTCTAGTAAAACAATTAGGCCGCTTGGAATTATTAAAGGAAACTACAGCGGGCGGAGTTGTTTGGTTGCTAATTTCATTGTTTGGTAATGGCGGGAGAGATTAGGTGGATCTGTTCTGGGCAAAGACAGAGCAGGAGAATAGGGACAAGGCTCTCTGTGTCTCGCTCGGAACTCATTTGTGCTTTTCCATGCTTGCCTTGATGAATTTCCGCTTCTTTCTGCTCCTGTTGCTTTCAATTACACTCTTATTCAGAATCCTAATTGATATGCCAGTCTCAGTAGATGAACCATGGACTTTTTACAGTCAGTTTTTCTATTCTTAGACCGGCAATTCCCCACGACAAAGCAGGACCGTAGCTATCACACATGTGAATTTTTTTGATCTTTTGTTTCCCTTTGATTTTATGCGAAAACATTATAATGATGCATTTCTTTATTTAGAATTAAAAAATAATAATATGCTTTTATCCCACTAAACTTATTTTCTTAAGGGGTCCTTGAAAGATTGTTTTTATGGTGTAATTTGTGGGCCCTCTGCCATTACGAGCTCCCACAATCGTCACATCCTTTCATGCATTGCATCCCCCCCTCTTTTTTTCATGGACAGACTTTTAAGCTAACAGGGAATGTAAGTGAGTTGAGGAGGCATCCAACTGTGATATTACATTAACCCATAGTGCTTGGCAATGTCTGTCAGTGACTGAAGAATAAAGAGAACATGCTCTGCTCTACTCTTTAGCCTTCAGAAGTGCTATTAGAAATAATGAGGATATATAGTTAGATAAAAGACGCTCTCCTAACTCCTGAATTTTGAATAGCTGCTCATATTCCGCCACCAAAAGCTAAATAAGGCTCACTGGTGATGCTTGCACAGCCATTGTAATATGATTAGTGTATGCATTATATTATATATTATAAAGCATCTCATTTCTCTTATACTCAGAAGCAAGCTGGGGTTTTCAAAACCAGATATTATGCAGTGCTGTGATATGAGCTTGTGCTGTATGTGTAATAAAATCTTTTAATCAGAGCTCAGTGGGCATGTTATGTTGTTCAGCCATTCAATAAGCAACTGTACTACTCCCATTAACTTCTCCTTTAACACGAGCAGGAAGCCAGACAGTGGTTGGATAACAATACCTGAACAGGCTCTTCACTAGCACGGAGAGATGCCGCTAACAGTGACAAGGTCAGCATGTTCTACAGGCCCTGCACATACATTGCTCACTATAAGTAATATAAATGAGGCCGTGTTAGCCGTAAACTCACAGCGTGTTGCCTGTAAGCAAAAGGGTAACTGCGCAGGAGCAGCACCTCCAAATCTCCTCCTGAGCAGGTCTCACCGCACATGGGAGTCTGTGGCATGAAAGATAAAGCCACCTGCTTGAATCCGTCTCCAGTGTGAAGGTTTTGCACAACTGAGCAAATCAGTTTAGGTAAATATGCCAAACGGCGCTCAGTTGCACACGAATATATACACAGAAGGCACCGCTGGAATTGGCGCTACACACATGCATTAGCATGCATCTGCAAGCTCGACTAAATTTGTTGAGCATACAGCTTTAAGTGGGAGCAGAGCAGAGATTGCGTTGTTAAGGACATTCTTGTATCTACAGTGGTGTTTACTCACATTGGCTATTAATTATTAATGCAGAAGCAGTGAGAGGTTACAGCGATATGGCGCTCAGACTTTCCAAGCACTGTCTGTATGAACAGTCAACACAGTGAGTGCTTCAAAGAGGCGCTCTGAAATGTTTCAGACTCTCATGGAGAAAGCTTATTACAGTTGAAATGTTTTTCTAGGAGCCCCAGATATTCTTTGTGAACGCTATTGCCGGGAAAATATGGGGGTATTTTTTTGTTTATCTATATCAAGTGGCATGTAAACAAAGAGACAGTCAGCACTTGCGGCTCACTTGGTGTGAGTATTTCAGTGCACAAGTGAGAACTTGCTTGTGCAAAAAAAGGAAAAAGTTGTTTTGTGAAGAAATAAAAATAAAAACTGTAAAGATACGACAAAGAGCAAAGATTCCATTTACAAGTCCAAAAATATATTCTTTTCTGACGCAGCTCATCACACAACATCCACGCAGCCCGAGGCTAATCGATTTATCCCGTTAATTTCCGACGGCATGCGTCCAAGCAAACGCGGCCTGTGAAAGTTTTAATAACGAGCGCCGCGATAAACATCTGTTGGCCGTCTGCTCATTTTGAGTCGACTTTGTTGCTCCTCTTGATGACACCTCTGTGGATCTGCTAATAGAGGAGGACCTGTAAGGCTATCCCCTGGCCTTTGTCTGACCTCTTTGTGGAGCTGAATTCTTCAGATGTTTGCAGGATCAAGTCACTTAATCTGTGGCACAGACTAGGGCCAGAAAAACGAGGACAGGGAGAGCATGGAAGGGGGGGGGGAGGGAGGAGAAGGATGAGGAGGAGGGGAAAGGGTAGCAGACAAGCGCCTCACTCTGAAGGCAAAGCATTCAGCACGCGGGGTAAAGAACTGCAAATGTCTGGCTGTTCTGCTATGCACCATTGTTTCATACGTAGCTGGAAATAGACAGAAACAGTGTAGCGGCAGAGCTCTGGCAGGCAGTGCGTTTTATTACTGCTAGACCATAGACTTCGACATTAGTGAATATGGCTCATTAAATGGCATGGAATGTTACCATTTTACATAATTCCTCCTGTATCGTTGTTGCAAATGAAATCCTGTTTCTGTCTGTGACTGCACTCCAGTCACTCAACAGCCATTACAGCTTTCCCATCATGCCCTAGCACTCCTTTAAAGTAGCTATCTATAATTTCATGTCAGTGTCACACACAAAAGGCATGCTTTACAAGCCTAATGGTTTGGCGTGGCTGATGTGGAAAGGATATTGCACAAATAAGAGCAAATTTGAAGAAATATTTGAGAATTAGGCAATGATGTATTCAGATGGCTAGGGAGACCGGGGTGGGCAACAAATATAAATAATGTATGTGGCAGGGCTCCGAAACATAAGCTGGAATTTGCTGCCGTTCTTTTTGTTCTCAATCACCTTGATGAAACAATCCCAAAGAAATGGCTTTGTGAATGAGACCACTGACAAGCTGATTTTCCACCCCTGGCATGAGACCGCTTTCTCCACTTAATGTTCTCCGATAAAGTGTAGCACAGAAGTAAACTAGAAGAGCCTCCACTCCTGACACAAGTGACAGTATTTGCATCAATTATGCAGTCTACGGCTGCGGCAGGAGGGAGACGAGTAGGGGGGGAGAGAGAGGGGGGGGGGGGGAGGAGATAGAAGAGAAAAGGGTTCGTGACAAGACGCAGAGGCAGAAATGAGAATTTCTCTTTAAAATGCATTCTTTAGAAAATAACATTCAGGATCATTTACATGAAAGCGGCTGCAGCGGTGAACTCGACAAAGCAGCAACAAAGTCTGCGGAGCATTTTGACACTAAAGACTTTGGCAAACAGAGTACAGTATAATGGAGAGTTCTTTGTCTTCTCTGTATTCACTGTACGCTGAATATCTACTCGGAAGCGTACTGTAGGAGACAGTAAAAAAGAGGAGAATGACTGGACTGGAGCTGAGAGGAAGGCTTATTGCTGCCCTTATTGCTAAATTCAGTGAACCACTAGGCTGCACAGGACCAAATAAGCCTGGCAAAAAACGTGGACCGCAAGTAATGATCATTTCTACACAAAATAATTCAAATGCAAAACAATTTTTTAAAGACGGTCCAAGTGAATCAAGGTCAGCGGTTAAAATAACATTCCGGAATTGCAATTTGACAATGTTATGCCAACAACAGTCTTTCAGAAATGTGTGTAACGAAACATATTTCCAAACCCATGAGTCTGCGTTTCTTGTGAACCCCTTAGTTCTAGAGGGAGGCCGCGTGTTTATTGGCAGAGGGAATAACTTTTAAACCGTGTCCCAGTTTCAACAGACTCCAGCGCAGCATTTTATTTCACTGTGTCCAACCCTATTTCACATCCTAGTTAAGTACACTTACAAATCTGCTGTGCCATGGTTTCTAACCTCTCATACACGTGTGAATCCACACACACACACACACACACACACACACATGCACACAGAGTCACATCACTAGGCCTGTCACCGCCTCTTATCCATCGTCAACCTTCAGCTGTATGGTTTATCCGGAGTGACACTATAGCAAAGTGCTTGACTGCTTTTTGCCAACAGACTGCAACACTTTAACTGTACTTAGTCATGCATCATTATGGCAGACTCAAAGCGGTGTGTCTGGGAACGCCTGCAGATGGTGGAGGCTGAACCATTTGGAAAGGAAGCCTCTGTGACAGTGATGCTTATTGCATGAGTAAGTGTGTATGGACACAAGAGTGCGTCTATGTAGCAGCACCGAATAGAAAACTGCTCAGAGGAGAAAAAAAAAAAAGGTGCGACGCTGCTAATTCAACAGGCTTGAGAAAACGTTCTCTGAGAGATATAATATATGAAATCTGCATGTAAGTCTTTGTTAGGAGGAGCCCTTTATATGCGTATTGATCAGTCATTGTTTACTCCAATCGATGCTGACTTAGTGAAATGCAGCCTCTTCTCTGTTCTTTGCAGGGATTTAACCCTCTCTGCATTGCATTTCGTGGCTTTGTTCTCCTCTTCAAACCTCTCTTCTGCTGAAAATGTGATAGCATTTACTGTCACTTGTCACTTTATCTTTATTTCAACAGATGACAAAGCTTTTATATTCAGCATTCTGCTCCACACATGGGTATTTTCAACAGATCTCTTCTGCCATTGAAAGATAAATGTTAACTTCATTCAATAGAAACCTCATTCAAGGTTCATACAAAGCTGACTTCTTTATTCTTTAAGGAAATGAAGAAACCATTAGCAAAATATTCACTGACGGAGAAAGAGAATCTTATCTTTATTCTGCATGACCATGCAGAGCCGTATTCCTTTTGACATCATTATGTAGAACCAATTTCTCTTTCATATCATTTCTGCTGTACTTGCATTGCCACATCTATACGCTCGCTATTCTTTATTACAAAGTAGGTGGCCTAGAGGAAAGAAATATGCATTTGTTCCCTATGGCATAAAATATGCATATAGGTGCCTCGTTTCATCTGCAATCTGTGTTATTCCTTTAAAAATTCACCACTGCCTGCAGTCCCTCTTTAATATTTAATTTGACAACTTTTTAATCTCTATGTGATGATGAAGTAATCGTCAGCTGTCACAAAAATGATTGAATCGTACAATGGGACTGAAGTGACTCGTAGGTTGTAGGCTTCATTATTTGTTTTTGCTTCAGCTGTAACGTGAGCTTGAGGGAAAGAAAATCCTCTTTCACACACACTAATTTATCTTCCATCTTTATTCATCTCCTGCACCCTCCCGACACCCCCCACCCTCACACACACAGACGCACGAAGCACGACTATATATAACATCCATAGATCATTAATACGCTTTTAGTTTGAAATCCAAATTGTATAGCCTGTTGGTATGTCCAAAAAGTGCAAATATTTAATTGTGTATCTGTGCTACTTCAAGTCCTAGCAAGAACCACAAAGCAGTGCTAATTACTCCCTTTTCTTAGCGCTGATCTTTAATGATCACATATTATCCATCAAGCTAGCTAAATAATTAGCAGGAACGTCTCACAAACGAACCGCCAACAGATGCTTTATCAGTCACAAGGTGAACATTGGTGCTATTTCTCCTCAGCGAGGTTACCAGCACAGAATCGTTTGGAAAACAAAACAAACAGATAATGAAGCAACTTAAATGAATGCTGTGGCAGATGAATGATCAGTCCCTGCTAACTCTGTAGTACCACCTCTCCTGGCCGCTCTGGCAATCTGGCCATGTCGGGCCCCCACTGTGGACCAGCATGGTACTGGGAGTTGTGCTAGCCAGTCACCCCCATAGCCCCAGGCTGCTTCTACCTTTGGTATGCTACTCAAGGTTAAAGGGATCCCAGTTGGGTGTTTAACAGTGTTGTGCTCGGATCTGAATGGCATTTTTTTTTTAAACTGTCTGTACTGTAGAGTGTGAGCTTAGAGAAGTATCCGGAACTGTTCATCTTAGACGATTTCACATTTACAATGTAGATCCCGCTTCACTATTTCAGCTACAGCGTTCCTCTAGCAGACCCCTAAATCCCTTCACCAGTGTTGTACTCTTATAAAGTAGCAGGGGTAAGTGATTTGAACCATTTTAGTGTGAGGATCTGCTGTTTGCCGTACACATGCAGCTTTTGCTGACATTCATTTTGAAACCACTCGGAGCACTTGCGACTCGGTGTAACAATGCTGGGGAAAGAAAAAAAAATGCCTGCTGAGCTCTACAGTGAATATACCTCTGACCCAGACCGAGGAAGGGGAGATTTATGAAATCCACATGTTTAATACATTTCATTTTGTCCAAGGGATTTGTATTGCTTACCACAGTATTTTAGGGTTGAAGCATTCTGTATAGTCACAGCTTGTATTGTCTGAGGAGAATAAACCCTGTCCGGTTCTGGCTGCTGAAGATTTGTTTTATAGCACCTCCTTTTCCTTAACACACATCAGCCATGCGCTGTCTGAGGTATTGCATTTTGTTGTGCTGAGGTATACACACCCCTAATCTTTAATGCATAATCCCCTGAAAATCCGCTACATAAATGAAAAAGATAACCCTCATATCAGTGTGGTGACAGAAAATAAGATAGCTGGGTAATTTAATAAAGGATTGATGCTGGCCCTGGTGTGATATGGTGTGTGACCTCTGTATATTCATTGTGTAGCACGGAGCAGGTGAGCACTGCTTATAGAGAGCAGTTCTTCCTATTCTGAAAACCCATCCGGGGAGTGTAACATCCGTGGTGACACGCGGAATGCGCCATATGGATTAAAGCGCGGCGAGGGTAGTCACTGAAATATTTGCTTTCCCAAAGTGTTGATACAGTATGAAAAAAAAGGAGAACCATGGCTACGCTTCCCTCTTGTAATCAGGTAGCAGTTATCTCGGTAAAGTGTTTGCCTACCTAATGGTGTTTCCATCTTGTGCGAGTCTGTGCCATTGGCTTCCCATTTAGACGCGCTTTCTCCCACAGTAAGTGCCAGCCTGCAGAGGCTTCGCATGTAGCTCTTCTGTGTTTATTCTGCCCGTGAGAATCTGCAAACAAGACAAACAGGCCAAGTGGGCGAGACGGAAAAGTAGTTCGAGGACGTCACAACCGCGGTCAGCCACCGCTGTTTAGTTCATTTAGCAGCTGACCACGCCGAGTCATAAATACTGCCCCCCACCCCACCAGCAAGGCGAAGGCTTGTTTTACATCTAAAATGCACTTGAGTGTAATGTTGACAGATATAGCTTGTGACGAGTGATAGTCAGAATGTATGAGCGCCCATAATGCCGCTGTCAACCTCTGGTGCCAGACTGAAAATAAGCAGTTCACCTCTGTTTTCATTCACGAGAGTGCAGCAGACAGCACTGACTTCTCCGCTGTATTTATTGACTTGTTTTACTAGCCCGAAACAGGGTGCTTTTATACGGGCCTGCTCAGTCTTAAGACTCTCCAGACATTTACATTATTCCTGACTGAGTTACACGCACATATAAAGGAGCAAGTCCGCAGGCTAGGTTAGATATATGCTTTTTCCACCTCTCCTTCTCTCCCACATTCATACAGACTCATGCACCATTTTATTACCCCACCATTTTAGATATTGTTACACTGCACCTTTTATCCTATTACTGCTCTACTATGTTCTTTTTGACTTTTCTGTATATATACATATATAAAATAGACACTGTTTTTCAGATGTGATACGTTCTCCTTATTTGAATCCTGCTAAAGCTGATTCAGTATTCGGCGTATATAAAAGCCTAGATTTCACAAGGCTCTAAAAATCATCTTTCGCTGACTAATCTGCGCGACTGCAGTGGAAGATAATGAATGCCAACACCAGAGTCACAGCAGACACTGTGATCCCCCAACACCCCACCCCACCCAGCCTAAACCTCCAGCAGTATTTACATGATATTTCATTTTAGAATAAACCTCTTTTCTCTCCCACTGTGAAGATATTGAACTCTTTCACACAGATGTCATCTTAACCAAAGCTTATTAAAAAGATGGACATCAAAGTTGCGGGTGCCCATTTATCTTATAGCACTCTAATTGGCCACCACAGGCTAGAGAACAACTAACTCCAAAATAGGAGGCGTCGAGCGGTTGGGCTAAAGAAGAGGATGTCTAAAGACCTCTCAGTGGATTCATTGCCAATAAATCCTCTGGAATGAAAGCGGGGCTTTTCCACGGGGTGTGGAATTTCGTAAATGCATTATGAAACGCGACGCGGAGAATTAAGCCAACGCTCGGGTTTGCTTTCTTTGTTCTGGTGTGTTTTGTGGGCTACGTTGTCCTCCGCCTGACCAGTGACTTCAGCGTTCGCTTGACATATTTGGAGTTTTTAACATCATTGCTGACGACACGAGGTAATGCGCTCTGAAAAGGTCAGACGGCGCAGTAGCCGTGAGTGAGCCGAGATTGCATTTCACAACTCAGTATACTATGTATTGTTTTGAATTCGCCACGGTGAATGAAACTGATTCTTTAGTCCAGAGTCACTGCTACTCCATCAAACACCACACGCCGGGCCTGAGGTGAATAATGTATTATGTTTTCCACTCAAGTGGGCAATAAAAACACAAAAACAAAGTCATTAATTGCCCACATACAGTAACCAAATGCCATCAAGAGCCTGTGCTCTCATTAACCTGGCACCTAATTATCTGCCTCCAGTCTGAGTCCTGACAAGCTCTACCGTCTGAACCCTCAGCTCGGTTGTGTTGTGTTGTGTCAGCACTCGCCAACCACAGCCAAGGCACCATTAGGTACAAAGAAGACAAAAGCTTCTCGCAGCAAAGGTTCCCTCTGCATGCGCCACCACAATGTTCCTCCTGTTAATGCCTTCCCTTCCAATTAAATCTGCAACTGTTAATTATTGTAATTATGGGAGCGAGCTCCCAGCTCTACCCCCCTTCAACCCCTCCCTAGCCGGTGTGTGGAGACGCTACGGGAGCTGTTGTGTTGCTTCAGTGGCGCCTCGTCTCTGCTCCACTGAAGCCTTAGCGGGGAATTGGATGCGGAGGGGGACGTGGTACACATGACAGGGGTGACGTGAGGGAGATTGCATGGTTCATCTTCGGTAACTGGGCGAGCAAGTCACAGCCAATGGCCACACCTCCAGTCTAACTCATTAAATGTTGTGTAAAGTACATGCTGGGAATAATTAGCACCAAATAACCTCTTTTTTTTTGCTACCTTGCTTTCAGGGTGTCATTAAAAAAAGTGGAGTATCCTCGGCAGGTGTGTAATACAATCAAAATAAAATGAGAGTAATGATATTTAACTCATTTTTCACAAACGTGCAACTATTATTTTGTCCCTTTCTCATAGCAATGCAAAACTATATTCTTGCTGTGTTCTTTGAGAGTCGCTTGCGATGGATCGGAAGTGATGGGCTGAGTATAAGGAGAGCTGAAAAAGAGTGGATGGCAGGCCGGCTGCCTGTTAAATCTCTGCGTCCTCTTTGGCCTGCTTCTGTCACAAGCTGTTGTTTGGCCTGGACCTGATCTGCCCAGCCACTCCTTGCACTGCACTCTGCAGACCTAGCAGTAACCTGCAACATGGCTCAGACTCAGGATGCTTCCAGAAAAAGCGCTGTCGTCCTGGGTGCATTCAGCCTCAGATACTGGAGGTGGATTTGTTTTTGTGAGCTTTATCAGTCCCCACCGAGAATCAGCACGTCAAGTGCAGTCTTATTCCGATGTCATAACCCCGCTTGCCTCGTAGCAGAGTCCTTACACGCTAGCACGGCTAGCAAAACATTCTGGCTTTACAATTTGGAGCTGAATTCTCTTCTATAAAAGACACTGAAGGAAAGAGCAGCTCCTTCTGCTTCAGGCAATGCAGCCTTTTCGTGGATACACTGCAAAATCTAAATGATGGACTGTCAACTCTCTTGCAGAAATGGCACTGCAAAGAATAATCTCTCTGGCAGTGGATCATGGTTGGCTGTATGCTACCAATGCCTTTTCTTTGTTTATGTGAGCATCTAGCCTTTGCACGCACACATGCAGACATGGACGTATGCACATGCACAGATACACACACATAAACACACACAGACAAAATGCTTCCAGCCCAAATCCTTTCTTTGGAAGCATACAGTGAAATATATGGGATTAATAACCTGAATAGCATTATTTTTCACCTCTAGCCTTTAAAATAATGCATGCTTGGCTTAGTGTCTGGGCAAAGTTTTGCCTGCGTATTTGCCTGGTTATCGGTGTGTACAAGACCTGCTGTGTGACCTGGTTTCATGCAATCTCCATCTTCTAATTAGGAGGCTGTAGAAAGGCTGGAACGAGAGGAGGAGTGATTAGTTGCCGTTGGGTATTTCATAAGTGGCTTTCAGTGCCACATTTGCATTATTTGCTTGGGGTCTGAATAACAAATCAGCCTACCTTTCCAGCAAATTGAGGCTAGCAGCTAAAGACCATCAATACATGAAATATAAAATGAAACTGAAGAAAAGAAATAAGCAAAACATGCTAACACAATATAGGGGGCAATAAAATGAAATATTGAAACATGAGATGCAATAACGGTCTCAAAGTGATCTACGCTCCACGTGCTAGTCTAGATGAGGCTTACAGATATTATTTGACTAATAAGGGTGGGGGACAAATTAAAGGGAAGGCATAAATAAATGAGTGGAAAATTACAGTGACTACAGGTACGCAGGAGTTAAGCAGCTGGCATTCGATCATGCAAAGACATCTTGTGAAGCAGTGGGTCTGATTCTTGGACAGTAAAACTCCCCCCCCCCCCCCCCCCCCCCCCCCCATATTTCTCTTCACTGGTGAAAGAGTGGTTTCATAGTTGGGACACAGATGGTAGGGGCTTCGGTCACAAAGACTGCTCCGCTAGTGCTTCAGTAAGAACAGTGACTTAAGTGACGTCTGCATTGAGATCTGTGGGAAAGATGGTCAGAAACTGCTATTGGCCCGTGATGCTTGTGCACTAGAGCAACATTCAGGGAAAAACAAAAGAGCAACTCTTCCCTAGCTGACTTGAGAATGCCAATGCAGCATGTGATCAGTGTCGGCAACAGTAGACTGTTGACAGTTACATAGAGAGGGACATTACAGCAGTATTGGAGTCCTTAAACTGATCCCTACAAAGATAGATGCAAATTTGAAGGTTCAGAAGTTTAAAAACTATCACTGGTTTAGAGATGCAGGAAAAAAAGGGGGACATTGTCGGATGATTCATCCCTTACCAACACCAACAGAGGGTATAGGTCTGAATGCATGTCACCTACTGAGAGCCTAGTGAGGCAGTTCGAGTATGTGGGGGTGGAGGGGTTTCTCATGTGGTTTGTGTCCACTTGTCCCCTGTAGAGGGAAGTGTCACTGCAGATCTTTAACATTCCTGTCTTGATGGGAGTGGTCTCTCCCAAGATGACAGTGTTTTTTGACCACTTTATTTGTTTCAAATAACAAATAAATGAAGATCAGCTGGAGGAATGGTGCTCAATCCTCCAGCAGAATCCAAAAGATTTATAAAACCAAAACCAAGGCACACTGAAGCTGCTGTGGAAGATTTTCCTGTCATTTGTTCCGTTCTGTTTATCGAGCGTATGTTATGTTTGTCCTAGGTTTTGGTACGGCTGCCTGAGTACCACACGGATGTCTCTGTGTTTGTTGCTCATTCTGTGACTAGCGGACCATGTGAACCACGTGAGCCCTATGTTGGAGCCCCATGCTGTACGTGTCCTGTAGGGTCAGTCAGTGTGCTGATCTGTAGCGGAGGTCCTGTCCGCTCATTTGGCCAGTCTCCCCCGACCGCCGCGTGTGTCCGCCACCACCAGGCCTGGTCAGCCATCACTGAACCACTTGGCTGTTTGCCCACATTTGAGTCTTAGAGGGCAGGAAACAAAGTGGGCACTCACATATCCACATATAAACACACAAATGCACATACACACACACACACACACACACACACAGGGGTGCGCGCACACACATGATCAGAGCGAGTGACAGTGGCTCTTGTTTACTCAGCCCTCCCACCCTCCCTCGCTCTCCTTTCATCCTCTCCCTCTAGTCTGTCATGTTGTGTGTCACTTCCCACAAATGTCAGTGCCACCGTGGGACAGTGATTAATTTTGGTGTGCCTGGCAAAATGTCTTCAAGATGTCTGTTTGGGTTGTCTTTTCCCACCCCCTTTGCCCACCCCCGCTCCTCGCATGTCTTGGAGTTGTGGGTCGAGAGTGGCATGCCCCCCTCCACCCCAACCCCCCCACCCCAATGCTGTCACAGCTTTTTGGGAGGGGAGGAGTGCCTCATCATCACCAAAGGACAAAGGCTACCTGAACTGACAGAGATCTTCTTTTTCTGACCAGAGCCACTTTTTGTCACTCCCCAGCGCCACCATCTCCATGCGCTGTCTGTTTAGTGTGTGCTGGTGGTGTATGATGGGAGAAGTCTTGACCCAGCACTGGGGGGCTGTAACACTTCACTGTCAGCGCGGCTGATTAGCTTATCACTCACTGCACTGGGAGGAAATACATCATCATTCCAGACAGGGATTCCCCAGTTTAGGGCCCATTCCCTGTCTTCTACTGCTCGGCATTTAATCACCACACTCTTTGTCCCTTCCAGTGTTTCAGCCTCACCTCTAAAAAAACCCAGTCCTTAGCGCCTCACAATGGGCGCTTTCTTCCTTTCCGGTGTTTTTATAGTAAAATCAGAACAGCTGCATTATTCACACGGACGCCCTTCTTAGCGTTTGAGCTGGAGACAGACAATATATCCATTTGCACTGACGCAGATATTGTTCATGTGGAGGAAAGCAGACCGAGCCATCTTCCCAAATTATTCTTTTCAGCTCACTCAACAAAGAAAGTGAAACACAAAGTGGCAAATGTGCTTTGGCTTCCCCACAGAGTGGTATCAGGTATGATAATTACCCTGCCATTAACATTGGGAATAGTTAATGTGTATTAATGTGTTAATGGCATGTTAATTACTGTACATGTTAGAGAGAGAGAGCCCACAGGCATTCTCTCAGATTCTTTGTGCCATGTGGATGTAGGCCAATCTTCGAAAAAAAAAAGCCTTTAAGAACGTCGATGAAAGAGGATTCTTATGTTTCATTTGACAGAACAAAAGATTTTCAATGGTAATTTGATCCAGCTCCCCGCCTCTCGAGCTGAAGGTTACCGATCCAGGCGCCACGACAAAGGAGATGATATGAAGTCAAAGGAGACGTGGAACGCGGCTGTAGTGACACTGGCCTCTTTGTGAAATGGATACTCTAAGCCCTCTGTAGTCTCTAGTGTTTTGCTTTGGCAGCGGGTTTTAATAACACGGTGGATTAGAAGCCCCGGATCCCGAGTGCCAAGCTTAAGTTAAAGCTCACCTTGGACGAGCTTCAGTAACAGGCTAGAAGCCACGGTCCTGCTCTTCCTTCCAGACGATTCTCTCCTCACACCATCAACTCCACGGCTTTAAGAGAGATGACCTTTGCAAATATTGACAGAAAATAAATTCTGTTTCGATTAGTTGGCTTTGGGAGACCTTTGCAGATCGATGCAATTAGATGAACAGACTGTCGATATGTGGCCGGAGCTGTTCACTAGAGGCAGTGGGTAGGAGAGGACTGCAGGAGGTCAGGGTTACTTGTAATGAACAGGATGTTTTGGAAACAGTGGTGGAAGTAACCGAGTCACAGCGCGTATCATCTAAACATAGGTTACTTTACTGCTTCACAGAACTTTTAATCTCGAAATGTCCTTTAGGTATCGAGAGAAAAGTATCGCAAAAAAATTAAAATCTCTGGCTTCATCTGCAAGAAGCGCCACTCTTCCAGTGTATCATCTCGTGTCTGACAGTGCACTGAGCGAGGCAGAATGAGGTGGAGAAGCCCAGAGCCACCCCTGCACTCTTCAGCAGGCCACATTAACCCAGCGGGGCTCTTCCTTTATGGCTCTCCTGCTCACACTTCAGTGATGAGAGTAAACAAGCAGCGGGGCAAAGGTCAGCTAAGCCCACAGAATAAAAGAGGGCACAAGGGGGAAAAAGAGGTGGGAGGAAAGGAGAGCAGCCCCAGGCAGTGCTCAGATCGCTGTCAGGGCTTCAAGCAGGGAATGATGTACGAGACAACGGCCCCGAACCGGAAATGATTATAAACAGTGAACAGGGGAGAGTGTATGAGAGAAAAGGCCTGCATTGCCTTTATCTGTCAAATTTGTTACATCCACGAATCAGATAATGACAGTGAAACCTGTAAAAAGTGAAAAGAAGAGCCACCCCTAACTGATAGGGAAGGATTAATCACAGCGTATCCTTTTGTCTCAGCCACAGAAGAGAAATGAGGAACAATCATATATGCAAGTGCTTTTTTTTTTCCTACCCGGCTACCCCACCTGTATTGTTGAATGACAAATGGGGCCGATTAAGGACATGTGACATTATTATTACAATTTCTCATTTTTTTCCCCTTTTATATCATGAAATGCGCCCTGGTAATTAAGTGAGCGAGCATCATCATCAAGCCCATGTGTAATAACTGGAAGATATGGATTTTTCTTTCTTAAATTCCTTTTCTTCTTTTCTTTTTTCCTTTTTCTTTTGCTTAGAGGCTTTACCAAGGTGACATGACTCCCGCACTTTCCCCTCGCACCGAGATTAATCCCACTTTGACTGTGGAGGTGGATTAAAGCTAAACTCGGGTGCCCAAACTTGTTTTAATACCCATATCATCAGACAAAAACAGGATAAAGATTTGAGCAGGAAAAGCAGCATTGCAAAATGTTACTGTGGAATTGCGAGTTACCATACAGATTTGTCAACCACACAGCAAATTAAAGATATTATCTCGCTTGAGCTTATATTGTGGAAGTTGTGTGATGACGCCGAGCTTAGCTCCTCCAACAAAGGTGCGCGGAAAAGAGACGGCGAGGCAGAGATATGCGTTTCGCTCTTATTCTTTCTTTAATTTTCAGTATTTATGTGGTTGAGATGAACTCACTATCCCTCCCATAACATGTGTTATGAATGACCAGCCAGAGCTGGCGTGGCACAAATACACCCTGGTGGACTCCTGCAGGGCCGTCTCCTTCTCGGAGCAGCGCAGTAATCATTTTTATCCTGCTGATTTCCTAAATAGAAATGGACACGTATGATAAAAATGTCACGGCCACTCCACATGTCAGCGGACTAACAGGATTACGTGTCACTTTCTAATGCCTCGCTCTGTTTTCCTTTGCCGTGAATGGCCACGGTATTGCACACAGGAACTTTGTGGTAATATATGGTAAGAGACAAGTAGCTCTTTATGGCCTGTGATTATTTAGTTTGAATGAAACCAGTGATTTATGCCCATTTAGCTGAAAAGCCCTGTAAATTCCCTCAGCTGCATTTCCCCTGGATATGGAGTGAGTGGAGTGAAAGTGACAACTAGGTTTGGTGTGGAAATGTACGCCGCGTCCCAGAGTTATATTTAATATACCTGACATGAAAAACGTGGCTACCTACTTACCACCACCCGCAGCACAAAGAAAAGTGCAGCCTGCTGAGTTTGCGTTGATTCAGAGAGTGGGTGTAAACACTGAATTAGGGAAAATATGAACCGTTGTGGCAGACAAACCACCAGCTATTAGAGCATGTTGAGATCCCGAGCCGGGCATCTGGTCAGTCACATTTGAATCATGTGCCGTTTTGTTTCACGCAGCACAAACTGGAATGGAAACAGTCGAGTCTGTCCAGAATGATGGCTTTGGGTGGAGTTGTGCAGATGCAGCGTGATGTGGATGAGGGTTAGTGGAGCAGCGGCATATTGTCCACATGGATGGCTTGGCTCTGCAAAGCCTGATGGAGCCTTGTCCAGCATCTCAATGTCTCCAGCACAAATAGCCACATTCATCCACTCCTTTCACACCATTACACCTAAAAGACTCAAAGCCAGCCGACCTATAAATAGAGGAAAATTTGTCTTTCAGTGGCATTGCAGTTGAACAAACCACCAACGGGGATGAAAACATCAGAAAAGAGGTTACACTGTGGGCTTTTTTTAACCTACGATTGTGTTTATAAGAAAGATATTAAGAAGAAAGGAGTGTTTTCTCTCTAGTATTTACTCTTGTGGACGACTCGCAGGGTCAGTCGGTCAAAGCACGGTAAAAAGGGCTTCTCTGATTGCATGCCTACTGGCTGACACAATAGAGCCGCTAATCTTCTTATTTAGAATCCAAAGGCTAGCCATATCTTAATGAAGCTGTAATGAGCTCTTGAAAATCCCTGAATTGCGGGAGGGATTATTGAATTGAAACAACTCTGGTAATCATAACGTTTGAGTAGCCACTCAGTATTTACTGCCCACTGAGCCACATTTTTATCCACTTACTAGACCTGATTGCTCGAGCGTGTTTTTGGTGTAATTTTGACCTGCGAGAGCTTTTTTCTGTGTTTGTTTTCTGAAAAGCCTGACATTGTGGTTTCACTGCCAGCGCATCCAGGTGTGCACGTAGCCCGCGCTATCTGCTGTGTGATTACGACCTGCTGACAGGCTGGCGAGACAGAAGACCAGAGGAAATAAACAGCACCATCTGAAAACAAACACAGAAATCAGGCTTTGCGCTTTGCATGCAATTCACTGCACACTTTTTTCCTTATTAATATTTCACAGTCTTATAATGTCCTAGATTCCTCTTAAATTGAATTAACTGAAGATTCAAAACTCACAAGGAAATAGACGCGAGTAAAACAGTAGTTACTTTTGTGGATTTCCCAGCATTCACTGTGTGAAAGACAGACACTTACTAGAGGTATAGTTTTCTGTTTAGCATCCTTTCACAGAGTAGAAGTGCCACTTCACCATTGAGCATTTGTCAGTTTATGGATGTTGCTGTCATGTCAGCCTTCCCGTACACACAGTGTGCAGCGCAGTGTGTAAATAAAAGAGAACAGGCGTACACATGGGCGACAGGAACACAGCATATACACAGGAGGCGCTCAGTTCCTACCTGACGGGGAAACATCACAGTATCAAACGATATAGAGTCAACGCTTCTGATTTCAGCTGTTTTGACTTATTCTCTTATTAATAATGTTAATTTTCCCATCTTAATTCATCTCTTGAATGCATTTGCTGAAACCTGTCCCTGTTTCTGTGTCTCTGCAGGTCTCAGCATCCGTGGCGCTCAGGAGGAGGACCCCCCAGACCCTCAGCTCATGCGTTTAGACAATATGCTGTTGGCAGAGGGAGTAGCGGGACCAGAGAAAGGTGGCGGATCTGCCGCCGCAGCCGCCGCCGCCGCTGCCTCGGGCGGGGCAGCCGACAACTCAATCGAACATTCCGACTACAGAGCCAAACTCACCCAGATCAGACAGATTTACCACACAGAGCTGGAGAAATATGAACAGGTAAGTTGGAGCTTTACAACCCCAAGGTTAAGATCCTCCCAAGAAATGCCTCCCGAATGAGTTTTTATTGGAAATAGCACACACCCTCCAAAATGTTCTTTATGCATTATTCCATGTGACTACCAGCTTTCAAATTTTGACTTTGTGTTTAAATGTTTTAAAGCCACTGAGTTGTACTTTCACAACTGCAAACTGTGGCGAATATGTACGATAGAGGAGGATGTGGGAAAAAAAGCAGCTCGGGAAAAAGCAAAATTGCCGTATTATTCACTGTGTTGTAGTTGATTATAGAGATCCAAAGGAGTGCCCCAGTCATCTGTGTTAAATGAAAGTATGATCAGCTCTTTCACCCAGCACTTTGAGCCTGCCATTAAACACGGGCATTATGGGTGAAAATAGAAGGTGAAACTGTGATGCCTCAGCAAGCCAGTGAGGTAAATTAGAGTAATTTACTTTGTGCTCTCTCCAAGAGAGGAGGTGGGTATGCGGGGGCACACAACACTTCGCCTGGAGTAAATGCATCTTTCTTAAGGGTGTTTCCAGGTTTTAATTATCTAAATGTAAATACTTAACAAATTTTACTCAGAGTAATGAGCTAAAGTGTGCACTACGTAAATGAGTTATTCTAATTAATCATGTATGAACTACCGTGTTAACGAAAAGCTGCTTAACTTCAGTGCATTAAGGCCAGGCCAAATTGCAGATCTGCATTTATTCTGAGATGACTTCACCTATTATGTCACAGTTATATGCAAACACCGCACTCCGTGGAGGCTTTTATCAAGAACAGCGTGCATATTAACTCATGTAACTTTAAAATATTAGTCAAGAGCTTTTTAAAGTTCTAAAACAAACAAACAACAAAAAAAACCCACCTCACGTTGGTTGCTTTTGTCACTCTTTCTCTTGGCAGGCATGTAACGAATTCACTACCCACGTGATGAACCTGCTGAGGGAACAGTCTCGTACGCGGCCCATTTCTCCCAAAGAGATTGAGCGCATGGTGGGAATCATCCACCGTAAGTTCAGTTCCATCCAGATGCAACTGAAGCAGAGCACCTGTGAGGCTGTCATGATCCTGCGCTCCAGATTCCTTGATGCCAGGTCAGTTGATCGTGTGTGCTTAGTGCGAATGTGCGCGCGTGCGTGTAGGTATAAAGTTTCGACTTTTTTATTGCTTCTGCGTGACCCACATAAGTAAATCCAGTGGGCGAGGTCATTTTTAGACGGTGCGCAGGTCTGAAGTTTCTTTTCACTTTTCTGGCACAGCACACAGTGTGAGCACTGCAGAGATGCATGATTTTAATTATGCCCATGTTCCATGCGTTATCCATTTCCAAGACAATCATGCACTCACACCTGAGAGCAGTTAGGACCCAAATGAAATGGGGGCCGAGTCATGTGTAATGGATGGAGGGGAGGTCATCAGCAGGTGTTGTGGATTACTCTAATCACTAACAGTATGGTGCATTGTAGAGGCTCTGCGGAGAGAAGCACAAGTTTGGGCCAAACAAGCCAAGTGGAAGCACATTTGCTGCCCACTGCCTGTGTGAAGCGCAGTAAACAAGGCAAAATAAGCAAATGCTCAACAACATGATAAGTAGTGCCCTGGGAGGGAAGGGGACCCAGATCTAGTTAGAGTTTGCTTGTTTCTACTGGAGATCCCTGGGGCTGTGGCACTTCAGGAACAATGCTCAACTGTGCATGCCATGATTTCTATAATGTACCGAGATGCACTCCGACTGGGCTTTGCGCTCCATCATGAAGCCCACCCATCCGCTGCACTAAACTCTACACATTACACGCTTGGACTAGAGATTGGAGACCAACACACCAAATTAAACATTGTATGTATTTTGCAACGGTATGTGTGTGTGTGTCTGTCTGTGTGCTTGTCAGTTTATTGGTTGTAGTCTTTTGTGTGTTGATGAGGCTCTTGGAGCAGGACACGATATCCTGCTCCTGAGGGCCCTTAGAGCCCATTCCTCATTATTTTCACCATTTATGTGTGAGATTGATTGTGCAATTTGTGCAATCCAAATGGATGAGTTAATGCTGGTCTCACTAATAGGCTTGCTCGGTGTTTCTCTCGTTTTGCTCCCCACTCAGGCGGAAAAGGAGAAACTTCAGCAAGCAGGCAACAGAAATTTTGAACGAATATTTCTACTCGCACCTCAGCAACCCGTATCCGAGCGAGGAGGCAAAAGAGGAGCTGGCCAAGAAGTGCAGCATCACAGTTTCCCAGGTGGGTAGTGCTCGTCTAACAGTAGCTGGTGGGTAATCAGGTTGGGAAAGGCTAAGAGCCTCGAGGGATAGTTACCGTAGGTCGCACCACCAAGGCGCAATGTCCTTTGCTAACCTTGACATTGTGACTTCCTAATGATCCTTCAGTCAAGGCTGGTCCCAGTCAGTCAGAGCAGGGCCACAGGGAAGGGAGGCCTGTATCATCTTAGCCTCAATCAAAGCACTATGCTGTCCTTCCTTAGTCGCCCCAGCGCTGGGTCCCCTGCCATTTTTCCCCCTCATTCCCATCCACCATGTGCGCTCTCTCTCTCTTGCCTGGTCAGTCGCTCAGGTCATATGGAAAGAAAAAAAAAAAAGGCATCATCCATTACTTTAAGAAAAGCGGTCACTCCGGTGCTTCAAAAACACTGGATGATCCTGGGTATTTACTCATATGTTTGCTCTTCAAGTGACCTTGCAGGAGTCTGCTAATTCTGTTATATTTCACACTTAAAAAGTCAACTTTCCAATTTGATATCTATCATAGCCTCCTCATTGGGTAAACCTGAAGGCAATATCTCTCACACCTAACCCCCACATCCAAAGTATTATTACCCTGTCTTCTCTTTTTTTTCCTCCCCCCTTTGCTATGATTGTGACTACTATCTAGATTTTTTTTATTCTCCATTGTTCTATGGTTGTCCTCTTGAGACACAATATCAGAGAAACATGAATCTATACAATAATCTGCAGTGTTTTGTCTGTGTGGGGAGGGGGTGATGAGGGGTATATTGAGTGTAGTCATGAAGAGTCAGATACTGTAAAAGCCCATTCTTTTTTGCCTTCAGGGGGTGGGAAGCACCATCACAGTATCACAGGTATGTCATAACTTCTCCTGATCCACTGTTTTCATTTTTTTGTACCTCCTTTGTTCATGTATGTAATGGCCTCACAGTTGTCCACTGCACAGACCCTCCCTCTCTTACACTATTGGATCCATGCTAATGCTATAATATCAAATTTAAAGTTTGAATTTACATTTTAAAAAAAGCGTGGCTAAGCTATATCAGCATTTACATCCCACTTTTAACAAGAGATTGCAGCCTATTTTTAATGTTTGACATCTTTACACTACACCCATATTATCACCATACTATGTGTGTACAAATGTGTCACATGTAATTTTTACTTTCTGGCTATGGTTTATGACATGATTTATTTGTTTTCTTTTTCTTTTCTTTTCTTGTTGTTTTGTTTTCTCGTAGAAGGTTGAATAATTGTGTGATCTTTTTAAATCTTGAACGCCCCCCCCCCCCCCCCCCCCTCCAAAAAATTGCACTTAGAGTTTATTTATATCCCTCCCACCTCATGATCACTGTGTGATTTACAGCAGTTAAAGAAATGGGCATTGTTGTCTGAGTGTCTCCTAAAGCAGTCCGCTGAACCAGTTCCCATGAGAACAAATAAGTCTTTGCAGAAATTAGAGGGCTTTTAAAAATTCACCTGAACTCATCCCGGGCCCCATTAGTGGTGTACTCCTCGATAAGCGGAGGCCATGGCAGACATCATTATTGACTTATTCTTAGTGCTTTGGCTTATTTTAGGAGGGTAACAGAGTGAGAGGCTTGACATAATGCTGGGTTCACTATAAGTATGTTATCCCTCACTGTGGCCCAGCCTTTCAGATTCATATATGGCTTACTGTGGTCACGCTGCAGGCTGGACTAATACCCCCCCCCCCCCTTTTTTTTTTGGTGCTTTCTTAATTGCACAAGTAGTTCATTAACTAAACACCATCAGTTGTGAATGGTATGCCAATATCGCTTTGCAGCTTTGCTCAATACATCTTTGCTGATGAAACACCCTGCATCATTTTAACAGGGATAACTGAAAATGAAGTCATCTTCAAGTAAAGCGCACACTCAGATTCCAGCAGTCCAAACGCCACATTTCCTTTCTATTATTACTTTTAATGCCCTTAAAATACCCTTGAATTAACAAAATTGCAGATGTCTGTTTCATGTCCGATTACTGCTTGAGCACAGAACTGATGCACAATGATGTATTTAAGGTGGTAATATTACCTAGTGCGAGACCAGGTCTTATTTCCTTTTTTATTCATTTTATTATTATTATTATTATTATTATTATTATTATTATTATTATTATTATTATTATTATTATTATTATTTAATTTGCATGTGCATTGCAGAAAGGGCTAAGGGCATGGGATATGATGGATGTAGTTTGTGTTGAGGTGTGTGGATGCTTCAGAGGCCACCTTTGATGTAATATGTGTCAATATAACACTGGTTAACTGTTAAACCTGATTCCACCACAGGGTTAATATGTTCTGTTATAATGCAAAATGTATGACACCCTTTCCAATATTTCAGCTATTTAAAAATAATAATAATTTCAAAGCAGCGAATGCTTTATTTTTTGTATTTGATCTTACAGTAGGGCATTGCAAGCTCACTTTTGGCTCATGCATTGGTCATATATTGATCAGAAAGCAGTATTTATCTGAGACACGATGAAATAGTCCAAACTCTCAACTACAGTGTGCAACAATGAAGCCAGTTGTATTATAGCTTTGCACAGGAAGTCTGCATTGTCATGACACAATCGCTGCCTTTGAGTGCGGGTGGTGTCAGGTAATTCTTACCAAACATAGGAGTCAATTGAATGCATGGTCTGCTACGGCGCTGTGCTGTGCATCTATTCAATATTTTAGCTGAACCCGAGAATCACTAAAGCCAGAGTTCATCGGGCAGGAGAGAAATGTGTGTGCAGAATAAAGAAGGGTGGTATAACATCCACAAGATGTGACGCCACCGCGGCTGAGTCTGTCCAGACTGCTGAGGCTTGTAACACAATAAATGTGTGCACTACAATCATAACACACTCAAAAAAAAAATCTATTAATTTTATGAAGTAATCAGTCATATTTTATTGCAGGATTTGCCTCCTTTCTGATGAAAGTAATATGCGATGAAAGTAAACTAGTGTATAGTCTGTATCCATTAAGTCAAATTTAATGATAAAAATAGGTCTGAACGTGCAAACACCACAACTGGCCACAACTGACATTTTAATAAATGCAGATCTGTTTAATGCACTGTTTTTATGAACATTTTGTTAAATTAAACAGACTGATGAGCTTTACAAAACATTTTATATGATTTTTCAGGGGTTTGTGGGCACATTGCGAGCTGTCCAAAAGAGCAACAATATTGCATCGTCTTAGGCTCTACAATCCACTCTAAGCAGGTTAAGTAAAAAGGATGATGGCCAGGGCTTTCATTGCTTCCAATTAAGCCTTGCTTGTTAGTTTAACCTCTAGGTAAACCCATCAAACAATTGATGTCAAGGAAACCCTGCCAACAGTGGGCCTCGCCTGAATGGTCATTAATTTTAATTGCCTAGATATTAAAGATTTAGAGCACAGAGACGTGTAGGATAGAAATGATCTGATGTCCTGCAAATCCAGTCAGTTTTTACGCCACAGCATCGGCGGGCTGCTGGGGATATTAAAATTTAAGCACATGGGTGGAAATTAAATAAAGCGTCATTAGGGGCAGCTGCTCTTTGGCTGGTCCAGCCGTGGGCTGCAGGGCCTGAGAGGGGGGCTGCAGCACAGCGACAAGACACTCTAATTTATAGGACCATTAAAAACAAGCATCATCTCATTATTATTCCACTGTTATTGCAGAGCCAGCATTCACACATAAGGTTCACACCATACAACTTTTCAGTGTCTGATGTTGAATGGCATCGTTTCGGTCCAACAAAATTAACATATCCGACTGCTCTAAATCTGAACGTACCCAGTTTCTAGTGCATGTTTGATCTCGAGTCTTTCTCGAGCCTTAAGAGCTCTAGGCCTGCCCCAATAATCTCTGTACTGCTTCTCATGTCTACGGCGCTCTAAATCACTGAGCGTGCACAAATGTTTCATTGCCTTAGTGTTTTATGATCTTCCAAAGTAAAGCAACCCAGACTCAGTAATCCCAAAAAACTGTGTAATGTTTTCCAGTGGTTATGCTAAATTGGACGTACTCTTCATATGATGAATTATTACAATACGTTAAGCAACTGTATTTCTATAAAATGTCAATCACCTGGACCCACTCGTCTGGAACCAGCGAGAATTCTGTGGAGGATAAAATATGAACATTCATATGTTTCACTGAGGGAAATGTCAAAATTTGTATCCTTAACAACCAGTCCTCATATGAGAAATATGTACCGACTTCAGCGTCTGTGCAATAGGAGCCCCTTGTGTTTTAGTTTTGTCAGGAGACAGATCTGAGAGCATGTCATGCTCCCATCCATGAGAAGACACAAGTGGCTCCTGATTACGGCTTAATTAGCTTGTGTACCCGGCGGACATTAGCACAGGGGCTGGGAATTGGGTACTTGATGGACCCAAACATGACATCTTGAAACAATTGCACTGCTCAGTGCATGGTGCTGTGCCTGCTTGACATCTGACTCCTCTGCTCCTCCTCCTTCTGCTCTCCCACGCAGGTATCCAACTGGTTTGGCAACAAAAGGATCCGGTACAAGAAAAATATCGGCAAGTTTCAGGAAGAAGCCAACCTGTATGCCGCCAAGACTGCTGTAAATGCGGCACACGCTGCAGCCGCTGCAGTGCAGAACAGCCAGGCCAACTCCCCTACCACACCTAACTCCGGTAGGCATTCCTGAATATAGACAAATAAAACAAACGAAAAGATCTACCTTCTACCTCAGTCCTTAACCTGCTGCCTGCCTGCCTCACTCTCTCATGCACCATTCACACAGGCTAGAGTGACAGGCTCTGCTCCCAGCTTGGGGATCACAGTGTCTCCTGTCTATAAGACAGTTGATGCCAAGCAAACTCATGCATAAAGAGAGCGTTCCTGACTTGTGAACCGAGAACACATGTATTTTTGGCAAAATAAGAAAAAAAAATTCAAAAATAATGCCGTGGGATTTGTTTTCCCTTGACTTTCTGTCAACTTCTTGTCATTTCTAATGTAATGGTATGTATTCCCACTGAATGGTAAAGGCATTTTGCAAAAAAGTGAAACATAATTGCTGGGAGCATTTTACCTGCAGTAGTAGTATCAAAATGGTATTGTGTGCAGTTGATGCTGAATAAAAATAGAGATAAAAGCAAAGAGCCTGAAAGGGCATATTTAGTCAAGTTTGATGAGTAATGTAATGCTGAGTTTGGACTAGCTTGAGCTTCGTCGGGATGTGGTAAGCTTATGAAGTGGTCCCTTTTTCTTGCACCCAGGATTCCAGATGAAAGATGAAGAGTTTCAGCTGGATTCTGCAGAGAGCAAAAACACTCTTTTAAGCAACATGTTTACTGGTACTGGTCTTTTCATAAGCTTCTTATTGTCCTTGTCATTTACCATGTGATACCTCCCTGCTAATTTAGACTGGAAGTAGGTGATGTGGAACAATTGGGAGCTTAAGCGACCAACCACATATAGAACCGGTCCCCTTGTTGTCATGTGATTTTCATTTAATTTGTGCTCACTGCATTCGTAAAAAAAAGATCTTCAGTTCTTCTGCACATCATCCTCCTCCTCCTCTGTTTTGGTTCCTTGCCTTTTCTTCCGTCACCCCTGTAGTTGCCTGCTTTATGGGAGTCTTTCTTCTGTGTGTTTGTCTGCTTGAGCTGGGTGTGTTTTTTACAGATAAATGTGTGTGCGTGTGCGTGCGTGCGTGCGTGTCTGTGTGTGTGCCTGTGCTTTCCCTTTATAGCCCTCTCATGTATTCAGCTACTTACATCTTCCCTTTCCAGGTTCTTCAGGTTCTTTTAACCTCCCAAACTCTGGGGACATGTTCTTGAGCATGCAGAGTCTGAATGGGGATTCTTACCAAGGGGCACAAGTCGGAGCCAATGTACAGTCACAGGTAGGAGCAACAATCAGGGACAGTTCCTGACGACTAGTGCAGAGAGCTGTCCTTGTCTTGCCTGTGTACTGAGCCATCCACAGTGCAGTCTAAGAAGCACAACAAACTGAAAAAAGCAAAAAAAAAAAAAAAAATCCAAAAAACATGAATAAGAAAAACATGCTGCCCATCCACGGGCAGTTCAAATTACCAAGCGAGGCCTCCAATAACAGCCCATTGACTGAAGTGTTTACTGACTATTTCGCTTTGGATGGAATGCTTTGGCCGCCAAAATATGATCCCACCCCACTGCAATCATGCCGCAAAGCAGTTTCCTGGTTACTATTCAAAACATTGTCTGAATGCATTTGGCTTTGACTTGAGCTCTTGGGTTGGTATTTGGGTTTTTTGGTACGATGTTATCCCCTTTTTTCTGTACTTCTGTATCGCTATCTTTCTGTCTCATCTTGTTATTGTTTGTTGTTGATGTTTTCCATTTTGTGAGTTTAACGCAGCTACACAGCCGACACACTGCACACACTCACTACCACACCAGAAAAAAATATATGCTCATTCATAATAAAGGTAAAGAAAAATCAAAGCTAATTTAAGATTTTTTTTAAAGTCTATGTGTTCCATTACTTTTACTTATGCATTTATTTATTTGGTATCAATCCACAACTGCTTTAGATGAAGTAGTATACCTGAGCATGCTCGTAACATCACTATCCTTTGTTTTTAATTTTATTTTGAAAATCTTTTTGCCGTGTTTTTTTCTGGTTAGTACATTTGCTGTCTCAGAAGTCCCTTTTTGTTAATTTCACTTCAGTTAATATCTTTTGCTTTACTAAGCATGTTTACAGTTAGTGTTGGACGTCTGCGAGACACTCGGCTGACCATCTTGTCCACCTTGTCTGTCCCTTCAGGTGGATACCCTGCGCCATGTTATCAGTCAGACGGCAGGATACAATGATGCTCTGGGGGGAAACACGATGTATAGTCCACATGGCCTAAATGTAAGTGAAGGTTTTATTGGCTTATACGTGGAGCTTGTTGAGGCAAAGGGAGTGTGAAATTCATTGATACTTTTTTTTTTTCAATAAAAGTGCTGCATGGTTATCCTTTAATTTTATTTAATGAAATTACAGTGCATTACATTGCTTTACAACCTGCACAATAAAATATTAGCCAGTGTGTCACATCACTGTGTCACCTGATCTAAATAAAAGCTGCTTTTAATAAAGAATATGCTACACAGCAGGTGAATAAAGTCAGATTTACTTTAATAAACGGCTTTTAATACTTTGTTTGACTCAAACCAAGAATGAGATTTGGAGGGGGGAAAAAAACACACCCTATCTGTTGCATTTCAGCTGCTTTGAAATGCTTCACAGCATTTTCCGTAGACTTATCTTCATGATAAAATATGATCACGTGATTGCCCGCAGCCTTTTTCCAGACATGAATTTCTTCTTCCCTGATGAGGTTTGATACGGCGCCTTTTTGTAAAGCAGCGCATAATCTGAAGCTATCAGAGTAAAGATTAATTTCGTTGATGAGGGAGGATGGAGAGTGAAGGAGAGAAAGAGAGAGAAATAGGAGGAGACAGCTCGTTCTCTCGGCACTGTATCAACACTGCAACATTTGCTCTCTTTGTGTTAGCATGCCTGTTGGGTGAAATGCACAGATATTCACAGTCTTAATAGTATGTAAGAGTTAAGCATGAAAATAAGGTATTAAATTCGTTTTTAAAAAATCTATTTCTTTTTTTTTTTTTAATATAAACAAACGGTGGCGGCTGTTGCCAGCAATTCTGTGCTGTTGGTGTCATTTTGGCTTTGCTGTAGCCTTATTGCTATAAGCTCTTTAGACATGTCAACTCCTTGTAGGATCAAGTGTTTCTTTCTTTCTCACAAGGTTTCTCACTTCCATGTGCAGTGTAGACCTGTGCCTACTGGCTCAGCAGAGCTCAGTGTGATCCCTACTAAAATATTAATAGTCGAATAACCTTAACACATGAAAAGAGAGGATCGGAGCACAAAGAGTAATAAAGTAAAAAACATATTCTGAACAGAAAGCTGTGGAAAAGCAGCCGTTTTTAGCCATAGCCCAGAAAATGCACTATTGATATATTCGCATAGACCTTTAGCTGTGTTGGTGGTGACGTAGAGGGATCCAGTAAAGGCTAGGTCACGCCTGGAGCAAAGCAAAGTCAGGCTGGCTAAGACTGGCTCTCTTGGAGAGGCCCTGCCCTGTCACATTCCCTCAGCTCTCCCTACCTCACGCAGCCCAAGCCCTCCCTCTTCTTGACTGACAGGAGAATATGTAGCGACAAGCTGTCGGTCGCTTCTGAAATCTGCTTAGACACTGATTTCAGGGATCGCTCCCATTGGTCGGGACACAGGACAAATTTGTTTTTGAGAGTCTCTTTGCTGATGCTACTGTAACACGGAGACTAGACTAACTGCGTCTGCAACATTTTAATATCAACTGACACATTAGGGCAATCAGTCTATATATCTACATATTCTGTTTTTGGAGTGTCTAGAATTTACCAGGTTCATATTGCATCGAGTGTTTGATTGTAATCTCAACCTTTTTGTGTCCAAGGCTAATGGGGGATGGCAAGATGCAACGACTCCATCTTCTGTAATATCTCCAACAGAAGGACCTGGAAGTGTGCACTCCGATACCTCGAATTGATCCGCTATTAATGCATCTTCGCCTCTAGCAGGACTTTTTAACTGGCTGACCACCTGAAGAGGATATTGAAAAATAAACTTTCACAGCAGATTGGTTTTCACGTATCTTAAAATGTATCACGACCGTGTTGCACGCATTGAAACTCCATCCTCCATTATGAACACCAAGTGTTTCCCGGTAGCTGTTTTGTTCTTTCTTCATAAATCAATCAAGTGTACACACCATGCTTTTCTTCTTCTTTTTAATTTGTTGGTTCACTGTAGAGGTAAACACATGCACATTTCCAAACAAAAATAACAGTAAGCTTTCAGGATAATTATCTCCACTCAAAAGTACGGGATGACACTCGTGTGTTTTCCGTGACATTTTATGACACCTTAAAGGCCCATTTGTTCGATTCTTGATTTAATTGCCGCTCTCCATTTTGATAATTGAGTCCTTACAACATAGAGATTAAAGCAGCTGTTTCTTTGACTGTAATGTGCTCGCAGTCTTGTCCGGCAACTCAACAATGCTGTTGTTGACAGCTCAATGGCAGCTTTGTAGTTACTTTCAAGATTTATTTTTGCCTTACAGCTGTATACATTAGTACAAGGAAATGACTATTCAAACTCTGGAACATAAAGAAGCATAATTGATTGCTTGACTATAACATGACACCACTGCATATTTTATAATTTGATGTTTAGTATGTACATATGTAAACCTTTTTTTTTTTGTACTGCTTATGGAAGCCCCCCTCGACAGCACACACACACACACGGACAGTAGATCATTACAACATGGCACACAGGAGCAGGCCCCCATTACACAGGAAAAGTTGTACATAATATAGCTTAAGAGTAATTATACACCCCACCAATCAATACCCAGCTTTATTACCTCATTCATAGAAACCAATCATTTCCAACATTTCTGTAGCTTAGAGCGCTCACCTACTACCTCTAAACCATATCACCACCACAGTTTCTTTGGCCCTTATTTAATGTTTTTATGTAGTTATTTTGATCACATCTTGTAACACTGTAAACTCTTCATTCTCTATGTAATCTAATGTATATTTTAATCTTTTAATAAAATGATGTTGCAGCTGTGCAACTTAAAATAACAAATAAAAACAAAACAAAACAATGAAATAACAATATTAATACCATGGAAAATAGACGGGGAGAGGATGGGAGGGGGTGGGGTTGGGTGGCTGAAGATGTTGTTGCTCTGTGGCTTATACGGCTGGGGGGTGTGGGCGCGCGGGGAGGGGTGGGGGCGTGTGGCGAATATTGTTGTTAAATTAACACCAAACAGTTAAAACTGTTGTAAATAATGAAGGGAGGGGGAAAAAAAGAACATTTTGAATGTTGCTCATCTTGTTACTAAATCATGCGGAGAAAAAAGACAAAAAAATCACTATAAAAACTGTAATGCATAGAGGTTTCAGTATTCAGAACTGTACATTTCCAGCTCTGTTCAACAGGGTTCAAGACTTCTTTTCTCTTTTTTCTATTGTATGTGATTCTGAAACTGAAAAGTCATGACAAATGATTTGTGGCAGTGATTCTAATGTATTAAAGATGTTTAGTGTTACTTTCTAACCAGACTACACCCTGGACTGAAAAGTCTTCCTTGTGGTAGTTGTGTAATTTCAAACATGAATAAACCTTTTGCTTTCATGACAGCAAGGGGGTGTGTTTGTTGTCTCTAGTTTTTCCCTTAACGCTTGTCTGGTAAGTAGAACCTCGGCTCTCTTCTCCATCTCTGTGAACTCTCAACAAGGGATGCAATTTACTTCAGAGTCATTAAAAGCCATTTCTTCTCATTTTTAAACACATTTCCTGTTTAGTTTTTAGATAGATTAAATACAAATTAAAGATAAAATCATGTTATTTATTCATCACGTATGGATTTGCCTGCTTTACATATTGTGGGTAGACGCTGAGGACTTGACCTGGGTTGTAACTACTGTAGAACTGACAAAGTGCAATTAACTGAAATGTCAGGCACTTCTTATTCAGGCTGTTTTGTCTGTCTTTTGTGGAAAGGCTGGCTTAATGGATCATTGGTTACCAATTCCACATGGAAATTGACATCCATTTATTCTCATTTTCTTAGCATAGTTCTTCATTCTTGTCTTTCTACTAAGCTCGTGTCCAGAGTTTGTCCCTTTCAGAAATGGATCCCTCTAGATTTTCAACAAAGTGCTGCAACAAATACTCCCAGCATCCCCAGCAAGCAGCAAGTTCAAAGAACATGTACAAGTTTGTTTTTTTTTCTTTGATACACACAGTTAAAAAAAGAAGTAACAGCATAAGTGTGATTCAAGTGCAATGCACAGGCAATTTCTAGGAGAACATATTTGTCCACTCATCCAGGCAAAAACACTGAACACCTTTCTCTGCATTTGTCCTAATACTACACACCCATGTCACAGATTTCTGTGCACATGCACACATATTTTCTTAGAAGATGAAATTAAAATCACAGTTTTGCCCTTTTTTACATATGATCCTTTTCTGATCCACTCTAAGGATCCATGAAAGCATGTAGAGGTCAGTTCAGTGTTTCTCAGCCATTCAGAGTGCAATCTATTTGCTTATTCTAGCTTTACAAATGCATTTGCTTCCTCAGTTCTTCAACTATTACATTTTAAGTACTGCACTCAGCAAAATTGCTCTCAGAACCTTTTAAATAAAGAAGTTACATTTTCTAAGATTATGCCTATTAGAGGTTTTTCTAAGGTTCATTAAAGACGACATTTTCTAAGTAAAACTCACCATGAAAGGCATGCATCATTAAATATGGAAATCCTGAATTATATTAGCAATATGCACCAAGCTAGGGCCAATTAAATTAGAGAAAGATATCATTTGTATTATTAAGGTAGAGTTCGTATTAGATTAAATATAAAATGTAATTTTGTCACGTTATGATTTATGCCTTGCAATGCTTGGTTCATGGACCCATGTTATACTGTGTTTCAACAGAGTGATTGTTAATATTAAAATGTAAAAAAAAATAAAAATGTAATTGCATCACACTTTTGCTCAATTTAATTGGTAGGAAGTTCAAACTGAAATTTATGAGCTGCCAAACGTATTGTTCCTCTCTTCAATATGACTTGATATTCAAATGTACACACAAATGCCCTAAAACATAAACAGCATTATGTTGTTAACCTTTAGTCAAATCAACAATTAACACTATAATGTTGGAATCAATGATTTCAGAGAATAATTACAAGTGTACGTTGGTGCTTTGATCGCCGATCAAAGGTTGCAGCAATATGATAAAAAACAGAAAGTATATGTAAATCTTCTGAATTTGTATTTGAAGATTTGAACAGCACTGTGTAAGATAATATGAGTTAATAAACAATAGTCTATGCATTTTAAAAAAAAATTGGAAATCCTATTAAAAAATATAATCAACAGTTAAACTCCAAAAGCATTCAAATCTAAAAGCATCTGTGGTGTCAAGTGCAAATGATACCAATACCCAATGAAGAGATTTTAAGAGGAAGAAGCTTACAGCCATTATATTGTTTAATAGGTTCAGCAGTGTGGCAAAAACAAAGACAAAAAAAGTCCTCTGAAAGACTGGCTTCAGTTCTTGTTTTACTTCTTGTGAGAATCTTACTTATATTCTGTTGTTTTAGCTGTTTTAGTTTTAATCAGTGCTTTATGACACTATCATAGTGATGTAATCATAAGGACATTTCCATTTTTTGCATTTATCCACAATTATAAAATCTCTCTTTTGACTATTAAAGCCGTGTTTTACTAAGTCATCATATTGAGAAGTGTACACTTCTATGTGAGCGTAACAATTCTCTTTAGCCAAACAGTGACTGAAGAATGCAAATTAGAGTAGTCGTGTGTCTCTTTGAACATCTGTTTTTCATGGAAAAAAATGTATTTGTTATTCTATACATAGAGCCATAATTAAGAAATCATGTTTTAGTTATTTTAATAGGATATTTAAATATGTAATTAAACTCTTTTCTCTTTTTTAAACTCTTTTTTAAAATTCTTTCTTTCTTTCTTTTAAAAGCACACAAGATCCAGTAACCTACATGTAAACACTGAAGACATAGTGCCGTAGCTCTTATTTAGCACAGAATGTTTGGATGAGAAGGGTCTGGCTAACTCGCTAATTGCCACCCTTGGACAATAATTTTGATAGACTTTGCTTTGGAAGATGCTCATAAAGAGAGCAGTGTAGCCTGAGAGTAGTGTGCAGGAGTTTGATTCACTGAGCAGATGTATAATGGACCATAGCCTCCCTGCACTGATCTCTTCAGCCGCAGTGACTTCTATTAAGAGATGAGTCCTGAGTGGCCTTTGAGCTTAAAACAGTGGAGTTAATTAACATTTGATCTGGCTTCTCTTTACATCTTTAGAAGTTCATTTTCAATTTCATTTCAACCCATTCAGCCATTTTGGTGCTGAAAGATTACTTTAAGATGGCACGTATTCTCTCCTCTGAACTGAAGGTGGCTTATCATAGCTGCTTGGACAAAAGCATATATGTGAAGGCTAAGACAGGAGACAGATGTTTGCCCTGCCTCTTAGCAGACGCGTGTGAGCAACAAAGTGCTGCCTCCGTGCTGCTCAAATACACTCACACCATGTCACAAAAAACCCCAAACAATCATACAAACAAGAAAAAAGCAAACAAAAGAGATTCATATTCATTTTTATTTTATTTTAATTTTTTTTGACTCCCTCATACTTACAAGTAAGAAATAAATATATTGTATTAAAAGCACGAATAATGTTTTAGAGGTATAAATATTATATTATATTATATAAAAAACAATGCTGCTTGAAAACATCCTACAGTAGTCTGCTCATGTTTCAATTTTATGTTCTGTCAGAGCGGTACAGATGTTTCCATCTGTATAAAGGCTCAGTGGCTACTTTGTTACTGTAGGTGCACCTGTTCACGCCTTCCTTAATGCAAATATCTAATCAGCCAATCACAGGCCAGAAACTCAATGCATGGGGGAAAGAAATGCTGATTTGATATGTGTATTTCAGAAACTGATGATTTACTAGGAATTTCCCACACAGCCACGTGCAGGGTTTACGAAGAAAATCGAATTTGCCACAGATCTCTAAGCAAAAATATCTTGTTGATGGCAGAGGAGAGTGCTTTGACCTGATAGGACAGCAAAACTAACTCAAATAACCTCAACCAAAGTATGCAGAAGAGCATCTCTGAATGCACGGATCGAACTTTTAGGCAGCAGAAGACCCCACTGGGTGTCACTCCATGTCTGCTGTCAGCTTGACTTAGATCATGGGACACTTGAAGACTTGGAAACAAAAATTTTTTTTATGTGGAATTCAGCTTTATTCTCTTTGATTCTCGAAGAGTTTTTTTCTGTCTTCATAACCCTTACAGCATAAAATAGTATATATATTAAAGACATATTTTAATTGTATCTAGTAACTTCATAATTTTTGAGCATCAAGGGGCTCAGAGTTACAGCATGTAAATATCCCATATTTCGAGGCTTTGTCTCCTTTCTCGTCTCTCTTTGCCTTCTTTGCTTCAACATATACCCTGACATGCAAAAACAAACAAGCCTGTTGTCAACTTCTGAAAAAAAGATAACACAACTGAACCAATTTCTTTTTATTACTATTTTTTTAATTTAAGATTAGGAAAGTGGGTCACTGAATAAATATACCAGACAACAGACTAAATTCATTTGCAAGCTTTAAAAAAGGTAAGAAGTGACAAGTCTACCTAAAGTGACAAGGTGTTTGTGATAGATTCCTTTGATGTTTTTCTCCTAATACATTAAATGGTCTGTTAAATATCGTTCGCTACGTTTTCATGTGGTGGAGGTGAGACGATTTAAAAGAAGGAAGGCACCATTCTGAGAAAGATTATCAAAAGCTTCTTCAAATATTCAGAATCCCGTCACGCTGCTAAAGAAGCTCTGCAGTCAGGGTTACGTGTGAGGTTTCCAAGCTGGATGAACCTTATTGTGTTCACCCTTTGTTCCTGCAAAAACAGGCGTTAACCCCCCCTCACCGGCAACATGTTTATCTACAAAGACTTTTTGGACTTCTTCTCACCTGCACATATTAAAAAAACTGCTTCATAAGATGCATGTGATTGCTTCCTGTGTTCTTTTTGTGAACCACCTGCTGGTTCACTTGGAGATGCTTTGTGAAGCCATGTTTTATAATAGATGCATTTTGGAAAATCTTTTATTTTTTTTCTTTGCAAGGTTTTTCACACCAATGACTACTAGTTAGTTAGTTAAACTTGGCATAAGGATTAGATACAGAGAGAGAAACAGCTATCCTGGCTATTTCTGAAACATAAAGTTGTGGTTTAATGCTCATGTGCTGAAGTTGCCTCAATTTTCAGTCTTTATGCTAAGCTATGCTAAGCTGTCTGCTGACTTTATTATTCTACTTTGTGTGTCAACGCTTTAATGAGATGTATTTGTGTTAATTATAATCATTTAGAGAATGCGCCGCTACTCTATAAAAAAAAACTACATACACCATATTGCATTTTATAATAAACTGGCAAAATGTTCATTTTAGTGAAATCGATTCAAACCTAAAATCCTCCAGCTAGCGACTTTGATTCTGGTAATTACTTGGAATAACAGCTAGTCTTTACAGCACATTTTCCATCCTCCATTCGCTATGTATTGCAGTGTGGCTATAGGCTACATTGTGTAATGGGAAGTCATTAGCTTTTGGTCTGATGCAGTTTGTTCTCAGTCCCTCGTTGCTACATTTATATTTCATATCTTATGTTTCACACTGTATTAACAGCTGTGGCTTGTTTTTGCCATCTGCAGACAATTACTTTAGTTTACTTGGCTTTGTAATAATAGCATGTTTTCTTCTTGCAACTCTCTCAACAGACAACATACTGCAAATTCTTGACAGGTGCTGAGGCATTTGCTCGGGAGACATGGTGAGGAGGATTATTACTGCATTATTTAGTTCTCCTGAAATAAACAAACAGATTCCCTTCCTGGGATCGTGCGCGACTTGCGAGTCAGCATTGTGTTTTGCATCGCTCCAGCTCTGAGCAGCCAATTATGATGTACGTTGAGTAGCGAGAACCTCGGTGCCCCTTTTCACCTCCGACAAGACCCGCTCAGTGTCGAATATTTTTCCCTTCCATCCCCTCTCATTTGCTCAGTATCTTCTCCTTTTATGACCTTTTTACATTCACCTTGCCTTGTTTCACCTACTTGCTATCACCACAGTGGCTCAGGTTCTGCTCCACAGTCTAGTTTAAGTATAATAACTTGACACTTCACATTGCATTAGTCTTAGTCCCGACAACAAGGTTATGTGACCTATAGTGTCAGAGAGCATACACCATACTTGCCTGGAGTAGCTATTTATCAAGACAGCTTTGGGCCACCTATGATTCAGAGCAGAACAAATACAGATGTGAGGCGGTTATACCGAGGACATATTTGTCCAGAAACCGTGGCAAACACCATCGCACAGTTTTCTCTCACAGACACTTCAGTGGGATTTTAGAAACCTTTACACCACCTTCGTTACAGGTTAACATGAAAAAATATTCATAGCTGATCATTTTAATTCTCTTTAAAATTCCCAGCCTGCCATGCAATCATTTGACTGAATTAAATAATGTGTTTGTTATCTGGTTGCTTCATAATGTGATCACATCTAAGGGCACTTTCCAGTTCTTTTGACTCTGAATTGCAACATACTTTACATTCTGCAACTATCTTCGACTATTGATTAAAAAGCACGAGAGGAGCGGCTGTAGCCGAGTAGGCTGGTTTTGAACCCAGAGGAAATCATTAGGAGACCAGTGACCTCACTGGTGCAACGCACAGAAAAAGTTGCCCATTGGCATGATGTCATATTTAACATGCAATCAGTCATCCCGTTACCCCTGGCAGTCAAATCTGAAGCAATAGACATGGAAGATTGTCTTGAAGAACTGTTACTCGTGAATCACAGATTTTTTTTTACCCCTTAAAAAAGTGATGTCAGCCATACAAATATTGTCCACTCCATTCTGGCCATGTTTCCAATTTCTAATAGGAAACAAAGTTACTGATTTTACTCACAATGGTTGTAGCATGGTGTAGCATTTTACTGGACATGTAAACCCCCATCAGTCTTTTACACCACTGCTGCTTTAGTGAATGTGTTTATCTTGTTTATCCCCCACTCTCTCTCTCTCTCTCTGGGTCTCCGGGCTCAAAGTGGCCCCTGTCTGCTTCCTGGTAGTGTCTGAGAGCCCAGGTCTATGAGGCACCAGGATCATTTTCCCTCTGTAGCTGTTGTCACTAGCATGGACCCAGCTAATTCATCTTGCTAATGGCAGGTGGGTCAGTTGAGCGCCGTAATTGTGATTTCTGTTTTTTCTCCCCGCTTTCATCTGATTTGGTCGCAGTAGTTATTTTATAGTATAGAATAGTAGATTTACTTTCCATTGTCAAGGAAGTGATACACTATAACTGGTGTTTTATATACAATATAATTGATTTTAAAAAAGAAGAAGCAAATAATCCCTCCTTTTTCACCGGCCTATGTTGCTACATTTAGATTATTGTCACAAGATAAATTGTGAAGGACAGTTTTCTGGATTAATATAATGAGCTCTATGCTTTTAAAAAAAATAGTTAACAGATTTTCTTTCAGAGTTACTAGAATGAAGCCAGCAGTCAGTTGGAGCCACTGGGGCATGAATCTCCAGAGAGCGGTGGACATGCAATGAGCCCGGGCTGATTTCAGGCAGGAGGAAGGTCGTCACCACACAAATGAAAAACATGAGAAGGGGTTCAAGGTCTAATCAAGTCCTCAGACTGCACTCACTGGGAGCAATTAAGTTCCTCCCTCTCCCTCAACATAGGTAACCAGATCCTCCTATTGACATCCTCAATAAAAGGTCATTTACTGTATGGATAAAATGATCAGCCTGCCTTGTCTGAGAGCCCTATAGCATAAAATGAACTTGAAAATTGTGGTCAGAGCTATGACCAAAAATAGCAAGTTATCCACCAAATTGACAAGGACACATAATCGAAGAAATGATTCACATTAAAAGAACAACAGGAATACATTTAAGATGCGGTTCGACAATAAATGATTGCACCGCATATTTGGAATCTACATGCAAGATCTTCGCTGCATGAATTTTCAAGACCTTGGCACTGAGTCCAAGCCAACCACAGGAATTCATTACAATCATTGCTAGTCTGACACAAATTAAGTCCTGGTACTTTCTGTCTTGCCTCTCAGACCACAATACTTCATCATAAGTCATCCTTAATTTGTATGGTTGTCACAGGCTCTTGTTGTCAAGTCTGTTAACTTGCAGCTCCCTTTGTCAAAGCCTGTCAGGACTGCACAGACTGGCAAGGAGAAAGCATGGCAATTTCCAGACTCTGATCCTACCTAGAATGTCTTTAAAAAACAAAAAACAAAAACGATGTTTGCTTTTGAACTAGAAAGTAAGTTATGGTCCTCTCGAGTGCTGATTGTCTGACTGCCTTTTTACAGGGGCTGACATCATACTATATATTATACAACAAGAGATAAAATGCTATACCAGACTGCAGGATGATGCTGTTTCTGTTTAGAAAAAAAAATTAAAAACACAAATGTACCGGTGGTGAAAAGACATTTAATTTTTCCTTCTCTCGTTCCCAGGAGGAAACAACGTGTCTCTGTTTCATCTCAGAGCATCTGGCTTTTACAACGCATCTTAGTTCAAATTAAATTTCATTTTGACGCTGCCAAGTAAAATTGAATAAGGGCTGCAGACGTAAAATGATACTACAGTATAAGAATTGTGATTAGTAATTCAGCTACTCTGTTGACTCAGCCTCTGAGGGAAACGGACCTTTTATTTGGTGCTATCGGTGTAGCCAGCAGGTATCTGGGTGAAAATTTCAATTTGCACTTTTATTTATGAACGCAAATAAATTTTAAAGCTAAAGTGACGATAGCTAACAGTCATAGGATAGATTTCGGCAAATGCCAGCATTATTTTTAAAGTTTCCATAGGGACTGTTAATTGCCATGCGATCAAAAGCCATTAATTAGTAGGACTCGACTACAAGCAGACTACAAAACGGGACATGGCTCCGGACATATTAGTCACAGAAAGACACTGGTTTGAGAGTGACTTATGAGTCTGACTTTCCCAGGGCAATAATGAGCACATATAAAGTCCTAAGAAGTCTCAAGAATGTTTAGATTAGCATACGGTAGCACAGACGATGGCTTTTCTTTTGGCAAGCCTTTAGGGAAAGTGTCAGTCGGTGCTGTAGGTAATAGAAATAAAAGAGTTGCATTGACCATAAAATACTCGTCTCCCCAGGACAACATTCAGCAGGAGCCACAAAAATGAGCAACAGAGAAGAAAAATGTAAATGTATGATAGTGAGGAGTGAGCTGTCATTTCATTTGGAATTCCTTTGCTGTACCCCTCCATCTCTGTTAATTACTTCCACAGCAATGCATAAATTCCCCTGGGCTCTTAACCAAAAAGCAATAAACATCGTTTCACCCCGACTCACCACTGGTAAACAATTGCAAAAGAAACGAGTATAAAAGTAACCAGTTCAACAGAAAATCCATTTGCCATTATTGGTTACATTTTTTATTTTTTTTGTTTTTATTTTCTGATAACTTTCAACCTTGAGTTAAATAAATGTTCAGTTTCAGTCAATTTTCCTTCCCATTTTCACGAGAAGTCGGACACTACCGCATTTCCAAAAACAAACCTAACCCAAAAAAAGGAACATGTGAAAATTGTTGCAAATCTGTTAAAGTTTACAAACTGTTTTTATTTTCTTTTTGATGAAAAAGAAATACTCTTAATCTTTCAGCACCAAAATGGTCAATAAAGTTAGGACATCAGCATGTTTATTAAGATGTTGCATCATCAGCTCCTCAACAAATAAGGACTTTTTAAAAAATTTCATATTGCCTCAAATGTGTTCAATGTGTGATAGGTCTGGACTGCAGGCAGGCCAGCTAAGCAAACAGGCTTACTGTTTTCTCTTCAGCCTCACTCCATTAGTGGATGAAGTAAGTGGATTATGTCCCACTTATTTTGCTTTTATCAACACAACATCAGCTGAAAACATTGCCATTTAACAATGTATGGTAAACTATTCTAAATATGAGAACCTTAAGATTCTTGGTGACAGAGGTGCAGTTATCTATCTTGACTGGTTGAAGAGAGAGGAGAGCAAAGAGAGAAACAGCAGCAGCAGCACAGAGACACAGCAAACAACATCACATCAAATGCTCAGCAGGTTGGTGGTGTTGGTACCTGAGCATCAGGAACATATGGCTCTGAAGGCGGAGGCATTTGCAGTAAGGTACAGGGAGAGAGAGGCGAAAGTACAAAACACAGCAGAGGGAAGATACAAAGTTAATGACATGCGGTAGTGTGGAGTGAAACAGAGGAGAGTCGAGGAGGCGTGCTCAGTGCAGAATGGAGCAGTGTTTCTGGTTCTGTTTTATAAAGGTTTCTTCTTTGCAAGGTTGAATTTAAACTTGGTGGATGCAGAAGCAAACTATGTTCACTGACAATGGTTTTTGTAAATGTTTCCGAGGCTGTGCAGTGACATCCACCACAGAATCACATCTGTTTTTAAAGCAGTGCCACCCGAGGCCCTGCAGATCGCAGCCTCTTAATATTGGATTCCAGCCCTGTCTCTTGTAAGTGGCGATTTCCGCAGACTGCAAAATGTTTTAATTATATCATATACCATACAGGATGAAATCCTCAATATTTTAACAATTTTACAGTGAGATGCATTATTCTTCAATTGCTGAACTCTTTGCTGCAGTCTTTTAGGGAGCAGCAAACACTCCCTGAGCTTCTCTGGGACGCTCTTTTTATACCCATTTACATTTACTAATTTACAATTGACCCAATCAGCTGTGAAATCTTCCAGCATTACAGAAGTTTTTCAGTTTTGTAATGTTTTTAAACTTCATGCACGTTAATTAAAATTCATTAACTGAAATCCATCATGTTAATATGCCAGATTAAAGCTGATTTTCATCTGTTGCGCCTGACTGGTTGATGTCATTTATAACAAGTAATGTATTCTTATTACAACGTTAGAGCATGTTTATTAAATATCTACCAGTAGAAGAAATGAATTCCCACTTTGAACAAAACCAGGCTTGATGTTTTTCTCTGTTTCCTCTCTTTATGGTGAGCGTAGCTGCCTTGCATGTGGCATATTAACAGTATCAGTGGTGTCATCTAACCTTTAATCTCAAGAAAGCAAATAAGCAGATTTCCCGTGGAGTTTTAAGTATTTCTTCATGGCAAGCGTAACGCTTGAATTTTTTAATTCATTAGTTACAAAACGCAGCGGTGTAACAGTATATAACAGTGCTCTCTTTTCTTACAATGTCTGTGTTCTCTTTGCACAAGAGCTTTGTAATCTGAAGCTTCTTACTTAAAGCATGAAACCAAATCTAAATTGTGTAGAGGACAATTAATCAGGATTTCTGTAAAGACTTCAACCTCTCAACCTCTGTTTTTTTCTCCTTTTTTGGTTTCTTTTTTCAAGTTTATACAGTTTCTTTGTGGTTGCTTTTATTAGATTTAGGTAATTGAGTGCAGAGACAATAGAGAATGAGAAATGAGATTCATTTTTTACAGAGCACTACACATTTTGGCACTTCCAATCTACAAAATCTTACAAAAACATTTATTACTTTGGGTAAAATAATTTGTGGAGCAATAAATTCAGTGTTACATGTAGTAACTTGGTTCAGTGGTGACGTTAATGTTTTACATTATTTGATAAATAGCGCATCGTTTGGTAATTTCTTTATTTCACAAAACTGTTTGAGAAGACTTGTTGTGAAATGACAAGACAGTAGGCTGAACGATGGCAGCAGGTAAATGGCAGATTTACACTAAATATTACCAGAGGTCTAGTTGTACTCACAGGGAAAACACTGTATACTTATGGCATCTAAATTTAAAGCTTTTTGTTTACTAGTTCACATGGTGAAGGACATTTTAAGCTCCATTGTGCAATTTCAATTGTTAAATTCACTTAAAATATTTGTCTGTGTTTTCCTGAAGAACATTTTTAGTTATAACTTTATTTTGTTATGTGTCCCAATAAAAGATTATCCTGACAAAATTCAGTGCACAAGCTGAACAAAACCAGAAGAAGAGCAACTTTCTCCTGTGCCAGAACAGGCTTGTACAAACCTGCATTCTGGCAACATCTGGAAGTAGGAATCACATCCACTTGTCCCGTCTTCCCGCCGGCCTTTACCTCAGCCACTGAGTTAATCAATAGAGCATCTTAGTTGTTTGCTGGAGGACAGAGTGGAAGATTGTTGCCTATCGGGGCATACATCGGTGGACCAACAACTGCATTAAAGTGAGATAGAAGATGATGCTAAAAAGCACTATTATCATTTGTTGCCCAGCTGCCAGCATCATGCTTACTGGGATATTATCCATATCAGAAGTAGGAGAGCAGACAAAGGTGGTGCCCAAGCACAAGAACACTGTAGGTCAAGTGAAGTTAAGGAAGAAGGGTCTTGGCCTTGAGGAAGTTTCTCTTTTTGACCTGCCGACCTCACGTTGATTATGAAACTCCAAGAACCTCGAAATGAGTTTGAGGAAGGTGCTGAAGTGGGCATATTTCTTCATATTTTTAGACAGAGCCAGCCTGTTTCCTGTTCCAGTCTTTGTCGTAATGAGTTACTGGGTATGGATTTATATTTAGCTGCCTTGCAGACATGACAGTTTTCCAATAATATTCCTCTAATGTTATATTTGATCTGGAATTTTCCTATGCTTCACCAAAGATTTTTTTTTACACGTTACAACTTAACTGAAGTTGACTTGTAAGTATCAATTTCCCACGATATTGGTGATATTCAAAACAGGAGTCAATGCAGCAGAGTTTTGAATAGATAAAGAGGCAGTGTTCCTGCTGGCACTATCAGCAATGACTCATGGATGTGGTGAAGGACTGTATTTATCTGAGAACAGGACAGGGACCGGGGAGGGTTATCAACAGTTTCACACATCCACCGATTCCCTCTGAAGTGAGATGCACCATATAGGTGTAAGAACGGGAACAGCGATAGCAAGAAATGTTGGCAATATCAGCTGCCTGTGGCCTAATTATTTCTGGAATAAAGCATTTCAAATAATTACTGAGGTGCTCTTAGAAAACAAGACCGACTGAGAGGATGTTAAACTTTTTTAAAATCATTATTGTGTTTGTTCTGGCTTCAATTGAAAAGCACATTTCAGCAAAAGGTGTCACACCCGTGCATCTTGTTATGTCTCCATAGTGCTTACTTGCAAAGTGACATTCTTATTCATCTCGGAGTGGGCATATGCCACACAAAGGACACCTCACAGAGAATGGATTCAAGTCATTGTGAGCATACAGACTAAGTAGAGGTAAAGTAGTTGTACTGATGCATTGACATGACATCAAAGCAAACCTCAACATTACACATAGCTGGCTATCTTTGGAAAGTGATGATGATCTTCTCTGTACTTCTCATCAACAGATGCAGATTGCAATGTACAGCCGTCAGCACGCTACATCCCATTTGACATGTTGACACAGCGGGTCCTTAAAAGTGCATGTGTCAGGAACTCGGAACTAATAGTGCAATGTCTAACTTCAGAAGATTAGCCAAGCAATGACATAAGCTGTGGCTGCTCTGGTGTTTAGAAGGCGTTTTTGAAAAATGTGTGTGGCACTCGTACGTGAGGAGAGAGAAATGAAGGCGATGGGAAAGGAACTGCGAGAGTGGAAAATAAGTGAAATGTAAGTCATAGGTAGCAATATTTTGATAAAGTAATCATGCTTCAGGAGCAAACCTCGGACTCTGATATCAGCCGTTGGTGATTCTGCGAAGCTCCTGCGAACATGGCAGCATCAGATTTACAAATTGAAAATCATTAATAATTCTAACCAGGATGTGATAAATCTGGAATCACTCCCGATGAACCTGGACACACTTTCATAAATCAAAAAGATTACTTGGAAATTTTTTAAAATCTGACGTCAAAGTGTCAGGCTTACTAATGGTTTTTGTAGATCCCTTACCGTGATATATCATTAATCTGAGATACATTTGAAGTGTGTCACCGGGGGAATATGGCATTCCTCTAATATTAGGAATATGCTGGTCCGTGTCAATACTGGAGATAGAAGGGATAAAAGCAGGTGGAGGTGCTGGGGGAGAAACTTCCCCAGCGGTTACATTTTGATAAGGTGGTTCAATGAATATTTAAAATGACCATACACAGCAGAAACTGAATACCCTTATATTTGAATGTAACACTTATTCTGGTTGTGGAAGTTATTAGAGCCTGACTGATATACTGGCTGGACGATATTATCAGCATATAGCTAACTGGCCAGTATTACGGCCCAGCCGTTTAGCTATTTGTTGACAAATTAGTGTCTGCAAATAATTTTCATTTAAAGGCAAAAAAGATGGAAAAATACTCCTGAACATGTTACATTGCACAGTGAAACATCCCTGTTTGAAACACAACAACCAACAACAACACAACAACCAACAGAGTTTGGGAGAGACTAAGTGACCCGTCTCTGTCCTCTCAACCCCAGTCGCTCACAGCTGCTGGAGGTTTCTTCTTCTTAAAAGGGAGTTTTTTCTTCCCACTGTCGTCAAGTGATTCCTCATAGAAGGTAATCTAATTGTCGAGGTTTACTCTCTATTGCTGTAGAGTCTTTAGTTTCAAATAAAAAGCGCCTTGAGGTGACTGTTGTTGTGATTTGGTGCTACATAAATAAAACCGAATAGAACAGAACTGAATAAACAAGTAAAGGAAGTTATTTTTTAACACGGACTGTCGTATCTTTGTATAAATTCATGAGTAACTATACAGATGACAGGGAAATCTGTTTTTTGACATCAGAAAGAAAAAAAATATCAGCCCATGTATCAGGTTATTAAATCTCAATCTTATAATTTATTTATCTAGCAGGGATGATAACGATGTTTGAACACTGCAGTCTATACAGATAATATGCTGTCTCTTATGCTTTAATGCAGCGTCAGTGTTTGCCTCCTAAATCTGGAGAATATCCATACAGAAAACTCTGCATCCCCAAAATCCACATCACTGCTGAAATGTGTTCTTTATTCTGAGAGCAGTGTTGCTGAGACTTAGGAGTGCTATTGTGAAGAAGGAGGTATTGACCGTGATGGTGAACAGGGCACCTCTGTAATCTAAATGTCATTCACTGAAAAGCATCTCCCACACAGCCAATGGCTTTCATCTGAATGTGCCTCCAAAAGATTCAATTACTTTTTCTCTCCTTCTATTTCTTTCACCCTCTGATCTCCACCCTTCCCATGCACTAGTTGCTTATCTGCTGTGATTATAGTCATTATGAAGCAGCCGTGTCTGTAGTGCGATTTCATCAGGAGCAGACATACTCTGCCAGCTGCCTCTGCAACCAGGTCCCGTTTAGTAAAGGAGCTGTACAAAGAGCTAACTTCAGATGTAATACTAGATATTTCAGCTACTACTTGGCCTTCCGTGGATTGTTGTAGTCGTCACTTAACTGGAGAGGAAATTATAAATAATTACACATTCTGCGCCATATATTCTGTAAACATCACATTAACGCGAGCAGCGGCGTCTAAAACCTTAAAGGTTATGTACTCCCCAGCTCTTACTATTTCCTATTCTGGTGAGGCAAAGGGAGAAGTATGGCAGCCCGAGGATAGAGGGCTGTATCAGTCAACACAGCTGCTCTTTTCATGTTCAAAATCTGTTTCTCGCACGTCTCCGTCAAGGTTTCAGCGGAGGGGGTGGAGTTTAAATGCGATGGAACAAAACTCATTTTTTGACAATGACATCAAAGGAGATGGCTGCTTTTGTGTTTGAAGTGGAGCATGTTTGAAGTGTTCAGAAGACAGTGGAGTGGTAGGGCAAGTTCATTGTTGCTTCGCTCTGGGGATGATTATCAGCTGCTATCGGCACGAATCTCTGAAACAACTGTCAGCATGACATGTGAATAATGATCTCCCTTTTTTACCTGCTGATGCCAAACCAACTCTGACACCTAAATACCTACAGTACTACTTGAGTTCAGGCATTCATTTCCTTTCTTCTTTCTGTCTTTGGCTACAGTTTCACACAATTCGAGGAAATTACAGGAGCACATTGTTTTAGCACACCCTCCCACTTTGCTCTTGTGAGCACTAAAGAATTAAATCGTTTCCTTCATACTCTTTTTCCAATTATCACTAGGGTACGAGTAAAGAAATATGCTCAAGGTTGAAGTATTTTCTTCTTATTATGATATAATAATAAATAGCGGTGTGATTCATTATTGTTAAACCCCTAGAGTTAAATTCAGTCATCTCTATTGTTTGGTGGCTTAAAATCAGAATGATCAAAAAGTGTCACTGTCCAAATATTTATATTTATATATATATATATATAGAGAGAGATCTGTATCATTTATACACATACTGTTTTCATTTTTTTCCCTCCATGATGCTGGGAGTCATAGAGTAATGGCTGACAATGCCCTCGAATATAAACCTTTCATTCATATTAGCTACTATCATATAAATGTGTGCTCCTAATGGTTACATTAACCTAGTAAAATAAACAAGTCAACACGCCTACTGATATGTGTAGTGAGCTCTAGATTTAGTTGGGCCTCTAAAATCCTCCTCTGCTAACTATTATTGTACATGGGTTGGCAGTCTATAGTCCAGCCTGTAAAATCTTTCAGGAAGGGTCATTAAGGATATTTCATTATCTCCATATTGCCAAGGTCAGGTTGCCCATATATCCACTTTACGGCTGCTAGGGGAATATGCTGCGACTGTAGTATAATAGACCAGAAAATGTCCACACCAGGAATGATGGGAAATCAATATCGGGCCCAGCTCATCAATACAAACCCCATTTTCACAAGCAGGAAGAAGGTACTCCTGAAAAAAACGTTGAGGGAAATAGATTGAATCAGTGCGAGAAAATGAAATAAAACAATGTTTTATTGTTAATAAAATGTTTGTTTTTTGCTGTACAATATGCTGCGAGACTCGTCAGGGAAGAGGTTTAAACTGGTTTGGGTTGATTTTGCTTTAATCTGCCAGCACTGGATCAGGCAGTCCATAAATGTCCCAGCACAGTCATGTAACCACGTTAAAGGAGAAAGAAACATGGGTTGTGACAATGATTTGCCCCATTTGTTACAGCAGTGGCAGCCAGGAGCTTCAATCTGCCTTTGGTTAGTTAGAAGAATGTTGATGCTCTCGGTTTATTGCAGGGTAATGGCAAGAAGAAATGTAGGGATGCCGACAAACGAAAGAATGTTTGTATCATTGCAACTTGGGGAGGATGTGCGGTGCAGACCGTTCGATCATTCCTAAAACAATTCTGCTGTCATGGCGAGCTGTTATTTTTGTGCTAACCGTCTTTAATTAATTAATTACTCAAACCCGGAACAGAAACTGTAAACAAGGTGGTTTTTGAGATGCAAGGCGTAAATATTCTGAGGTGAAATTGTCAGTACATGTCGGCTATTTGTTAAATAAACATAGATGAGCGTGTTGTGGTCCAACAAGGAATTTACAATGTGCTATGGTAGAGAAAAGAGAAAACAGCCCCTGGTTGTTTAACCAGCCAGTGGTAGCCTTGGGCGTTGTTTGTTTATGCAGCACAGCTTCCAACAAATGAATATCACTCTGGCAAACTGATGTTGGGGGGAAAAAAAAAGGACTGCATACAAAAAGCTTCTCCCATGCCGAACGACCAATAGCATCCAAACCCTCCAAAATACTTCAAAAGATGCTCGCTAGTTCTATCTCTCCGTATCTTAAACGTATTTTATTTCCCCTCCCTTCAGTTATTTTATGGCACAAACAGTGATTCACTAGTCTTACTGTACAGTAGATACATTGTCTTTGTATGAACATTACACATTGTCTGCTGCATGTTAATGGCTTATTGACCATGTATGGTGTAATGAGACCTTGGGTGCAGGGGCAGCCATGATATATGAGGGTGAAAATTGGCCTCTACTGCACTGATGACCTAATTTCAATATTCAGGGACTTGGGGATGGAAATGACACTTTTCACATTTAAATGCTTTGTATTAGCCCCTGGCTTACTGTACCTCTGCCTAATCCCAGTTCACAGACAGAAATGCACAGAGCGACTGGGAGCTGGCTTCCTGAATTGCAACCATTCATTGCAAACACAGCAAGGTGTACACCCTACAACCGCCAGGCAGGGTGCACAAAGAGAGAGTGTTTGACTCGTTCCAGGAGTCACCTTCATCTTTTTCTTTTCAGCTGACTTGATGCATGCATTCAAGAAAATAAAGCAGAAGCAGATTCCAAAAGGGCTCTGTCTTCAGAGATAACCTTGAGGATGTATGGCATTTAGCATTCCACTCAACCTCGGTCATGGCTTCCTGAAAGCGGTCATGATTTCCCTAAAGCACATATTTTGATCCTCAGCCTTACAAAGGGAAATATTACTACCTCTTCAAGCTAAATAGGAAAGTTTCCCATATTTCTTTTCTTTTTTTTTTCAGCTTCCTGCTTCAAATGTGAATTTAAGGACTGTCATTGCACGTTAGGGCAAAAGGGGATGAAGCTCGATGACCTATTTGCATTTCTGTCTAGGAGCTGAAACGAAAACGAGGGTGGGGTATATAGTGGAAGGTTGTGAAAACGCAGACTTATTTATCATTCATCCTTTATTTCTCTTGTATTAGTGAGTGGAGGTGTCATGTTTGGCACATCGAAACTCTGTGTTCTGCCAAAGAGATGTGACGCCAAGAAAAATAGATGTTGTTTTAACCTTGAGCCTGATTTAAGCAAACATGAATATATTAGGCGCAGTATCCCTCATCTCCCAGCTGACGTGCTCGCACTGTATTCTTGCAATGCCTCTGTATATTAAGTGCAGTCTTTACTGCAGACAAGAATATGAACTGTCAGGGTCCACACAAAGGACAGGTGAACCACAGTGTAGCAGCTTTGCTTTCTTCCTTGACAAGGGAGAAAAAAAATCCTCAATGATGCTCTGTAAGCTATAACAAAAAGATACACTTATATTTTTCTTTCTGTTCTCACCTAAGATGCCATACAAGAGTAGATGGGACAGTGTGTTTGCCACCGCTTCTTAGCGAGTTTTTGTTGTGTATGTGTGTGTATTTTTGTGTGCCATGGGGACAGCGCAGTAGCTCACGGTGCTCCGACAGGTCCACTGTGTGTGGTGTTCTGCAGCATCAGCAGCCGGACAGGGGCCAGACGGTGGATTTATGATGCTAGCGAGCGGAAATGACCTGCTTCTGTCATTGGGTGTGTGCCCCATCACGAGAGGCCCTAAACTATATTGGCACAGCACTGACAGACATGTTTGTCATCCAGTCAGTTTTGAAGATACCAAGCAAGGGGTATTACTTCTTTGACAAGCCCCTCCACTCAATCTGTCTGAGTGTGTGTGTGTGGATGGGTGGGTGGGTGTGTGTGTCTGTGCCATACCTGTCTTTTTCTACTCTGTCTGCTCTTATTATCCTGCTTCTTTTCTTTCACGTGTTTTGTTGATCAGAGTTGCTTTTTAGTCAAATTAGATCTAATCTCATGAAGTAATGAAGAAGCAACTCAATTTTTTTTTAACTGTGCTGACAGGTACAGTGCATCTTTTATTACAGCAGTAGCCTAACTAGTGTACTCTAATGTCATTAGTAAGTGCTGAAGGATGTTTAAGTTGTTGGAAAATATGAATTTGTGCCACTGTAACTAACTAAATATTAAATTAATTCATTCAAATGAATGTCCATAATACATTAATTGCTGTTACCTTAGCCCCAATCTAACACGAGCAGCTTTTACAAACCACTGATGTGCTTTCATCTGTCCATTTAGTGTGGAAGTATTGCATGAACAGTGACACCTTCTGGCTTTCTGAAAAGGCCAAGTATGGCTGGGTTCACATTTTCAGTCACTGCCTGCTTCACCTAAAAAGAATTCAGCATTAGCGTAACACTGGTATTGGCACTTCTAATATTTCTCATTTCTAATTAATTAATGATTGTCATTAAGTCACTGATATAGGTAGTTTGTGTCTTGATGTAAATGTAATTCTTCAATTTCATATAAGGAAATGCCATCGGCAATGAAAACATTACTAGTCAGTTAATTTCACAAATACATGTTAACTAAAAGTCGCCTTTTTCTTAAAGTAAGAACATAAAAGTGGCAGTGCAGTCATACTGCTGAATTGGAACTACACCTTTGTTTTGAAAGTCTGACATGCACGACAGTGGAACCACAGCTACTTATTTTTAGCAGTAAACTTTTCAGTCTTTCAATCTGAGACATTAAACAAATGCACATCCGTGTCAGTAAAGAGTGAAACAGTAACTGTACGCACTCCTGAGAATTCAAAAGCTATTTGCCGGGCTTTAAAAAGTCATTAGTCATCTTTGTGTGAGTGTGTGTGTGTCTATTTGTGCCACAATTATAAGATTAACACTGCACTGAGCCCAATTTAATGCTGCACATACTTGTTTGGTGCTGGCTCAACAGGAATTAATTACAATTACGCAAATCAGGTTAGGGAAGTTAAAAATTACACACACTTTTAGGACATACATTAAATGGATAGCTGATGTAATTGGGAATTTGTTTTCACAGGAATATCAACACATGGATATGAAATTTAAAATTACAAAGAAGGCCACAACCAGCAGTGGAACCACAGAGCAGAGACTGCCAAGTGGGTAATAAAGGATTCAGCTATAATTGAATCACGATCACATCTTAAATCAATCTTTTGTCCGTACAAAACGGATGAAAGATGCTGTAACAAAAGCCATCTCACAACAGTAAATCACTTGATCAACTCATTTACTAGATGCGCACCATTTATTAAAGACTAAAAAACTGAGCGCTTAATTAAATACTCTGGAAAATATCTTTGATAAGTACGCAAACTCACAATGGATTTCTTTTTTTTTTGGGGGGGGGGGGGGGGGGGGAAGTTTTAGCATTAAATCCCTGACCTACTTGTTTGATTTACGCAGAAGACACCAAATTCAGTTTCTTTTCCTCCATCACCAAGCAACCATCTACAGAGCCTTGCCTCACCCATCCACTCCAATGAATATTTTATAAAGATGCAAAGATTTCCTCCTTCTCGGTGTGTAATCAAATGCACACTGTGCTGCAGGGATTTAAAGAAGAGATATAAAGTCACATCTTAAGGAAAAAAATCCATTTTTCTCTAGCCTTGCATTCATTTAGGAATCAATGTGCCTCTTAAGAGACTGGCTATTTGAATCACACACAGTTGCACACACTTGAAAACCTTTGTTATTTTTCTGATCTTTTGAGCTTTAAATGGTTTTAGACAGCAACCATTAATGGACTGCAGGTACTTAGTTTTTACTGTAGTAATGCTGCTTCACTGAACACATGAGACATGTTAATTAGGAGAACACGCAAGGTCAGAACTGTGAGTAAGACGCGGGATTTTAACCTAAAAATGTATGTGCTTTATAAAGAAGGTCTTTTATAGTAACTGTAAACAAGCTCTTACATCCAACATTTGATACATTTTTCCCATAACTTCATGGCTTTAAGTGAATAATGTTAATAACTTTTCTCATTCTTGCTCAAAGCTGATCTTTGTGAGTGAATTTTATAATTAGTTTTCATTTTACACATGCGGTTAGTGAGGGCAACCCGAGATAAAGGGTAAATAGTTAGAAGTGATTAATTTAAAACACATATATTTTGTGCAATTATATTTTTTCTCCTTAGCTCTGTTTCCATTAGAGTGAATTCAATGCCCTTTGAATTTCTGAGACAGTCCTTTTTTTTCTTCCTTGGAACTACTGGCACAGTGTGCAATCCATTTGGGTCCTCTTGTTATTTTTATTGTCATGTTTTGAAATGCTGTAATGCTGAACTGTTTTAATTAGTACTCTGCACTTCATGGAGATCATTGTTCACGCTTGCCTAATTATGTTTAGATGGCCCAAATCTCCATCAAAGGAAACCATTATCTTACATTGATGGTGAAGCGACGGGATTCCATCTTCACCCCCTAGACAAGGCTATTACTGCTCTGCCTTGGCTTGGACACGCTAAATAAACACATCAATTTCATAGGTCTGGAAAGTTAGAGATTGAGGGTAGATTGTAGTTATCAGCTGCATATGGTTGATGATACACACACTGTAGTGAGGATCACAAGGAGTTTTGCACAAGCTGCGCTGACGTCTTAAACCTCTGTCTAACTTCAAACTGACCTTTGCTGGGAAAACTAGAAAAAAATGAAATGCTATACCATTACTTACATATTCCTTTATAGTGCCTTCCTAATGGTGGTATTTAAGATGTGTGGGGGAGGGGGGATGATTGGTGATGTAGATGTTTTTTTTTTTCTTTTTTTCTTGCATGCATCTCTGCCTGAGAGCATAGTGAATGTGATGGTTTCAGATTTGATTAGGCAGCCCAGGGGCCTCAGCAGTCCAGCCCTGCAATGGGCCGGCAGGGGCCTAGTACAGGCGTCTCATTGCTCACCATGCCTCAGTGGTGATGTACACATCGAGTGTGACCGCCCGCTTGATTTAAACAGCAGTCCAGCCTCGATGTGGGAGTGCGCTCACTCAGTGCAATATTGTGGGCCATTCATCCAGTAACCACTGGACATTGGTCTCTGCCAAATACATCGAGCTTGCCACCACATTTGTGTTTGGAGTGAGTGAACTGATGCTGTATGAGTGCCATGAGACTTTGTGCTTGTGTGCCATGTTTCCTTAACACTGCCCAAAACAAGGTTCTGCACAAATCTTGACAAGAACAGATTCTGCTCATTGTCACAGTGTTAACTCTAATGAAGGAAACTTTAATATTTTAATATAAGCCTTCACTCTAACAGTATGCTGAATTGTCTAAAGTCTTTCTATCAGAACTATATAGCGCTAATAAAAAGCCCTGGTGTGTGACAAAGGAGTAACTCAATCTCTGTCTGTGTTACGAGTATAAAGTTAAAGTCATTAACAATGTAGCACTTTTACCTAAGTACCTGTCTTTTTCTGGCTATTTCTTTTTCTGACAGCTCAACAATATCAGTCCTTCTGCAACATATATCTAAATTGAGATAAGGCCTCAGTCACAATGCCCTAGAGATTGCAGCCCACTGGCAACTTCTGGTTGCCAGTGGGCTGCTGTGCATTCCTGCAGTGTTTGGAGTGTGGTCATTGGAGGTTGCTGTCTGTTGCTGACAATAACACAAATGCAACAGCCAGGAGTTGCTGACTGGTCTTTAGACTTGTGTGATGGAGGCATTAGCTAAGTTTACACATATGTTGCAGAAGGACTGACATTATTGAGCTCTCAGGAATACTGAAATTGGTTGGTCAGGAAAATATTCTGCCAAACTGGTCATTTCCAAACTGTTTTGTTATGTGTTAGTTTATAATGAATATTAGAAACATTAAGTACATAATGATTTACAAAATGAATGCGCTGACCATTTACACTAATAACTTTACGAAGTAATAGCTACTTGCCTGAGAATGTGTCGTCATTTCCCCTTTAGCTCTTCTAAAAGTGGAGTACTTTAGACGACAGAATGGGGAAAAAGCCAGTAGTAAAGTGTTTTGTTTGTCTCGTATCGGATGATGTAGACTATGAAACTTTCAGTTTCTAAAGATATGATTGATATCACCGATGTGGGGGTGATATCAATCATGCTTCCAGCACAGGTTCCAACACAGCAAATCTTTTACACATAGCTCACGAGGAAATACACACTGAAGTTTTTTTTTACATTTGATTTCAAACTCTGTGCAATTCTACAGAAAACAGTGGTTCCATTAGCAATTTAGGGGCCTTGTAAACTAGCCTATCATGCCATTTCTTTATGTTAAATCACAGCGGCTTATAAGGACTTAAATTATATTTAGAGATTAAATTCTTTACTCAGACCTTCAGCCTGCAGGGCTTCGCTTTGCACAATATGTGCAGCTATTTTCATTTCCTAATGGTCACCACAGCCAAGCAGTAATGAGCAGAGCTAAGGAGAATTGTTTTTTCTTAAGGAACAAATTACAAAAAAAGAAGGAAGAAAATTCCTGAGTAGTTCCATCATTACAAAAGGAAGCCTAGAGGAGAGTTTGCAGTTCATTAGTCTACACGCTTGGTCCCTTTATTCCTACAGGGTGAGGGAATATAGGTGATAAATTGTGCATCCATTCACTTCCACGGTGCAAGTTGTCATTAAAGGCCCAACATGGAATTGGAATATAGTGCCACCTTTGAGATCCACCTGCTGCTCTAGCTGTGTTTGTATTTATTTTGTAGGGCTAGAGACTTTTATAACTCCCAGAGAGAAAGACTGAGTTTCTGAAATAAAGACTACTGGGTATGTAATACCCTCTAAATGTATTTTGAAGCCAGACTGATTTAGCGTTATTAAGTTTTTAAACACAAGAACAAACTGACCTGGATTTTTGAGCAAAGCTGTTATTTATAGTAGGACCAGACAGACTCGTTCGCACATGGAGAAACGCCATGTTTTTATGTGCTGCAGAACATGTGGACCACGTGAATACACTATGCTGATGTTGATTCAGTGCATTATTACTCACTGAAACGACGCACTAAGTGGAGCTAAAGCATCCAGGTACGTGATGTAGTTTTCACAGTTTTCGACTCTTCATTGTGCCGCTGTGATGAAGGTTGACATGTGAAGTATGACATCATGCCAATGGGCTGCTTTTTTTGAGCTCTGCACCAGTGAGGTCACTGGTCTCCTAATGACTTCCTCGGGGTTCATAGTCTGCCCCTTTCTCTGCAGCCCATAGAACCACCCCCACTCACAGACACACACACACATTTACACACGCCCACCACCTCCACCCAACGCATGGCTCACCCAACATGGACAGCTCAACGCTTGGCTAGCCTCTCTCATTGTTCCTAATCAAGAAATGTGAGGCATAAAGATGCAGCAAGTCAGTTCATGCATGCCCAGTGGCGTCCTCTTTGTCAGACAGTCAGATGAAGCCGAGTGGAAAAAAGCGGTCTCTAATACTGTACGCACACACATTCATACGCAGAGAAATTCTGAAGGGAGCGGTGGCTACCTTTGGCTGGTTTGTGAGATATGAGATGATCACATATTCAGCTTCCATGAACATAAGCTCTTGGATGTGATCTAGCATTGGGCACAACTGTTGTACATTGTGGCATTAACTGCACATCCTCAGATCATCAAAGCAATGCATTTTTAGCACACTATATATTTATTCTGCATGCAATTAATGGACCACAGGCCTAGAGTGATTTTTCTCACTACTTTTGCATCTAAAGGCAGGATGAGAGGCATGTAAATCAGGCAGCCCATGTACTTCTTTAATATTTAACATAGGTTATTAGACAGGGCAAAGATTTGACCCCCGAGCGCTTCTGCACATCACATGAATAACTAATGTTGGCTGATTATGTTAATCAGTAGTACTAGGCAGTGATGACCAGGAACGCAGCACCACTGCTGCAGGAGAGAGAGCTATAATCTAAGATGCATCACAAAAACACAGCCCGAGCCCATCATTAGCTCTGAAACACAGCCACTGCACACTGTGTGCAGCACTGGGCAATTTACACTTCATATGCTCAGCTTGAATTTTCCTTTAATATGTATTCTGGAGATAAACATGCTGCATTCGCGAAGCTACTAGCTGTGATCTCCCTTAACAGATAATCAAATATTTGCATAATGATAAGAACACTGTGGATACACCAGTCAGCGCTGCATGTTGGCAGCTTCAAATGGCAGCGCGGGGAAACTGAAACAAACTTCAATAGCTAGAAATCATCCAGTGTTACTGCTTACATTACCCCCTACGCTTGATGCCAAATTATACCAAAGACACAACAAAAAATTTCAAGCTGTCATTTGTGGAAAAAAGTATATATTTCATTCAGTTGTGTATTTACAGGTTTCAGTTTATATTTGCCAGTTTATGTGGGCAGATATGTGCATATAGTGGCACATATGTGCTATAATTCCCAGCAGTTTAATTGAGCCAATTCTTTGTTACATCCAGTCAGTTTTTATTTGTACTATTGATAGCTGCTTTTTTATGGAAAAGTTTGTGTGCTTTCAACAGTCGTGCCAGTTTTGACATTTTTATCATATGAGTGAGTGACCTTTAGGCACACTCAAAGAAGACGTCTTTTTTTTTTTCCAGAGTTGATAGCGCTGATTTTTAAAGCTTATTGCTGCATCATAAAGCAAGTGCCTGTCTTCTCTCCTGTTTGTTTTGAGCCAAAGATAAAAACATACTCTTGGAAAGCCATTTAGAAGTAGAAGCGGTTTGAGTGTGGCTATATTCCATCCCCATCACAGGAGTTCTTTGGCCTCCACCATAAAGAATTCCAACGAGACAATTTTGCGCAGTGTGGGGTGAGCTGACAGGGAGTGTTATTAAAGCGCAGGGTGCTGACCGCTCTCAAAGTTATTAAAGTGCTGTGAGATTGTGTCTGTGATAGCCCTGCCGGTCGGGATGTCCTTCACACACATACAGGTACATTACTGTGGGGATGCGGTCATTGCAGGGAGGGGGGTATGGCAGAGGTGTGTGTTTCAGGGATGGCAACTATGGATTGATCAGTGACTCCCTGTGAACTAACTAGCATCATAGATTGTAAAGATATGAAAATATTACCAAATCTAATTCTTGTGAGGAAAGAAATGAATGAAACCTGAAATATTTCCAAAGATATTTCTTTAGTTTGAGTTCTGGTTTGTTTTTTTCTGTGACCATTTCTTCAGTAGCCTACCTAGCATTGCTAGTAATGCCGTTCAGCAGTCTTCATTGCATTATTGTAATTTGATTACTTTTTTACTTTTCAGTGATGGGAAGTGAAAACCACTGCAGTTTTTGAAAACATGTGTGTTTCAGTTGCTGATTATAATTGCTGTAATCTGCGGGGTTACAGGAATACTTGCCCATTGTACTCAAGTCTCAAGCTAGAAGCTAGCTAGCTATTGGGATGCTAAGGCTAGAATTTTAGCTAATGTTAAACAAGATACAGCATCACAACTGTACACAAAAACACAAAAATAGAATAACAAACACGTACAGGATGACTTCAATGACTTCCACTTTGGCTAAGCAACAGAAACTGAGTATCAGAGGAGGACACACCTTAGAGATGCTAAGTAGACAAAATGAGAGCAAGTCCATCACTGCCAGGTTAGATACACTACAGTGTTTGTAGTTTGGCTGATTCTTGACTTTTCCTTATTGTTCCAGAAAATAGAATTAGTAGCTAGCTTAAGTAATCCTAAAGAAAGATAATGCAAAAATAAAAATAGAAAATAATGAACAACATATCTAATTTTGGCACAAAGTAATATAACCTTTGAGGGAGCTAAAAATGGGCCATTAAACTATGTTAGTAGAAATTCTGCAAATAATATTTTTTTCTCCTTTTTGATTTAAAAGCACAAAATAATTCTAACGACAGGCAGTGGATAACAGTTTTTCCTAATTAGACTGGTTGATCCACTGTCTACTGTAGTCGAAGGCTGCTTGATAATACAGTACAACAGAATATATATATAAAAAAAAAGATTGTAAAATGTAATAAATAAAAAAATATACAAATGAAGAGTGATTTGTATTTCTTTGATTAAGCCCCTAGGTGAGTTTCACATTCCAATGTGGAGGTAGCTGCCTGTGTAAAATGATAGGCAAATGGGAAGAGGGCTAATGGGCTGATTCTGTGGATTTCAGAGGAGATGGAAGAAGCCTGGAACATCAATCTGCTGTCTGTTCCCTCTCAATCTGTTTCAGCTCCACTCTGACATGACAGCATGGGGGACTACAGTCCTCGATTCATCACCAGGTCTGGAAATAACAGGACACCTCCAGTTTGTCATACTAGATTAGTCTGTGGCCCGTAACCACTGTCCTTAATAGAGTCTCCAGCGTTTCATCTGAGGTGTCCACGAGACCACCACTGTAGACCTCAGGGGAAACACAGAGGGTGTGGAGACATCCCTGCTGACTTACACGTAGTATATTCCAGTTCTACTGTAAAACTGTGAAGAAGTCAAATGCAAATATAAATGCAAATTATATTATCGTGTCTAACATTTTTAACAAATGCTGTGGATTATCATGCAAAACCCACAAAGTAACGCTAGTGCTTCCTCTACAAGTCTCTACGGGCCATACATCTGATTTCTGCACATAAAACCAATTGAATGTAATCCATAATGTTTCTTATTTGGTGATTAGCAGAAACTTGGTGTATCACAGGTCCTGGCAGTAGAATTAGCCCCAGTCTTTAATAAGTGCTTGACCAGACAGCCGGGAAATGTAATGGACAGTGCAGGGTTAGGGCAGGACTCTGATAGCTCCTCTCTACTTCCCCTCCTGACCTTGACTGGCGGTATGGCTCTTTGAAAGTCTAAGTGCCCATCTTACCGTATGCCTGAAGCAATTTAGAAGTCCATACACATTCATATAAGTCCCACTTATTGATTCTTTTGCTGCTGTTCACACACAGTCTAGCAATGCAGAGTTTCAATCATCTCTATGTGACCTGCCATTGTCTGGGAAAAATGTGATCTATAGCCAAGGAACTTGTAAGTTTGCAGGAAAACATCTTCGATGGCATCCATATTTATGTAGAGATATTTTTGACCTCGCTGACATAATTTGAGGAAAAACGTGAAACTTCTATGAATACACATAAATAATGCCTAGGCTCCTTCGGAGTGTTAACCAAAGCAAAGCTACAAGTAAAAATAAACCTAAAACTGACAAAAGACCAATTCACAAATAAATGACAACATTGATTTCATTGACTACTGCCAGTTTTGTCTGTAAGCACATATAAGCAACAGAGTCAAGGCCCCTGATGGGGTGGGGGCGGTTGCTTATTTAGTCTAGGATGATGTGCGCTGTCTCTGGCTCCAGAGGTTGCCCCTCTTCCTGTTTACCCGGGAGTCCTTTGGGGTGAGGTTGAGCTGAAAAGCCCAGTCCGAGCCAGTCAAAGGGAGCGTGGCGCAGTCTTGACCCTGGCGCTCCACTCATTGTGTAGTGCAGCGGTGTAATGAGGCCCTGTGTGGATATTGATATGACAGAACAAAAGGCCAAGGTGCAGTAAGGACAGCAATCCACACGTTTCACACCATTTGTTTTTCACACCGTATCCATCACATTAATGGGTCACCTTTCTGTGACAGCTCATGATTACCTGCTTACCCATGGAGAGAAAAGGGGGTGAGAGAGAGAGAGAGCGAGAGAGAGCGAGAGAGAGAGAGAAAGCTAGGTAGACGCAGAGACAGCGAGATAGGCAGGAAGATAGGGAGCGAGGTTCTCCAGTAGTGAGGGTAAAGGGTGAGTTGGGGTTGGAAGGGGGCTCAGGGAGTGGGGGGAAGGGAACCTTGTGCCATTTTTTTATTCTTTCATGAAGATTGGCTCCGGCCCTGTCATCATCCCCACAGAGTGAATTTATGACAGGTCAGCTCTCCATGTAGTCACCTGATGGATGAAGAACATCCAAGTTTATTTGGGGCATAGTGGAAATGGCTGAACAATTCCCTAAAGCACTGATAGATTTTTTCCCCCTTTTTTGTGTGTGTAATAATGGGGTGAATGTACCCCTTTATTGCAAAGGGGTACATTCGCCAGTAGTTACCAGTAAAATTACTGTCGATTGAAAAAATAAACAGATTTTGTTTTCCACATGCCACCCCTTTTCCACTGATTTTACCTCCCTAAAGTACCTTTTTAATTGTCTTGTTTATGAGGAATTCCAAAAGCATAATATATCTGTTACCCTCTGTAAGTGAATAATTATTGGCAATAAAAAAAACAGCAGATGTCTTTTCTCCCACTGACCGCGTATCTTGATATGAAGTTGTATATTTGCCATGTTCTTTCTCCATCTCTTTGTTGATTATTGCCCATGCATGGCTCATTTGCTGTAATGTCCAGCAATTTCAATTGCTGAAACTCTTGACCTGGATATATTTTACTGCTGCAGCAATGAGTCTGCTGCTGATACTTTGAAAAGATGAGTTACAGAGAACATTATTTTTTTTTCCTATGAAGGCTGTTCTGACATTCACACCGGCCTCACTTGGATCTTACAGACTAGTGCAGAGGTATACTTCTAAGTTTTATTTCCAGAAGTTCAAGCAGTTGGCTTGAGCAGCATTTACTTCTCACAAAAGAGCTTTTGTTCTCAACCATGCACAGCATTTTAAATGTTGTTTTGCCTTGATCTGGCAAATATTTAACCTTCTGCTTAGCTCAACGGCTATTCATGCCCATTCCCTGAGCACTACTGCACGTGATATCATATGTGAAACCTTAAGTTAGTTCCCGTCATTGTAAGCTAATGGCAAGATCCTATTCGAGGACAGAACCAGACAAAATCTTAGCTCAGCATATCGCGGGAGAGGCAAGGGAGGATGAAAGTGGAAAGAGACAGAGCTCGCCGTGTCCCAAATAAAGATCAGAGTGTCATCTTTCAGTCTAATTGCTTGGAGGCATTACTTGGTACTGCAAAAAATACTGTCTGCATATGCATTTATTTTGCAGTCTATTGATGTTCTTTACTCAGGGGACAGTCTACTGGGACCAAACGGCGGCAATGCAAACTCTTTTTGTGTGACTGGATGAAAGATTGCAGCCTGTATTACATACAGACAGTTTGCCATACAGTATGTCATAGCAGCCAGCACATATTAGGTGATGGTGTCAATATATCTTGCGTCTGCCCAGTGGAGGCTTACTCTGCATTACGCTAAAACATGAATTATATGAGTGGAACAATGCTGCGTTGGGCTGTGATGTAAATCAGAAGGGAGAGAAATTGCTGACAAGTTTTGCTATTAAAAGATAATTGTAATCAAGGTGCAAGACGAGCAATGAAGTGGCGATAGCAGATAGATAGACAGCTGCAAAAGATGGATTGTTTTAATTTGCACCAATTAAATTGAAGTTCACTGGATCATCTTCCTCAATCTTCATGAATACTTGATTTTCTGGCCGCTACAAAGCTATTAAAAAGAGTGATTGGACTGTAACACTTGGTATACCATATTTTAAACTTTCATTAACCCTTTGCAATAATACTTAGTTTTAGAAGAGGAACTAAAATTCATAGCGCAAGATTATTATGCACAGATTATGTTTATTGTCTTTAAACGTGTCAACCCACGATAACAACTGATGCCTGATTGGTTGGAAAATGGTCACTGTTGGACCCTTGAGATGTTTTATATTTACTTTTCTAAAAAATGCACATATATTCCCATCGTGTCTTTAATGACGTTGTAAGAAGTTATCACCACGTGTCCATTATTATGGTGAGATTGCTCAGAATTGATCTTGCTGTCAAGAATTTTCTTAAATCAAGTTAAACCAACAGTGCATGAATACGTCTATCATGCATTACCCAGTTTGGAATACTCTAAAAGATCAGAATATGTACGACACACAATATAACTTTTATTTTAAATTTTCATGACTGTTGCAGCTTGTAGGTAACATCACTCAGACAGGTTAACATGACACATTTGGAACTATAGGGACTGTTTCTTTATTTGTTTTGGGGCTTTTTTATGCACATTTGACACTTTACTGACTTTGGTGACTCAGAGCACACTGCATTTCCCCAAGCGATGTATTGATTGATATTATTCATTGGAATAAAAAATAAGATAAGATGCTGCATTTAAATAGGATAATGTATAATACCATTGGGCATTTTAGGTATTTAAGCAGATACGTGACAATTTCACAATTGTTGGAAACTGTATGTTGGTGAACTTACATGTTTACTTTTACTCTGTATATTGGAAAATGTCTCCTTTTCGATAATATTTAAAGTTGTGCAAACACGTGCACGCCTATGACAAAAGTTTGAACGTATGTTTTTCAGTAAAAATTTCTTACTAATCAGCTACATTTTTATTAAACCATTCTAACAAACAGTAAGCTGGGTAAGGTGTTTTTTTCCTTCACAAATGACAGTCCTCCTACTCTGGATGAGCACATTTCCAGGGATTTCATGGTCAATTTAAGAGGAGTCTAAACAAAGACACAGCTGTGTGCATATATCCCGATCTGAAATGTTTCTGTGTTAATTGGTGCTGATTCTCTCTTGATGGCAGCGTTGCGATTTCCAAAGGTCAGTGATCTTCATGTTTGTTTTAGTGTGATATATAAGCTTATAGTGTTCTGAATAACCTCAGAGGGCGAACACAAACCCTTTGAACCACAAACTTTATGTATTTAAGTAAAAGTTACTTGGTATTGGCAGATGTAAATTGATGTTGTAAATCACAGTTTCATACATAGGAAAAGCAGGGAATGCGGCTGTGAGTGTAGTGAGGCATTTCAGGGGGGCTGGGAGCAATGTTCCACAGTGTTTGCTTCTGAGCCAGACTCGCTCCAAGGCAGGGTGATTAGTGCTTGTCGGTAATTTGGCAACCTTGACCATGTAACCTTGCTAAAGCTGGATTAACATTTTACCCTGGAAAAGCCAGAGATGCCTTAAAACATGTTCCATTTTTCTGTTGCTGATTATGAAACAACAGCCTGCAGAGGCTATTGAAATAAGTGCCCATGGTGTGCTGCATGAGCACTCAAGGAGAAACTCTTATTAGATTTAAGCATGCTAAGTGTCAAAGAAATGTTGACATATCCATCTGATTGCTCCTGAAAACATCCCATGTTGTGCAAAAGTATCGAGACACCTCTCATTTCTTTGTATTTAATTAGGAAAATGGGAGATAGTCACAGGGACTTATTGAAACATGTACAGCATGGTTGTGCAAGGTTGATCAAAATCGGCAAAGTGTGTTCTTAAGGAATTTTAGGAAACTGGAGGTAGAGGACAAAATAAAAAGCGAAAAGAAAAAAAGAAAGAAAAAAAACTATCTAGAGGATGTGAACCGTATCTGAAAGTCATGTTCCTAAGAAATGGGAAAATAAATCTAGCAAAGACCTGGCACAGGACCTAAAAGATGCATCTGGTCTTTCAGCTGAGCCATATACTGCTCACCAAAGCCTCATCAGAAATGGTCTCATTAGAAGTGCGGCTGTCAAAAAGCCATTCTTAAGGAAACGGCTCGGCTGCTTTTTCACTAATGTACCCAACCGTCATCAGAGGAAGTTTGTTTGTGTGTTATGCACTTATCAAACTTTCATTACTCATAGCATTTAAAGGTAGCTCAGGCAAGGGATGAGTCATTGTTGTGTCCGCACATAACAGACAACTCAGCAAAGAACAAATTTTAAATTGAAATAATGTGCTCCCTTTAATCGAGTTAAATATACAAACAGAGCCAAAGATAACAGAGTTTGACAGACATGAAATAATATTTTTGCACCAACAAGCTGATTTGCCACAAAACTTGGCGTATATATATTTGAAGCGTGTCAGTTCCCGAGGGTTAACAACCAGGGTTAATGCTCAGCTGTAATATTATTCAATAAATAGAGTTAATATTTTCTTTAATAAACTTGTGCTGCAGACCTTTTCACTTTACCTTACCCCTTTTTTAATTTTGTTCTGTAGGACCGCGCATGGTTTCATGTAGCTGTAATTTCTTCTTGTTTGCTGGATCTTAGAGGAGTAAACTAAAAGTTCCCACATTTAAATTATGATATGCTAAAGATATGATATGTTCTAACAAAACTATTCAAACAGTTCATCTTGTCAACTGACATATTTTCCTTTGTTGACAAATGCCGCTTTACATCGGCACTGCTAATTGTTAAGATGTAGGATGAAGTGAAGATGAATGCTGCTGGTTAGTGACAAATAATGCCTTCTCTGGATAACATTCACTCATTAACGAGCCTCTCCCTCTGCCCCAAAACGTAGCCTACCTTCCCTTAATAATTTTTATACAGTCCCCAAAGAGGCCAGTTTCACGTTGGCCTTTAGTATTAATTGTTCTCTGTTTCGCTTAAAGCCCTCTTTTTCATTCGAATACAAGGTTGTTTGGTAATATTTAAGTGCAGGCCCCGTGTTTTTGTGAGATTGGTGCATCTGAGGTAGGTGGTACATTGCCCTCCCACAAAAAGCTCAGGCTTATTATTGAGCCTCTTTATCTTTACTGTAGCTAAGTTGTTAATTAGCTAGACCTTGAATTAGATTATTTGCATGTCTGAACAAGAGCTAAGGTATTAATGCTCCCTTAGGACAAACTGTAATAACCTCTTCGGTGGCTCCAAGATCCCTGTGGAGGGGGCTGCGTGGACGCTAGCCCCTGGAAGGAGGGAAAGAGCCAGCCATTTCATCCAATTAGCTGTGGATTATACTGCTCCTCTCCCTTTGAATCCTATTTGCTGTGATAAGGTGTTCTCCTACAGGGACAGAGCTGAGTTTTGCTATCAAGAAAAATGATTAATTCACAACCCAATATTAAAATGCAGTGCCTTCCATTTCACACTGTCTGACATAGGAGGAAGAAACAGCTCAGAAATCAATACAGGCACTAAACAACCACACAGGAGAAGGAGAGGTTGGCCAAGTAAGAAAATACCCCGAAGAATCTCAGAAGCAAGCTGCATTTCATTCTACACATCACACTTATACAGCTCTCCATGGTATGGTATGTCCTTGAATTATTCAGAAACTGTTAAACCGTGGGAATGGCTTTAAGACTAATGTGGCACAATATCATGGTCGCTATTGTTATTGCATTGTACTGTGGAATTTTCACAAATATTTATCTCTTTCTTCCTATCTTCCCAAGGGCATGTATTTTAATTTTACAATTCCATGGTCTTTGTACCTCTTTGAATAACCAGCGTACTCACACGTACGACGGAGTCAAAGGAGCATTCCTTACAGGTGTTCGTGTCTTTCCTGGCCTGCGACTGGAATAGGCGTGGAGAATCCAGAGTCCAGATTTTTATTTTCCAAGCCCTCTGACGCTGCACAAATGATGTTTAAACACCCAGCACCTAGGGTTTAATTAAGTCCCTCTAATCGTGTTCCAATCAGAAGCTTGGACTGATGGGCTGGAATTCCTGATGTGCATTTCTGTCAGTCTTAATTGGATAATTGATTGCCAATTTGAACCTGGCCACACACTGCATACACAATAAAGCGCCTGGCCATGTTCCTTGAGGATTCATTTTCCATCCGAATAAAGATGCTGCTTCGATAGGCAGAACTCCAACTATTGGTCTTGCTGAAAAATAAGCCCTGGCTGCTGGTGTAGACTGAAAGTCCACTTATGGATGCCTTTTGAATTTTTAGTGCATGAAAACAGGCTTTGATGCATTTATATTGTCTTTTGCTCTCTGCAGAGCAAATGAATGCAGCATTTCCTTTTGTTTGCGAACAGTGAGTTTTGGAGAAAACATTTTATTTGTTCATATGATTATTCTATAGCTATATCTAAAAATCAAACAACCCCCAAAATTGAAATTGTTAGCTTCCGGTGTTAAATTTCAATAGCAGCCAATGGAAAACAACAGTATAAATCAACAGAGCATGCACACACTCACACACACATATATTTCATGAAATAAAATTTTAAAGTTAAGGGAGTTAAGATCACTCTTGACCTGTGCTGACCTCAGAAGGCACAGGTGCACCACATCCTGCTGTTCAAAGGAAGAAGAGATGCTCTCAGAAACAGCTTTCATTGTAACGTGTAGCCGGAGACTGCACAATAGACGTGGCAAGCAATTAAAATATTGAGAAATTCATTGCAGAACTAGTACATTGCATGGCGTTGCATCATACAGGTGTTTCTGATTTCCTGCTCGGTGCACTTTGTTAACGCAGCCATAGCTTGAAAACAATCAAAAGGTGATATGAGGAGGCTTAAAGGGGTATAAAAGACAAGTAGGATATAAATATTTATTAGATAAATTATTTGTGATGACAATGAGGTGGTTCAAATTCAAGGAGGCTATTCCTGAGGCTCTACTTGATCTAAATTTGCTTGGGTCTATTAAACTGGAGGATATCTATATTAAATCTGTCACATTCACATTCACCTTATTTATATAATGGCCAGTCATGATTATATGTTAAAAAAAGATAAGCGTGAATATGACATATTATTGTTACTATTGTTATCTATGCTGTCTGCAGCAAATATTTGTCCCAGTAAAAGGCTGGAAAACCTGTTTTATATTTTCCAAATCCAAACATCTATATTGCACTGATAGTTGGGCTAAACATTTAGCACCGCAGACTTTCATTTTGGCAGAGACATAGATCTGTGAGGATAAACAATGTGAAATAACATATGAATAGCGTCAGAGGATGATAACCGGCTATGATAATGGTGAACAGATTTCTAAATATCTTCATGCAGTTATACAAATTTGCCTTGTCAGGCAAAATTCCTCTGGAGAATGTGAACCACAATGGTTTGATGGGAAACAGATTTGGAGAGTCAACACAGCGCCGACTGATCTCCTCTGATCTTACTCATCAGTGACCAGTTTGCTCTCTTCTGGGACAACTGTGCATTTGGTTCCATTTAACCTCCTCTGCCGAAATGAGGTCTGATGGTGCTCTTAGCTATCAAAATGTCACCAAGCTCACCCCAATGTGCTCATTTATAAGAATAACATTTTCTCAGCTTAATGCCAAGGAGGAAAATTACACAAGTTGAAGGTATTTGTTTTTTTATGCTATGGCAAAAAAAAAATGCCTGTATATCATTATGTAGACATCCATAACTGCTGTAAAGTCTGCACTAAATCCAACATCTTCTGCAGTTTTCTCACAAGAAGTTGCTTCTTCTTTTTTTACCCTCTAAATAAGAATTTTCTACTAGTGAAACAGTAAAGAGAGAATTCCCCTATTATAAATGGCCTTTCTCAGCACTGTAACCTCACTACAAGTTTTAGCTCTAAAGTGCAACCCTTGGTGGGATTAGATATTTTGGCCACCATTTGTACAGAGTGAAGTTTCTTTGGAGTCTCCTTGAGACAAGTGACCAGTGCAGGGCAAAGTGAAGGCCTTATCAGTCACCCCACAATGGTGCCACCCCATGAATTATATTAGGGACGGATGTGGCTCTCCAAGCCACTGCATTGTGGACCATCTGGGTGACAATAAACATGTCGCCACATGGTTTCTTCCATCATTCAAGTCTAGATAGCAGATCTGGACCTTAACTATAGCTCACTATCTCCTGGATCTCGGCGTGACCTGTTAGAGAGATGGAGGTGAGGCTCAAGGATATCTCTCAGAGAGTCTGCTCCAGCACCAGGAGGTTATTATAGCCATGCTGGGGGGAGGCAGTCAGTATATCTAGTGTGCTGCTCTCACCGTCTCTCTGTATGTGTCTCTGTGTTACACAGGAGGAGCGACTGAGAGAAAAATGTTCAAGTTAAGTAGACAAGGAACATTTTTGATTAAATTCAAGGGTTTGCAGGGTATTTGCTATGTTAGCTCTCTGTTAGATAAAATTTCATAAATATCAGTTATTAAATTGTTTCACACAATCATATTTGGCACTATAACTAGGCATAACAACTAATTTTATGCCGGGCATTAACATTTTTATTTGGTCAAAATATTATCACATAACTTCCAATGTGGTGTGGTTAGCCCTTGGCTCCAGCAGCAATAGCATTAAATAGTGCCTGTGGCAATCAGGTGAATGTTAATGATGTCTTTGCTGTGATTTTGTCTTCTGCTTACTCAAAAGCAACATTTTAGCTGGAGAGGGAAAGACTATGAAAGAATAGTGCATATTAATGCACTGTTATTTATTAATTCAGCTGAATATTGTAAATACTGATGACTTTAAGGGTAAAAAAAAATGCCAGAAGCCTTCTGTACATTTGTACAATATAATATCGACTTGCAAGAATGGTTTCCAGTTTTTATTTAGCCAAGTTAATGTTTATTTAGTTTATTTAAGTTGTTAAGGCTTATCTAGAAATAGGCTATAATGACTACCATGTCCTGTAGTGATCAATGAAAGCTGGGTAGCTTTTTTTCTAGCTGTTGAAATGCAGAATACAGGTGTATCACCCAGAGCTTATAGTTCATAGAGTATGGGAAATTTAAAGAAAGAAATGTTGTATCATGGTTTAAAAGAGACAAGAAATTGAGTTTGTGGTGAGGACCATAGACTGTATATGAAAGGCATGGACCTAGCTACAGTGGTGTTGCCCACTGGTTTTAAGATCTCTTGAGGCCTCAGTGTTAGCATTTTAACACCATGTTAGACCATATGTGGAAAAGCATGTTATCAGCCAAGGCTAGCAATCTTGGTTAGCAACATCTTTGAACTGTAGAGGTGCAAGTCACAAACACAGATACCACATGCCTGTAGTACGAAGCAAGATTTCATCATACCGCAAGGTTAACCCTGGGTTTTCTATACTGCAGAGTTGGTTCATGTCTTACCAGAGTTGACTGCCTTCGTAATTTATGGTGCAGCTAATCTGGTGCAGAGGAGGTTCTCTTGAAAATAGCATCACAATTCCTGTAAGATCCTGTGAACATTAGTGTGTTGATAGCAAGTTTTTTTTTTAAACCGTCTGATCTTAATGATGTATTTGCATTAACTGTTTGTCAACTCACATAGCTGGCATGTTTTCTTTGATTCCTGGCTTCAAATAGGCCAGGGGTAACAAGCATAAGGCCCAGGGGCCAGAATCGGCCTGACTAACACTACAATCCGGTCCATTGGACAGCTTTGGAAAACCGTGAGGGCAGAAATCTTTAAAAGTTTCACAGCGCCTCCTGGTCATAAAGAGCCCCCCCACACAAACAGGAAAATTCTTGTTACTAAAACAATTGAAAAGAACTGTAAATTAACAGACATGGGGGGGGGGGTTCTTTATGCAGAAAACTAAGAAATACTGTTGGAAAGACGTCTTTTTCTTATTTTATGACCTTTTAGTCAAACTTCTTCACACTGATGGGAAGGTGAGTTTCACAGGTTTGACCCACTCAGATTAAAGTTTGCTGTGTGTAACCCACCATGTAAAATTTATTTGACTTCCCTGAAATAGCCTAACTTTATTAATATAGTAGCTATTTTCTGGTGTTACTGACCAAAAACTTTAACGCACACATATTCATATAGGCTTTTAACACTAAAGTGCTTTCCTCACACACACACACTGCTCTGTCTGCAGCAGCTGGGTTGCTTTCAGTCTGTATTGTGTTTAACCTCTTCATATTTTTCTCATAGTATAGTTTTACATTGCTTTGTAAAATCAGCCACTCTGCTGCCAGTACACTCTATGTTTGTGATCATCACTCACTTTGTAGTACAGTATATTTTGCCTATAGTACAAACACCTGATACTAACATACCATAAAACTGCATAATCCCATAGTTATTTTTTTTAAAATACAGTAAGGAATTGTTGTAGATTACACTTAGTTACAGAAGATCGTTATTCCCTGTTGTTGTTACTGATAGAGAACCACACACACGGAAAACTAAGATGTCAAAAGGAAAACGATTCAGTGGTTTAAAAAAATGTGAGGTTCCACATATCTGACAAAAAAAGGTAATTTGACTTAGCATGCAACACTTTAGTGATGAAACCTAAAGTGAGACTCAAATGAAGTGTGCTAAAGGCAGGCAACAAGAAAACAGAGGAAGACCAATGAGCAAGTGAAAAGTGAGGCATAAACAATGGCATTTAATACAATTTCATAAAACCACTTATACCACATGACAGGAGCTCACATGTAATCACTGTAAGTAGAGACGAGGACGGGGGCTGCAGTGTCGTCGCCTCGATGCCAGAACACTCCTCCATGACACATCCCCTGCTTCTTCTCATTAATCCCCTAAGCTACATTCATTAACGGTCACTCCCTCCATTCAGCAAGCCTGCACACCCGACTGAAGTCACACTAGCCATCACAAAAATAACCTGCTGCTGAAATGCAATAAGATAATCTGTTATAGCTTTCCGGTCTTAATACTTGCAATGTTATTAATTATCGAACATGGCTATTTTATTCACCGTGTAAGATTTAAATGGAAAGGATATGTTGCATGGATCAGATTCAAGTCCAATCAGTAAAAAAAAAAAAGTTTAAACGAGGCTGCCAAAGACAGCCGTGTTTCATCATCACACAGTGAAATCCAGCTAATAGCAGACGCTGAAGGACAGTTGTGTAAGTATGGCAGTCAGCAATGAGAGGTACAAGAGGAGACGATAAATACGAGAGATTTACAGGTCCTGGTAGTGTCAGATGCACTGTGGAAATAGTGCTAGGTGTGCTGTTATCTAGATGGGCCAGTTAGTGGCTTTTGGAGGAACCCCTGTTCTGAATCGGGTTGTAGCTTCAGAGGGCAGCCTTTATGGCTCACCAGTGCACTGACCACAGCCCATTAACTCAAAGAGCCTCCACAGGAGCACTGGAGCAGGGAAAGGGGCCGTGACCTACCCACGACCATCTTATTACTTTAACACATTATGTCTCCCTCTGCGATCTTTTTATTTAAGTGACTTCAGCAGAACGCATCATCTCGGGCCAAGTCGGGGACAGACAGGGGTTTCTAGACAAGAGGCGAGAGGAGGGGTCCAATGATTTATTGGAAACGTCTGTGATCGGGTGTTATGGAAAGGGAGTACAAGGATGGACTTTGAGCAAAAGAGTCTGGGGGAAACAGTTAGTGATGAACCTCACTGCGACAGGAGCTGTTTATGATGTGGAGAGGCCGAGCTGACCCCAGAACAGCTCCTGGGAGGATTCTCAAGTTCTCACTGATGAGCTTTTGCTGCTCTCTGATGGCCACATGGCCCAGACAGTAAGGGAGGGGCGTAAGGAATAGCAGGGTCCGGGGGGCTGGGCGAATGATTTATTTTACTACTATGTCAGTCTTTATTGGCCACACTACGAGAGATGGCCTCAAATGTTACTGTCCTCAGGAGGAAGCTCAGCACACTTTGCCTAAGTGTTACAACAGCTTAGAGAGACTTATATGCCTTTTGCGCGCTTTCATGGCTTCTGTATGCATGTTTACATTGGCCAGAGTCAAAGGTCAAACGTTACATTGCCACAGTGCATCTAAATCTATAGATCTTTAATTTTTGTCCTAATATTTATCCAAGATAAAATTTTATTTAACCTGCATGTTTAAAACTGATACATTTTCTACCTTGTCACTAAGCTCTAGTGGTCGTCTAATCTCCAGAACTAAAGCAGTTATGTGCTGCTTTATTTGTTTACTGTGCGAGTGATCTCAATGTGGGAAGCTAAAGCTCCCTTTCTTCTCAAGAGATGATTTTGTTTGCAATAACTATTAACTTTTCCCGACCACGTGTGGTAGCTGTTACCATACGCTAAATCTGTAGACTCAATCCCCAGTACTTTGTCGTATATTTCAGTGACACAACTGGAAGTGCTGGCCATTGAAAACAAGGGTAACTATTGGAAATTACTGCCAAATAATATTCCAGGGATCAGCTAATTCACTAATCATCTAAGCTCTACCACACTATACAGATATAAACCCAAAATACATGCAGTACACGGCCCACAAGTGCAGGAAATACTTCCCTTTTCTTGTTCAGAATCTTACAAGGACCCTTTGCTTCATGGCATGGGTTATGGACATTCCAGGATGGCTGATTTATTTCAACCCATTAGGATTACAGAGACAAATCTGAAATCGTCCCCATTTTCCGAGGCCGTCCCCTCTTTTTCACCCAGCCACAGCTGACAACCCACACATCAAAACTATCATTACGTTCTTGTTAGTTCACACTGTCGATTAGAGAAGGGCAACATAGATTCATGCCAAGGGCTAAATGTGTTTGTACTAATTCCTCCCCCCTCTCTACTTTGTCAGAGACAGACATCCACAAACACAGAACATCTGAACGACTCCAGCAGCTCACATCAGAAGGACTCAATCCTTCAGGAAGTGGAAGTAACCGATTAGATTATGTCATTGCCACAATCTGTTACGAAAAATAAACACTGGGCCTTTTCATTAACCTAATGAAGACGAAGCACGCTGATGAGCTCTTAAGTCAATTAACGATATTTAAAAACAGGCGGTGCAGCCCCAAGGTAAATTAGCATGCAGAGAGTGAGGAGGACCCAGGTTCAAACAAATTGTGCGTGGAACCCTCTGGTTCAAGCCGCTTGACTCTCTCTCCCCTAATGTACACCCTCCTCTTCTGCTCAAACAAGCTTTCATTAGCCATAATTAACTGCATGCTTTCCGTCTTTGCAGTGCCAAGAGAGTTCAAGTTAAAGATGTGGCTGAGGATGTGGAGAAGAAATGTAAATATGTGCGCTTAGCTACTTTTATATTGACCTATTGAAGCCTTTAGTTCTTGTACGGTTTGATGCGAGGATGATGTAATTTATCAGATTACGAAGAGAGCACAATATGGCTGAAATAATGCACTCGGAGCATCTGGAAGTCTGCTTGGTTTGTTTTCACGGTGTTCTCCTCTCCCCTGTCTCGTTTTTCTGTGTCTGTAAACTTATTTGAAATCCTCCTGGGTTTTAAAGCTCTCTCTCTCTTTCTTTCTTGCTTTCTTCCTCGCACACTCACTTGGTCTCTTGGCTGCAACAAGGTCTGAAAAGATTGCAGTTCATTTCGACCCGCAGTGGATGGAGGCCTCATTTAGTGGCTGCTGGCAACTCAATCAGCCTGCCTCACACTGATGAGTGAGTGACTACTTTCAGAGCACCAGTCAATATGTGTCTGCTGTGATAGAAAGTCAGCACCCATGCCCTGTGTTCTCCTGACCCAATGTTATGGCTTTTTTATTTTGTCTAATCAATGATATATGAAACAACACAGACACATTTCAACAATAGATCTCTTTTTTTTTACCCCCCTCCACACATACCCCACAATGCTTGGTATGATCTCTGTTCATGCAGCTGCTGTGATGTTTAGGATTAAATAAGTAGGCAATTATTTATTTTTTTCCCGGCTGTCTGGAAGCAGGGAGAATTCAATATAGATGGAAAACAAGCAATAAACAGTGTACCTGGAGTGATCCAAACACATGAAACCTTTCCCTACTTTCAGTGGACTTCCTTCAGGATTATTGGCTCTGAAACCAGTGCCTTCCCCTGCACGTTCTTAGCTAAGTTTGAAAAAATGAACACCGCAGTAATATAATGATAAGTATTTTCTCGATGCTTCAGTGTCAGTGCTGTGTTGTCAGTGTGTAGGTACCTTTTCCTCCTTGTGTTTGTTTATTCTGTTCCTTCTGCTGCGAGTAAAGAACAGCCTATATTTTGAAGCTGCTCAGATGAGCCGATCTCACTGTCCCTTGTGTCCTTTATTTCACACAGCCCACTGCACATGCTCTGCAGTCTGCCGACCTCTTGACCCGCCTGTCACTGTGATGGCCTCTGTTATCTGGAAGTAGTTATTTCATATAGATGGTCTCCTGCACTGCTGGTCTTTTATTGAAAATAATCATTAGAAAAATTACCTTAGAAGGAGTTTGAGCAATAAACCTCAGAGCAATATTTTACCCAAGACCTGGTGTTTTATATTAACCATACACCCTTATTTTATAGTCTACAACGCAGATTGAAATCCCTAACCATTGCCAATGACTCATTAAAAAATTAGCTTTTATTTGCGTATCTATAACAGACTGAGCACTTTCCAGCTATTTGAAATTCAACTAATGTAATGAGCTCATGTGCAAAATCACTATAGAAGGTTCTTAATAACTTAGTGTGCTGGGTTTTTATACTACAACTAATACTTGAGATGTACCCTATATATTAACATGCATTTTTGCATCTACCAAAGTAATTGAAAAAGAAACAAACAAACTAAAAATATTTGATTGTGCAACATTTTAGATTTCAGGCTTTTTGCCTGCCTCAATATCAGGATGCCAGTGCGTTTGTTTAATCAAAGCTACTTTCAGCTACTCCCTTGCCAAAAGAGGTGCTCCAACAGGTAGCGCTGCACGTTTGATATGGCAGAGGTTTATACTGAATGCCCTTCCTGGTGCAACCCCAAAGGGGATTTGTGTCTCTAGGGGCGGGGGCGGCTCATTTTGCCTTAAGAACCACCTTAATCCTTCACAGCAGGGATTCAACAAGTTGTTGGAAACATTTTGATCCATATTGACAAGACACCCTCACACAGTTGGTGCAGATTTATTGGCTGCACTTCCATGATGCAAGTTTCTCATTGGACTGAGATGCTCTGTTGGACTGAGATCTGGTGACTGTTTAAGTACAGCGAACTCGTCATGAAACTAAAATGTTTTAGAAACCAGTTTGACATGACTTCAAGTTTGTGACATTGTGTGTTGTGGCAAGTCTTAATCAGAGGTCTTATGATGTGATCAGAGCCACAGCATCTTGTAATTGCACATCAAATCTTTTGTGAACTACGATTTAAAGTTATCCTGTATAGCTTCAGTGTGGTGCAACATAAAATAGTCATAAAACCTGTATTATAGTCATGTTTGCAACATTTTAGGAAATACAGACATTCCTTCTAGTCGTAGGTTTTAAATTGTAGCAAATATTACTGTGAAATGTAGTACAGAAATGTAAGTTTACATAAACTACCGCACATGTCTCCATGTAATCGTCACACTTCTTGGATTTTGATTTAATAGGTTATTAATATGAAAGTACATAGCAAACAGTAGTTTTGCATTTTGTAACCAAGCACCCACCCGACAGAATATTTATACTGTTACCTTCAAACAAAGACTAATGGTGTGTCCAGCATTATAATAAGGCAGAAGTTAATTATAATATGTTAAAACATCAACTAGCATTACTTTATTATTACGAGGTTACTACCACAAGTCAACGCATGGAAATTCAAATGCACAGATGTTAGCATTTTTATTGCTAACATGTAAACACATTTTTACCAAAATATGACTTTGCTGTTACTAATGTGTTTTGGCTCATATTTCTGTTACTCACAATTTCTGACCCTTTACTACACAGTTACATAAACTCAAGTGTAATATTAGCTATAACGATGGGTGATGCAAAAATATTTGTTTGGATTTAACTTTGGTAATTAAGTGAAAATAACTTGTTATTGCCATGTTATTATCTTCTCTATGCTACAAGAAGACAAAATGTTTCAGGGAGCTGCTGGTATAGCTATATTTCATTTTTACTTAGTTGCAAAAGGCTGTCAGTCAAATTAGACAATTCATATATTATAATGCTATTTAAGTTGAGAAGCTAGAAAAAAGTCTGAAATAAGACATTTTTATCAGTAAAAAAAATTGCTTAGATATTTTTTTTCCAGTTTTTAATAATGTCAGAACAAATACACCAGTATAATACACATTTTCATGATAGTGTGTATTTTTAATGTAAGCTTGGTTTTTATTTATTGGTCATTGCACTTTGATATATCAGCTGTTAACAAACTCCAGATTTTGCTGTGGGATACTGTGGCCACCAAAGGCTGGTTCCAAAAGTCAGCAGAAACAAACATAACTAAATGAAAATTAAATGAAAGGTTTGGTCTTTAGCTAATTTACCCCTTTTTAACAATCAACACATCTGCTAAATGCCAACTCATCTTTTGAAGCATTTTTAATGTGGTAATAAAATAACTCACAGCACGGGTACTTGTACTAACAGCCCATACAAACAATCCGTCGTCCAGTTTTGGTGAGTGAAATACTAATATTTTAGTACGTTTTCTTACCACAAATTAGTAGATATCTGTATTTGTGTTGTATGCTGGGCCTGACTGTGAAACTACTAATCAATATTATCATTATCAAAAATATATCCATCCAACCATCCGTCCATTCATTTTCTTCCACTTAGAAAATTAGGCACAAATTAAACTGCTACAGTCCTAAAATGAGAAATAAATGAAACATATTGAAATCCCCAGAGGATAAGGGAAAATCTGATTTCTGTCAAAATGATCAGGTTACAACTACATGCATGGAAAATGTACTGTTGATACTTGACGTCTTTCCCGAATTGAATTTTTACGTTACTGTAAAATGGTAAAATGTCATGTAAAACAAATATACAGTAATTGTGTGCATGTGTGTTTGCATGCTGGTTATTAAAATCTTCTGTGGGGAGGGGCACGGCAGGGTGGGGGCACTAATACTAAGTAAATCAATCAACTTCCAAAGTCTTCCAAGGCTTTTTAATGGCTGTCCCTCTTTGCCTGTCTCCTTCAGTGTGTCTATCGCAGATGCATTCAGCAGAGATTTTCAATTTATTTCTAATCAAGCTTTATCTAATATTCTCCCGACAGGCAATTAAAAATTCAAACTACCCTGAAAAGCCATTGCTCACTTTTCATTCTCTCCCTCTGTTCATTTAAGGATGTTATTTCATTAAAAGCTCTTGTTGATGAGTTTGAGGTAATTTGCAAGCACATTTGATTACCACGCTCTGCATTGCCATTGCCTTGTTCTATATGTAATGGTGATTTTTGTGTGTATGTCTGGACGTGCATGGATGTAAGAAAACGTTTTGTATCATCTTACTAAACACTTGCAGCACATAGGAGCTTAAATAATCTGTGCAGCACTTCAAAATATGTACAGTGAGAAAACATTAAAGACTTCCTGCATAAGACCTTTTATTTGTCAGCAGTATTGCTCTGAGAAGGTATATCACTACCCTGCCTTGTGCATTACCTCACCAGGTTTATGGCCAACCATGCACAAACCGAATCCTCTTCCTACAAGATAGAGCTTTGAAATGGCAGCAAATAATTGCAAAGGGTGAATTTGTCATTACGAATCATAATGAGATTCTCCTGGTGAGAGGCTTTGTTTGGTCGGCTGAAAAGCCGCTCTGTTTTAAAGCCTCATAAACAAAATGCCACATTGTGCTTTTCTCCTCCTAAAGGATCAGCTGCACACTCTTTTATTCTATACATCATTCCCAGTTGTTTATTTAGAAAAATAATTGTGTCCTTGTTTATTGTCTAAAATTATGTGACTGCAATTAAATTAGCAGTCATTCCGGTTTGGTTGGTTTGGATTTGTCTGAAGTAATAATTTGATGCTAGACTCAGTTAAACCTTAATCTCTGCTTCGTTTTGTTTTTTTGTCCCTTGATTTAATTTAGATAGATAGATAGATAGATAGATAGATAGATAGATAGATAGATAGATAGATAGATAGATAGATAGATAGATAGATAGATAGATAGATAGATAGATAGATAGATAGATAGATAGATAGATAGATAGATAGATAGATAGATAGATAGATCTCGGTTTCAATACGACTGAGAATAACTGAGAGCTGACTCTTGGCACAAGTAGTCTGATGTCTGTGATAAATTCTCCGTGGGTGACAGTGAGGGGAGGAGGACATTGAATATTTGGGTGATGTTCCCATCAATTCAGGGTGTATCGGTTCATATAAGAATAATGTATTAATATTTGTTTATAAAAGATAGATGACTTTGATTTTCATGCACTGCTCCATTCAGCTGTGATGTTGATGGGTACCAGGGACATGAAGTGCCTACAGCTAATGTGAGATAAATGCCTAGAAGGGCCTTGATCAGTATGTGCTGGAGGTGCTTGAAAGAAGAAGGGGAGAAAAAAGAACACATGGAAAACAAACCACCCTTGAGTGTTGCACGCTCTTCGCCTATTTAGGGCAGCCATGTCCAGCAGTAGATTTGAATATGCATGACTATCCCAGCTACCCTTGCAGCACAAGTCCGTGTCTAGGCACCAGCCTCTTTTCAGAGACAGAATACGCATGCATCTCATTTAAATGTGTTACAGGCCCTGTCATACACAATAAATACAATATTTATTGGGTAAACAATGGAGAAATAACCCAAAAGTACAACACATGACAAGATGCTTCTCTAAGCACAGTTGAGGATGACTGCCATTAATAATAATTAGCCAAATAACGATTAAATAAGTACTCTGACATTTCAGTGGAAAGTTTATATGTAAGAATAATAGTGGTCTTATGCTGGAATAGTATTTATGAAGCTACAAAACTCAACAGGTTATCTCATGTGAAGCTATAGCTTGCCATTCTTTCAACATACAATAAAAAACATCACAATAACTTTAATATAAAATGACTTTGCTCAAATGTGTCATACAATAAAGGTTTTGCCAGCCTTGCCAGTTTTGTGCTGTGATAATTTCTGGTTTATTAAGGTCATGCCTTGATGAGTATGTCAGCATAGCAATTGACCCAACTCCCACTTGAGCGCTAAGCGATGATGCCTCTGCATGCAAGCGATGAGCTGACTTGAACAAAGCCAAGCCTGCACCTCGGAGCTGCAGTGCTTCTGCAGAGAGTCTGACTCCATTCCAAGCAACAAGTACTCGTGTAATATACTTCTTGTAAGCTGGGGAGCAGGAGACCTCCAGTTTACATCTTGGAGACTAGGTGCCACCATAGTGGATGTGAAGCTATCTCGCTTGCTCCCTGTGCTAGACTGGCTAATTAAATACTAAGGAAGGAATAAAATCTTAATGAGAAACACAAGCTTGCTGTGGTGTTTGGCACTGACCAGCTCCCTCTTATTAGGTGTACTTGCCCATATGTGCTTGGGTGAAGTGCCCATTAGAGCCTTCCCTAATGGATCTTCATCCGTGGCACTGAGATGCTAGCGGAATGTACATTTCGGCAATTTCCAAACTTGGCATACGAGCAGGTCTCGTTATGAAATTTCTTAGCCACAATAAATATTTTATGCAAATTAAAATTAAATTCTTTCCTTAGTTTAGGCAATTTCTCTTGTAAGTAGTGTATCTGTGAAGGAGATTACAACATTTGCTGGTTTGTTTATAATTTAATTTTTTATGTTGTGGCTGGCGGTGGGGAAAGACAGAACACCTGTGAGTGTTTATAATGTCCCATCTCCCTCACAGCTGCTCCTTTTCAAAACACCTCACTGGTGCAATAATTTCATAAAATTTCATGATTTACCATCTGGTAGACTGAGCTATAAGCACATGCAATAAGCATTTGTATGGCGCCGGTCCCAGAAAGGTACAATAACTGTATATTTTAACTTAATGGCTTTTCGGGGCATGCAAATTTCCACAGAGCAGATTGCAGAGATGCTACAATGTAAGTCTGGTCCCGTCTGTCTGCTTCTGTCTCTCCCTCTCGCTCTCTTCCACAATCCCTCCTATACAGTAGGCTACACGATCCCCCTATCAAGTGCTATAAAACATCCACAGCCCCTCTATTGCCTCTGCCTTTGACTGTGAAGCAGCCCATGTCAAAATCTAGATATCAAACTCGGGAGAATGAGAGACACAGTAGGAGGTACAAGCAGATTATTTTCCTTTTAGCATCTAATGTCTGTGCATTTGGGTAATTAAAATGATTACTACAACAATTACACCAAGTAATTAGAAACTAATTACACTGGCATTTTTTGTGATTACAGGAGCAGATGAAAATAGTGTTCAAAATTAAATTCATTGCATATTCATGGAAATGAAATTAAATAGTGTTGGGTGGATGAGATAATAGAAGCTCGGAGAATGGTTTTCTAAGGGCTTTGGAGAACTCTCTGTGCCTAATGCTCTGAACAGGCAGTTTAAATCAGTGATAATCTTTTAATGGCCTTAAAAGAAGTTCATATTTAGAGTACTGTCAAACGCACCAAGGGGTGTGATGTTTTTACTTCTTTACTTTTTTCTCTCCCCCTCTTCCTCTTTGGCTCTGGGAATGATTAAACCTTTCAGATGTACAGCACAATAGAAAACATTTAATCATGATCTTCTCAAATGAAGGAAGAAGCAAGACCCTTTATGGCTCCTTTATGTTGCTTCATGCACAATGATTAAATTAAATATCCACTCCTGAATTCATTTTTTCTCTCTCTTTGCACCATCTTCTTTCGCTGCGAGCCCTTCTTTTCTCTCTCTCTCTCTCTCTCCCCCTCCTACCTCCCATCTATCGACAATAGTCAGGGCTTTAGCTGCTGCCATGATCATGTAATGAGATTCTTCAGATTAAATAGATTTCCTGTTAAACTTGGGGCTTGGTAGATAGGGTGTCAGGAATGAATGGTTATTAACATTTAAATATATCACAGAATAAGAGAGAGCAGGATAGGAGTGAGTGAGAGGAGGGTGGAGGGAGAGAAAGAGAGACAGAGAGGGATGTGGGGGGGGGGGGGGGGAACAACAATATGAATTTTTCATTGTTATCGAGTATGGATTTTCCACCGCACCAGATTTCTGTAGGACCTGATGAAACCAAAGTAATTAGAGAGACACAAGCAGGGCACCTAACAGCCATTACAGGAACGAGACCTCATTGTTTATGGAGTAAAGCCAATACAGCTTCACTGGTTGGAAAAGTGGGGGGAAAAAAGCCCATTCTTGTTTTTCCTGATCTCCTGTGTCAGCGCTGTAGAGTATTGCACAATATTACCAAGTGAAATGTCTCTGACTGGCCTTCCTGTGAAGGGACCTGTGATGAAATTGATGGTCTTGTGATTTATCTTGTCGTGCCACTTTTTTCCCCCCCTATTTCAATATTCCTCAAAGACAGGATGAACCTGTAAAAGTTAGCCATTGCGCTTGAGTTTCAAAGGGCGACAATGATGGACAATGACAGCATTTGTCTTTTTTAATACCTTAGCAGATCGCTAGTAGATGTTATTACAGCTATACGGAGCATGGGTAAAATTGAGCGCCGCCACAGAGGTCGCAGGTCATTATGCGTTAATCACAAGTGGTACTGCGGTGGCTGATTAAGTGAGAGAATGCTGAAGATTGAGTAGTGCTGGCAATATGTTTCTTGACAACAGTTAAAATAAAGGAAAAAAGAAAAGTATACTCCTTTATATTCACTTGACTTACCAAGAGATGAAAAATGATGAGAAGCAGATTGAGGATCAGAATGTATTTTTTTGTGTTTGGATGGTTGTTTATTATCCTTTTCCCAGTGTAGCTGTGTCTTTTTGATTAGTTGTAAGTATTTAGTGCTTAGATTAATTATCGCCACAGCGTTTTAAGACTCATGCCTCCCATTTCGGTGAAATTAAAGCACTTTTATTCAAAAATTAAGTGGCAACAATTAATAGAAATTTTTAATTCTGCTCATTGATAAGGTTTAAAGGACCACACTGATGCTATCTACAGTACTGTGTCTTTGTATTTTTGTTTTTCAAATGAAATATCGGCTTTAGCCCATTTCCCAATCTGTCATCTTCACGCAGCCCCTTGTGAAATATTCTCACAGATGGTACAAAATGCTATGCTTATACAATATTTCTATCCTAAAGGACAGATTTTTCCATAAGCCGGGCACATCAACGACAGGACAGGTGTGCTATTTACATAACACTGTGACTTGTCACCAAGCAGCCTCTGTAAGTAAATGTCACATATCCACTTTCACTTGAAGTCGAGTCCCAACTGACATCCATCAAAATTTAGTTTGGTCCAGGGTGTGCCTGCTACCACTGACACTTCATACTTAGTAATTAGCAGGTTCAGTCTTTGATCCAGGGTGGTCGAAATTAAATGTTTTCTCTCATCTGTCATCGCCTGGATCTCTTGAATCCATTTTAGCTATGCAGCGAGAGACGGAGACAGAATACAGTGCAGAGCCAAAGCCCTGCTGAATGTGTGAAAGCAACAATAACAGTTGGAAAATCAGGCTATTCGTCTGACCCAGTGTGTTGTAAAAATGCAGAACTGGTAACCCTTCCCTGGTAACATCCAGATAAGACAATACATAATTGTTCTTCCTAGCAAACAAAGACATATGGTGAGGCTTAATAAGAATAAGAAATATATATAAAAATATATATATTTTATAATATATATAAAATAAGAAATATATATGTTATGTCAGCGACAGAATGTAAATATTACCTGCTTTGTTTTGGGACTTAACTTACTGGTAGGTGAATACTAATTGGGGACGTGTGAGTTTCATCAACATCATTCCTTTGTTGAAAAGCATAGAAATCCTAGTTACAGTGGGATGTCTATTAAAGGTAATGCATTGTTTTTGTAACAGATATTTGATTTTCTGGGTTGTATTTGCGGTTCCTGTGTATTTCCTCCTTTGTGTTCTTTAGTGTTAGGTTTTTGCCAGTGTCCACTTTGCTTCTTCGCTGTTTCTCGATTGTTTTGTGTTTTATATCCGCGATTCCTCTTTTTGGTTACTTGCTGTTTTATTCTGAACTTACTAATCTTGTGTGTCTTTGTGTCCTCCCTTTTTGCTTGTCCCTCGCTGGTTTCCCACCAATGTCCTGTTTTCCAGCTAGTTTTCTGTGTATTTATAGTTTTGTCTCTCCTGCTTTAGTTGTTAGTTTATCTTTGTTCCCAGCCTCTATTCACCCGACTGTAGTTTTTCCTCTTACTCTGCTTATCTCCTTTCATTTCTGTGCAGTTCTCTAACTTTTGGTTATGCTCTTTTTTTTTTTTATTCACTTATTGTATTTTCCTTAATGGGATTATTTTCTGGTGGGTTTCATTGAAACTCACTTTTACTTCTTACCAGCATGTGGGTTTAAATCTTTTAATAAATACACATAACAGACACATCACATCAACACATCACTTTAAAATTAATGTTTTGTTATTGTTATTATTATTTTTTAGATCTTTTTATAGTATAATATTGTATATGGATGTTGGATTACTCCCCTTTGAAATATTTGTATTGAATCCTGAGGTAAAAAAAAAATCTGATATTTAGACAAAACTAACATGAGCAATGGCACTAAATCTAAACTACATATTAATTATTTTGTAGGCATCAATATTTCTTGTTTAAATTTTCTGATGGGAGTCATAGCGACAAAGCTGCAGAATTAAGCCGTTTTTGCTGTTCTGAGCTATGGACTGTTGTCAGAAACTCTTGAATTATCAAACAAACAAGACAAGAGGGCTGGCTTGCTTTCCCTGGAGTTCACCGGACTACAAGTCATCCTTCATGCTGGACCAGCCTGACTCTGTGAATGTGGAAGCAGGTGTGGTGGCAGGACAGTGGAAATCCCCTCTCCGGCTTTGCCTTCACCGTTGCCCACTTGTTAATGACTGGGCTGTGGGAAGCTAGTCCTTTGTGTATGCTGTTATAAAGCACTGAAAGCCTCCAGGATGGCAGCAAGCTCACTCCTTGGCCCCGAGGCACTCTGTGGAGAATAAGACACACCTCATGCTTTGTTTTCCTGCTCAATGGGATCCCACACCAGAGGAAAGCCAGACTATAAAAGGAGCAGTGTCTCAGTTCCTTTCCACAAATGTGTACCTCTGTTTACATCTTAAAGGTAAAGAAACCTATTTCTCTATGCACTCACATGAAATAAATAAAGGACAAAAAAGTTACTTAAAACTTTAAAATTAATTCTTTGTTCTTTCTTTCTGTATCTTTAGATTGGTCCTAACAAGAAACAATATTACAATAGATCTGCAGTTGTTACGGTTTTTCACAGAAATCCAAGAAAGGTGGGGACTATGGACTGCAGTCTCATCATGCACACAATATACATTCATTTTAAGATCTGTCCATCAATCTGTATATCTGTTTGTGCTGCTTATCCAGGTCCGGGTCACAGGCTAAGCATACCAGACCTCCCTCTCCCAGGAACCTCCTAGCTATTCTGGTGCAACAGGCAGTCCCAACCAACCAAAAAATATAATCTCTCCAGCGTATTCTGGGTATCTCCCAGGGTCTCCACCCAGCAGTAGTAACCCAAAACATCTTACTTACAAATGCCACGATACCAACACGTTAACAGTCAGTATCAATACCAACAGGATTACATGATTCTGGATACCCAATTTGATACCACAGAATAAGAAAAAAAAAAAGATGAACCCATGTACTTTAAACATAAATTATTTATTAAAAAGGTCTTTTAAATTACTGTCTTGTGACCATTTATTTAAAATATTAGCATTATATTCTGTTGACAGGATGTTAGAAGGGTTGCTGATTATCTTACAGATTTACTATGAGGTATAACATTAGTTATAGCACATTAGCTTAAGCATTTATTTATTATTAGCCATTGCAAATATTTTAGCCTATGAAACATATCTGATTTCACAACAGCAATGCCAACTAACGTAACGTGTTTCAGGATAGCAATCCAAAGTAATCTCTTACTGCCTTTTTGGTAGTAATAAAAAATAAAATAAAAAAATAAATACGTTTTCTGAATTTTGGTTTTAAAAAAACATCGTAACTATTGGTTTGGTTGGAATTCATACCTACAGTAGAATCACTGGGAGGCATTTTTAAGCTGGTGGAACTCCTCATCCTACTCCAAGGTAAGATTTTTTTTTTTTAGCTCCTATGGCGTCAAGTTGCTTATCCAGCATCATGTATCTCTACTGTTATTGGTGCAGACTACTAAATTCCTGGTATGTTGAGATCCCACTCCTAGGTAAGATGGGTACTCTTGGCATCCGTACTTAGGAGACACAGAGGAGGCATCTTAAATGCTAAAGCTACCTCAACCATTGAACTCCCCACCCATATCTCAGGGAGAACCCAGACGCCCTCTGGAGGAAGCTCATTTATGCTACTTGATGGCTCATGGCCATAGGATGACAGATCGATCATTAAATCAACAGCTAAGTTCTATTTAAGTTCTATCTTAAAATTAAGCAAATATTTTTATCTTTGGGAAATATCTGCATCAAATAATGATGTAAAAACTTAATATGAAGCTTCTACCAGCAACTATCTATGCTAGCATAGCACAGAAATGAGAAACAGTTAGCTTGTCCCAAATCCAACTATCAGCACTGTTAAAGAAAATAAAGTTCTATTTTGTCTGATTACACACAAAAAAGTGGGCAAAACAATCTGTTTAAGGGGCACTATGCTGCTGTTTGCCTCGTTACATTAAACTGTAGTTTATACATTAAACTACATTATTGTAATTGTAGGTGACCACTGGACAGAAACCAGATGCTGAAGACATAAAGCAACTTAGTTTTGCATACAAACTGAAAATTAGAAACGCCAGTTAAGTGTTACACTTTTTTCTGGGTTGTGCCTCATATACTCAAAAAGTTTTTGCCTGTCTAAAGGGAAGCTTATTACTTGCTTATTAGCACTGTTTGCTCACTGGGGGGGATGTGAACAAGTTATTATATTTGGAAAACTTATCTTTAGATATCATCACTCGCCAATACAAAATAAGTCAAATTAGAGCTAGGCTTGGAACCCAATAACAAAACTGTACAATATAATGCTCACTGATGTTTACATTGTTTGGCACAGATTCATATAAAGTGTGATATCATAGGATTTTCAATCAGTGTGTCCCTTTCGAGCGTTCTCATTTTTTGCAGATCAATAGCAGCTTCTGTTCAACTTCAGCTCTGCCTTGCTTTGAAACCCTCCTGTTTTTCCATCATATGCAATCATTCCAGAGTTTATTCAATTTATATTTAGGCTCTCAGAATTACAGCCATACATTCATTTGACATTGTTATCAATATTTATCACATTTAGTGTGCAAACATACAGGATTTCACTGGTCAGTTACAGAGACAATAAGACTGCAGACCTAGAACTCATAATATTTTGGTTCCAATTACTATTGATTTTACAATTGGTTTGCAGCAGGATGTTGTTTTATTACTAATATATTTAATGTGCAAATCAATATGAACACTTGCTCGGCTCATTCTTAGGAAGGATATACAATCAAAGATACGGACTTCAAACAGCTGCGGACACTTTCTGATCCTTCCAGTAAACGACTGCAGCAGACAGTTAGATGCTGTTGCATTGAGTAAAAATACAAGCGTTTAACCGTTGCCTTATATATTAAAGAAAAAAAAAACACTTCAGCAAACCATTAACCTCACACTATACACAAAGAAGGTAAAAGGTTGGTAAGTTGTCACATTTTTAAAAGCATTGTGACTCTATTGGCTCGGAGCAGGGGCTAACAGAGAGCCAGCGGTGGGGTTTATCTCAACAAAAGACCGTCAAATGTAAGTGCAATTACTGCCAGAAGCAATAAAACAGGCTCTGCATTCCAGAACCACAGCGAGAGGGCACCTACGATCCTGAGAGCTCCCCCCGGCCTTCCCGTGTGGGCCTCAGATTGAGTGATGATAGCACAACATGATAGAGTAAGGCATAGAGAACCAGACCGTGTGGAGTACATTTATAATTTGTAATTGATAATGTAATAAAGGCTGCAAATAGGCTCAGAGTGTAGTTTCGCTGTTTGCAGCGACTGGCAACATGGGTTCATTCTGCCAAAATTACTAGCATTTCTCTCTCTATTTCACTGCTTTCTGTCAGTTTGCTCTTTATCACAGACCACGTCTACCTCTTTTTTCGCTCCGCGGACTGTGTGACATGGAATTGACATGTAGGTTCGCAGGCAACATGATGCTATTGAGCTGTGATGTAAAGGTAGCTACCAGGCTTCCTAAATACATCCATGCTAGAGTGGGCATGGAGCAGGGGGAGCAGGCAGGCAGGCCTCACCGCTGGGTTTAGCTCAGCTGTAGGCCTGTTAGATCAAATGAACCGCTCCATGCTTCTACACCAGCAAGGTCAGGCTGGGGATCTGTAGTGGATGAGGTCATGTGACCGTGTGGGATTTGAGGCTGCTGAGATGGAAGTCAACATTTATGAAAGCTGACAATGATTAACCACGTAGGGATGTTTTCACATAAAACTGAAAATATGGACTTTCAAAGGGTCCACGGGAGTGACACAACGCAGGGCGCTGTTATGTAATTGGAGGCGTTCGGATAAGATGCCTGGGACATATAAATGATCGTCAGAAAAAGAGCAGCTGGGTGAGTGAGTGGCATACATGCCTGTGGACTCTACAGAGGCTGCTTGCTACTTGACAGTGTGTCTCACTAAACTGTTGAGGGTGGGGGTGCTGTTTGCAGGGCTCTAAAGTGAGACGGAGGTGCACACTGGTCAAAATGAAGGTAAAGTGGTAGCTTTGGCTGCACTCCTTCCCTAATGCCCTACGGCACCTCCACCATTAGCATTCCCCACTGCGACTTGAGTTCATAAGACTAATGGAGTTGCTACCTGGGGACATTAATTGTGCGTGACACCACTTGGGGGCTTTTGTGCACTCACACTAATATCACCGCGCCTGCCTGACAAAGCGCCCGAAAAGATTACAAACAAACCCCAAATAACTGCCAGTGTTTTGTTGCCGTTTGACAGGAGAGTATGTGTGATTTTGGTACGTGTGTGTACGTGCGGCGGGTCTGGGGGGTCGAGGAGGCTCGGGTTCACCTGCAGGATTGCCGTACGACCTGAGGAGTCAAGCGATACGTGTCTCACCCCGGTGTATGGATGACTTCATCACTGCAGGACGACTCCCAGCGACAGTGTTTCGCCTCATGTCAAATTTTTGACACATGCATGACATCATCCAATAAAAATGCAGTCCCGGTCCCCAAGAGTATCCTCAATCCACAGGGCACAACAGGCTGGGCTGTAATGGAGGAGATGTGAGAGGATGTACTTCTCTGCCTGTAAAAGTTAAAGCATATAAATGTACACTGAGCTATCACTTCATTAATGCGATCCATTATAGCAATGCTGTAATAAATCCTACTGCACCGCTGCAAAGTGACAAAGGTAAAGGTAATAGCCATGCTTAATTCTGGTTGACGCAGCATAAAGACATGTTTTGCTTTTGGCATTTGTTGGGTGTTTTTTCTGTAGTTTTAGACGGCATTGAAAGGTCACAACTTTGTCCATCTATGTTTACACCGAGAACAAAGCATTTAAAAAACCCAACTGCTGCAATGATCACATTAGATTACGGAGTTCTATTGTCATTGAGTGTCTACATGTAAAACTGAAATGTTGCAGATTTGCAGTATTCAGGACAGATTTTTTTGATTTTCTTTAAAACACACTCACAACAAGCTGTGTGTTAACCCTGCAACAGACTGAAGACCTGTCCAGGGTGTACCCGGCCTCTTGCCCTAAGACAGCTGGGATAGGCTGGGATGATCTGATATCGTCGTGTTGTTGTTGTTCCCAGATCATCATGAAAATGTTGTTCCAGGTTTAACATTGCAAGTGACCAATCGCATTGTTGTGACGTTATTCTTTTGCGCTCCAAGCCATTCCTGCATTTATGAAATTCCAATGTTGCAAGGACAATATCAATTCTGCTTACCGTTTATTAAAGGGTTAGGGTCAGGGTCCGTTGATCGGTGGACAGAGGCGGTTTCTCGCAGCTTAAGTACAGTTTTTTGTTTTACAGCGGTTTTCCCCGAAGTCGCAAAAGTATGACGTCACAACATTCTGATTGGTCACTTGCAATGTTGATCCTGGAACAACATTTAGGATGATGATCTGGGAACAACACAAACACGGCGATATCAGATCGTGCGATAGGCTGCGTGACCCTGAAAAATGAGAGGGAGAGAATGGATGGATGGCTTTAAAAACACTGGATATGAACAAGGTGTAAATTCTATATATGCAGAAAGACTGACAGGCATTGCAAACACTCAAATAGATAAAAGTTGGCTAAATTAGCTCTTTTTCCTCTAAGAATGCAATTCTGCTGCGTCTTTATTTCACATTGCAATTTATGTGTTTTTAACATCTAAAACTATTGAACTCTCAGTGTTGGATACAGTTGTTGAGTTTATGACACTTTGTTGTACTGTAAATCTAACTTCTGACAAACTCAGTGTTGCCACGTCGCAGTTGGGTGTTTTTCTGTAGTTGGTTTGGGACTAAAAGGCAAACTAAAGGCAGCTGAAACTGAACAAACTCACGGCGCATAAAAACAGAGTAGCAGGATAATTCACAGTAGTATTTACATGTAAGGCATTATTGGAAATGACTGTAACGCTGTTTATTAATTCTTCTTTACATATAGAAAAGCGTGAATGCAGCTGTCTGTAATCATCTGTTATCAAAGCTAAAACATAGAAGAGTGAGTTTAATTTTTTATCTTTACCCGACTTGCAGTTTTTTGAAACAAACGTGAAGCAAGAGATCTGAAGACTCCAAGTTATTAAGATATTCTTTCTAAGAAGTGTGACACATTCGTCGAATTGATTGTGAAGAAAGGGGTAAAGGGTGGTGGCCTCTCTCCAGAGAGTCAAACCAATTTACACTTCTATAATTACATTTGTATTTACACTAAGACAGTGAAAGTTTGATTTGTCGTTTCAGATCTATTTTCCTCACTGTCCGTTGTCTTCATAGAAAGCTGGAAAATCATTATCCGCTTTTGTCATAGCATGTACTAGCCAGCTACGATAAAGCAAGAGTCGTGTAATGAATGTCAAAGCTATTTCCATCAGATATTGTGAAATATGGGTTCAGAAGACCCATTCAAAGAGATAATATGATAATTTGATTTCTCAGATAGGCTGAACGGAAATGCCGTGTCTGGACATTTTGAAAAGCAGAATCCATTACTTGTTCTTAATTCACCCTGGCATAAATTAAAGGATTTCTGCAGGCCATTAACTCATCCATTAATACCCGGGGTCAAGATTATTGAAGCCCAGGTTAAGGCAATATGAAGGGCTATTTCTTGGAGATGTGTCACACAATGATTACAGTAGGGTTTTGAATTCTCTGCCATTAATTGTAAAATTATTCCCTCCTTTTGCTCCAGATAAACAGCAGGGAAAAAGATAATAGTCACACGGGTAGATAATCCTGTTGCAAAAAATTAATTTCCATTTCATTTGTTTTGTTATGTTTCAGGCAATTTCAGGGCAGCGGTTGATTGTTTCGGAGGATATGAAGTGTAAGAACAGGGGAAACTACTGAAAGGAGGTGTAAAATGAGGTTTGTGTCAGCACAAAATTGAAACCCGCTGAGCTATTTTTAATTTGGAGTGTTGGAGTGTATGATGAAGGTGGCCACAAACGCAGGGGAGTATGAACAGACAAAACCGGGGTGCATGTGCACAAATTGCCGTCCCGCATGTCACCACAGACATAATATATACTCGTCCTAATTTGTTTCACGTGTCCCTGCAGTGAAATGCAATAGTGACACAGTGTGCCTCTTACTCCAGTTTACCAAGAGTGGGTTTTTTCTTCTTCTGTTCATTCCAGTCCGTATAGCAAGCAGAGCTCTGTAGGAATAAGCTCTGTGCTCAGGTGTTCAGCAGCTCTCTACCAGTTTGGGACTTGTGTAAAAGAAGATGAAATTAAGGCAAATAAAAATCATATTAAAGAATATTACAGCCTAACAGCCATTAGTCTACAGCTTCCTGTCAGCTTTTGATGGATTCCTCACTTAGTTCAATGAGTGGTCTAATGACATTGATAAAATCACTTGCAAACAAAAAGAAAGCCAGAGCGTTCATCTAATGCACATATGACGCCGCAAACAAATTCACTTGAGACGTTTGCAGTTGTTTATGCTTTTTGAGTTTTTTTAATGCATTATTTACATGTGGAGAGATTATATTGCAAACGACCCACACAGAAGTAGAAATCTTGCACATTAAAGCAGCTTATATTTCCCCACTAACTCCCAGGGTCCTGAGCCACACGCTGACATACTAAGGGGAATTAATTTTACAAGCAGGGAGTTCCTCCTTATTGCTTCCTGCTAGTGCTAAGGCGTCTGGCTTCAAAAGTGATCCTGACATATACATGCACAATAGATGAGCTGTACGGATGCTCACAGCCCAGGAATACAAAGGCGGACCGGCAGCCAGCAGAGTCGAATGGACTGGAAATACTTCAGTATTCACTGACCTCTTTGCTATTTCATCCTCTCTAAACTATTTTTCTAGTTTGGGGAAAACACTTTCTATCACTGTCAGGTTGGGCGAGGATAAAAACTCTCTACTAGCGGATTAGCTGTCTGCTTGCTCTTGCCGCCGTACCGCAGCAATAAAACACAGGCTTGCACAGCTCCCTTACCTTTAGTTTGAAAGCTGAAATGGGAATTGGATTTATTTTGTTTCATAATTTTAGTAGACAGTGACTCCCACTGTGATAGAATATCAAATTGTGACCATACGGATTTACAGTGGTAGTTTAACAAAAAAAATGATTGTCCAAAAGTAGCTCGTAACCTCGCCTCCCTTTTCCAGTAGACACATTCATGTGACGTGAACCTTGTTTGTCTTAAATAGTTGAAACGTGCAAACACGATGGCATATTTCACCGCACCCTGCACTGTGACAGTGTAAAAAGATATGAAACCATTCAATCTATTTAATTAAGACAGCTTAGTAGTGGCACCCAGTTGCAGGGTGTTTAAGCTAATTACAGTATTAATTACAACATTAATTAAATGACATAATTGCCTTTCAAAACAATGACTCCTGTATCCCCGGTAAGGTAAAGGGTTAATTTACTGTGGAAGCAGGCATGCATTATTTACATGCTTGGTTGAATAATACATTTAAGAAGTGGGCTTATAAATTTACTGGCACAAAGAAAAGCAAAGCTTAGCAGCTAAGCAAGGCTGATTTAAATATCTGTCTTAAATGAATATTTCTTTGAGTTATGGTCACACCACAGAGGGGTAAATCTCTTCAGCTGGTATCTGTGGAGACTCACGGGAATAAACTTCACTGTGTAAAGAAATCAAATGTGTAATTTCATTATTCGCAGCACTGTATGCAGATGTTGGATGATAAATTTAAATATTTGCAAATGTAAACACAGATATAACTTCTGTCAGTTTTCTCAGTGCATTCAGATCCATATCTGGATTCTCTGTCAAGAATTTCCACCCAGCAAATCGCAGCAACGGTGTTTAATAGAGTTTAACATGAAAGCTATTTATGCATTTTATATTTGGGATTTTACGTATAATGGAGAGTGGGTGTTTTTTTACATATATGTCATTGGGGAAAAAAAGCAGGAGCAAGCTTTACAAAGAAGAAATAAACACATAGACAAAAAAACAGACTAAGGAGTAAAAGGTAGAGCTGTGAAGGTACCATGCTGAGCTAAAAACACTTTCAATTTCCATGAAGCAGACATATGAAGAAAAAAAATTACATCTCAGTCTGACGAGTGACTAATCAAGGCAAGCGAAATGGTGCTGCAATAAATTACTCCACTGTGAAATAAACCACACAAACAGACTGATGATAATAAATGTAAATTATTTCTGGGGAGAAATTTTCCTGGTACATGAGTAATATGAACCATCAGGAAGGAGTCTTCCTTAACATTAATTACAGAAAATGACAAGTGAGCTGACAAGTAGGAAGGCTCATTATCTGAAAACATATTCACAACTTCGCAATTTGCACAAGATGGACTCCAGCTAAATTAATCTCCTTTCTTTGCATGAGCCCCTTCTAATTTTCATGTTATTAACAGGTTTGCAGTATCACTCAGTGCTTGTCACCCTAATCAGGTTTTTCGGCGTGTTCGGGAAACCGTGGTGTCATTTGAAAAGGATCAGGCCTCATAATGTGCTCTCCATCACGCGTCTGAATCTACAAGGTTGCTTTTAATAAGGTTCCTTAATCATTTCTCCTTTTTTGCTCAACTTTTGGCCTGGTTGGCTTCTATTATCACTCTTTTCGTGGAGAGGCGCCATTAAAAGAAGAGCTGGCTTATCTGAGAACAAGAAGCACGGAAAAGAAATTTGTCGGGTCGTTACGTGATAGACATTTCACGTGACCTTTCAAAACCAACACGTAGGATTGCAAAATGTTTGACGCTAAGCTAATTTAAATGTTTAGTAAAGGTGCAATTTTAAAAGATGCAACAGCGACTGGGTTAATTATTTAAAATGAGAAGCAGCAAACCAAAAATATGTTTTTAGATTTGCAAATATGGTTCTCACAATACAACAAAAATATTAAAAAATTAGACCAAAATCATGAGTAGTTTGTTTTTACTGAATATTCCTTTGCAGTACTTATCAGCTGTTTAAAAAAAGATCTTGGGGGAAAAAAAGTACTTTAATAATTGAAAGCAACAATATTATCAAGGAAAACAACACGTCCAGCTGCCATTGGGAAATCCTGATTAGAAATGATGTTTGTACATTACTGATTTTCTAAAACAACTGCATGTGTTTGTTTTTCTATCTCCTTACTTAACATGTGTGACTATATGATGTGTAGCTTGATTACATACTGGCTTACTCTGGAGTGCCAAAACCTAACCATAAAATCACTGAAGTTTGTTCAAACTATCGCTGCCAGTAACTACATTTTCCAGGAATCAGTGTTTCCATCACGCATGAGAGCTAAAAATGTCCCTCAGTTTCTAGTCTGCTAGTCCTGTATACATACTGATGAGTGGTAGATAAAAAGGGAAAAAGACTTTTGCTTAAACCTGTCCATACATACATACATGGATGTACTGTCAGTGATTATTTTTTAAAGATGAAACATAGCTAGAAAAACTAAACTAAAATAACACTAACAAGCATAGGAAGTCAGTCTATAGATATTCTGCTAATTGGCACGTGACCTCATGTGGCCCAGCGTTTAGTGCGTGCAGCCCTTCTTCGTTGATTGGTATTTTCTCTCTTCCTATATTGAAGTTGTCTGGATGTTGTAATAGTAATACAGCTGCTGTTCAGCACAAAGTAGAAACATGCAAATAGCATTAATGATGATGCTGCAGGTGAGCTTTACTAAATATATTTCATACCGATCGTGCTGCCTCCTGAAACAAGATGCAGTGTCAGTGAATTCGCTCTTAGGATTTGTATTATGAAGTGAAATCTACGTTAAAATTGTTTCTGCTATTGAAATGTTCCAATCATCCATTGTTCCAAAATCAATCCTATTAATAAATCAATCAATCCAATTCTAACACTGCTTATCCATCTAATTTCATTACACACGGCACACCAGCAACTGTAACGGTAAGTCATTTAAGTAATGGTGCGACTCTTGTCTTGTTTGAATGAATAAATCAAAGCAAATGTAAGGTGTTTGCGTGATCTGAAAAGTCGCTGTGTTACACACCCGGTTTAATTCACAGGTAACCTCATGATAGCTGAAGCAGAAATGCAACATGTCATGCAAAATTAGTTCAGAGAGAATAAGTTTCAGAGGGAAGCAAAATGTTATGAGGGAGTCCATAATGGCAGAGGCAGCTTTATCTGTGCTGCTCTCTCTCACACACACACACTCTAATTACATTTCACAGATTGTACAACAATAGCTGCTGGTAACCTTTAGTGGATGGGCTTTTCAATAATGCAAAGTACACATTTTCATATCTATTTTTCCCACTGTGCTTCCCATTTATTAATTTGCTGAACACAATAAAACAAAGGCTCAACGTAATGTGCTCCTTTGCTCGAAAGGCACCCAACAAGATAAAAACACAAAGCCATCTCTCCATAATGAAGAATGGGCTTGCATGCAAACCAGCAGGGTAATGTCTTATGTTTCCAATTTAGAAGGCCATTTGGCTAGTAACCACAAAATAGGACCTTTTGTTTCTCAAACTTTTTTTTTGTGTGCGCGTTTAACCATTCAAAATAATTTATAGCCATGCCACAATTTAAATTGTAACCCCAAAATAAAACACTGCATTATTCGCAGATAACACTGGAGCAGAAATCTGAAAACAAATACCGGCTCTTGCAAATGTACAGTAACATGCATTGCTAATTATTTGCTGACATGTTCCTGGAGAGTTAAAGAGATGACTGTGTTTAACCAAACATTTACTGAAGGCAGAGACACAACAATCAGATGATCCTATGAGGAAGTACTGGGCAAGAGTGGGAAGGAAAAACTCCCTTTTAACAGGAAAAAAAAACCTCTGGAAGAAAGAGGGTCATGGAAGGGTGGCCATGTTATAAAACAAACTACTCTAACTGAGCACTCAAAAGGCTTCATCCACCCCAAACACATTCACACAAGCCCTTTGTTGAACATTTACACACTTACTCATTCACACGTCACCAACGGATGCATCAGGGGCCGAATCACTAAAGAAGCATCCTTCTCCCAGCCTTGGAAAACCAACCAGCTCTACCTCCAGAGCCACAGTCAGATCATTTGCTACAAGCAACTATGAAAGAAGGGGAAAAAAGAAAAAGGCAAGGATAAGGATAGAGGACTGAACACACACTATGGGAGAAAAGTGTGTGTGTTGACTCCCGTCAAAAAGCTAATACATTCAGATGAAAGGTGTGGTAATAAAAACACAAAATCCAAAAAAATGTTTTCTATAATTGAAAGATCTTCTGCCTCCAGACCCACTCTTCTTCTCCTCCACCAAGATATTTTATTTCAGAAACTGTCATTTACTTGCGTCAGATATAAGACGATCAGTTATCATCAGTTCACGTAGGAAAAAAAAAAAAATAGCTGTACCTAAGGATTAATGCAAACAGTCATTCAGCTGGCGTGCGGTTACATTTATAAATCTCAGTGAAGAAAAACTGTTTTGTGGCCCTTGTTCTACCAGTTTGCCTCATAACACAAATAACATGTTCCTTTGATCCAAATCAACTATGGCAGCTGCTACAAGGGATTTTTAATTGAATGATTATTGTATTAAATAGTTGCTTTTAATGGAGCGTGCACCTCTGCAATTATTTCCGCTTTAAGAAGCTGAACCCTGGGCAGGTCTTTACTGCCACGGGCGCTTGGTTTGCTTCCAAATGAGTGGTCACTGTTGGTGTGGAGTCAGCCTTTCACCTGCAAAAGAAACATACAGAAGACTAGACTAATAAGCCTGAGAAATGTAACCCTCTACGACAAACCATATTTTTGGTGATTACACTGTACCGTAATTAGATTTTTTCATTTATTTACTTATTTTGTAACCCAAAACACCTCAGTGTTCGGTTAAATAATGAGCAGCAGAGGGTTTGACCTTTGACCTGGGGGTGGTGCAATCCTATCTGGTGCCAAATCTGCATAAGATGCAGTGCTAGCTACAGCTAATACTAATATTATATTTGTGCCCATTTAAATTGAAAAAAGAATATTTAAAAAAAAATGTGCATGTTCAAGAAAATCTGAAGAATTATTTATATAATTTGTTTGTTTAAAGAAAAATTCAGAATGAATTTGTTTACTAAAACAGCCCTTCTTGGTTTGTTGCCTCAGCGCAACATTGTGCAGTTAGATCGTGGTGCTACGTGGCAAGCAGTGGTTCTAAATTCTGGTCCTTAGGACTGCATGTTTTAAGATTTTAGATGCTTTCCCCCTCCAAAAAACCTGATTCAAATGATCGATCTGTTATCAGCCAGTTGCAGCACATAATACCGAGTTGGTCATTTGAGTCAGGTGTGCTGGAGCAGGGATTGGGATCACTTTTTGAGAGCACTGAGTGATGGAATTGTAAGCAATCAAATCATTCACTAAAATTAGCATTTTATGGGAGGAAAGGATTTGATTGGCCAGTTAGAGTCATAAGGTAGTAAAGGCAGTGAACTGGATGAGAGTGACAGGAAGTAAGAGAGGATCCCAGAATCTGGTCTGAGGAACAGTTAGAAGACCAGGGCTCAGTTAAGGGCTGTAGATATGTGATGTGTGTGGATAAGCAATAATGTGCGCTGTGCGCATTCAAATGATAATGATGATGATGATGATGATGATGTGTGTGTGTGTGTGGGGGGGGGGGGGGGGGGGGGGGCTTTGTGGAGAGAAGACTTTATGAGGAGAGATGTAAGGTACCAGGATATAATTGTATTCAAAAAGTCATAAAGTTCCACACAGAGTAGTTAGACACATTCAGACACATACAAACATTACCCGTGCATCAGCACAGGTACAGACACACATAAAACACTTAGTTATTTGTGATTTGTCACAAATATAAGAAGGTAATTAATACATTTCATATAAATCATGATTGAAAGGTTGGTGGTTCGATCCCTAGCTGCTCCAGGCTGTATCCCAAAGTAACCTTGGGCAAGATACTGAACCCTAGTTGCTCCCAGTGCATTCATCAGAGTGTGAATGCCTGTGTGAATGTCAGAAAAGAAGCACTTACATATAGAAAAGGTGCTTGTATGAATGTGTGTGTGTGGGTGAGGCATGGATGAGACATGTTGTGGAAAAACTTTGAGTGCTCAAGTAGAAAAGCGCTATAGAAAGTGCATTTACCAGTTATGTAGCAGCATGAAACACTTACATGAAAATCACTTTGATGTTTGTTAAAATAAAAATGAAAATTTTGAATGAATTAGTTGTTTTTCTCATAAATTTACAAAATGAGTATATACAAAAAACTGTGACATTGTAGTACCCTTATTGCGCATTGTTCCATTGAGGTAAGGAGGGGGGGGGGGGGCGCTAATTTATTAATTCATATATAAAGAAGAAGCCCCCACCCCCCATAAAGTAGGGTGAAACATTTCTTTCTCTGAAAAACTAAAATTCATGCCATAGAGGGTTAACTAAATATTTAAAAATACACGTACTGTGTAAACACAGCACAAATCCTTGGCTGTGACTTGAACCTGGCAGCGAGAGATTCACAGCACAGAAGGCCCTTTGAAGTTATGTGACTGCTTTGCAAGTATAAAAAAAGAAGTCTAATAACTACTAATAGAACAAATCTGAATAACTTCCTTAATCCTGTGATATTTTTCTCTGATAGGATCAATATTTGCCAGAACAATTCCCTTATCTACACAGTGTGATGAAATATTGAATGTATGAAAGAGGTGATAATGTTAGTCATAGTCTTCTTCTAAAGCCAAGCACGATCCCAGATTATGGGATCATTTATGAAAGATTCTGCTGTTGTCTGCGGAGATATTTTCTCTGACATCAGAAAGACGGAAAGCCCACATGATCAAACATAGGAAAAATACACTACTGCAAATGCATTAAAGGAGGATTCGGTGCTAAATTCTCTTCATTTTGACTGCTAGACTGAGAAATATAAAAACCCGTGCAAATGTTTCAATTCCTCAATATGAGAAAAACAACAATTGCGGCAACATCTCAATCAAAGAAAGGAGCCTTTGAATGAAATTATCAAGTAAGAAAGCTTTTGTATATTATATGCACAATAAATCAGACTGTATAAAAGCCATTCATGTTATGTTGTCACGTTTTTCGGGTTAAAATGCTTTAACTTGTGCTCTAATCCAACAGCTGATACATTTCTCTGTCAAAATGTCCTGGCAATTTTCTTGGCATTTCGCTGCTGCCAAATCATGTGAGTGCTAAAGACATGTAAGTAACACATTGCAAAGAAGTAACAACTACCGTGGACAATGCATTCATGACTAGATGTGCGTCTAGAGCTTGAAAAGATAATAATGTCTTAAGAACATAACGTATACCCCACTCATGATAGGTGGTTTTTGTATTTGTTTGCAGTTTGCATTCAGTAACTAATGTGTTTCCACTTAGTTTTCACAACTGCTTAAAAAGGAAAATATCTGAGCATACACCAAATATTCCAACTCATAGTTTGCCAATTTTAAAATACAGTTTTATTAAATTAATGAATGCAAAAATGTTGTTGTTTTGGAAATTCTCCTTTTTGTTGTTTTTACTTCCGCCACACTGAAGTCATTAAAACCACAGCCGCAAGTTAAACAAAAGGGACTTGTGCAAATCAGGGAGTTTTGGGTTGACTCCATTACCCATTCTTTATACTGAGTTAAGCTAGAATTAACTGTATGACAAGGAGTTTTCTAAAACAACCTACCCTGCTGTATTGGTATGTTATGGAAGCCCGTTTCCGCCACTGAAAAACAAAATTATCCATAACTCAAAATTTCGAGTTATTTTCTCAAAATTTTGACTTATTAACTCGAAATTTCAAGAAAAGTAACTAAAATTTTTGACTTATTAACTAAAATTTGAGAAAAGTAACTGCAATCAGTAATCTAGGTGAATGACGTCATTTCCTTGTTACCCGGAAGCTGAAGCCCTCAGCTACAAACGCTACAGCTAAGCTACGAGTATTCAAGCCAGTCATGAATGCACAAATTGAAGAGTACTTTCAGCGTGGCTTCACAAATGATGAAATCCTTGTGTTATTAGCTGAATCACATGACGTTACTATCAGCAAACATACTCTTGAAAGCCCCAATTTGTTGCGATCCTGTTTTGAGTGCACATTCCTCTGCGCCATATCCTGTCATTCACATAGACTGGCAGAGCTAACTCGAAATTTCGAGTTAATAAGTTGAAATTTCGAGAAAGATAACTCGAATTTTCGAGTTATGGATACTTTTTTTTTTAGTGGCGGAAATGGGCTTCCGTTGTATGTAGCTACATAACAGCCATCATACCCTCCAAATGCAGCTATGTAAACTCTTTCATAGTAGGCATTTTTTCAGTATGATTTGTTAGCTCAGCAGAGACAGACTTGTATATGAACACATAAATGGAAATCTGACAGTGGTGGAGAAGAAATCATTTGGAAACTACATGGATTCATGTGAACACAAAAGCGTACAAACCACATAAATGCTAAAAAAAAATACTCTAATGTTTACATTTTCACAATTATGGTCCTAGTATTTAAATCTCGTGTTCAAAGTGGCTGCTGGCTGTGTCTGTGGCCAGTGAAGTAGGAGCAACATTAAGTACAGACAATATTATTTCCTACCAAGTATCTTTAGGTCACACAGGACCCATTTCACATTTCACTGTCTTTGATTTAATAATGCACCCATGCTCTGGAAAATGAGGAACACGAGTGATCGCTTTCTTACTTTTCTCTGAAGTTAGCTTGTCATCGCTCTCTCCTCTCTTTAACAGCCATACCCAAACTTAAGTCCACCCTATTCCCACAGTCACTCTAAAATCCATCACCACACATCTCTGTCAACTCCGGAGAGACACAGAGTCGGGTGCACTGAGTTGTCCGTGCTCACCCAAGCACCAGTGGACCTCCGATGGGGAAATGCTTGGCTGCAGAGGAACCTGCACGAAATTAAATTCTTCACTTGGCTGACTGGGGTGACTCGTCCTGGTCTGCCGGCCTGTTCCTTCATTATTCCTGGGCTGATAACTGACTGAACGGGATGTCTTGTCTGTTTAATGCCAGCTCAGCTGCTTCATGGGAGGAACGGGCTTGTCACTCTCTGCTATAACACACTGTATTACCATCTCCACTTCATTTATTTGGCTCAGATTTTGTACGGCCGTCAAGCCACCCAAGCACCCACCCCCGCCCCCCTCTACCCCAAAAGACACTTGCAATTCTCCACTGCTCAACCTTCTGCATCTTTTAGGAAACTATTCAAAATAACCTGTCTAAAATTTTCATTAAAATGTCATTTAGATGTCAGCCCGATGACTTGGATTTGAAACAATAAAGGTGACTTTAATTGTAGTTCGTCATACCCCCATCTACTTCTCAATGAGCAGCGCTGGTCAGCAGATTCTTCTTACTATGTGCCTTTTATTAGTGGTTAAAAACACTATCTTTTAAAGATAAAAGCACAAAAACAAAGTAATAAGATTTACCCACTGACCGCAGCAAATACCCTATAAGCACACAGTTTGCTGACGCAGGGCCAGACAGGAAGCTTTGCTCCCCTGCATTTATGAGCATTGAGTTAAAGGTTTCTGCATGAGGGTACCGCATGATTGAATGTTGCGATATGGAAACACGGGCAGGCAGCCGCTGTCAAAGACACGGCTCGCACTTGACCCACCAACACTCAGCGGCTGGCCCCCACCACTTTAGAGTCTCTAGAAATGGCTTTTCTCGGCTAGCTTTGTGGCATTTGCAGAATTAAAATGAATATATCCTTTCCTAATGCACTGGTATGCAGTATACTAATCATAATTCATCGCCCTAATGTAGGCTTTTAAGTGCACATGCTAGTGTTGAGCCTTTAGTGCTCATAAAGGCAAATCAATGGCAAATACTATTGTCTTATTGGCACACAGTTGCTCAACATAGAGAATCAAACATAAGCTTGCTTCGGAGCAAAAGCATCTCAGAGAGGAGAGTAATGAGAGTTGGAAAAAAAGGAGAAACCACTATTTGGAAGTCATTAAACATCCACCGCCCACTCTTTTTGTGTAACCTCAAAGCCAATACCATTGTGGGACAAAATGCTTTCAAATGTGACAATTGATTGCTTTTTGGGTTAGTTGTTGGTTGATTTCATAATTGGTATAATTTTTCACAAGTACATGAGTGTCATGTCATGATAGGCTTTACAATCCTGGTAATGCAATGGCCTGTAGTTCAACCTTAAGATCAATAATGTATTAAAAACCGAGAGCTTATTGAAATAATAGAAGGATTTTCGCCAGGGAAGAAAGGCAAGGAAAGAAAAATGCACCAAAGAGAAGTGTTTGATTCCGAGCCAGGCCTTCATTGTGAAGTGCATTGTTTTTATGCCAATGATTTTACTCCAAGAAATAAAGGGACAGAGAAAGTCTTAGTGATGTGAAAACTCTGGGCTCGGTGGTATTGATGCAGAGGACAATGTGCATAAAGAAGCACTTGATATTTCAGAGCCCAGAAGAACTGTAAAACCAAAACTGTGAACACAAACTGTTCATTTTTTCTTATTTGGATAGCAGTCGGTGTGTTGATGAAGTAAACGATCCCAGACCGTTTTGCCTACACAGGTCATTATTTGCAGTACCTCATCAGTGTATAACATTTGGCAATCTGTGGTTCCCTGCTGCTATCTCTCTCTGTTGGATCTCCCTGTTTTGACAGTGTTTGAGAGAAGAACACTCTGTGAGGTGTCAGGTGAAGACTATATGTGACAGATTTGGAGGGGAAATCAAGAGAAGACAAACAGGCAGCTAAATGCCTGGGAAATATCTCAGCGCTCAGACAGAAGGCGATAAGTGCTGTTGACGTGGACATGACAAGCTAGCAACAGTAAACCTCAGGACACGCAGTCCCACCGGAGGCCTGGGAGTGGACACAGATCTCCATGACTGAATGCTGAATGCGCTTAACGGAAGAAAATTAACAAGAAGTGGGAAGCCCCCATAACCACACACACACATACACACACATCCAACGTCAAGCGCCTCTACCTTTCTACTGTAAGCTCTTTGATATTTCCCTGTTTCTCACTGACAGTCAGCTTTGGTTTTGATCAAAGTTTGATTTCTTGGGACATATCTGATACATACTATGAAAGCAACACAAGCACACATAGAGGTACAATGTATCTAAACTTTAACTGTTGCACAGCGGTATGCTGAACAGGGCAATGACAGGAATACATCGCTTTCCCACACTAGCAACAAATAAAAAGGTAAAACCATGCATTAGAAATCATACAGTGTGTAAAGTTTCTTCATACTGGTGTTGATTTCTTTTCAAACTGGTTGTGGCGGGTCGGTGTCAGTGTGTGACACTGACAGAGGAAAGGGAATACTGCGCTTTCATTTCGACTGCATCAGAAAACCTTGCTTTTCTGTCCTAAACACTGAGCAGCTCAGTACAGAATCTGTATCATGTAAAGGAAATTAAAATAAATCTATTTAGCAGACCAAATAAATATAAAAGAGACAAAAAAAATTCTAATTTTGCAGTTTGGTGTTATTTGTTGTGGTGAAAAGCAACCAATTTACTTAAATTGTGTACAGGCATTATTAGTATTTATGCATATTTTGTCTTCTCATTGGATTTTATTTTGTACCTCTACTTATTATACTAATTTTTGCTACATGGAGCTGAAATACAAAATTCTAATGCTCTGCACATTTAAAAATGTAAGTGTGTTTCCTGTGAACATGGCTAAATAAGAATAGAATAGAATAGAATAGCTCTTTACTGTCATTGTTACAAAAACAATGAAGGGCAGTTTGGCATCTCTCCGTGTGTGTGAAGTACACAATAGCATAACTATTTACACAATAACACAGACAAATTTACATTTACATTACATGCAATAAACTGCATGTGTGTTTTGTTTTGTTTTTCAAATTACTTTAATCCTAAATTGAAGAAACCTCTGCATTGAGGTTTTACACCTCTGAAAGCAAAAATGGTTCAGCAGTACTCTGTGTCAACTTAAAGGACTGGTGTTGTTATAAAAGCTCTGAAAATAGTCTCAAATAGAACTCAAAGTGAAGCAACCATAATGCTTACATCATTTTATCCACAGCCCAGAGCAATTATCTGGGCTTACTTATTATCAAAGTAAAAGAGCAGATTCCTTTCTGTGAGTTTAACCTATCACAAAGTAGTGAAAAAATACTCCATGCATGTACTTATTGTATGGCAGGTGATATCTTCTGCAATTGTTGTTGAACTTCAAGGATGGATATTCTAAATTATTTTAGGATATATATTTGTGTAGCATTGAATTGCTTCATATTTAGTACTTGTTTTATAAAAACAAGGTAACAGTACAAATAATTAAAAGTAACTAGTGAATCTGACTTGGGCAAATGTGGTGCATTATCTTCTCCTTCAATGCAATGTGATAAAAATGAAAATTCTAAACTGCCACATATGGTCGTGAAAGCAATATCTCTATATGACATGTTGCTATTAATAAGTATGGTAAGATTTGACACAATAAAATAAAGACTGTAAACAATAGACACAACCTGCCTAAAACAAGCTAACATGTTACACAGGTAGGGGAAGTGAAACGTGTTCTTTATCAATGTCCCCATATTTACAATTCTAATTTAATGCTAAAGCCACATGAAGCTCACAGGGTTTTATGGCAATAACTGTGTATTATTTTTACACCAACTCAATAGAAATCTGTGAAGCTGAAAGTATGTTCACAAAGTTTATCACTAAAGTACAGGAAACATGTGCAACAGTTTCAAAGTAGATGCAATGAAAAGCAAATACAGCAGCAGAGAAATCTATAAAGAAAAGAGACAAGATGACACTTTATGAACAGTTGGAGCAGAGGCCTGGTATCCAAATGAATTAAAAAATATCCACAAAAACCAACACTGATGTGACTACTTTAATTAGTGCTGTTATTTAAGTTGCAGTCAATTATTATGGTTTATTTTTAGCATAGCTTGATAGCAAGCGAGCTAGCTAGCCAGCGAGATAGATGGAATCAAAACACTTAGCTAAACATGCTAAGCCTCTGTGCTAAGAGAAGGCTGCTCCTTTAACAATAGTGAAAAGGAAACATTCCTTATAATGATTAAAGTCAGGGGTACCTGGGATACTTTTCTCCTTTTGCTCCAACTTCAGCCCTCCCGCTGTCTAAGATAAAGGAACTGCTGTATGGGTAAGGTTAGACCTAGCCTGCTTATTTTGTCAGCATTCTAGTGCCTTTTCAATAACACCGACATCACACAGCATCCACCTGAGATGACACTAGTCCAACCAAATGTATAATGCCTAAAAACTGATGCATGTCCTGGTTTGAAACGTCTGGCCAGAATTGCATCGTGAATCAAAATTGGGGTAAAACACTTGAATTACAGAGCACAACTGTGATGTTTTCCCTCCTGGACTGCCAGATCATGAATATATATTGCATTATGAAGATGTGATGACATTTAGAGCAATCACATTTAACCCTCTTCTCTTGTGCCTCTGTTTCTCCTCTCTCCACTAATGCATTTTGCAGCAAGGAATGCATCTTAAAAGATTCAGGGAGAAATGTCAGCCAAAGCAGACACTGCTTGAGAGCTAGGGTCATTTCAGACTGGTTTTCTGAATTCTAGAGAGCACACACACATGCACACACACAGATACACACACAAGGGTGCTCTATCCTTCACTATCTCGCCATCCTCACCCACTCTTTCGGGGTTTTTTTTCCTGTTTCACTCTGCCTCAGCCCCCTTCTCCTCTAAATATTTCTTTTGGTTTACCCTTGCCCGTGTGGCTGTGTTGGAGGTAGCAGAAACGCACTACCACGAGAGAGAGGCTTGACCAGTTGGGCGCTGTCTCCCACCTCATTACCAGATGCAAATGAAACTGGTACACATGTTTAATATTTAGTGGCAGCAGAAATGTCAGGCTGGCACAAGATGGAATTAAACAGCACTGTCAGCGCAAGTGAACTCAAGGCTTTCTCAGCTATTTCACTTCATATTGAGTTACTGTCACAATTTATTTCACAGCGGTGGGACGACTAGTGTGAAAATGTTCTGTGATGCCTTTAAGGATGGAAGGGGAATCAAGGAAGAAGTGTGAAGGGTATTGTTCTGATGAGGCTTTGTATTTATTTCTAAGCTCTGTGACAAAGCTTTTTTGTCTTAACAAAGCACTACTATTCTTCAAGATTTTATTTCTCCCCCTTCCTTTCTTTTAGATTATCATGGATGCGTTTCCGTTTCATTGGATAATATTTAGATTCAACACAAAAGTAAGAGCCGGCAAACTCAGTGTTGCTAAGAAAAGTATGCACACTGGACTGCTGAGCTGCAGACCTCCCAAGAGGGGAGAGTGCAATTTAACAAGTCCTGATGATCTATAATCATATCAAATATGTCATCCGGGCTACGCCATTAATTTGTGGAGGATTTAAAGCAATCTGGCTTTGACTTTTAACACGGAAGTCACATATAGAGAAAAATATCATATGTTCAAGAACAGTGGTCGAATGTGCTGTCTACGAAATGACGTCCGATTGGATTTTGCGCTCCTGTCACCACACGCAGTTGCATGTTATCAGACTCAGGGCTAAAGCAAGTTAATGTTCATTCTAATCAGCATGGCAGATAACACAGGGACCCATAGGGACCTAATTAAAGATACTGTACATGAGACGTTTATCTTTGCAGCACTGGCAAAAGTCCACGCATCAATTTATTCTGCAAAAAAGAGGCACAAGCCAGATTGCAGTATATGTTTAGTTGTTATTGAGTGTATAGCAAGAAATTTGGAATCTGAATTTTGTCTCATTAACAGGCCTTTGCGGGAGATGAGCAGGATGATGGCAAGTTTAGATTAAAGAGAAAGAGGGACCTTGGAAAAAGAGCAAAAAGTTGTATTTTTAATTAATTAAAGCATTACCGAGCTATATTGTATGACTGAATGGGAAATGAGAAAGTTTTGCTGTGGACAGGCAGTCAATGAACTCCCACTGCCTACTAAAAAAAAAAAGAAAAAAAGAGAAAAAATAGAAGCGTTTCATTATTCCAAGGTGAAGGCTTTAAAACAGCATTTTAAATGTTACCCCGCTGTTCAAGATCATGAAAACCTTTAATTTCATGCAAATGAACAGCAAGGAGCATGGAGCTTAATGTAAACGAATGCTTCTTTTGTACTGTTGTAGAAGTGAGCTGGAGAGAGAGAGAGGCCAGGAAGAAAATTCCCAAGGATTCTTTAATTGCTATCTGAAATTATGTAAATCCCTCTGCTAGGCTGAGTGCAATTATCCAGCGCCTCTCGCTGCCAGCTTTACTAATGTCTAACAAAATATCGGTGGCTGACATTTAGACGTGGTAATGCAAATGAGATTTAATTTTTCTTCCAAGACAAAGGGCAGTGGAAAGATCACACCATTTTATACAATAAAGGCTGGAAAAAAAGTAGGGTTTGCAAGATGACAAAAAATGTTGATCAAGAAATGAGCCAAGCATTGAAGACCATTTTATATTTCGTAGCGCCAAATAAGATTATTCTTTATATTCTGGACTATTAATCTATTTCTGTTGCCACGGCGAGGTATGCTGCGAGCAGCAGACATTTATTTAGGCACGGAATTAATTGCAGCGTGTGCCTCATTTTTAGTAATGATATGGGAAACCCTCCCAACTCCCAATTGTTAGAACACGTCCCTGCCATGGCTGTGATGTTGGACTGTTTGGGTCACGTTTTTCCATTTATCTCCCCAGGTACAAAGATGGATGTAGGCCAGGCACTGCAGCCTGGTGAGACTCCCCTGTGTGCAGCTCAGAACACCTGTCCCGCTGTGTCTTGGCACCTCCAGTCTTTACCAGGCCAAGGAGAAGCACCATGTCTTCCCCCAAGCCACCGTCTCCTGGGACCCAAAAGGAGCAAGTCGAGGTGGAACTTAGGGACCAGTGTTTACTGGGAGATCTGCCACCCAAAACTGCATTTCTTAACCAGAAATCAAATTACAAGCTGCTGACATGGTAGAAAACTGGCTATTAATATTTTAGTATGGATACTGTGTGCAAGATACCCCCAGCTGTGAGCACTCTCAGATGAAGGGGGGGAATACAACATTGTGATACACCAACAAGTACCTGTCTAGTGTGCTTCTACTGCACCAGCATATGACAACAAAGCTACTACTGAATGTTGTGGCAAAAAAATAAGCAGATTAATGATGCACAGTTGTAGTTTTTGCAGGTAGTGTCTTGTGATGCTGCTATGGGAGAAGCCTCAGTTGTAATAAAACATGATAATATGAAGGTTTGTTCCTTTATGGGTTAAAAAAACACTCATTTCTCAAGCCAAATAAGGGAGCTACAGTAAAGATTAGCTGCTTTTTTTAGCTTGCGAAAAGTTTTAGAGGTGCATGGATCTCACAGGATAGCAATTTAAGCTGCTAACTAACATGGTAAGAGCATTTTTTTTTCTCAAAATCATTTCAATTCAATACAAAATTTTTGTTTTTGCATCTTTTAATGCCAAGAATCCACTTTATAGAGTACTGAAAAATGTGTCAAACTTTGACATACAGATATTCTGATTTGCTAAATTGCTTTTAAATTGGCTGTTATCATCGGTCTGCGCCATATAGGGAACAAATCATCGCAGGTCACAAGAAATAGGCTTTGAAAATTCACCACACGGGACCTTTATTTTGTTTTGGAGATGGCCTGTCCCACAGAAAGCTTCATCGCGCATGCTAATGTCCTCTCTGGATCTGCAACTACTGCTAATGTGCTGCATTTGTAGGTATTTACTATTGTATCTAACCCCCACTGCACCTCTATCACCCTCCTTCTCCTGCTCATCTCTAGGATTCTAACCTCCATCTTCCCTGCCCCTCCACCACCCGTACATCCATCAGAGCGCTGTCATGGTAGAGGGGCTTCGATGCTCCTTCCTGATGCGGCCATCAAGGCCCTCCATCTAACACAAGCCGACACATCATAATAACAGTAAGAGGCCTTTCCTGTCCAGTGTCATGCTTGGAGAGATTAGTTCCCCTCCACAAAACCCAGGTAATTTGCTTTTGCTGAAACACATTTGTAGATCGTATTCTTTCAGGTTAACTAGTTCATGAGAAGAGATGAGACACTTGCTGCACAGTATTTGCTCCTTTATGCCATTACTCCTCTCTCACAGTCGCTTTAAGTACAAACCAAACAGCTTTTTGCTTTATAGTTTGAGTAGTTGAGTGCATGGATTCAGTCCTTCAGCAGTTAAAGGATTTTTTCTCTTTATTTTGGATACACACATATTGTACTCGAATGTTTAACTACATAGAAATCCAATCAATTTTATTAGAGAAGATTTCAATTTTACTGTAGAGAAGGAGACCACACAGGCACAAATTTACAGTCTTTTTGTTTTTGTTCTTTTTTACAAATGGCTTTATTTTCTTCTGACACAGACAAGTTAGAATATGTCACCGGCTTCATATAAATCCTTCTGAGGCTCTGATGTAAAGGCTGTCAAATAACAATTTTAGTCTGAGCTTTTAAAGATATATATATATATATATATATATATATATATATATATATACTTTCAACAGAAGTTTACTTTGAATATATTCTGTGACTAGGTCTTTTGAGCAAGACTTAATTTCCTCGGTTCTAATGTCTCTTTCATTCTTTATTAATCACTTGCACTAAATCCTCGCTGTGTATGAATGGGCTGTGCTCTGTGTCTTCTCACATTTGCTGCATGATCATATTTCATAAACACTGCATTTGAATTTTTATGTACAGAGTATGCAATATCCATGATAAACTGAATATGTAAATAGGTAACCTTTATTTATGAGTCCCTGCCAGAGTCGTACTCTTAAGTATTACTTTGGATGATAAGATGGATAGGCAAAAATGTTAGTTAGGGGAATTCTTGTGTGGCCGTGGAATGATTGATAATTAACAGGTTAATCTATACAGGCTGGAGGTTATATTTCAACCTGCTTTCATATATATATATTTTTAAATGTAGAATAAAATAGATGATGTGGGGTTTTTAAAAAAAGAATTCAAATCACTGGCAAAAATACAACTTTTAATAATTCCTTTAAAAAGAGACAAAAAAGATGTGTTTTTATGCTGCTTACTTACTTCTATTAGGATGTATAACACTGCTGTACTGAGCCGAGAATATCTACTAATTTACTTGAATGAATTACCCGGGGAAGTACCTAAAACTAGTCTGGTCTGTATCTTTTAGTCACACATTTAATCCCAATGCTACATTCCATTACATTTCCAGGCTGTAAGTGCCTTGGAATTACCCATCACATCCTGAAGGATTCCTTTTTGTTATTGTTTAGAGAGTGGTTAGCATGCCGAGGATGCTCCAAATGCGATTTTACATCCACTTATGGAAATCCATTGTTCCTTGAACATTTCCACATACAAACCAATATATGCTTTTCTGAGAGGTCTAAGACCTCAATTACATCAAAGGCAGTTTGTCCTGCTGCTGGGCTGCCTGTTAAAGGGCTTAAACAACTGTGTCAATGCTACCCCCTTGTGACCGCACTGCAGCAGAAGAATTTCTTCGCAGCAGCCTTTCAGTGCAAGAAATATGGTTGAATTCAACAAAACAGGAATGCAATGAAAAAGCAATATTTTCACTCTGTATCAAATATCTTGAAGGACTTTGGCTCTAAAATACAAATAGTTTCTGCAACACTGCAACATTTTTGCCCATTGTCGTGCACGGATAATTCTATCTAACACACCTATGTTACAATAGAGCCTGTGTGTATGCCTTGTTTTGAAGGGCAATTGTCTGACATCTTCATCGCTGTTTGAACTGTGAAGCAGTGAATAATAAAGATTAAAAGAAAGTGTGAGAGGTGTTATTTGCACAATAGGAATTGAAATGTGTCATCGCGTCACCCGTTGCATTTGTAGCTCCTAGATCTCTTTCATTAAAACCAAAGACGTCTAGAAAGTTGCTATGATGACGTGCAGACAGATGTGCATGTCAGAGCCATGAGAGGGAATATTTTGGAGGGCACTCCTCCCGCTATCCGAGCCCCGTGAAGAGAAAAGCATGCAGTCTTTTATTGTATGGACTTGAAAAGAAATAATTAGACACAGAGATATATAATTCTGCAAAGCTGCATGGCTCACTTGTCACATGTGGCAGAGAGAAAAAGGGGCTGAATTCTCTGAAGTGCAGTTTGCCATAGGCCGCCACTTTTATTTTCTCAAGTTTGCTCTACCTTCAAAGACACTGCGTGGGATGAGGAAGTTAGAGCGCCCGGGCTTTTTTATTCTTTGTTATCGTAAGAGAGTATTGAGAAATAGGAAAGAGGAAGGATTTTTACAAATATTAGTATTTCATCTAAAAAATGAAGCACATTACAAAGCAACATTTAATTAAAACATATTGTTCAACAAATATATTACAGAACTATGTGCTATAACAGATGTATAGTGTTTAATAGTTTGAATAATTACTAAGCAATGCCACACCAGCATGTTTTAAATTTCTATTATTCTCTCTCTGTATAATTATGGCGTATGGTTTAAATTACAAAACAAGATTCTGATTGAAACACTGTAAAGGAAACAGAGATGACATTTTTCATCAACTTCACAGAAAAGTCAGAGGAAGTCGATCATCAGTCAGAGTGGATGTGCCAATACTAATAAGCATAGCCTACTGAGAGAGCAGTGATTTCAACACAGGCCAGGGAACAAGACAATTAAGACATACAATTGGATTTTTTTTTGTTATATTTTCACACTTTCATATCATTATGTAAAGAACGATTCACATTTTATTTTTTAATCTACTCAATTTAAATGAAAGCTTATAATGTTGCTACGAAACTACAAAGCAAAAGAGATGCTTTGCCTATAATTCACTGTGAAACATGAGGCCATATTAGAGGGGGCTGCACTATGCTGACATCTCACACAGCCCCGAGGTTAGGCCGTGTCAATCACAGGACATGTGATTGCAGGAGTCCCCGCCTGCCCTCTCATCGACACCTCCCATCGACTTTCCTTCATGCAGATCAGTGAGCCTAAACCATTTCATTCAGGGTGACCCACCGTCTCCCTCCACACTGGACAGGTTGATTTGTGCCTTGCTGGCAGGCTTCAGCAGAGCTATGACTTTTATCCACTTAAGTATGTATATTTTACCTGACTGTATGGTTCCATCTCTCATTAATAGTCAGTGCACACCAGGAAGCATGGCTCCTAGCAACGTGTACAGTACGCATGCAACCAAACAATGTTCACTTTCAAAGAAGAGAAATAGTGTTTGATTTTTTTTCTCTCCCCCTGACCTTAGGTCTGTGTGTGTAAACATGTGACCTAATATCATGCTACCGCGCTGTTATTTATGTCATATAATCATTTCAACTCCCTCAGGATGCAGTCGGCACACAAACATGACCAAAATACATATTTAGATTTATTTGTCTGCAACTGTCCAATAAAACATATCCTTTGCATTTCCATCTCTGGGCTTTAGTCCCAGTGGGAGTTGCTGGCTGAGAAATGTTGTGCTTTCAAGCTTCAGGGAACAGCAATGTGAGCAATGTTCAGGGCGGGGGAATAAAAAAAAAAAAAAAGTGGTACGCTGCCTAAGTGTTGTACTATAAAGAGAGAAGAAGTAGGTTTTCACATTCCAAAAGCCTCCAAGGGTTTTAGCTCTGCAGTGGAATGTGGGTGCAATCATCATACTCATCTCAAGAGAGACCAGACTATAGCAGGCTCCCAACCACTCACTCAGTCTCTTTGTCTCATTTTCCTTTTATTTCCAAGTCTCCGTCCTTTTACTTTGACCGTCTCTTAATGCTCACTAAAACCGTCCATGTTTTCTGTCAAGGCGAAGTATTTTGAAATACCCAAACGAGCCTCAGTTATGTCGCTGTCGTTCACGGAAATAAAATGTACAACTGCGTAATGAAACAAGTCGATTATAAAAGCGGAATGAAATATTTTATGATGTGCTTATGAAGAAGAAAGGAATGTCTTGATGAAAGCCGTGCCCTTCGGTGCGCTGCGGATTTCATCCTCATGCCATCCACACATGTTTTAGGGTGTTTGTGGGAGGAGAGGCATCCCCTCTGTGACCAGAGTCATAAATGAATTACTATAAAAAGGGTTACTCAAGGGCTAGATGGCTTTTACGTAATTGTGCTGTGGTGAAACGGGGTAAGGGTCTTTCCATAAAATTTCAATAAATTGTACATTTTCTCAATGACTTGTTGCCCCAGCGAGCGGCACATTGAGAACACTAGACTTGAAGTAGTGGACTGCAAATGCCAGCATAGGCAGTGTTATATTGAAATGTGAACTGTTAAAAGGGTAGCAATATGCTTCCCCGCCCTAAACGAACGTATTTAGGCTTATTTAAATTGTCATTGGAGGTCATGTGTGACATCTGTGTAAAAATTGACTGCTAAGTGCACCTCATATTCACAGAACATTATAGGGCTAAATGAAATTCATGTTCAAGGCTGCCATTCTCCCTTGAGTAAATCTAAACCCCTTCTCATTGGATATGCCTTTAAATGCAACGCCAAGTTAACTATGTTACAATATAATACACTTGTAGCTTACATGTTCTCATTTACCTCAGGAAACTAAACAAAAGCAGTTGGCTTTAATCATTCTGGTGCTAACACGTGTAACACCCTGTTCTTGTATATAACAGTACATGTTTTGGCACTAAAGCAACAACCAAAGATAAAATAGAAAAACAGTAAATTAACAGGCTGGACTCTGTGGGTGTGGCTTAATCAGATGTGCCTGACATCATCCTTATCAGTTCATGGGACCCCAGAAATATTAAGGATGCTGGGTAAGGAAATAGGTCTGTGGGCACTTTGAAGTTGTACGTGTGTCACGTTAAATCACAATTGCAGTCATTTTCAAACTAACTGTTATTAAAACGTTCAGTCCTACCTCTTGGCTGACAGCCGCTCTCTGAGTATCTGGAATATTGGTTTCTCACACTTTCCGTAATTAGCAATGATCAAGAGGAATTATAAACAGCAGTTAACATCATTGTACTCCTCAATGACCTTGATAGATGGTCAATTATAGTGATCAGGTCACGGCGTTTATTGGATTTAAAGTGGCAGTGATGGGCCCTTTTGGCCTAGCGTGGGTAATTATCACATTTACGCATGATTTAAGACGACAGTGTATAACAAGAAAGGCTTGACTTAAATTTAATCATTTTCGTATTTATGCATTTATGCAAAAGTTGACAATGGGCAGCCACGAGTGGGAAAATTAGTGGGAGACCCACACAAAATATAGACACCAAGCTGGATATGATATAGTTGATGTGTAATGTCTCGCTTCCACATGGGCGCATTAGTTACTTCCTTGTATTTTGAACATTATACATGCATATATATATATATATATATATATATATATATATCTCCAAAAGTTGATTCTGTTCATCTGGACATAGCGTTTTCTGGGAGAAACGTTTCGTCACTCATCCAAGTGACTTCTTCAGTCTCAGCTGACTGCAGGTTTCCCCAATCTTATAAACAGTACATTTGCATAATGACTGAAACCAGCCCACTGAAGGAACAATGGAAACTTTTGGAGATTTATTTTCCTGGATGATTGAGAATGCATCAAGACATATATATATATATATATACAGTGTTGGGAAGGTTACTTTTAAAATGTATTCCATTACAGAATACAGAATACATGCCCCAAAATGTATTCTGTAACTTATTCCGTTACGTTAGTAACGTATTCTGAATACTTTGGATTACTTAATATATTATCATGCTTTTTACAACTACGTGAATGTACTATTGCTGTGATTTATTACTTTTATTACTGAAGGTCCACGGCTCCGAACCCGTAGTAAAGGGACCTCTGACTAATACGGCGGGTTCATGTCGGGCTCGTAGCCGAAAAATAGCTTTACTTTGTTGTGTGGGTCAACTTTTCTTGCGAGAGACAAAGAGAGGCGTTGAAAGGCTGCTCCAACGGAACTTATTGTTTCGGAGGAAAACACGAACAAAGCGTACAGTCGAGTCTTAATAGCTTACTTACAACTGGGCTCGTCAGGCACTCTTCTTGGCTGCAGTGGTTATTATTATATTTACATGCTTCCATGCTACCCGCGACAATATGAAACAGGAAAGTACCGCCGTGTAATCCATTTATTTCAACAAAGTAACTGTATTCTAAATACCACCTTTTTAAACGGTAACTGTAACGGAATACAGTTACTCATATTTTGTATTTTAAATACGTAACGGCGGGACATGTATTCCGTTACTCCCCAACACTGTGTAGATATATATATATATATATGAATGTGATGTAATTCACTTTAATACATCAAAACTTTATTTTCAAATTGCACCTAAACTTGCTTGCTTTGCATTTTATTGGTACTTCCACAGGTAGCTGTATTTCTGAAAAAACAAACCCTAAATAAAACAAACTGCTCAGAGTAAAACATCTCATGGTCAATAGTCTTTAGCTGTGCTAGCAGTGGGAATCTGCCAATAGAGGGAGGATGCTATATACCGATCACAGCTGTCAATACATTTTTTCTTCTTCCCCATCATCCATTATTCTGTTCCTGTTGCACTCAAAAAAAGGCATCTCGCCACTCTTACTTAGGCAGCGGCAGACAGCTTTTTGTATCTAGACACCTGAATATGATCAACGGAAAATCTGCTGCTCAGCTCCTCTGGTAACGCAGGGAATACATCAGTGCCTTGTTTATTTACTTTTCCACATGCCAGAAAAGGTCAGAGTCAGAGTATTATACTGCACGGCCAAAGCAGAACTCAACAAAAGCCCAGCAATGAAAACAATATCATCCATATTTTAAACAGCTGGCACCAAACAGAGGGAGTCTTACACTAGGGTGCCAATTATTCTAGTTCTCAGGGTTTTGCAGCAAACCACAGTAGCCCAGGTGTACTTCTCAAATAAAACCATCATTCTTTTATACTTTTTGAAAAATTGCCGATATGTAACCGAACGTGAGCGCTCGGTATCATTTACATTTTAATCATACGGTGCTAACTAATACTTTACACTAAGGAGGGAATTTTCTGGAGTTTAAATGCATATGCTTTTTAGACAGCAAGCGCGGTTGTTTTTTGTAGTCTGGGTTTGTTTTCTCTCTGTGGACTTATTAAAGTCAGTGCAGCACAGTCTGTGTTCTATAATCCTGATGTATTATTAATCATTTCTTCCTGTGCAACTCCAAAAACTTCCCTTTTTGATTTTTCCACGTGAAAGTGCACTGAATTTGAAAAAGAGCCAAGTCCAGGGTGACAGAATGCTTTATTTTCTTTCTGTTACAGAATGTATAAGTAAGTAAATACAATGGCAGCATTGTTCTGGAAATAGTGTTTTGGCACAGGATGGCTTGTCCATGTCCATGCGCATGGAGCACGATGCTTTGAGCAGCTGCTATTCAAAGTTCAACACTATTGTCATGCAAAAGAGCAGTGTGTGACGGCTGAGAAAGAATTTCAAAGCTTATCCCACTCATATCAGAATTTTCCAGCACTATATTAGACTGCCATGTAAACAGCAATTTGCATCCTGTTTTTACATATCGCTGATTTAGTGCATGAATGAAATTCCTACAGTACACTCAAGAAATAAAATTGGAAAGTGAGTTTATTCAGTTTCCAAAAACAAAACAAATAAAAAACTGAAATTTTACTTGATATTAATGATGTTCTTGATCTTCTTCTATCATATCTGGTGATCAGTAGTCCCAACATACGTAAGTCTGCAACAACAATGTGAAAGTCACATATACCCCTTCGCCATCATCGCAGGTGCTTGTGGCATTTTTTTCTACCTTTTTTGCCTCGCTTGGGTAAGATGATAATCCAAGCCTAGTCCACTGACAGACTGCAACATGATTCACTTGGACAGTGACTGACTGCACATCCAATTTGTTTCAACTCCAGAGCAGCAGCTTATTATCTGAAATGCATGAGATGTCTGTGCATGAGAGGCGTGATCAGCTGGGGCATGCGCCGGGGCTGCTGGGAAAGTAATCAATAAGGGATTGTCTCTTGTAGTTTAGGCCGACACATTATGACAGAGCTGAAAATTAAACAGGCAGATATTAATAATAATGGAAATCAGAAGCTCATGGGTGAGAATGGGGGGAGGGGTGAAACTCAAAATACTGTATGGATCGTGTTTGGTAGAGGGTGCTTGGGCTTAGAGCTCTGAGTTGCTTTTTTTTCCTGAAAATATGTGAAATGTAAGAGAGAAGGCAACAGTGATGGCATGGTGCATGCATCTCAAAAGTCATCTTACATAAGCAGTGCTACTGACACTTTTAATCTTAACGCTTCTTTTTAACCTATTAGAAACATTTCAATTACCACAGTTATCTTAACAGTTAATATCTGTGCTTATTTTATGGTGTTTCAAGTGAACCTGACGTAATTGTTTAAAGCTTATGTAAGTTTGGCATATACAGTTCTGTGCAAAAGTCTTGAGCCACTTTTTATTTTACTCAGAAAATTGGAAACCGGTGCAACATGTACAAACATACATTTAAATACAGAATACAAGGCAAAAAATGTTTTTTTTTAGCAATTCTAATGAACTTTAACATCAATATTTGATATGGCCATCTTTGTTTTTCATCACAGCCTGAAGTGTCTGAAGCTAGCTTTCTTGTAAATTATTTTTGTAGTCTTCAGGATTGTGTTCCATTGTGTTTTTTTCTATCCAGGTATGCTTTGTGTGTGCGCGTTTAAGATCATTGTCATGCTAAAAACAGAAGCCATTGCCAGTCAGATCTGACCTGGTCAGATGACCTGGTATAAGCTAGTACTAGAGGCTGAGAGTACTAGCTACATTCATAATTCCATGAATTTTGATAAGATCCCCAACACCATTGCTTAAAGTGAGCCGCCCCTACTGTTTAACAGGTGGCAGTGTTTAACACTTTTTCACATCTTTCCTGAACTCCATACTTATGATGATTTAGCAAAAGTTTACAATTTGACCTGTTGCCACTGATTTTGAGTCCAGTTCATGTGTAATTTGGGATACCACAGCCTCCCCCTGTCACTCTTTCTTCAGAATGGCTTCTTGACAGCTACACATCAATCAACAGCATTTTTAATAAACAGTAGATGACTCAGCTAAAAGGCTGGATTTTTCTCAGGGACATGATCTTCCCATATTGTTCATCTGCAGTAGATATATTTTTCCCCGCCACTTCTTCTTTTGCCATCCACTTGTCCAGATTCCTCAAACTTTTTAAGGACACACTGTACACCATTCTGAGACATGCCAAGTTTTCAACTAATGTATCTTTGGGAATCACCTTGTTGGTGCAAAAACACTATTTTACGCCTGTCAAACTGTGTTGTCTTTGGCATTTTTCATAGATCCACTTAACGGAATGGGAGCAAATTATGTGTTTTGTGACAGGCTGCTACTAACAAAGTGCCTAAAGATACAATTTAAACATTTCTTCTTTGTTAAGTTGTATGTTATCTGTAGACACAACACCGGCTCGTCTTGAGTTGATTTTTTTAAGTGTTTTATGGCCGAACAAACAAAACAAAAACATTTCTCTGAAAATTGCACAGTACTATAATTGATCCATAGAACTAAGTTGAGATTGATGCTCACAGCAACCAACAGCTAACATAACTCAAGAGAATACACTGAACGACAGAGTCTGAATCCCCTTCATGCACAAGGTCTTATTTCATATAAATCTTGCCTACTCCATGAACAGTTCTACTGAAGGAAAAATGGATATGACACAGATAATGACCATGCAGATGTGATTAAAAACTTTGATTATTGAAACGACAAAACAAAGAAGTACCTCACTGCATGATGTAAAAGGGGTCATGGGCAATAAACACAGAAATAAACTGAGGCATATAAAGAGAGATTCCCCTGCCTTGTCAATTAGGCATGGCAATCTATTTCTATTGTTTAAGCAACAAACGTGCCATCCTGGATGGGGGAGGGGTTGGGGAGGGGGGGGGGGGTTAACAAACAGCATTACAGGCCATTACAGATGCAGTGTCATTGATTATTTATACCCTTATAAAATGCCTTGCTCCCTAGTGGACCAGACTTGCTTGGCTAGCTTTGATAAAATGTTCCCTCTAAATCACCACACCAGGGCAAACAACACATTGAAATACATAAGAGAGTTGAGCGACAAAGTCCTGCGTGTGTAATAGATATGAAGATCACTGTATAGAGAACAGGAAATATTGTGAGAGCTAAAGCCTACTACATCTTAGTAGGCTTTAGGCTTTAGGCTACTACATCTTATTAAACTAATAACTCTTTGTGGGTTTTGTTCTCCAGCTCTTGTCTGTTATATGTGTGATTTGTTTAATTTTAGGTCGCATAACCTCTCTCTTGTTGAAAAAAAAAATACACAAAGGACAGTAGATCACATTCCTTCTGGAGATTTGGTGACACTGGATGTTTTGCATTAGTTAGCAGTGGAACAGATGGCTGCTGCTAGCTGAGCTCACGAGGAAGTCAGCACTTTTTTGAACTTTCATGTTGTAGGTGTCTGCATTGGAGCAGGACCTTCTTCAACCAGTCACCTCGCCATGGGAATTGTCCCTCTAAGATATTAATGGTCGCCCTTGCAGAGACGACCACCTCAGCACAAAGCCCACCGGGATGCAGCATCGCAAATGGCACACCTTGCAAAGCCACGCTCCTTAATGACACCAGTCTGACATTGTGGAGCCTTCAGAAACTAACTGGATAACATATATCAACCTCTTACTCGACTAAATCACCTGTGTAGCAATTTGACACAATGTCCTCTAAGTACTTGCTGTTAGTGGCCGTATTCAGACACTCATGAATATCCTTTATTCGTAAAGGTTAAAGTTCAAAATGCCAGATGTCCTACAGCACGGCGCATAGGAAAACATGCAAGAAATGCACAACAGTCTCATAGTGACAAACATGTGCCAAATGAATTGCAAACAGGTAAAGTAAGTCCATATTGGACACACTTCCCAGAGCATGGAAAGTATGAAAGAGAGGACAACATCTTGTATCATCTATCTTCCTTAAATGCTGAAGCCGTGACAAAGTGGATAGAGAAATTATGATAAATGATAAGACACATTTAGTCAATATCTGTAATTCTCTTTCTTCATTCTGCTTTGTTTTTATCCTCACATAGTGTCGTTAGAAAGACACCTCTTCATTCAAATTGCACTTTGAAGGCCAGATTGTGATCAAATTGAAATGGACACACGTGTTAATATCAACATCGCCATCTAGGAGATAGATTGTTGAGGGCTCTTTTTGTGAATTTATATCTTATTTACACTGCGAGGGAGATGCAAACTGTAATGTAGGGCTCTGTCGTCAAGAGCAAAGCAGAAAATCTCTGCCGTTCAATTCAAGTACAAGAAACTACGCCGCACCCATTAGCCATTTCTAACACAATCACTGGAGCTCTAATCAACCATGGAAAATCTTGGTCAAATAAAATCATACCTACTCTTTAACCAGTTATTAACTAAATCTACCATATAACATGTGGTGCACTGTACACGAGTGCAGCATATTCATGTAAACCTAAATGGACATAGAGATTTAGACGTATGACAAAAGGTTTGATGCATATTGCATGATTTTATGTGGTTATGTGATAAGGAAATGGTAACGACACAGCTGACCTGCATCAACCTGTTTATATTTGTATGATTTCTAAAAGTAAAACTACTTTATATCACATATAACACAAGGACTGATATAATGGCCTGTGAACCTCTGAGCATCCAACTTGGTCTCAGTTTAGCTGCTACTAGTTATGCAGTATGTATGGATTCTCCTCTTGCGTTGAGAGATGAGCGTCAGCAGTTTCTGTGGTGTGTGGTGGCTGTGCTGTGTTTGCACTGGGTCAGTGCCTTGTCATGTGTGATGCTAGGCTCCACTTTGGCTTGCATGATGCAGATTGCACATAACTTACATATACGGTCATAACTTGACACAGGTTGTAAGGCACTGGCCTTTTGGCTTGCACATTTCTGCTGCACATCCTCAACCCTCCTCTTTTCAAATATCTAGTTTCTTTTGCGACAACAAAGGTTTTTGTCACCAACTAGGTCAGTTTTGAGTTGGTGTGTGTCAGGCGGCGGTTTCTATCTTGCATTATTTTATCAGGGGTGGGCATCCAGAACACTTTGTAACACAGCAGAGTTGGCCTAAGATCAACATCTTTGGTATCTGGGTGTCATCCTTTCTAACCACATGTTCATCTCAGCAAAACTGGGCTTTCATAGTCATCCCCTCAGCGCCAGTGATCCCACATCTTGCAAGCACGTCAATGTTTGGAATCTTATCCTGCCATTTGATCTTACACAATCATCTCAGGGAGCATAGATGAAAGTCTTCTGGCTGTTTTATGTGTCTTTGATAAAGGGTCCAAGTCTCACAGACATAAAGGAAAGATGCAGAACTACTGTTTCATATACAGTGGGGCAAAAAAGTATTTAGTCAGCCACCGATTGTGCAAGTTCCCCCATTTAAAATGATGACAGAGGTCAGTAATTTGCACCAGAGGTACACTTCAACTGTGAGAGACAGAATGTGAAAAAAATAGAAATAAAAAAAATAAAAAAAATAAAAAAAAATCCATGAATTCACATGGTAGGATTTGTAAAGAATTTATTCGTAAATCAGGGTGGAAAATAAGTATTTGGTCAATAACAAAAATACAACTCAATACTTTGTAACATAACCTTTGTTGGCAATAACAGAGGTCAAACGTTTACTATAGGTCTTTACCAGGTTTGCACACACAGTAGCTGGTATTTTGGCCCATTCCTCCATGCAGATCTTCTCAAGAGCAGTGATGTTTTGGGGCTGTCGCCGAGCAACACGGACTTTCAACTCCCGCCACAGATTTTCTATGGGGTTGAGGTCTAGAGACTGGCTAGGCCACTCCAGGACTTTCAAATGCTTCTTACGGAGCCACTCCTTTGTTGCCCGGGCGGTGTGTTTTGGATCATTGTCATGTTGGAAGACCCAGCCTCGTTTCATCTTCAAAGTTCTCACTGATGGAAGGAGGTTTTGGCTCAAAATCTCACGATACTTGGCCCCATTCATTCTGTCCTTAACACGGATCAGTCGTCCTGTCCCCTTGGCAGAAAAACAACCCCATAGCATGATGTTTCCACCCCCATGCTTCACAGTAGGTATGGTGTTCTTGGGATGCAACTCAGTATTCTTCTTCCTCCAAACACGACGAGTTGAGTTTATACCAAAAAGTTCTACTTTGGTTTCATCTGACCACATGACATTCTCCCAATCCTCTGCTGTATCATCCATGTGCTCTCTGGCAAACTTCAGACGGGCCTGGACATGCACTGGCTTCAGCAGCGGAACACGTCTGGCACTGCGGGATTTGATTCCCTGCCGTTGTAGTGTGTTACTGATGGTGACCTTTGTTACTTTGGTCCCAGCTCTCTGCAGGTCATTCACCAGGTCCCCCCGTGTGGTTCTGGGATCTTTGCTCACCGTTCTCATGATCATTTTGACCCCACGGGATGAGATCTTGCGTGGAGCCCCAGATCAAGGGAGATTATCAGTGGTCTTGTATGTCTTCCATTTTCTGATGATTGCTCCCACAGTTGATTTTTTCACACCAAGCTGCTTGCCTATTGTAGATTCACTCTTCCCAGTCTGGTGCAGGTCTACAATTCTTTTCCTGGTGTCCTTCGAAAGCTCTTTGATCTTGGCCATGGCGGAGTTTGGAGTCTGACTGGTTGAGGCTGTGGACAGGTGTCTTTTATACAGATGATGAGGTCAAACAGGTGCCATTCATACAGGTAACGAGTGGGGGACAGAAAAGCTTCTTACAGAAGACGTTACAGGTCTGTGAGAGCCAGGGATTTTCCTTGTTTGAGGTGACCAAATACTTATTTTCCACCCTGATTTACGAATAAATTCTTTACAAATCCTACCATGTGAATTCATGGATTTTTTTTTCACATTCTGTCTCTCACAGTTGAAGTGTACCTCTGGTGCAAATTACTGACCTCTGTCATCATTTTAAGTGGGGGAACTTGCACAATCGGTGGCTGACTAAATACTTTTTTGCCCCACTGTATATTGCAATATGCCAATACTGACGTATTGACAATCAAAGCCTCAAGTGTTGAATCCAAAAACGGTTGGAGCCTCCAGTGCATATAGTAAAAAAATCAGTCATTGTGCAGTTATTTACAGAGGCTTACAGATTGTTAAACAGTCATGTTGCTAAGATCAACGTTTTATTTTATGGTTATAAACAAAAAGGTTAGATGTGCTGATAAGTCCCTAGAAGAGTTTTCAGCTCTCTCATGGAGGGGACTGGTAGCCAGAGAAGTTTATGAAGGATGGGAGTATTATCGTGATGGTGCCACACTGTCATTATCCTAATGACAGTGTGGCACTGCTCTGAATATACCGGAATTTCTAAACTCTTGGCAGGAGGCGCAAAACCAAGTATTGCAGCAGTAAAGCCATGCCCATTTACCTCAGAAAAAACGTCAACCGTTATATTTGCATTTTTTAAACAGTATTTGGATCAGAAGACTAAATACAGTATGTGGTTTTAAAGTTTGTACTGGAGATACAGATACAGCGAAAGCTTTAACATGTCATACTAGAAAAAAAACACAGATCTATCAATAACAACACTAGTAATGTTTTAATGAAATGTTACATTAGCTTGCCAGTAAAAACGGTTTTCAGTACCTGTAATTTCACAGCTTAGTGACCACTCTGCTGGTTGTCCTGTGTAGCCTATGGCCAAGAGTGCTTAATGCTGGCAATAAACTGAGTGAGATATGCATCAGTGTGAACAGCCGAGGGAACTAAGAGCATGACAGGAAGATGAGTGAAAAGTACCATGCAACACAACGTGACATTCCCTCTGAGGTGAAAGACGTGACAGTAGCTCATAATGTATGATGTCTTGTTAAGCTACACACAAGCTACACACACATACACCTAACGCAACTAGTCAAAAATTCATAAATAATTTCAATTTCTACACAAGATACCTGAGGAACATCTAATTATGAAACTGAGAAATGAATGAAGGGTGTCGTGATGGGGTGGACTGCGATGCACTGAAACACCTTGTTGCAAACTGGATGGTTTCCTGCATTATATCAGTCAAACTGCTGCAGGGATGCACAAAAGCACCGGGTACCAGACTGTCCAAGGTGCCTAGCCTCGCTGCGTGCTTTCACAAAGTGAGAGAATCAGAAGGAAAAGGACAACGGCGGGGCTGAGAGCAAAGGACGACGGGATCATACTGCCCAAAAAATATTTGCAGACTGGATACTGAACACCGTTGTTGAGGTTACTATTTATCTCATGCCAGCCAAGTTGGCACGCACATCTGGCGCTGGGTACTTAGTGCAATTATTTATGATTTCCTCCAAGATTTAAAAGCTCTTCGCCCGGCCTTGTAATGCAGTAACTGATTGCACTGCTAATGTAATTAAGGGGAGATTATGATGTCCACGTGGCACACCAGATGGTGGCATTCACAGCGATGGGGGAAGGCACAACTGGCACACCACTGCACAAGGGCAGTGAGGCGCAGTCAGTCGGAGCAGTCCAGACTCCCCACCAGACGGAGGAAAGTGTATGTGTGTGCGCGCGCGTGTGTGTGTGCGTTTGTGTGTATGTGTGTGTGCATGCATTAGTGGTCTGCATGCACAGATGCATGTGCGTGTATGGGTGCATTTAATGATAAGTTGAGCAATAAAGTGTAAGCTGATAGAGATAAGCAAATGTAATATACTACAGAAGCAATTACTTACAGTAGGACGCTCACATAAGATCCATGCACAAGTATAAATACACAAATGAAACTTAGAGCCCATATATAAAAACCACTGGTTGATTTTGGAAGTTGTGTACAACACCATCTCCAAAAAAGTTGGAAACTGTTTAAGATGTAAATTACAGAATCTGACTATGTGTGAATTATTTAAACTCTGAAGCACGTGTCATTGAAAAAAAAAGTGTTTCCGTCTTGAAATATATATACTGCATGCTCATTTAAAACCTGATCCCAGTAGCACGATTTGAAAAAGGAAACGTGGTACGTTAAGCTATTCTACCTTTCTATGATCATAGTTTGCCAAATGCTGCAGATTGGCCTGTTTGACTCTTTTATAGATGTATTTGGTTGTAACACCTGCAGAATGTAGGTGTTACAAGAAGACGTTATCTAAATCATAAAATATGTATATATTGTTCAGCATTAATGATGCCTACACAGTTGTGTGCACTGATGCACAACTATGCTGTCATAAATGCTGGCTTTTAACGGTATAACAATCATTTCCTGAAATAATTTCTAGTTTTATTCAGCCAGACAGGACAGCGCGCTACTGTATTTTGCTTAATTCCAACTTAAATGAGCTCCTGATGCAGATTTAACTTGCATTTATAGCTTAAGCGACAAACTCTGCTCGCTCTGGTCTGTCGAGCTGGTGCATTGATTTCCACAACAGAACTGCATCAGGTGGAGCTGGAGGTGGGAGAGTTGAAGATGTTGAAATTTTCATTGGACGTAACCAGGAGGGACGGGGTTAGAAATTATTACAGTGAGAGAGTTCAACTTGAGCAGTTTGGAGACAAAGTTAGAGGGGCAAAGCTGGGATGGTTTGGACATTTAAGACAAGCAGTGCAACTCTTAGACAAAGGACATTAGAGATGGAGCTCCCAGGCAGGAGGAAAAGAGAAGGTCTATGGCTTTAGTGAGAGAAGACATGCAGAAGGTGTGTCTGACATGAGGAGGATACAAGGAGATAGGGTGAGATGAAGACAGCAGACCCCTAAAGAGGAAGATGAAGGAGACTGAATAAGAGCCTGAGGATCACTGCAATTTTACATTGGTTTTCAGCTTTGCCCCTGAAGTACAAGGATATCTCTGAATTCTCTGATTCTTATAATGATATTAGATTCTTAATATCTAACAATAATGTTAGATTTAATCTTTTTCAATTTTCCTTGGACTAATGCTATTCCTAAATTGTTGGAATACTTGAAACAGTTGTTAAAAGAGTGGCGAACCCCCCCCCCCCCCCCCCCCCCCCCGTCTTTACTTGTGGAAGACTCAGCCTCTCTGTTTATACCCAGTCACGTTACAGACCTGCAGTTAATTAACCTAATTTGCAGTGAAATGTTCACCAGATGTTTGTTTTAGGATTAGATCACTTTTATGTGCTGTTAAAAACAAAACATGTGGCAGATATTGATTTCAAACTCAAACAGTTTTGATATTAAACTATTAAATATGCTTTCTTTGTATTTGTCGAGTTAAGATTTGAAAGGATTTCCAAATGAATGCGTTCTGTTTTTACTGAGGTACAGCGAACTTTGTCGGAAATAGCGCCGCGTTATCTAGAAGCATTTTAAGAAGTCTCCTCTTTTTATGGATGATTTGTTTTAAACTGCAAACATGAAGAATTAGTGAGTGAATCTGACAGTTCATACATTTTCAACTTGTGCAATTCAGTGCTTTGGCCAAGAAAACAGATGGCATAAATGGAAAATTAAATCACATTTGGAGAAGCCATCATGTTTCGGGAGGTTTTTTTCCAGCCAGGGCAGCAATGAGACTCGACCAAACTGACCTTTAATTAGAGAGAAGCATGATATCATGGAGCCATGCGAGGCTGTATTCTATGGGGACGCTCAGGGTAGGCTTCCTAAAGCTTGTTATTATAAGCTATTCAGGAGACACTGTTTTTGTTTTTTTTAATGTGTAGAAAAGCAAGGAGGAGGGGGTTGAGGGTTATATATAAAATGAGACCTGCAGATTTCTACATAGCCCATAATGGGCTCATGCGGGTGACGGGGACGTTGGGGCGCAGTAGATTTCCCAAGTTGAGATAGGATATTATTACTCTCGGGGTGGCAACACAGAAATCTCCATCTCTGGTCCCTAGTCTAGTGTCAGCAAATTACTGAACACAGTGAATGACCTTTACACGTGGAAAAGAAAACCTTTGCTGTTTTTTTTTTCTTTAATCATTCAGGTGCAAAGTTATTCACCAAGGTATAATTTTAGTCCAGGGGCTCTTCTTTCATCCACTGATTACCACTCACGACTACAAGATTGTTACTAGAATGTGTGTGTGTGTGTGTGTGTGTGTGTGCGTGATATTTTGCTCACGATAAGATGATCCAGTATTTATGGGGTCAACTTTAAAGCGAGATGTGTCATAAAGTATACATGAAACAAAGCGTGAACAGAGAAATCACAGTTTTAATGAACCTTTTCAAAATGCCAGCTGTAATGCTATGCGTCCTACACTGGCTGCTCCCCCACAGAAATCTGCCACAGCCATCATTCATCTTACCCCACAACCCTCAGCATGCAATGTGCCACACATTAAAACACTGTAAAAGCTGATGGTTTTCACAGTTAGCATGTGTTGCTGCTATCTCCAGACTCTCAATGAGTGTTTCATCACCTATTCCATAATTAGACCATTACTTTAGCAGGTGCACCTCTTCGCAGCTGGAGCATGTGTTGTTGTTTTGGGTTTTTTTCTCCCCTCTCCGTCTACTCTTTTCTCCCTACCAACACCTGAGATTTTATTTTATCAACTTCAGCACCACTGCAAATCTCGTTTCAGTAGGTTGTCAACACCTTGATGTGATAGCATGTGCTGGTGCGTGTGAGGTTGGTGGTGGTGATGATACGGGGTGTTACAGGGGCTTACGAAGTAGGAAAATCTTCTTCCGCTGTGTAAATTTCCTCACCGGAATTAATTGCAGCTCCAACTGACATACAGTTAGCCACAGTTATCAGTGCTGTGTTGTATGACGTGAAGAACACTGTTTGCAACATGCCAGGATCTTTACACTTGTTTTATTCTGTCAGCCACAGGCTATGCAAGACAAACTATTCTCCCCATTACAAACTCAAATGATGACTTAAAGGAGTAAAATCTGATAATCAGATATATTTGGAGGATCATGAAAGATGTTATGCGAATTATTCGAATTGTCATCGCACTGCATCGACAGTAAGATTTGAAACAAAATGTAAAAGGCAAACATTTTATTTTCTCTCAGTCTTTTATGTTCAATAAATGTTAATATACTGGATAGTGAGACAATCAACATGAGAAAAGATTTTTTTTAAAAAGGGTTATAAAGGCAAGCGGTAATATTTTTGTCTGCATCCTTGGTAAAAATCAACCACATGAATGGAGGTGTTGAAATGTTTTTTTGTTACATGGGGTGTCACTTTCCTCTGAAAGTCACCCCCTCTTCCTAAATTTCAGAAGGAAAACCGATCTCCAATAAATACATCTCACTGCCTGTGACATTCGGCCAGCATATGGCACCATGTCATAGAGCAGAGCAACAAATCTTTGATTTGAATACAGTACATTAGGATAATAGTCGCAGAATGAAATAATTTATTTGATTGGTATGGTGGGGGCAGAAATAATAAACTCGATGATGGGAAAGCATCTGTTGCCTGCTGGTGTTTTGGACAGTCTACAAAGAGGCTTTCAAGTTTTGCACTCAGAGAGACATGAACATCCTAATGTTACAGCTAAGTCAATACACTGGGCTTGGTCTTACTTTCATCTGATTACAGAAACGACATGTGACGATTAGAGAGACAACCAACTGCCAGGAGGCGTGACCTGTAGATATAGCCATGTAATGATAGCCATTTAGTGAAGCACAGCCTAATTTAGTTACAACAGCTAAATTGGATCACGTAGGTTATTGCTAAAAAATACACCCTGCCATTGCAGGCCTTGAAATTCTTTGCATGCTTTGTTCTTAATGTAAGTTTTTGTTTTGTTTTGTTTTTTTAAGCAACTGATATCTAAGCCGTTTGCTGAATAAAATGTCCAATTTTGGGGTTTTTTAATCGTTTAATTTATTTATTTATTAATAAAACAATAAATCACAGAAAAAAAATATTCTCGGAAGACCAAATATTGGACTGTAGTTAATAATTTATTCCCTTGAACACCAGGAAGTATTTCCTTCCTACATGTTGGCGTGTAAAGGCCAAAGTTCACAAAGTGGTAGTGATAACCGGGGGGAGACGTTTTAGCAGGTAAAAAAAAAACAAAAAACAAAGGACTCTGTGTTTAGCTTCTGTGTCAGCTCACTGTTGAGTTTGTGGTGGGTTTCAAGTCTCCAGGTAATTTGTAAGACTGCTATATGGCAGGCGTTAGCGTTTTATACCACAAGATGCATTTTGGACGTTAACTAGAGCTGTGTTTGCGTCACACCCCTCTCGGTAAAGCAGTTGTAACTGGGCACTTGTAAATAAGCACTTTCGAGATGGATACAAGATAAAGCTAAAACTCTTTAAACCCTAGAAAAACCAGTAAGTATGCTAGCTAAACAGAAAGTTGTTTTTTTAGCCAAAGAACTGCTCTTAGCTTGTAAATATGACTGTCAGATACACCATAAACCGCATTAGTGTCTTAATTTTATGAGCATAATGTTTCTAAATATGGTTCTTAACATAAGAATTATTGAAGTTTGTCACCTGTGACCTGACAGGTTAGCAATATGCAAAATGTTCGCAGGTACACGTTTAAATAATTTGTAAGATTAATATTATAATATTATAATATTATAATTCTCCATATAACTTACAACCACAAACTGGCTCTTCAGTACTATTTAAGACTGTATACTATCTTGGATTTCATGGTGATTTTTGTCTTTGGAAATGAAATATGCTTGCAATGGTTTCTCTTTTTTTAGTTAATCTGCCTGGATAAGTTCTCCAGGCCTTGTTTTTGTGCCGGAAAAACAAAGCGCGTTTTAAACAAATGAATGTTACAAAGAGATTGTTCAATCTATTAGCTAATTTGCTATCTGTTTCATTTGAATAAGTACAGCTATCTAGCATTTGTTAAAGAGACAGCTGTTTTCTGGAGTAAAACCCCTAATTTGATCAGCTTAATTGCAATAGATTTTCTAAATATCAAGATTGAATGCAGCAACTTTGTCAGTTAGTACAAGAATGTTTTAAACCTAATCTAATAAAATTGCGCAAGGGAACCTTTTGTAAAGCCACTTACCCTGTAAGAGGCTTGCATACCCATTAGAAAAAAATTCCCTTAGACAGGAATAGATAGCAATTGATTGGGACTTCCTTGAAAATATGTGATCACTCCCCCTAATTTGTGATTTGGTGAAGTCATTGGGTAGTCTCCAAATGCTGTTTTGTCACTGGTCTCACTTGTCATTTGATCCTGGATTAGGCGGACACTTTTTCTTCTAGATCCTAATAAGCCTCATCAAGAAGTCAATATTGTGGCCATTTTAGCCAAGAAAGTCTGTGTGCATCCTCTGTGTAATGACTGCCAGAGGTGAAACACACACATACACACACACACGCGTGTGTGTGTGTATGTGTGTGTTTCACCTCTGCAGAAAGAACTGTTGATACCAATTGTACCAATTGTAAAGGTACTCTTCTACTTTTCTAACAGAGCTTCGACATGTCTGAAGTCAGCAGCCAGTTTCCCATAGACCCCATCACTGCAGTTGGAGTAGTGTCTTCACCCAGCAAGGCCCCTGATGGCTACTATGTTGTGAGTACAAACATCCTGAGCACAGGTTTTATAAAACCTGTCCTCAGTACACCATGAAATCACCAATTGCATTCTGGAGGTTCAGTGTTAGCATTTTGCCTGCCACCATGATGTAAACCATACATGGATGAGAGGGTGGATTGTTATCAGCTTATGCTGGCAAGCCTGGTTATTAAGCTGTATCCATAGTTTTCAGATGTCCAGATATTCGCTAATTAGTTCCAAGTAAAGAAGTCATTCACCAAAAACGGACTATTTTTATGGCTGTTCATATAATTAACATACACAAAACCAGTGAAAGTACAGTATCCAGATCCAGTTCTAAGTCAAATTAGCAGAGGTGACACCTAGCCACTTTTGTCAGTGGTAACCCCATATAGTTATTATGATGGCTATAATTACTTACAGTAACTGTAACTGTTTTTTGTACCACACACCGTTATGGTTCTGATGATTTTTACCCCATCAAAGGCTGATGGGGTATCGTCATTATCATGCTGGGTAGGTGGGTGGGTGGCCAGGTGGAGTGGACACCTAAATTTGTGAACATAATAACTCGAGAGCAAGGTGGCTCATATTTCATATTTCATTACATGTGCGTTTGCTAAAACAGGCTGAGAGCAAGTCTGCACTTTATTTTATTTCTTTTAAAAATCACAGGTTCAGTAAAAAAGCACTTTTTTGCCCTGATGATGCATTTAACATTTTAAAGTGTTTTTTGTGATAGGACCAGAATCCAAATTGTTAATCAGTGATTGTTGTCATAATTGGAGCTCTAATAAGATTTATTTTGCTTTCTGTACTGAGTTGCACATGAAACAGTTGAAAATGATTGTGTAGCATAATGCACACCCAGGCTGTTGGCACCCTTTCAAGGTGTTTTTGTAAGATCTGCTAGATGACTTATTCATAAAGTTTACTTTGATGATTAGACGGATTGCCATCGTTGGTTGCCACCAGTGTTGTAGACACACCAGAGGCAAAGGTTTAATGATGTTAGGTTTATCCCCATATAATTTAACTTTGTCCTCATGTTTTCTTTATATTCAAGTCTCACAGCGTCTTCACCATTAACAGAAATGTGAAGTAGTGCAGGGTAGGCTGCTTAATTAGATTTTTTTTTTGTAACTTAGTTTAAAGGGTAAAAAAAGAGAAGATAGTGCACAAGTTTATCAAAGCACGAAACAAGCTCAAGGGCAGATCTCTCTTCCTCTTCCCTTCTTCCTATTCAAGCTTCTTTTGTTTTCATTAGGCCCCCAAAGCCTCCCTCTTCCCCCTGTTTTTATCTCTTCCTGCTCCACCCAACACACTCAGCTTGTTCCTATCGAGCAGATGACGGTGGGTTGGCATCAGAAAGGAGCCATCGGCACGGAAACTGCATACACGCAACACAGTAACAAACACAGGGAAATCAGATTTCATTCTCTACCAGTCCACTGCACCTTACGCTGTGTGCGCAAACACTGTGTATGTTCCAGAGGGTGGTAGACGAGAAGTGCAAAATTAAAAACTAATATTTTTAAAATAAATATAAATCTGATGTCACTCTGTTTTTGCAGGAAATACTGTTACTGCATGAAAACATGCTAGTAGAACTAATTGACCAAACTTAGTAGGTTACTACTTTAGTTTCAAATGGTAATGTTAGCATCTGAGCTACTTTGGGCTGCTCCCTTGTCACAAAGGGTCACCATAGTGTGTAATTCTGCATGTTGGATTTGGCAGGCTTTTATACCAGATGCCTTTCGCTTATCAAGCAAATGTGTGAATCGCTACACTTGGAGCCATAGCTTATTGCTATTGATCTGTTGCAAGGGTATCATAATAAATAAATCTTAATCACAATGTATATGCTCCAATCAGCCTCAGCTGCACTTTGCGTTGAAATGGTCAGCTGCCAGAATGAACTAAGATGGTGTTTAGCAACATGGCAGTTGCTAAATATGAGAAATTTGATATTGTTAACCTTAAATGCACTGTTGTAAGCTTGTTAGCATGCTGTTATTAGGATGTAGTTTATGTAAAGTATTGTGCCTATGTACAGCCTTCCCAATGTGCCAGATGTTGGCTGTTGACTCCTAGTTGTGTCAAGTTATCAGTGCTTAGCTGCAGGGATGTTGCTAGTAGATTATTTTAAACTACCTCATAGCTGCGCTTTGTGACCTGCGTTGGTCACTAAACTGGCTGTGGTTGGTTTTATGCGTTAGTGTGTTGTTAGTGGATCACCCACAAACCTTGGCTGCCTGATAAATCTGATGACTTCCTCTATTTGAGATAGCTTCTGATAGAGTAAGATACCTGTTTGTAGAAAAGAAGGACTGCAGTACAACCTTTAAGAGGGTTTTATTGTCAAATTTTTAAGTCAAATTTAAAAAGTTATGATTCAAGATTAGAGCATAAAGAATAAAAAGTTACGTGCAAGTCATCTTCCAAGATAAGATTCAAGGTCTTTCAGGCTCATAGGATCTATTTCATGTGTTTGTCCCATCTTCAAGAATATCTTTTCGAACATCACTATGTGGTCTTTCATCTGCAGACTTGAAATACAAACAAAAATATCTGCAGTTGGTATCAGTGTACTAATGCACCACTGAGGAGGGAAATCTCAGGATATTAGCTGTATTGACTTTTTTTTTCCTTTCATATAAGAAATCTTTTCAAATACCTCCTTAATACGGACTGTTCACCATACTTTCCATATACTTTATAAAGCAGATCAAAGAACTGATTAACTCTTTTGCTCTCTGATACCGTACGCTCACATCTCTGAACTTGAGCAGGTTGTTCCAACACGAGAGAGCGCAGGCCCAGATCAAACACTGTTCCACTGGGATCAGGAGCTTTGCTAAAGCACCAGCAGCCACCTAACATCAAACGCACAGTAGACTCTTGCTCACTCATGCTCTGTTCATGGGTTGCAAAGGAGCTATGGCAGCTAGCTTCTTCCGCTCTGCTTTCAGCTAAACTAATTGCTCGCACGCTTTAGCACCCACTTTTAACACACACGCTGAATCTCAACAAGAAAGTCAAGTAGATTTCAAAGTGACTTTAGTTCTTTAAAGTACACATATTATGCTTTTTGGGTTTCACCTCTTTTTCTGTCATAAACTATTTTTGTGCTTGTCAAACGTCTGCAAAGTTCAAAGGTCATCCAAAAAAGTTATTCTCTGTCCAAAATGTCTTGTTAGGAAAACAGGGTTTCTTGCATGGCTTGTCTACATCCCTGCACATTTGCATAATGGCCACCTAGTGGCTAGTTGAACACAGCCTCAAGCAAACAGTATGCAGCTGCACCACATCATTATTATGTACTTCTTAATGCTCCTCCTCTATCTGTAAATTTTTTCAGCTATGAACAAAACATTTAGGCATTGTAAGAAAGAGTGAATACGTCTTATCCATCCTCTTATCCTTATCAAGGTGATGGGGGGCTGGAGCCTATCCCAGCTGTCACAGGGCAACTCTATTGCAGGGCTAACACTTAGAGACAGACAACCGTTCACACTCACATTCACACATATGAGCAATTTTAGAATAATCAATTAACCTAACCCCACTAACTGCATGTCTTTGGATTGTGGGAGGAAGCTGGAGTACCCAGAGAGTACTCCACACTCCACACTGAAAGGCCCCAGCCAGATAGTGGAGTCACACTCAGGACCTTGTTGCTGTGAGGCGCCAGTGTTAATGTTTTCCTATTATTCCTTGAATAATAGGAAAATCCTTTGCATTAGCAAATTATTGGGTGTATGACATAGATAGTAATGATGGACATTGCTTCCAACTAGGGCTGCCACGATTAGTCGACTAATCACGATTACGTCGACTATTAAAATTGCCGACGACTAATTTAATAGTCGACGCGTTGTTTGAAGCTTTGTAAGATCCCAAAAGACACAGGAATAAGAAGTTGGATTTAGAAGTGTAATAACGGACTGAAACAGAAGATGGCAGCACTGCATGTACAAGGATGCCAGCTGCCGTTAAACCCCGAAGAAGAAGAAGCAGTGTCCGGTATGGTAGCTGTGTCCAAAGTCAGGAACCGCGCGGCCCTCCTCAGTTTCCAACAATGGTGGCAGATAGTTAGTTTTAATATTATTAGTGATGGTGAGATGATGAACTGAAGCTTTCCACCCAATTGGTCGACTCATGGTTCGAAGCATTGTGATGATTCATTTGCTCTACTGCGCCATCAAGTGGACAATTCAAGTGAAGTGGGCTCTGTGATTATAATGATGTGTAAACCTCTAAACTGAATAAATAAATTGTTTTCTTGGTTATTTATCCCGAATATTGTCTCAGTATGTGTGATACAAAAGAGAAAGTGGAAACTATCAGGACACAGTTTTGGTATGATTGTGTAACTGTTAGCCTCAGACAGTCAATAGTATAATTCAGATCATAGATCAGTACATTTGCATATTTGTATAACTATAAAAAGAAAGCTGACACTTTCGAGACTTCAATGTGTAAGCATCACAGCAGATGCCTTTGTGTCAACATAGCTGAGGCTAAAACAGAAAAACGATTTTATAAAAATATTCAGCAGTAGATCAAAACTGAAAGAAAACCACTAATCAACAAATGAACATTACCTGATGCTGCTGAATTGAAGCAGAGCAAATTACAGAGGTTTTATTAGAGACACACCTTAGCGTTTTGCAATTTTGCATAATGTTAAAAAGTTTAAATTATTTTAGTAGCCTATTGAACGGCAGAAATTAGGTTTTCTTTTCGGAAGTATTTAAAAGGGAAAAAACAGCGGCTGACAAACAACGGTGGTCTTATGCGTAACAAACAAGCGAATAATGCAGAAAACAGATTTTTAGACGGGAAACTGTTCTTGAAGTATACTGTGTGTGTGTGTGTGTGTGTGTGTGTGTGTGCGTGTGCGCGTGTGTGTGTGTGTGTGTGTGTGTCTGTGTGTGTGAGAGAGAGAGAGAAAGCTGTGCATGGAGTGTGATTTTATCCTGGTGAAAGCAAAACAGCAAAAGTAAGAGGAAATTCATGACGATGTTTATGTGAAGCGTAGTTTGGATCTCCTTTTGCTGCTGGTTCAGTCAATATTGTTTGAAGAGAAATAAAACCTACAGCTTCAGAATCAGCGCAAAAAAGGCATAAACACGAAGCACGGACCCACCGACGGATTAGAATCAGTGAGCTGTCAGCTTTTAGCCCTGACCGTGTCCGTGCTGTCTGGTGAGAAAAGCGACATCTCACTGATTCTGATGCGTCCGCGCTTTGTGTTTACGTCTTTGTGCAGAATCGGTGTACCTGCTCTCATTTACTGTTTTAGCTGTTTGGTGGTGGTTGAAATGTAGTAATATTTATATTAAAAATCGATTCAGGATTTTAATGAATCGATATCACGTTATCCAAGCTAGAATCGATTTTAATCGATAATCAAACCCGCTCCAAGTACCTGTGTAATCATGCTTATGTACATCTGGATAATGACACAAACTAGTATTTGGCGCGTCACTTTTTAATAAACTAAAAGACAGAAATCAGATTATAGGATCTGTAGTGTTGTTTATTTATATTATGGTGCTTATCATTTGTGATTTTTATTACTGTGTGCATACTTTATTAGGAGAGATAAAATAAAATAAAAAATCTCTTCCTTCCTGGTTCCATCGAAGAAGAAATGCTCAAGTAACTATGTAACACATACGTAATCCAATTCCACAACACAATGTGATGGGAAATCAGCTGTGTTTTTCTGCCCATTTCGAATCTGGCGCGAACCGGTGAACCAGTCCCTGAATCAGTCACGTGGTACGGACTGCCCGCGAGGCCTCGAACGTCACTGCATACGTAATCAAAGCAAGCCTCGATACGCGCTTCACAGAAACGCCCCCGAGATTACCTGACACACGATTCGACGCTTTGACACACAGGACACATCACTAAATGTTACTCTTATTATTCTTTCTGGGTCACAAAATAAACGTTTAACATATTTTCAGGGGAGAATATAGCTGTGTAAACCTCAAATATCTGCTCAGTTTATCAAGACACTACATATTTTCAAAAGCGCTCCAACATTTTCGGAGACGTCTGTTACCCACCACCTCGATAGTGAGCCGGGGTTCAAGGCTCACCAGAGCCGGTGAGAACATCGGACTCCCGGCAAATCGTTTTAAAACCCATCGCCGTCTTTCGCTACTCAGGTTAAACTTGATATATAAGTCACTTAGATAACTTAAAAATGTTATTGTTTGGCTTTTTTTTTTGTATTTTATTTGTTACTGAGTAAATCGGTTTGGCTGAGATTAAAGGTATAGTTTTTACACAGAATATACTCCAGTGTCCTGTTATATTTTAGATAGCAAGGAGCAGACGGCTGAGTTTATTAAACTCCACCAAAACAATCTGCAAATTTCATTTAATAAACTATCATCTTGTCTTTATTTTTAGTTAGCACATACCTTAAACACTTAAAGCTGTAAGATAATGATAGTTATATAAGATCAGATGCATGCTGGTGCAATAAGCTGTACGTTTTATGTCCAATGGATGCATGATCTGATTAGTCGACTAATCGCAAAAATAATCGGTGACTAGTCGACTATCAAAATAATCGTTTGTGGCAGCCTTACTTCCAACTGAAATATTGGGCTGTGTATTGGAGTATGTCTATACAAAATATGTCTGTTTTTTAAATCTTGGTCATACTGGATTGACCAAGGATTATCTGGGGTTCACCCATTGAACCATTGGCTAACAACTTGCCATTAGCCAATGGGTGGCTTCATAGTCAGACCCGCCCCCTTCACAACTTCCAGTTTGTTGCATTGCACCTGAAAGTTGTATCTCAAAGCTTCAAAATGGGACTTAAGAAACAAATGGATCATGTCATTGTAGTTTTACTTTACTTTATGCTTTAGTGTCCCCAAAGAGGAAATTTGTTGTTGTGTCCAAGCTCAAGCTGCCAGCAGTACAGCCACTATAACTACCATGTAGATACAGCTAAATCTATCTGTATGCTCACATTGCTGTCAGAACTGGAATATTAAAGGACAATAAGGATAACTGTTAAATTGTAAATGCAAACCAATAAACAAGGACTGGGTGTGGGTCATTATGTTTTCGTGTCACTCAGCTGGATTTTCATTAGCCTCCCCTGATATATATTATTATATTATACACACACACACACAAGGGGATTTAAGGGGCAAAAACTCTACCAAGGCAAATGCTGTATTCAGCCGTTTTGAAGAAAGTGATTTTTCTTTAAAATGGCCCAAATTTAAAGGGCACCCATGTGTACCCATGTGCTCCACTTCTCAGGTTTTCTTGGTAGTTTTTTCCATGGTCCTAATGACGGGCAGACAAACAGAACAGCAAACATAGCTTATAAAGGCTTTATCAGAGGAATAAATTGTAATGATGGAAGTCATTTTGGTGTTGTATGAGAGTACTGTGCATACTCACACACATATTTTAAGTACTTGATTTACTCCTCATTTAGTCTGTCCAGCTGTCACGGGTCTGTTAATAAGGTGGGCCTCAAAAAGCAACAGGAACTTAATGGTTATTTTTAATCATTAAAATGTGTGCGCTTTTACACTATTTTACAGACCCCCCAAATAAAGTTAAAAACCTGTAAATAGCCACAGTGTGTGTGTGTTTTTTTTAATATATTGTCAGAAGCTGATTTATTTAAAAATAAGATCTGAAATACTTCTCAGCTTCTGTGTTTTTCTTTGTTTCCCTGTGCCTCGTATATTTTCTCTTCACCTGGTTTTACTCTCCAGAGAGTTTTGATTTTATGCCTTTATATCTGTATTCACAGCTGTGTCTCTCAGTGCTTCATGGCATCTTGCTGCTTATGTCTGTCTCCAGAGATGCTTCATAGGAATATTCAATACCCCCTAAAGACTTGTTTCATCGGTGGGCTTTCAGATCACTGCGAGCATAAGCTTTTAAGAAGCAGTAGTTGAATCTGACATTGCATTTTAAATCAAATGACACGACCATATTTCAATATCAGAGGTGTGATATCTCTTATCAGACAGGTGACATTCTTCTCATTGAAGTCTGTGTAATGACGGCGCCATACAGTGGCACTCGTGTATGTATTAGACAAGATCCACTACAAGTTTACACATGCTTTTGCTGCCGTGGCTCAGCGGTTGGCGTTTCAAATTCAAGCTGCGTCGCATTCTTGCTGCCGGCGGCTGTGGCAGGATGATGCCTGAGGTGCCTCCTCAGAGGACCGTGCCCTCGTTACTCCTCAACTTGACTTTGGGTTTCACAAAGCGAGCCCTTTGTTTACGCTGACAGGATGCGCTGGCTACTGACCTGGAAAAAGGTGGCCAAGACGGGTTGTCTTGTAAGGAAGTAAGGGAGGCTGGTGATGTATTGGCTCCTTCTGGGACCTTTCATGGAAGTGCTGTGGAGAGGCCCTGCAATCCCTCTCTCTGCTCATCTTCTCTTCTTTCTCTCTCCTCATCCTACTATCTGTCTCTGTTCCCCACTCTAGCCTCTGCTCTCATCCCATCTAGTCAGTGGTGGTTTTGCATGAATCTCCCCATACCATGTCCCCCCCCCTCAACCAGTCACCGGGGTCATTCATCATTATTGTCAAGGGGGTAATGTGTGTGGGTGGGTGCAGAGATCTATGACTTCTTCATTTGAATGAACCTCATTAGATTGACTCTTCTTTGTAAAGGATCCCTTTAGAAAATAACTCTGGCAGTTATTTAGGTTATTCTCACATGATAGCCAATGGAACATGACGCTTCAGCCAAGCATGTTTGCTCGAACGATGGAAGAGTCTCTGCGATGCAGTCTGCAGGTTATATTTTGCTTTATCACTCTGCCCTGCATACCTAAATTTACATAGCAATGCAGTATAGGACCTTGAGGTTGACTTGTGGTACCCACATGCTGTCAATTTGATGCAATCTCTCTTTTTTTTACTGACTCTACTGCTTGTTTACAACTATGAATGAGCCTGTTGTACAAGGGCAAGCGGCTCGGGTCTTTGAAATCAGACTTTAAATTCTTTGTAATTTATTCTTAGAAAAAGCTGTCTCCTTAAATAAAGTAAAACTATTCGTGCTGTGTGCGCAGTGTCTCAGTCTCAGTTTACCCACGTCTTCACTCTGGATACATTACAGAAGGTTTATTTTTTTTTAAAAAGATACATTCCACATTTACCATAAATATATTCCCTGCTTTCCCACGTTGAAGTTTGCCTCCCTTATTAGAGCAGATCCTTGTCAGGGCATCTTTAATCAGCCCAGTCCCAAGAGATGATATTTTTAGCCACCTTTTTGGAGGCTAAGACTCCTTTACCCACGCAGAGCACTAATGAGATGGAGCAGTAGTGTAGGCAAGCGTTAATTAAGGCTAGTATGCAAAGGAAGAGGCAAAAGCAGCACGCTCATGGCATACATACATTAACTTTATCCCACCTCCTGCATGTTTTCTCTCTCCTTGTTTTTTCCCCCCTACTTTTTCCACGTAGGTTGCACAAACAACAGATGGCTCTGACGCCGACCTGAGGAAGGACGGCTTATTCAAATCCAAGGTCACTCGCTACCTCTGTTTCACCAGGAAAACTGTAAGCGTGAATGTAAACTTCTCCCTTTTCCTATGCGCTCTGCACTAGCTCCTCATCTGCTGCACCTTCTTTTTTGATTGTTGTATGCCAATGGTCATTAGCTCACTTTTTGCTGCCAGAATATCTTAATAGGCCTTGTGTTTGTATGAGTCAAAGTCCCACTTTAAAAAAGCCAGGACTGGTAGTGCAGTTTTAAAGTTTTCGATAAAATGGATATGCATGCATATTCTGGATGGATAATACCTGGAAGAGGTATTTTTCATGTTGGTGGCCCTCGAAGATATTATTTATGTTTATTCATGAAATAGCAATGAGCTGTATTTTAACTATTCCAATTTATCTGATCAGCAGCAGCCATGGTTACCAAAGCTTATGTACATATAACATTTGAATCAGAAAATGCCTCCTATTTTTGCAAGAGAAAATGCTGTAGGATATATATATATATTTACAGAGAGAGAGTAACCTGATTTGAGTAACCACGACTCCTCTGTGGCTGAAATGATCTTTGCATTGTATTTCTCATAATGCTGTTGGGGCATTTTTTTGACTCCTCTCCTGCCTGCAGCCTACAGCTGATGTGTTTCTGCTTGGCTGTCAGCTGCTCTGTGGCCATAAATACACCTGCTTACATTGCCAGGATAATCAACCTGTCTAACCTCAGCGCATACAGCTTACTATTGGTCGTCTATTAATTAAGTTTCCGTGGGTTGCAGGTGGACGGTGCAGGCAGTAAACAAAACCTGCATTTTTGTTATTACTTTGCATCAGCTCAATTTTAGGACTTAATCGAGTCCGATTCTTTTTCGGCATCCCCCTTAAAGTCAGGCAACCTGGCAGCGGCTGCCTCGTGCCGGAGCTCAATCTGGCCCTCGGTTTAGTATATAGCATACAAATGGCCTTCCCCTAGTTCCTGTATATTATCTTAAAATGCGTGTCCACATTGTTTTGAAGACTTTGACGCAAATAAAACATGACAGAGCCATCAACAAAGGCTATTTTGTCTGCCAGTCAATGGAGCTCCCACTGTAATTGTCTATGACAAAAACAGATTCTGTAGAATTAGCCCCTGTATTATGTGGGGAGAAGTAAATAGTTTGTGATTTATCATACTCTAGGTTGAAGGTAGATAGCCCCCTTTGTCAGGTTGCGAAGGAAAAATTCTCCCCGGAAAAAAAAGGGGGGGAAACACAAAAAAAAAAGGTTTCATGCATAGTAATAACATTCATCCATATTCCTCCTTACGTCAGTGTAAAAACTATGAATAAAAAATGTCTCTAATGGTAATGACTGTCGGGCAACAGTGGCAGTGGAATCCAGGCTTTTCGGACGCATCAAGTCACGCCTGGCTCGCCCCACTCTCTACTGCCGCTGTGTATTATTGCAATTTATTATGGCAAAAAATGAAAATGTAATGGGAGACAGGGAAGAGTCATGCTTGAAAATGTCAGCTACACAGTCCGTGATTATTTTTAACTAGTCCCATTCTGTTGATCAGACTGCCTGCTCTGTCTCCCATCACCCCATAGCTTCTCGCCAAAAGGTTGAGAATGATTACAAGTTCACACATGCATTCTCTCACTCCAGAAAAAGCTATTAGAGAGTAATTACGTGAGCTATTTTGTCAACCATTCTCTTTAGAGACTTCTTGAGCTTTTAGTAAATCATTGAGTCTATTATCTCTACATTTTCCTCCCTGAGCACCCAAAAAAATGACTAACCTTTTTCTCATTCTTGCTCTCTGTCCTTTCCAAAGTTGCATTTGCATATATTATTTTTAAAAGTTGCTGCCTCCGCGCTGTCGTTCGTGCAGGGGCCCGATGTTGTCGTGGACATGAAGCTGACTGATATTAAAGACGCCCTGCCAGAGTCGTTCACACCAATGCAAGAAACAATGGACACAAGTAGGTAAACAGTCAATACCGACCACAGGCTCGCTCCCTTCCTCTTGCTTGTTTTTTTTCCCCCACCACTCTCCGACCAGCTTATGCCGAGGTCCTCAGGGGCAGCTTTGCTTGAGATAGTGAATGTTTTATGGGTGCAGGTTAGCTTAATTTATGGCAGGCTGTGGGAATAAAATAAACATTTTGCCCTGGAGGTACAAGAGAAGAGAATCATGAGTCATTGTTTATCTCAGCTGGAGCTGTGCTTTTCTTTATGAGGGCCTTATTTATGTATTTATTTGGGGAGAGGACGAGTGGATGGGGGTTATCTAATATTAATGAAATGCATTCCCCAATGCTTTAGTGCTTTTTGAGTGCTACGTATTTCCCCCTCACTATCCACGCTGTGGAAATGTAATAATATTTTGGTGTGGGGAGTGAGGACAGCTTGTTTATTATTTTTATTATCATTGCATTTACACTGCACTTTCTAGTGTTGCTGGGGAAATAAATGAGCAAGGCACAGATGCAATATAGGGAAAGCATGGCAATGTGTTTTTTTTTTCTTTTTTCTTTTTGCCAGAATGAAGAAAAGAGATTATGTTTTGTTTGGCTATGTTGTAATTTAATGTTTTATTACTTTATGTGAATCCATGTTTAATGTATACATGTGACATTATGTATGAGTTTCTATCTAGAATATTGAGTTTAAATCCCCGTTGTGCTCTAAAGCTGATGGAGGATTCACTTAGTTCTGTCATTTTACCTACTAAAGCGATAAAAATGATAATAACACATGTGAATTTTGTGGCTTTCCAGTGTCCACTCATTTCCCCTTTGAGCACAGCAAGTCACCCACAAACTGATATTAGCTCATCTTTTATTCGGAGGATGGTAATGACTAAATAGCAAAGCATAAATGGGATTTGTGAATATATATTTTTTCCTAGAGGCTCAAACTGTCGACAGGTTTTTTTTCCTTTTCTTTAGCCCCAAACTGAGGAGAAAACAGAACTGAATAATCAACTAACAATTTCTCTCTGACATCCTCATATTTACTTGACTCATCAGAGGAAGCTGCAATGAGGAAGAGGAGGCTCTGTGTGAAAATGAGCCCTCGTGAGGATGCGAAGACAGCTGTATGTGACATCCAGATCACGGCAAAGTCCAAGACCCATCTTGTTAACTACACCTGTGTAGGGTGAGCTATTTGACAGCGGGAATGAATAAAATCGTGAAGTTTTGTAACTTTTCTTTTTGCCGCAATCATTTTGCCATTTGCAGGTAAACCTGCTAACCAAGCTGTTGTGTGGCTTTTTTTCATTCGTACACAGCGAACTAAACAACATGGGAATATGGTATCGGTTGGGAGATGTTCGCCAGCATCAGCCGTCTAGAGTCACGTCCGGCAGGGTCGAAAGCGACGCCCGACCCAGCACAGCGAGGTAACGCCCCGCCACAATATTCAGCTGTGCGTCTCGGGTTTTAACTTTTCCTCCTTGCCTTACTTTTCATTTCCTGTGCTTGTGAGCTTTTGTTACGCTCCTGTGCCTCTTGTACGCCAACAAAGACACGAGCAATTGATCACTCCCGGGCAATCTGCTGTAAAGGTTGCTGCTGGACAACAAGGTAGCGAGGGTGAACTGGATAGACGGGGCTAACTAGACAGGAACCCCTGAACAAGAACAGAAGTTCAATGAGGGCTAAACTCCTGCTATTTGTGTAGTGTCCCAGGAGGCAGAGGGAGGTCGCTCCTCCGACTGCAGTGACAAGAGGGTTGTAGTTTGCAGACAAAAAAAAGGAGGAGATGTAGCCCGGAGAGGGAGCGACAGCTGCAGAGGAAGGGAGAGCACCAAGATCTCCTCCACTTTGGTATTCGTGTGTCCCCGCCTCTGCTCATGCTGCTCCGGTTTCCTCTGCCTCGGGCCTTCGAGTGAACGGAGCAAACCTTTGTACTGTGTCCAGAGCAAACAGCTCAATTATTTATCGCAATGAAGAGCTGGGGATTTCCACAGCAAATTGTAAATAAACAATCGAGACTCCTTTGGTGTGGCGGTGCTGTGGAGGGTGAAGCTTGGCACAGTGATCTGACGTCTTTGCCAGCTTGAAGTGCTACGTTCTGCCATCCTGTGCCGGGCTGAGTAAAAGCTCCAGCAGGCCAGAGCGGTGGAAGTCACCAGCAGGAGTATTCAAAACAGAGCTTCTGTTCGCCGTGGCTGTGCAGTGGGGTGAGAACCATTAAAACTGGAAGGCTGTGGATTCAAAACTCCAGGTTCAGACCGCGTGGAGTTTTGTGAATCGTCCATATTTTGGAAGCCGATGGTCAATAATCTTTGATGTGATGAAGTTAGATCGAGTGCTCGGGCCCACGTGCGCCTTCACAGCTCTCTTGCCGGTAATCCTCAGTTCTTTTGAAGCCCACTTTCAAGTTGGTGAGGCACAGAGGTTGGAATAAATTGTACCTCGAAGCGACTCACACACCCACTGCCCCCCCTTACTCTTGATGCCTGCTGAGATCACAGGCCGCTGTTTTTGTGTTAACATTAAAATTCATTCCACAGTCAGACTCTTCTTTTGAGAGTATTTCCATCCGTAATGCACCGACGCATAAGGACGAAACTGCGGGCAATTTATACAGTGGCAGTTCTTACATGTACTTCAGACAGCCATACATAGAGCCATAAATAGTTCTGTAATTTTTTTTAAGTCACAGATAAGATAGTTTGACACAGTGATTTATAAACAGCTCCTCAACAAGCACCGATTCCCTGAAGAAGTACAGTAACACAGTGTAACTGTCTGTGCAGTGTTACCCCACTATACTTTATTCATATTCAGCAAGAGAAAATTCTCTCCTTCACGCCTCCTTCGGGCTATCTATTACAACTTTATGGCCGTTGGAGAATAGCACCTCTTAAATTTAAGTGCTCTTTACAGTCAGTGGAAAAGATGTTTTAAATACAGTCAATAATGTATAAATTTTTAATGACCCTTATAATTTTGAAAGCTGCAGTGATCCCTCTCAAATGTTACGTTGCCTCGGGCGGCGAGAGCTCGTTAGGGTTGTATACAAACGTAAACCGCAAATCAGGTTTTTTCGGCGGCAACAGAGCTGCAGTAACTGCAGAGCGTTGCATCATTACGGGACACGCGCAGTTACTGCGTCGAGGCCAAGGTGTTATATTTAAATTGCTTTTGTATCGTTTTTGTCAGCTGTAAAACGCAGGGGCTGAGAAGTTTCGGTTTCGCTTTAAGAGTCCGAAATTGAATTTGCAAAAATCTTAAAACACTTTAGCTTTTCTTTCGTGGGCACTAATGCTCGTTATAAGTGGTTTCTGTGTGAAATAATGAGCCCGGTGAGGGCTTTCCTTTGGCGTGACTCAGAGGTTCAGTCAGCGCCATCAGACCTATTTTAACCTACTGCTAAGCACAGTATAGGGAAGTTTATACTAGAATTATGGCTTCAAGTAATTATTTACCTTCACAATTATTGTAATGAGTCTCTTTTATAATTAGTTTATAAAATTATCAGTATAAAGGAAAATTGCCTCACCCTGTGTGACTGGGGTTGCAAAACCTAAAAAAAAGACTGGGGCTGAAATTATTCATTGGACTTCTGGCTTGTTTGCTGTGTCCAGGTGGCATTAAATTCATACATTATAATAAAAATTGTTATTGACTACTGTGAAGTGCTACAGATAATAAAAAAAGAAATGCCTTTTCATGATATTTCAGGTTTTATGTTAATCAGACAGGTGTTAAAATGTGATCTACTTTCTATTCAGCGTGAAGGAAAGTCCTAAACAAGTCCGATTTTTTAAATTCAACTTTCATTTAAGCATTAGGAACCTTGAGATTAAAATCTCTGTTTCTAGTGAGATCTGTCATAGAGAGGACACCATAAAAATGACAACATAAGCACACAAAGGAACTCAACAAGTAACGTAACACAAACCATAAAGTGAACAGCAGTTGCACAGTTTTTATAAGAGCTCTGAATTCTACCCGGGAGACAAAAGTATTCTGATTTAGTGAGTTTGAACTTTATTCCGTGACCCAGGTGCAAAATCAGAGGACGCTGCTCTAACGAGTTCAGAAAACGTCCTTGGTGCCTTAAAGAAGCTCTGCTTCTAGAGGAATGCAAGACTCTAGCAGGTGCTTGTAAAACTGCAAAAAGGAATGTTGGGGATTTGTAATGCAATAATTTATTTTCCTCATGCAGTTTAGTAGTTAAAATTATGGATAAACAGTAAAGCTGAAATGGTTGTTTCTCACTGGCTCAGGCTGTTGTGCCATATTGAGCAACTAAAAGTTATAGGGAGGAGGCCCGCTGAGCCGTCTGCTGCGCAAATACGTTTAAACACTGTGTGCTTAACGTCTCTTTATCAGGTTTGTCTGAAGCGTCTCAACCCGAGACGGTGTTCTGATTCCATTCATGGCAGCAGGTTGATGTCAACCACTTCAGCTTGTTCTCTGTCAAGACTGACCATATCAGCAAGTCCCTGACTTTATAATGTTAGGGGGAAAAAAAACAGCACCATCCGGTCAGCCTTTTAATGTGGCCAGTAAAGTATCTCCCTGCTTCCTCCTCCTGACCAACGCTGCCATTTGTTCTCCTGATAAAACTGTCATTGTTGAAGCTGGTATCTGACCTCTGCAGTGACTGCTAGCATAAATTAGCCTTATTCTAACATTGCAATTTCTTTTGCCTCACTCAGAATCAAGGTTTTTGACATTTCTCTTAAAATAATGGGCCACTGTACACACTGACACTTTTTAAATCAATCTGTGCAGTGATAAAAATGTCAAGGCAAAGTCTCTTTTTCTTCCATTTCAGAGTTTTTTTTCCCTTTAACACCTGAAGGCTCGATAGTCATCAGTGTCAGAAATGGCACGCGTATCAATACATTTAGGATTGCACAGTCTTCTACCTGTGACACTCCACGCGTTGCTGCTGCTCCGTACGATTATTGTATCAGCTTTCATTGCATGCTGGTTAACCAAGACTTCCCACTGCACACAACTCTTGAGAGAAAGAGACACGGTGACTGTCAGCGTGTCGCATGACAGATCCCCTGTCTGAAGTGTTGAAGAACAATCCTTCCCGGCTCAATCTCACTCATTACTTTGCTACGTTTTGGAAAAAGTTGCAAAAACTAGCCGAGATCAAGCGAATGGATGCAGAGCGATGCCAGAAATGATCGAATGATCAGCTAAGATCTGATGGGCAGAGACTACTCGGTGATTTGCCACCAAAGTCTAAGAGATTCTCTTTTCAACACCTGACACTGAACTTAAAGGAGGATAATGATGGGTGAGAAAGCAGCTCCCACAAAGCAGCACTGTTGGCACATAGAGGAAGGTGTGGAGATGTTGTCACGGGAAAGGCTAGATGTGTGTCAAAACAAGAGCTTCCAGCTCTCTGTATCGCAGCTCTGGCTCTTCAGTCAGTGATATTACTCTCATTCTCATCTTACCTACCTGCCTGTCTGTCGCCACTGTCTCTTCCACTTTCTCTTCTCCTCCTTTTTCTTTTTTTTAAGTAGACAACTCTTTTCCGCATTTGCTATTTGTAACAACAAAAAACGAACACCACTGAATCGTAATTCATGTTGTCGAATAATCTTTTGTGCTTTGGTTTTCTTTCTTATTTTAACTGATTTTAACTCGGGCAGATTTCACGGGGAACATAATACTCTTGATCCACGTTGTAATTGTGTAAATCTATCAGGCCGCGTTCCCAGTTTTACTCTAATTTGATGAGGAACTACACTATAATTGAATATTCAAATTAGGAATATGTGTCAATATGGCTCTCCTTGCCTGAAATGAGGATTAATTGTTGTCAAAACTCCTGTGGCCAACATAACACTGCTGTTGATTAGCAAATGCACTTGCCATGTTTTTTTTTGTTCCTGTTTTGTTTTAAGAATTAGTTGTCTAATTGATTTGCCATATGTTACCCTCTCCAATCCACCTAAAATTGTATTTAGAAATCACCAATTTGGACTGAGACCGTTTTGAGCTTTTCAAACAGATGGGAAAAGAAACCCTGGAGGTTGCCTGTGGAACAGTATTCCACGAGCCTAGTGGGGATTTCCACGAGTACCACATTCACTTTTTAGGTTCACAGATAAATAGCCAGACTCAATGCGGAGCTCCCTGCTCTCTGCGTCTCCTCCAAGCGCTAATATAACACCACAAACTGCGATCCCTTAAAAGACATTTAAACCGTTTGCCTCCACTTTATCACTCCGAGGGACGTCTCTGTGCTTTGAGAGACGCACACCTTTCTTCCTCAGCTCCTCAGCTGTGGAATCAACCTTTGCAGGGTAAAAGAAGTCTGCCTTGAATATGGCAATCGTTCCCACAAGATTGATGCCAACCTTTTAAAAATTCACCATTGGCCTGGATTTAACATGGCCAAATGCTGATGTAAATGAGGAGGAGAAAAAGTCGACCCTTTCATTGCAAATAAATCTGAGTTGCAGGCTTCAGCTCATAAATACCACAGCCTGTCATGAGTCTTGTTTTATTGCTCTTGATGGAAATTATTGCATTTATTTATGTCGTCCGTAGATACGAGTCTTTGCAAGTCACAACTCGCGCACGTACTAATAGAATGTGCAGATCCGGCTTTAGTCTTAATTTTTTTTTTTACGTTTTACACTCTTCGTCAGTGAAAAATTGATTATGTTTTTTCCCATAAACACACCAAAAACAGTACATAATATGCAGAACGCACTTTGTTATTTGCAGCTTCACACCTGCTCACTCCCAGAATTTGTCCTGTCTGCGTTATAATTCAGATTCCTTTTATAACCGACTTGTCTTGTTCGTGGTCTCTAACAACAAACTCGCGTGTGCTCTAATGAAAGCAATTCCCCCTTTTTTTTATTGATATCGCCAACTGCTTTGCATTATCGTTATAAGAGCATTTGTTTTATAATGCCACCGTTGCTCCCTTTACCTACAAAGCATGTCATGTTATGCAGCTCTCTTGAAGCTGTGAATTCCCCCCACCAGCACCACCACTGCTTGCTGTGGATTTATCGATCCGTAGGGGTGAGTCACAGGGTGTAATTCATGATAGCTTGATTGATGAGGATTTCAATCTTATATGGTTTGTTAACTTCAACTCCCCGCAAAGTGCATTCTGTGCTGTTTTCTGTAATACAAGGCCATGAAAGAGGGAGAGAAGAGGGAAAAAAAACAGACTTGCCTTGAATAATGGAATCTCTCAGTTCCTCCAGAATTAACAAGATCCTGCTCCAAACCCCTGCTAAAGGTCTGCTCGAGCCCCTGGGCAGCTGAGGCACAGTTTAACTTCGACCATTTCTCCTCTTCAAGTTCACCCTGTTATTTCAGTGCTCTGTTTTGCCTTTGGACATTTTAGAAAGCCCTTTGTATTTTGGAGAAGTTCTAATGCTTTTAATCCGTAAATAAATTTCCTGCTTTATTATATTTGAATTCCCGAGGGAATTTTGGGAGCACAGGTGTTCCAAAACACAAAGTTAACAAGCATTTTTCTTGTGTGTAACGTGACTGAATATTGTTGCTTTTTTTTCTCTCTCCAGCTCGAGGATTTACTCTGAGCGTCACGGCACTGGACTCTACACCATGACAGGTAAAAGGTGTCTCACTCACACACACACACAGACACGCACACACACAAACAGACACACACAAATATGCTTGTCAGTGCTATTTATGATGCTGTCACTATAGACAATTACATGAAGTGAATATTTGAATATTTCCCAGAATGCACTATGCTGTTAAACTGCTGTCAAAGTTGATATAATGCTTAATGCTTTCTGTGTCGTTTTTGCCGTTTGTAAAAACAACACAAATTTCTGGCTGTACTTGGAAAAGCAGCTCTGGCACTTGATGCTCTGTCTCAGATGTTCTCACTGCTGGATGCTGGACAGAGCTTTGCTCGTCTCAGAGAACGTGGCTTCCCGGAGGAGCTCGGCATTATGCTCAAGAGAACATTTAACAGCTGTCAAAGACGGTCCGTCACATGCCATACTTACATATACACCTTTGCATGCACTGGAGGTATTCCTTTGGCTTTGTCAAGGATAAACTCAACAACAGTTACAATGCTCCGTGACTAAAACACGCGCACATGCACACATACACACACACACACAAAAAAGGCTAATTCATTAGGAAACAGAGCTTAGACTATGACAGCCTAAGCACCACCGAGTCAGAGCCGGCTGAGACGTTCAAGTCTAAAAGAGTGTGTGAGCCACACGAGGTGAATGAGGCAGGTTTTTATCCAGCTGGAGAGAGACACCATGTGGTGAGGAATCCTCCTGCTGCTCCAGCAGAGTCCCAGGCTATGGCCGTGCTACACCCATCTTATTAAATATATAAAAACATGATGTGACATGTGGATATGTGCAGTTCAGGATACTGATTTTATTTCAGTTTTTTTTTTTTAAATGTATTTATCTTTTAAGGACCCTGAATTTAAATCCAGTGATGTTCAAACAAACAAAAAAAAAAGGAAAAGAAATACAGAAGAGACAAAGAGCGTATCATTGACAAAATTACTGATTAATACATCATTGTGCGTGTATGACAGTCATTTTCGTAGATGGTCAGGACAAGTAAGGCCCTGAAGGAGCAGACGTTACCACACAGCTGAACAGTTTGTGGCATTTGGTGTGGGATTCCTCCGCTGGGACGGGGTTTTGAGTGACAGCGAAGGAACCTGCACATACTGTACACGGCGCTGGCAGCAGTCACCATTTATCTCCAGAAAACTGTCCTTTGCAGGTGCACGCTCCCCTTCCTTCTCCTCTTTATGAGCTGGCGAGATTTTTAAGAAAAATTGATAATGGAGTTAGCCTGACACGCTTCTCGCTTTATTACTTGAGACTGCGTACCCGTCAGCCTCGGAGCGTCACACTGCGAGTGTGAGAGGACGCGCCTTCCCTTCATTAACAATATGATGGCCCGCGGACCAAGTGTGAGGTCGTAGCCGACAGCCTATTTGTGTTAATTGTTAGCATGTCGGTAGCCCCGGTGTGTGTTTGTGCGCTGGTGCATGCGCGCCTGCGTGTGTGTGGGCTGACAGCTGGCCAGGTTCGAGTTGGTCTAAAACCATGTGCGCTCTGTCAGGGTTGTACAGGCGCCTTCTTTAGGATTGATGAATTGCCTGCTTTCTTGATTAAACCCTCCGTCACTTCCCAACAAAACAAAAACCCCAACACACACACGCGCACACACACAAAAAAAGGCGAGTTGAGGGGAGGAGAGGTAACATGTCTGGGAAATCTGTCATCTGCAGTCACATCATGTACAGATGTGATGTGCAGAAGCTTTGACATTTATTACCAGAATATTAAAAACTAATTCACATTTATTTTGCAGCCCTCTTTCGCTTGACAGTTGGAGCTCATTTGAAAAGTTATCAAGTTTTCAATGCAGCTCGAACCGTTTGCTTTTCTTCCACCGCCGTTGCTTTGATCCATGCCAAGTCCCTTTGCCAATTAGGTCTTTTATTCATACCTTGGCAGAAAATCAGGATATTTTTAAAAGTAATTATACATGCATTCGAGCTATCTGTCTAAAAAGCATATGTATGATAGAATAAATAAATAAATAAATAAATAAATGTAAATGTTTTGAAAAAAAAACACAAAAAAGCAGCCCCAAACTCTAAAATAAAACCACGTTGCATCGCAGTCTGTCTTTATTACCTGCTGGACAATATATAGCATTCAGCAGGCATCCATCTGATAAAAAGGTAAATGTAATAAAAAGTAATACATTTACATATCTATAGCATTAATCAAAAATAAATAGTGACATTGGCCCTGATCTAACATAATATGGAGAGCAATTATTTCCCTATCCATTAGGGGAACTTCAATTAACATACACGAGAAGGTTCATCCTTCAGAGGAGGAGGAGGATGAGGGGGAGAAAAAAAAATAGGGAGCTGAAAATTAACTTGGGTTTGCAAAATATCTTGGCAGGATGACAGTGATTTTTGATTTTCAGGAAACAATATTAGAATTCTTATTAAACTATGTGCATCTGCTTTTAATTTGCTGCAAATAATTGGAAAATGCAATGGAGCTTTCCAATTAAAGCTCCACTTTATGCTGTTTAATAATACCCTCATAATATTATAGCTTATGAAATGACAGGTGAGTTGGTGTATGAATAAAACATAAAGCCCTGTAATAAGAGACAGAAAAAAAAGAAGAGGAAAAAAAAACGAGACAGTTGTTGGGGGGCTTTTAAATGCTCGACATAATTTGCATATATTAATCTCCTCTTTTCAGCCTTATCAAGTATTCCACTGTATTTGAAGTTAAAATAGTCGTGACAGGCAGGGGTACGCTTCGTTTTTCCATGGATTTATTACTTGTATAATTCTGGATCTTTAATAAGCCAATATGACTGATCCTCTGAGTTCTGTGGAATTTGGTTAATTGTTCCAGATGGTGCTCACTGATTATGCAAAATTACTTTCTTTCTCCTTTTTCCCCCCCTACCAACTACACTATTTCTTGATTGACTAACATGGAGAAAAAAGATTATTTTTGGCGCAGCACTTTCATTAAGAGGGTTCTCATCAGGTTTCAAACAAAAGTTCCATCTTATCTCCCTGTGTAGTTCTGGGCGAGGCTGTGCAGAGGGAGGAGATCAGCCGGCTCTTATCTCAAACCATGATGGATCTCAACTGCTTCTGCACCGCTGGGGTTATATTTTAGAATAACACAATTCTTTAGGCTGAGGGATTAAAAAACACGACCTCTGGATAGTGACACAAAAGTTATTATTAGTGTATAGCGTTCGCTTCTTTCTCCTTTCTCTCTCCAAAGATTGATGAAATTGCTAAGCAGCTGGGTTTGTCCTCCACTTGCAGCTCGGGCTCCATCCACAACTCACTAACATTCTGTTTTGCATCAGCTAAACTGAGCTGAATGAATCATTTATGGAAGTGTTATGGGGGAGGTATGGGCAGATTTACTGCCGAGCTTTTACTTTAGATGGAATGGGATTTCTATGAAACCGATCTTGATGTCTGAAGTAATGCCAAAGCTTGCATCAAGACATGAAAGGAACGCTCTTAAAACCCACGTTTTGCTTCTTAATTCCCCTGGTCAGCAAAAGGCAAAACATACAGAGAGAGAGAGGGAAAGTTCACAGGGAGAACTGTAGTATTTACATCTAATGCCTGTACAGACATTCTCAAACTACTGCTAGCAAGTCTTGATACAAAGAAGCACCTGATTACCTCATAATAAATGAATGGCATATAGTTTAGTGCTTCTGTGCTCATATTAACCTATATGTACGTTTCCCATATTGACATGGTAGCATGTCTTGGGTGGATACTGCACGCGTGAAGCAAAGATCTGGCACAAAATGCTACGGTGCAAATCCTGTGCTAAAATATAATAGCAATAAATAATGTTTTTTGTGTTAAAAAATCCAAATCCAAAATCCAAATCTCTTGAAAAAGGTTGCTTTCTCTTCACATCTCAAGCTTTGCTTCATATTTAGAATAAAGTTCGGATGGTTTGTTATGTAGATCTTGTTGTTTTCACATTTTTTGCATTATTCCAGAAAGTGTCAGTTTCTATTTTTAAACAAATGACAGGCACAACAAGTATTTCCAGTTGTAGATATAGTCAGACGTTGTGGAGTAAGACTCAGTGTCAAAAAGCACATCTGGATTAAAGGCTTTCATGCCATTCAGTCACTTTTATTCAATTAGACGATCCAGGTTTAGTAGCAAAACATGATTGATCCTGGTGCGACGGTGCCATTAAGTATTTGAGGATCAATCCTGTATAAATCCTAATGGAATTTTTGACTCCAGCATTGAGGCCCTCGGGCATTTTCTGGACCTTTATTACAGTCAAATAAGAGACTTTAAATGGCTTTGCATTTGCAGGCCAGACTGGACTCTGGAGTCTCATCCCTCATTGCTTTCTATCCATCCCTGAGATAGAAGCAGTGCTCCATTAGTTTCAGTGTCCAGACGTGGACAGGCTCAATGGATGGGCCTGTCACGGCTCCCTCATTTGCCCCATGTACAGCAGGGTTTGTTATCACACATCTAATTAGAACTTGATAAAAAATATTTCACAAAAATCCAGTCATTAAATATAGTTTAAGGAGATTTATGGTCAAATATGCCTTAAAGATCTTTTAATGGCTCTGCTGACTTGTTAAGTTTGTAATTAATGATCTTCTAATACATACTGTGGTGTGATTTAGAAAGCACAATGAGATTCTGGGAATGAAGTCGTTTTGGAAAAGGGCATCTGGGGTTCCCAGAAGCTATATTAAATGACTCTGCTCACACTGGTTTGCTTAAAACCATGAAAGTCTGCTGTGAAAAGGTTCAAACACATCCGTGTGCTTGCATAGATTGAGGCCATTTTTTTTTGTTGAGGCGCAGGGAATATTGCATTATTATGAAACGGCTGGCTTGTCGTTTTGCAATAGTCCATTAGCGTGTACAGAGAAGTTCCAAGCTCAAACGTAACAGCACTTTTATTTAGGTGCTGCAAAATATCTCTTTTCAAAGTCCACTCATCCTCACACTGTAAAAGTAATAAGCAAGTGAATATGTATCAGACTGTAAATGCATTATACTAATAACAGTCTCCTGTTTCATCAGGAGAGTAATGGTGTCCTTATTAGCATAATTAATGACAAATGGCAGTGCAGCATTGGTGGATTGGTTCTAGGGGATGATAAATTGGTGGATGCCCAGGTTAGTGGCTGCCAAGGAGGCCTCTTTGGCTGTCATCCCTCCTGCTTCCGCTCTGGCACAGTTCATTACTCACTGTGTGAGATGCCACTTTACATTGCTTGGTACTGTGAGCATGGAGAACTTAATAATACCACCCACAACCACATAGGGCCTGCTGCTTTACCCACAGTCCAGAGGGCAAGTAGCTCAGCAAGGGCTTGGGGGTTGTGGAGGAGCAGGGCTACATGGGAATCATCTCCTGCAGCTGCACTGATCAAAACAGATCACGCGTCAGTCGATACTTCAGGGGAGCTGGGGCCATATGACCAAGTCTCCAGTGCTGGTGAGTGTTTCTTGTTAGGATTTCTGGGGCTCACCACATCCCTCGCATCATTACGGGTTAGTTTGCCCACAGAACCGCTAATTAAGAGGGGATTTGTGTAATTGTGCCTTCTGCTGTGTCCCATCCGGCACATGCAATTTACTGTCAGCCCTCTGCCAGCTTTTACACTTGTCCAGAGAGGCGTACCCCATTTATACACACATTCTGCTGCACATTTACCAGCAGCCACAGCTAGGGATCAATGCCAATGCCATGGCAGTGTCTTAAAACACACTGTGCTGCTGATTAAAATCTGATTGTCCATTTAATTTCATGAGAGTTCAGCCCAGCCAGCAAGGAGGGTTCTCTCTGTACTTCTCTAGCATTAAGTGCTTTAGAGGAATGACTAAAACAGGTTTTAAACCAAGTGACCGAACAGCCTCGGTGCTTTACGCTAAATAGCCAGTGCTACATATACAGGCTCGGTCTTGAGAAGTTATCACACATGTACGCACCCCCTCAGAGCGCTCTGCGTTATGCAGCGGTGTTTGTGGCCAAGGCACCGTAAGTGTTGCTGGCTCTGCCCACTTTCTGGAAGACTGATGGACCAGCGCCCGACTGAGGCTGTCGGCTGGCTCCCTACCCACAACCAGATTTCAAGGACTGCTTGTCACAGATGGAAAAATAAGTGGGTCATTCTACATAAGCATGTCGTTTTGCACCCCTCTGGTAACAAAGAGCAAAATTTTAACACTGGTGAATTCAACAATAAAGCAGTTTATTCAGACTCCATTTGAGTCTGTTGCTAGTTCTGTCTCGTTACTTTTTGGTACTTGTCACGAAAATCTCAGTTGCAGCTCTGCTTACAGTTTGACTATAAAGCCAATTTCATATCTCATTCTATTTATACACTGCATATGTTAGGAAAGTAACTGTTTTACTTAATTTAATGGATTAAAGATCAAAATAAGCAGTCAAGTGGACAAAGAGTGAGTTTTAAAAAAATGGTGCAGTTTCTCTCCACTCCCTCGATGCTTTCCTTCCACGATTCCTGAACTCTGTAGCAGCCCCAGCCTGTAGCATGCAACCATAAATGCATTCATCCACTGGATCTTATGCGGCGCACTCTTAGTGCTTCAGAAACCTTTTAAGCTTGTTTACGTTTTTTAAGCGTTAGGTCGAAATGAAATTAATATTTCAGTATAAACTAACTGACTGACTGTCGGGAGAATTGCGAGAGAAGCTCGCACACACTGCTGCCGTGAGACCGCTGCGGAAACAAACTGCACACAGCCGGCAGAAAGAAAATAAAAATAGATTATCAGAAACCCTCAACATCACTTCAGCGTGGGATCTATTTTAATATCAGCGTTTTACGCTCTTTTTTAGAATGTTAATCGACTCCCCGGTAAACATTTTAATAATTTAAAAAGTTACATTTCCGCTATTGCAAAGTTTTTTTTCACTCATCTGTCTAGAGGGGTTGAAAAAGTAAGGAGGAAAAAAAAAGATAAAAGAAAAAGAATGGGTTTCATAGAGCCATAGTCATTAAAAGAATCTGAAAATAGCAACTCGCTATCATCTGTTCTCATAGCACGGGTCAGGAGCTCTGACACCTCCAAAATTCCTCCTGTCAGGGTAGGGGGCCATTTGTATTCTCTCTCATTAGGCAATTTGACTAATGACCTGCCGTGGCTGCAGAGCTACTGAGGGACCCAGAGCCTCGCGCCCTCTCTCTTGCAGCAGCCTGAACACACACCCTCTATTGGAATGGCACAGATGGCAAGCCCGGGCGACAAAATAAACTACAATATGTCTCCGAGATGCTGTCAGGCCTGGGCACTATTTCTCATGTCAGACTCAGGCTAAGGGCTGTGAGTGGGCATAGGGGGTCCTCCTCCAGCTCTCTGTTCATCTACTCACCATTATCTGCAGAGGTGACAGAGAGCAGGGTCTGCAGCAGCTAGAATAGCATTTCCATGGTCTGCATAAAAAATCCAACTCAAATTGAGAGTCGCACCGACAGGGGAGGCAGTGCCATGTCTAGCTCTGGCTACACACAGAGAAAAAAGCAGCATCCAATTGTTTGGCATATGAAATGCAGCAGCCACCAGATAAAGCTTTAACCTTTTTTTTTTTAAATTATTATTTCTATTTTCAGATTATTTTGTGACACAAAACAATAGATGGCAGCTCGATCACGAGTAAAAACTTGTAAAAGACGTTCATTTGCACTTTTCGCATAATCGCCCTGATTCCGCCTCCCCGCCCCCACCCCCTCTCCAATTCAGCTGCGAGACAGATTCACCCAAGTAATCATACTAGACAGAGATCAATGCAATTCTGCTGAATTAGTGAAGTGTAAAATAAAAGTTCATCAACATTCCTAAAGTGCGACTCTCCAGTTGTGGTTCAGGTAATATGGGGTATGCTCGATCACCCACGCATATTTTTCCATCAGTCAGTGTCGGAGCACAACTCGGTGTGGTTTATGTGTTCGTGTGCGTGTGTCTGTGGGTATGCCGCTGCTTGCGTTGCACGCGGCCATGTTTGTTAGAGCCCTGGAAATGCAATGTATGGCACTGCTGAAAACCTGGGTGACAGTGCATCCAACAATGGAAGAGTGAGGGATTAGTGCTCAGCCCAGCGTACGAGGGAGCCCTTCCCGCCCTGAAACAGCCATTCATCTGTGCCCAGGGGCTGGAGATGACAATGCAGCCATTGCTCATCGCACCTGACGGAGCCATTAATAAGGCGATGATCCACACGGGGCCTGTGCTGACTTCGTTCTTTACACTACAATCACTCAATCCGCAGGGTCCTCCTTACTTAACACCACCTCTGTGTTCACTGCCACCATCATCATCATCATCATCATCACCATCATCATCTTAGACGCTATGCCAAAATTCCTTCCAGATGTTTTTGTGCTGAATATACTGACAGGCTCCAAATGCCAAATAACTGCCCAGTTCCCCGCACTGCAATGCACTCATGAGTTAATGGAGTGTAGCGGGGCCATTTAAGCAGCTAGAACATGCTTCATACTGGGATTCCTGCTCAGAAGATTGGATTTACATTATTTTTGCCCTTTGCACCTTCAGATTTCTCCTCAGTACAGCATCCATTCCTTACCACCAAGTCACCACCCGTGCTTTTCCATTTGTCTGGATGTAAGATAGCCTCTCTGGTATAGATGGAAGAGGAATACAAAGTGGGATCTGGTTTTAAATGTAATCCTTGAGCAATAAAGAAACTCTCTGGCCTTCAGCACTGTCCATTCATCTGTCTGTGCCACGCAGATCCATCAGCAGCTACAATCTACGCTTCCCATTGCTGGCTATTGATTCAGATGTATTCTCCCTGCCTACTTGTGCCTGGCGTTGGTACTCCCAGCAACAGAGTGCATGTTTATTCACTTGTAGTCCCGAGCTTGAACAAGCCATCATGCCTACCTAGTTGCCCTCTGCTTCAAATAGCAACGCATTCAAAACCGCTGCAGGGAGATGAGATCGGGCTCAATGTGTTTTTACTCCTAGCACCTATAAGACCTACTTGTGACATCGCTTGCTTGATAGTAATGTCTCTTGATTTTGAACCAGTCTGAACTATTCTAAATATTGGATTTGTTACCAGAAAATTGAATGGTGGTGCACAGAGGAGGAATAACTTTGGTGATCCACCGACTTTCCTGAAATGCAATCATTTTGATAATGCAGGAACTCTTCATCTAACGCCAATCAGCTCAAATTTATATCATATATGGACTCACATGACATTTTTCAACAAAGGCTTGTGACGCCTTAAGACTGTGTTTGTGTCTCCTTCGGGAATCATGTGTTAACTGTACCACAGAAGTGCTAGCTTTGTTAAGTGCTAATTAGTGTAACAATTCCAAATTAGTCTGTTATTTTTGCAATTATGTACACAGAACTTTTTTACCTTTATTTACCCGAGAGAGAGAGAGTTGAAATCAGCAGGAGCGCTCTGGGCTGGGATAGGCAGGGGAAACAGGGGCTCATGGAGAACAGCAGCACAGGGGCAAAGTACAAAACGGCTATCACGGTTGCAGAGTCTTGCTACTGCTGCACTTTTTACTACGGGAGATGATTGGAATCCGAGGAAGTGAGCGAGCTTTCCTGCGGTCACGCAGGGCGCGGGTCACGCTTTGATTACAAAGATCACATTGTGCTGCACTTGTGCGGAAAGTGCCAAACCGTGGATCTGTGTAATAACCTAGAAAAAAAAAAGAAAGGGAAAGCAACTCGCATAAGTGTCAAAGTGAGGGATATTTTAGAATTTCATAATTTTCAGATATTGCTGTGTGAACAGGAAAAGGCCAAAAGGAGTTTCAGCCCCCCCCCCTCATCCCTTCCACCCCCAAAACGATGACTCATGAACAGCTCTGGCTTACGTTTATGAGTTCCGTTTCCTGTGCCAGCGCCTGATGGACTGCGGGTGAAAGAACACCAGTTGGAAGCTCGGCCTCTTGATATTTGGGGCTCGCGTTGAAGTCGACTGCAGCAAGTTTTGTGCCTCCAGATTTGGGAGTTTTCTAATGAAGCCGAGCAGCTGCAGTTTTCCCTTCAGTCTGGAAACGAGAGGCTTTGTGTCTCTTGTCACCCTGTGTTAATTTGGGCCCTAATGTATTTTATAAACAAAGGGCTGCTCTCTAGCCTGACAGTCGTGACACCTTGATTCCAGTGCAGGATGCATGCAGGACGGGGTTACACCATTAATAATCAACTGGCAGCCATCACACCATTTTAACCACGATCATTATGATAAAGGGCATACACTTAATTACAGGCCTGCTTAATTATAGCTCTGTTGAAGCTCGTTTGTTTGGTCAAATGCTAATTATACCACCACGCTCTTGGCAAGTCCTCATTTCAATCCACTTTTTTTGCCAGCTGAACAGTGCGGCTTATTTTCATGCAAATTTGATATCTGGTGAATGTTTTGTCTCTCTTCTTTCCGCTTTTCTGTGCCTAGTGTGAGTGTGTCTTTGTTTCGGAGGTGAACATCTCTCAGACAAGACGGAATCTGGAATAATCAAGAGTAATTAAACTGGAAGAGGGCTGGGAAAGGGCTGGGTTGGAGGAGAGAGAGTGGAGGTGCTCAAATACAGCGGAGAATAAAAAAAAAAAAAAGCCTTTCATCTTCTCTCCGTAGACGGAAGGAAGGGAGGTGTCAGGGTGGCTGGGGATGTTGATAGCTTTGCTGTTTTTATAATCCCACGTTTAGTCTCGTGGAGATTCTTGGGATCAAGAGTGGGGAGTAATATGTTTATGTATAAAAGTCAGACTTCAACTTTGTTTTTTGGGTTTTTTTGCAGCTTTGGATGATGTGCCCTTTGTGATCTCGGAGAAGTTTTCGCGAAAAAACCCCAAAGAGGTAAAAAAAAAAACAAATAAATAAATCAAAAGGTTTCGTGGCTCTAGTGACAAACTGCAAAATGATTTCTTATGAAGGTGCCGATGATTTTTCCTACAAACTCTCTTCAGGTGAACACTAGTTCTGTCCTTTTCTTCCTTTCTTCGCCTTTTTTTCTCCCTATTCTTTCCTTTTCCTTTCCTCCAGACTGAGTGATGAATGCGTGCAGTCAGGCAGAGCTGGCTCAATGCAGTCCATTTGGCTGGCTGGCGGTGGTTGTCACTATAGCCCCGTTTGTATTGACACAGAGAGGGAGAGGATTAAAGATTTTAAGCATGCTTACTTAGCCATGAGCCTAACCGCCATGTTTCTTGTGTGTTTTTTTCTTTCTTCCCCCTTCTCCTTCTCCCTCCTCCTCTCCCCTGCTTTTGATTTCAGATGCAGCAAGTCAATTTAATGGGCATTACGATCAAATCCCTGGCAGACATCGAGGAGGAAGTGAGTAGAGGCTGCAATGCTCGGCTGCCGCTGATGCCGCTGGCCCAGAATGCAAAGCAAACGGTCTTGGGGTTGTAATTAAGTGTCTGAGACAGCGAGGCCCTGTTGGCTCCACTAAGCCCCAATTGAATAAAAGCACGGCCAAGCTAGGCAGCCATTCTTTCTTAAAAGCTTCGTATCCTGTTCCAAAACACTTGACTTATATTCCCCCAATTCTACTCTCCCCCCCCCCCCTCCCCCACCTCTCACACAGCTCAATCGAGAATCTCGCAAGCAGCGCCGTACATCTTAAGGAGCCTTTTTCCGGTCACATAAACTTTTTAAGTTTCCAATCAGCTTTGCAGTTAAAAATAAATAAATAAAAAGTTAAGAGATCACGCCGTGTGAGTAGAAAGCGCCACAAAGCCCTCCACATTTCTGATGAAACACTGTAGCCTACAGGCATTCGTATGAAGCAGATCAGCTGTGTGCGGCAGCTCCTTCTTTGGAGCTCATGTGTTTGTGATGGCAAAGAGAAAGAGAGCCGCTATGTCTTTGTGTGAGCGAGCGTGCGCGTGCGAATGTGTGTAGGTGTGCATGTGCTTTAAAGAGAGTGACAACCCCCCTTCTCTCTCATTAGCACGGTATCTCGGTATCAGAACTGCCAGGAAGTGACAGACCACTGTAAAAGAACAGGTGCTGTTGGGTTTGAGATGTGTTACAGAGCAAACACTCCCTCATCAAACCGGGTGTCTGTTCTGCACTCTGCCTCTGTCTTCTGTCATATACTATCCAAATCACACAGAGTCGCCATCTTGTCATATGGTCATCTGAATGAAGCTCATTGTCAGCACAGGTATTAATGGCATGTACATATATGTGTATGTGAGTGTGTGTGTGTGTGTGTCCGGGTTGGAGACAGCCTGACTGCTCATCCTATATGTTCTTTTCTCCCCCCCCCCTTCTTCCTCTCCCCTCTTCTCATCCTTCCTCCTCTCCTCCTCCTCCTTCCTTTCTTCTCCGAGAGTGTGATTAGCAGGAGGACACATGGTGAGCTGAGCTGGGGAAGAGAAGGGAAGGGCATGAGAAATCATTAATTACAGCCGCGCTGGAGCTGATGAAGTAAATGTGAGATAGTGTAACACACAAGATTTAGTGAAGTGGACGACAGCACAAGATTAATGGTGGGGCCAGGCTGATGAGGATGAAGTCACAGCTTAGCTTGATAATTAGTTTCCAAGTGGAAACATCCCTCACCATTGTGTTATTTTTACTTCTCTCCTCTTATTATTACCCCACAATGATATCTGCAGGACAAAGGAGGGGGTGGGGGGTGGAAACGTAGTCTGTGATATTCTCGCAAACACGCTGGAAAACATCCTGTCTGTAAATTTTCTCCTTTTTTTTTCTGGGTCTGTGCTACATTATTAATTTAATATCCACCGTGTTTTCTTTTCTTTTCTTTTCTCGTCTTTCTTTTCTCCAGGCTGCTAAAGAAGCAGAACTTTATTCGTGGTTGTATAAAACAAAACAAGACAAAAAAAGGCAGCTGTTTTGGATCTAATTGTCCCTCAGCTGGAAGTAGATTTCTTCTTCTCTTGTCCAGAAGAGGTCACTGTCCGTGCCTCACTGTAGGGCTCCTTCTCTTTTTTTCCTCCCTTATTCAGAAACTGGAGGCGCTTTCTGCACAGAACCTAATTGCCTCCTTTTTAAATCCCTTTAAAATTATAGATTCATGGAAGAGATGCGCTTTCCAGAATTCTACATATGCACATGTAATTGAGGAAAACTGTTGTAATCACAGCCACAGTTGTAGATAAGACCATTTCCTAACAGGCATCACTTAAGCCATGTCTCAGATGATGTTGGTTCCAGCAATTAGGCATTCTTTTCATTTCCCAAATGACTCGCAAAACTTGCGGATATTATAATTGCTTTTAGCCACGCATATCTAATTTGTGTCTTTTTAAGTGTTAATTAGTAAGCGATTTAAAGTGACGTCTTTATGTAGTTTGCTCTGCTGAAAAATGTTGTTGGCGGCTGGCTAATGATTTTCAGAGGGAGTACGTTAGGGTGGAAAAGAAGTGTGTATCCACACATGACAAGATTTTCATTAGCACCTATGTATGATTAGTTTTCAGTGCTTGTGGGGAGTTGGGTGTGTGTGTGTGTGTGTGTGTGCGTGTGTGTGCTTCTCTTCCTGCTTATGTTTGCGTGACTGTGCGTTTCCATGTGAATGTATGGCAGGACAGTAGTGTACAGGGGGTATGTGAGAGGGAGAGCTCCAAATAGAGGTGGAATTAATGAAGACAACATGTCACATATTTTTGGCAGTGGAGCAGGGACAGGAAATGAAGCCCGGCTCGTCTGGGTGACTGCCGCCCATGTTCTAGTGTGTCACTGTCCTGTCAGCCTGTGTGTAAAACTGGCAGACATTGATACATGCTCTCCCTGATAACACCCCATTCCCCCATCCATCATCCACACTCACACACGTACACGCAGGAATATTTATTTACTGTGCCAGATGTTAGAGACTGAATTTTTGTGTGGTGTTGGTGGCGGTGAAGTGGGGGAAGGCAGAATTTCTTTTCGCAAATAACGGGCTTGTGATATGTGACAGCTTTTGGGTAAGTTGCAGATTCCCCCCTCAAGTAGATGAAAATGAGGAAAGGTGGTGCTTTGAATCCGGAGAAGCCGATTTCAGCCATTGTGGCTCTGTGGAGTCAGTTGGAGAAACTTATTTGAGTGATCATACAGCATCACCTAGTGCTGCGTTGCAGTAATAACAGCTGTCGAACTTGGTGGAGTGGGCACAACTTTTGGTGCAAAAGTTTCCAGAAAGCGCTCACAAACAAAATCATGAAAACTTCCAGTATTTCAGAGATGTCGTTTAATAATTTAGGGCCAACAGTGTTCTTGTTTTTGGCTTCTTTTTTTTTTCAGATCACACACCACAGCCACCACAAATTTAACATGTGCACATCACCTGTGCACTTGCAGTCATTTTTTTATGATGGTTAATCGAAGCCAGAGATTGAGTGGCTCCGAAAACTGACTGAATGAAAACATTTAAATTTATAAACCACACCTTTGCAGAGGTATTCATTAATGTCAGTCTGTAGCGTTTCCATATCAAGGCCAAAAACATTTGACATTCAGTGTTATATTTTTTTAAACATGACATCACAGGTTTGTGGCACTAAAATTTTAATTCTACTCAGTTGGATTTTGATCTTTTTGGAAAAACTAATTTAAATAATAAACATGCATAAAATCTTTGAAACAAAACAAAAAAATGAAGCATTTCCTGTCGTTAACGCCACAGAAGTCAACAGTGTTTCAGGCTCTCACTTTATTTTGAGCATTGTCCATGCCAAGCCACAAGGGGGCAGTGGTTCTGTTTAGTTTCTCAGTCTTTGGGGAAAGTAGCAAATTATTCTTTAATGTTAAATCAGTTTGTTTTTTAGTTTATAGTTATGAAAATGTTTGACTGTAACATTTGATTTTTGGTGGATTTGCTGCTTGATGTAATTGTTGGTGATGTTTTTAATCTGTTTATGAACAGTGTGTGTACCACCTCTTTGTATTCTTCTTCTCTTTGCAGTTTCAGTACAACTTCAGCACAGAGCGAAGCATTGTTCTGTAACTTGTCACCGAACCTCGTCTCAGCTGACAGAGTCACAGCGACTGAGAGAGTACAGACGGACAAAGGGGATTATTCAGAACAATCATGAACTATCAAATTACACCACAATTTTCAATTGTGTAATTTAAAAAAAGGGGAAAAAATAACCCTTATGGAGATACTGGGATGATGGATTGTATTTAAATAATTCAATACTTTGAATATTTTAAATAGTTGCTACAACTGTGCACAATTAAATTTGACAAAATAATTTATTTTTCATGAAGGTTACTTTTCTAAATTTGCATTTTGTCTTATTTCACCCATCACGTTCAAAGTTAATCTTTTCTAGTTAGTATTCCTGGATAGATTCATTCATAAAAGTATGTTAGCTGTGACTCACATATTGCTCATCAGGGTAACGGGTACATGCTGACAGTAAGTAGCAGTCGGAGTGGAACAGAGAGGCAGCTTCATCACACACGAAAAGGCCAGTCTAACGTTCATTTCCCAGCAGAAGCATCTTTCCGTCAAGAGGTTTATCATGAGCAGCGCGCTGCAAGAATGAGCAGAGCCTTGGGACACGGGAGCGCTTACCCCAGGCGCCCACCCACGTCAGCAGTGACTCCTCCACTGAGTCACCGAGAACAGTTTCAGATGCCATATATATTCACCCAGCTGCAGTTTGCTACAGGAAACTGGTTAGGAAAATCAATTCGAGGGTTTTATAAAGCTGATTTTCAAATATTGTAATATTTATTTGCATATTTTTTTCTTAATATTCAAAGCATTAAAAACAAACCTACATGAAATTATTTGTTTATCTTTTTTTTTTAAATAAACTAAACAACACCCTGCTGCCACATAGAGGTTAAATTTAGAAGCAGAATTTACACTTGAGTACTGAGACATAACTTGTCTCCTTTTTCTTCATGTGTAATTTGCAACTAATTAAATTGCGAAAGAATCCATTCTCACATTTGTGCAGGGGTAATTAGTATCAGAAAGTCGTGAATAGATAAATGTCGCTGTTGGTAATTAGAGTCTTATAGTGCTAATCATACTGCATTGTGAACTTTTGCATTCAGAATTACTGAAGACTTCTGATATTTGCAGGTGTCCAGCATAGCACACAACAGGTGATGTCTCCGTGTGAGCGTTTGCTTTGACTGCTCTGTTTAGAGGACTCCTCTGCACAGACGACCGCTTTCTTCATGAAGAGGTGACACTTATGTAAGCACGGTGACAGCCCCGTCCCCCGCTGCGTGTAAAGTGCACATATACAGTTTACCGTACGTTTTCAGATTCACACTTACACTGTACAAGCAAAGGTGATCATTAATGTATGTGAACAATGAAGTATTTGATTAATTTGATATTAATAGTGCTTATAATAATTAATCCCCTGCCAAGTTTTTTTTTTATATTTTTTGTTTTAACTAAATTTGGTGATAATATTATTTTTTAACTAGTAATTTAAAAAATGACAGATAGCAAATATCTTATTTCTGTGCCATGGAGCATTATTATAGAAGACTTGTAAGCAAACTGATTGATTAGAATGACCGTGGGTACTGCAGTTTAAGAGTCAGTGTCATTCATACCCTTCTGCTATTCGACCAGGACATCTGTAGGGCTGTTTTAGCGGGTTTATAACATTAAAACTGGAACCAGTTTCAGATATGTGCAAGTCTGAAAACTTTAATCTAGAAAACATCATGCTGAGGGAAAAAAATGGCTAATTTAGAAATGCTGTCATCACATAGTTTGTCCAGCAGAGCGCCTCAGACTCCATTGTGTCCCAGCGCTGAATACATACATATATATATTCACCAAAGTGCCAAGTTTGACTGGAAACAGTCCCCAGCAAATCTCCTTTTCATCATAGGATTTTCATTAGAAGTGTTGGGTATTACAGAACTTTTGAATACTGCCAGCTTTGAAACATGCAGCTCCTAATTTGCAGAAACTGCACTTTCTCTGTTTTTCTCAGTGTCACAATGTTTTGTTTCAGGAGATGGACAGCAGGCAGAGTGACATGTTACTCGTGGAGGCCAGATGTGCACGTTTAGATGAAGCTTATCACTAGTTTTGCTTTCATGGTAAAAAAAAGTCTTGTAGCTGAAAGCTCCAGATGGGCAAAGGCAGGGCAAAGACCAGCCTCGAGAGTGCTGTCCATCAAAAAACAGCCTCACATGTTTTCACTCCTCCTTTTGCTCGGCTTCATGATATGAGAAATGATGAAACAACCTGCCTTTGGACCCCACTGGTTTTTAGATGAAGGTGCAATAGTTAGGAGCTGCTGTCTCTAAGCTTTTCACACATGACAAATCTGTTTCAAGGCACCTGCACTCCTTAGTTATCTCTGACCTATCAGACCTACTTAAGGCTTCTCAGTCAATAGCTTTGCACTGCCTGGAGGATTTGGCTCAGCTAAAGTTGAACTGAGCTGCAGAGCAGCACATCAAAGCCCCACCCTCTGTGAGTCGACCAGATGTCCCATGGTCATTTTTAAACTCACACCCCGGTGCATGACATGGAGCAGTGAGCAAGCATGTAGACAGAGCTGGATGGGCCGCTTGGAAATTGGAAAAGGAAGCCTGTATTTATGAGGTGGTTTGAGGTGCTGTGTTAAGACAGGCTTAGACTGCCACTCTGCCTCTGACAGCTCTGTTTCCCCCTGAGCTGTGGTGACCAGAGACTGAGTGAGGTGAAGCAGTAAAGGCAGGAGGCCTGTCAAAGAACACTCAGAACCAAGATGGACCCAAAGTGGACTATCTTAAGCAGGTGACGCATCGAATCACATTACCAGAAGATGCAGAGCTCCAGCATTATCTTTGCTGACCTCATACTTTCATGATTAAAAACAAACAGGGAGCGCAGAGTTTATTCAAAAGCCAAAACCTCTGCTTTTCCTTCATGGGCAGCAAAAGCATGTAGGGAAATTAATGAGTAAGTGTAATCTAAGAAATGAAGATGCTCGGGTTGTACTTTTTTACTGCTTACCTCTGTCAGCCTCTTGTTTCTTTGTTCCATGGTGACATCATCAGGTTTTAGAGTGCCCCACTGAGACTGAAAGCAAGAGGTTAGACGTGTGGTCTTCTCTGTGCCGCCACCTTAACAAGCCCCCGAGCTGCACTCAGAGGGAAGCCGCACATCAAATCTGTCTTTCCGTACCTCAGCTAGAGGCAAGGTGAGTGATCTCCCAGAGCAGCTCTCCTCGCCGCTGCCTCTGCCGTGGTCAGCCAGCCCATGTGAGTCAAATTATTGTAATTGAGCAAGGGTGTAGTCGGGTGTGAGGTGATCTCTCTCTTCACCCCCTCCCGGCCTCTTTTCTCTCTCTTTTTTTTTCTCTCAGTTATTTCGGCACATGTTGTGAAATGACCAGAAAGCATCTTTTTTTTCTCTCCCCCCTCCCTTTCCTCTAACGCTGCCTGTAACACAGAAATCAATTAGCTCTTTTCAAGTCAGATCAAAGGCTCAATACACCGTCCAGAGCTTTCCAAAACCTCCCTGGGACAATTAAATCTCCCTTTGGACAAGGACCAGACTGGACAGATGAAGGGAGGCTGCTGCCACTGTTCGTGTCAAGTAGACATAAACGGGCGGTTCTCTGGCCCTATTTCAATGAGCTTTCCTCTAATTGACCAGTTCGTTGTGCATTATTGTGGCAGTATGATGGTTTTAATTCATTGTGACAGAAGAAACACTTCATTTTAACATACTTGTGCTGTTTTTTGCCACGTGACCAACACGGTACAGCCTCTTCATCCTGCATCGAGGCGAGGCACCCTGACTGGCTTTGACTGGGTCTCATTTGTAGTCGTTTTGAGACTGAAGACATTGCAAGGGATTTGATCATTATCTATCTTTTTGCGTCTGTTTTGCACTTGGTTTTGTATCTGTTTGCTGCAATTTTTGGTCACTCTTTGCAGCACTTTTAAGTCGTCTTGCAGTTGCTTGCATCTCTTTGTGGTCGTCTGTTTGCCTTTCCGACAAGGAATGTTAAACCTCTGGGCCTGCGTCCCCCCCCACCCCTCTACCCTGCGGGCCCAGTACTCTCACTCAGTAAACCACCAGTGCTGTGATGGCACAACATGCGACATCTAACTGATTGGACAAGGCAAAGTGGATGGAGTTTTCATCCACAGACAGGTGCACTGACCCTGTCCACCCTCGAAGGTGCCACTTGCATTTTATTGGACATTTATGGCCAGCCAGCATTTTTTAACAGCCACCTGGATGCAATAAAAGGCCAGCTCCTGAGCTCTGTGGCTGCCCAGAGGATTTCCCAGCAGCTCCCGCGGGACCTCTGGCTAGTTAAGATGTTTATTAAGCTGAAAGTGGTCCAGTGGGAAAACACAGCACTTCTGAGAGATTCGGGCCAGCAGTTTTCTTGTTAGTTGGAGCGCTCCCTGGAGGATTGGGTTTCTTTTCCTTTCAAACCTCGCAGGGAGGACAGGGTCAGTTCACAGGGCACAAGGTTGACCAACTGGTAACTAGGCACATGAACCCAGGAATGGAAATATCTAGAGAGCATCAAGGTCAGCTTGGAGTGATTCCCACAGTTCCAAACACCAAGTATGTCAGCTAAAAGCATCCGTGTTGTGGAAATTTAATAACCTGTATTTCTAGAAAGTTCAACGAAAATGCAAAGGGCTGCATCTATCTGTAACAGGTCTTAGCCTTATTGGCTGGATAAGGTTAAACTGCAAATGGCAAAGTGTACTGTACTTAAATATTAAAAAGAAAAAGCTTATATATGGCTTTTACAATGCACAACTGGGGTTATTGGACCAAATCCTCTTTCCAGAAGAGCACGGTGAAATTAGTTGTGCTTGCTGTTTGACAGATCTTGACCTCACTAAGCTCTGCTGGATCTCTAGTTCAAAGCCCCGGTCTTTAGCCTCAGGCACTCTGCCCTAATAACTTCATTTTGCCTCTGTTTTGCTTTTTGAAAAATTTTCAGACACACACACACACACACAGGAGTTTATAATAACCCATACAGGAAAAGTAGTAGTTAAAATTTCTCCTTTACCACTCGCCTTGATAAATATATGTTTGGCTCTCATCTAATTTCAACTTTCTCTTCAGAGTCTCGGGTGAACACGTTGTGAACTGAGCCGCACAAGCAGGCAGTGATGGGTTTTTAGTGCTCTCTGCCTAATGTTCAAGACAGATTAGAAATGTTCGCCCGTGACAGATGCTGTCTAGATCTTCACTACCAGATCCACCCAGCTGCAAAACATCTGGCGGATTTCTACCTTTTTCTCTGAAGTGCAGCCTATTAATGACACACCCGCAATCATACATGTGCACGTGCACACACACGCGCACAGCGAACACATCCACCATGTTTGATTGTGACAGGGAAATAATCACACATATACAGATGTGTGATTGTAGGGAGTTTTTTATGGCTGCTGGCCTCGCCTGGAAGATTTTCTGTATATTTTGTTGCCATTGCTTTTTTTCACATTTTAGGTATCATTTCTTTGTATCTGTTGTTGCTCATCCAGCAAAACATGGATGGAGTTCTCAAACTGTTGCCATTTAAAAAGGAGCCAATCATATGTAGGTCTATATCATGAGACAGTATCTTAGCCTAGTTTAGCCACAAAGTCTGCTAGCACATGCAGTTTATTTAACAGACACAGACTTTTTTAATATTCCACATGAAGTGCTATGGTTGCTGTTAATGGCACACATTCTAAAATCATGCCCAAACATTTTTACGAAGACAATTCCACTGAATAACACGATGAAAGGAGCTGCAGTTCTTGCTCGGGCTGAGACGCTTCTGCAATAAAGATGAAAACAACCACGTGACAACAAATACCATGCATCCTGCTCCACCACGACAATATAACATCTGTTGCTTATGTTTTAAAGCCAAACTTTTAAAGTGTTTTTTTTTAAAGTGTTCTCATTGTTTTGTTCTGGTACTGCACACACTCTGCACCTCTGCATGGGAAATTTAATGGCCCTCGTTGGACGAAGGCTTAAGATTCTTTAGGAACTCATCAACAGAGAAAGTCACAAATACGTGTGTGTGTGTGTGTGTGTGCGTCAGATGGAGACATTTGGAGACCATGGTTTAATTTAGTTTGAAATTGCCATGCAGTAAGTTGTTCCTCATGTGTCTCAACAGCTTAGGCTCACATGAAGACTTTTTGGCCATCGCCTGTGTGTGAAGTTAAACAGAAAGGGAAGAGGGAGATCCCCACATCACAGAATAGAAAGATGTTGTTATTGCTGGGCTTCATAATGTTCATCTGTTGCCATCTGTGGTCCAACTTTGACCAGCCTTTTAAAATGTTTTGGAGGTAATCCGTTTGAAAATGAAAAGTAATCATTAGGCTTTCATGAAACATTCTGATGTTTGTTTTTTATTATTTTGCATAACCCAGTGCAGAAGAGGCCTTATTCAATTTGCATTTTTGTAAAAGAAAAGAAGAAAAACTATGAATTTATGATGTGCAAGTGATAGTAATTATATTGATGTTGAAAGGAAACGTTTATTTTCTTCTTTACTTTGGCATCAATGCAGCCAAATTACAATAAGTTAAAAAAATATATATTAATTATATTTAGAAAAGAAAAAAATGACCACAGAAATTTTAGGGGAAATAATTCAATAACTTTATGTAAATTAATGAATTAATTACCTATAGTTATATGCTCCTATTATACTCGTAACCTACTAATAATTTATTTATATTTTATTTTTAAGTAAATTATTCTCTAAAGATTGCCATTTATGCTTTGGTAATTAAATGCTCAGTGCAACATTAACTCGCAAGTGAGAGGTCCTTGACTTCTGCAAAAGTACACAGAAGGTGTGCATGCTTTTTGTTGTGTCTCGTGAACTGTGATTGAATAATACAAACAAAAACTCTATCAAAACAATATATAGGATGAGGCAAAATTTGAAAAGTACGGTAATGCATAAAACTCAAATAATACAATAATATGGTAATAATACAATAAGAAACATGCTTTCAGTACTTATTTATAATATATAAGTAGTAAAATAGTTTAAAAAAATTCTATTTATTGTTAAAACAAAAAGAACAGCTGGCTTTCTTTGCTGTTATAGTTATATAGTTATAGTTATAAGTTATATGTTTTTTATTCAGACTGAACTGAATAATATATTTTAGATATTTTTTTAAATTGATGATGTTATATATATATATATATATATATATATATATATATATATATATATATATATATATATATATATATATATATATTGATAGAAATAAAAGAAATGCAGAAATAATAATATAAGACATTGTAATTTTATTATTAGAAGTACAGACATTGAACTGTTTACATTTAAATTTCTTTGTAAGAATTAAAGCAAGGACTTTTTAAACATTTTGGACGCCCACAATAAGTAAATAAATACATAAATAGAATAGAGTATACTGGTGGGAGTTCTTGAAGTACAAACAAAGTTTAAAAAAAAAAAAAAGCTATATGTATTACTGACATATACTTCACTGAAAGCCAGACACGGTGATAACAAAATTAGTCAAAGCAAAACGCTCACTTGGTTTTACAGAAAACATTACATCACATTATCTTTTATTACTGTAGTGTATTTACAGTACATAAATAAATAATGTGTATTAACCTGTTCTTTTGCGTTCTCGTGTTAATGTATCTTTAAGAGACGATAAAACGTTGCCGTGGATGAGCAGCCACTGTTGTACTTGTAAGTTTTGTCCAGCAGGGGGTGATGTTGTCATTGGGATAGTGTGTATTGTGGCTCTCTCTCCAACGTCGCCATTAATATGTGTCCGGACTGCGTCAGGAGACCAGGTGCATAAATCTGACTCGATCGTGGATCACTGTCATCAGATGAGCCGGTCCGTCACGAAAACCGACAGCGCTGCGTGTAAGTGCGCCTTAAAAATGACGGCGACTTATTAAAACGTTCTTAAACGATGCTTTTTGGCTAGCAGCGTACTTTTCACAAGATTTGCTTCCTATTTTAGGAAATGTAGACAAATACAGATAGTAATAATCTCAACTTTGAATTACTGTTCATAAAAATACATCCAGTATATCATTAGAAGTGCTACAGGTATACGCGTGTGGCTAGAAAGTCGGACTATATTTTTTTTTACATATTAGCTTAATTCGATTAGAGCTTTAATTTGCTCACTGCATCATAGCAAATGTAGCCTAAACGCAGGTAAACAGATTTCTACCGTAGATTTGTTTTTTGTTTTTTGTTTTAAGAAAGAAAGAAAAAAAGTTGTATGTCAGCTTGCTGCCACACGGGCCTGTCAGGCCATTTGTCAGGAACTCAATAAATTTGTCAGTGGAGGAGGAAGAGAGAAAAAAAAAAAAGCAGAATTCAATAAATCATAACATAAACAAATCTAGCCATGAGTTGACAGTGCTGTATTATACTTTGACTTAATCCTCGGGGAGCTGGGATTATCCTGCAGTGGGCTATCATTTTTTGGGGGTGGTGGTGATGGCGAGGCTGCCTCAATAAAATAAGAAAGGCCGTGTGGTTCAATGTGGAGTAAAAAGCGGGAAAATGTGACAGAGTGGGTAGAAAGAAAGTTCAAATGACTCATTTGTTATCCTGCATGGTACACCAACGATTTGAAGAATAGTATTTAAAATAATGGCATGTAAAATACAAATAAATAAATAAATATTTAAAAGCGAGGTAAATTTAGTAGTCCTATATCCCGGCTCTCACAGGCCGATGGGGCCCTGGGCTGTCTCACTGTTTGTTGTTACAGTGGTTTACTGACTGTTCACTGTCTGAAATCACATTATAGCTGCATGATTTTTTTTAGCCCATGAAACCAACGAAGAAGTGCAGAAAACATTCAGTATCCCAAATTAATTTACCGCTGATTGATCGGAAATTGACGCTCAAACCTTTATAATAATCCTCCCTGTTGATCCACGAGGCTCAGCCTGTCCGTTGACTTGATGGGAAGAAAAAACAACAAAAAAATTTTTTTTTGAAGTGATCTCCCTATGAAACTCTGTCACAGCCACAGTAATGGCCCACGGAAGACAAAAGAAGAATATGACACATTTCTTCCCCCAGTTCGCTGAATCTCTCTAGGCTCAGAAACTGCCCGCTGCTGCACAATGTGAAGGTTTTGTAGGTGTTGAAGTGCAGATCGGCAGCAACAACAAAAAAATAAAGGAAGTGTGTGTGAGAGCGTTTTTTTTATTCGAGCTTAAAAAAAGGGGGCATCGTGGAGAGCTTAGACTCATTAAAAGATCAAAGTGAGTTAACTATCAAAGTCTTCAAGCCCTGCAATTTAGGGAGCCATTATGGCTTTGGTTTGCTACCTCTGAGGATGTGAAATGCTCGTCCCATTTTCGCTGAGGTGTTTTATTTATTTTTCTAAAGAAAAAAAAATCTTATCGGCGAGCTTTGTTTTAGGAATAATTAATAATATGAGCGTTTTAGTATAAATGAGCCTATAATGGGATTAGATGAGGTGCAGCGCAGTATTACCGGCCCACACATGCGGGGTGATATGGATTATAGTTTTACGTTTTAAAGGTGATTTTCTGAGACTTTGCGTCGCTGCATTGATTGTAGCCTCCGGGTTTAAGCAGAGCAGGCCGGGCACTGCTGGAGTTATCCTCTGAGCTGGAAACTGAATGAATTGTGAGTGCCTCCCAAAAACACACCGCAGTGTAAATGTAATTAAAGCAGAACGATTGTCCGTATTTTTTGTGCCCATATTTCAGTTTTATTAAATTTAAAACGGTGTTTTAATTTGATGAAATTATCGTAATTATTTCATTCCCCTTCCTGCAGTAGGCTTTCAATTCTGTTTTTTTTAATCGGCCTACACTGATTAATTATGATAGATTAATTTTACTCCTGCGAGTGGGCTGTATTTATTTCCTTTCTTCCTTATGCACTTTCCTTACATTTTTTTTTAAATTCTGCCTTAATGAAATTGAAAAGTTTGACTTTAGAGAAGGCAAACGTTTGCGCAAAAACCGCAGTTTTGTTTGGCTTCAAAGAAGAAAAAAACCTTTCCTTCCGCGATAATTCCAGTGTGGAATCACGTTTTTGCTACTTCCCCAATTGAAATGAAAATTATTATTAAAATTATTATTATTATTATTATTTTAATGTTTTTACTTTCAGCATTATTAAGTGAAGCCTGAAACCAGAATTACAGCGAACTCCTGCAGGAACGTTAGCCTCTCTGAGGGCGCATTATAATGATCTCTTACCTTTCCGATGGACGTAACAGTTCTGCTTAGCTTAAAGTAAATTGCCTAACTTTAGGGACCATTGCTTTCTGTTCTGCACACCTGCTGCAACGTTTTTTTTCCGCCCTGGAAGGCGAGGGAGGGCTTGTCATGTAGTGCCTCATTAAAACACCGCGGGCTGAAAGTCGGCGGATTGATTTATTGAATGAATGTTTGATGTCCTCATTCACGCGAGTGACCTGGCCGATAACTGCTAAATGAATGGAGGGAGGAGAGGTATCACATGCTTTTCTTCCTTTCCTTTTCTTTAAATGTATTGATTATATTGTATTGGTAGTCCTCCGCTCCTAATGCTGCTTAGTGGTAAGATAATCCAATATAGTGGGCGGAGGTAATTGACCCCATGTTGATAGAAGCGCTGGAAGGAAACCAAGCAAACCGGGGGTGGATAACTTCATGAGTGGCAGGTATGTCCTCATTTTAGCAAGAACACGAGTCGTCCAATGAGAAATGCAACGAATTTAAATATTTATATTAGATTTCGGTGTGCTGTAAACATTTCTGCGATGGTTAAATCCATCTAAAACTGCCACCGTTGGTGAAATCTCCTCTCTGTGCCTGTGTTTTATGATCGGCAGCTGTTCTCTTGTTGAACAGCAGAGGGCAACGCCAACAATCTCTTCTCTGTTTCCCCAAACTGGGCTACAGGTCATCGCCTTGATGCTTCACAAAGGCTGTAAGAAACAACACACAGCAGGCCTTTGGACTGAAGGTAAACACTGGCTGTGGAGATGTGATATACTGACATATGATTTTTTTTTAAGGGTCCATTTTTTTCCTGAGAGGAAATAATACATTAAATTATGTAAAAAAAATACCTGTTTATTTGCACAGTTTACTTAAAAATATATTGTTATTATTATTATTACGTGGAACCGTTATGACACTTTAAATAAAGTCCACAAAAAGCTATAGCTCACCCCAGTATAATATAAATATAATATTTACTATAATATAATATTTACTGTTCCCCGGCCTTCTCCGTGTGTCCACTCTTATTTTTGCCTACCCCGAGTGTATAGCTATAGAAGTATATTACATTGTGCCACGCAGCGTGTCACGGGACACAGTGGACGATCTCATTAGCAGCCCTGTAATTTCAGGCAGGCCCTCCGCAGATTTTTAAACATCTTGATCGCACCTTGACGAAGGATGTTTTTTTCCTGATGTCTGATTTTTTTTTCTATTTGTGAAATCTGAATTCGTGGGTTTTTATTAATGTACCTTAAAAAGCACGTGGATTTTTTTTTTAAACTGATAATTTCAAGTATTTGTAATATGGGGGTTCGTTTTATTTTGCTGTGGGATCCTCACATTAAATAATAATATTAATAATAATAAAATTAAAATAAAGATCAGTTCTTAAATAAGAAGGTTGTATTTATTGTCAGGAAGATCGTGTCAGTTATTATTTATTTATTTATTTATTATTTTTCCTCTCTGACCTTCCTTAAGATGAATAGCTGTGGTTGGCAGAGGGGACCTCCGTGCTGGACAGCCCGCTGTTATCGCCACTGATCGCCAGGTGCATCAGCTGAAAGGCAACAGCAGCTTCCACTGGAGACAATACACAAAAGAGCGTGGAAACACAAACACACACATACACACACTGCCTAAATTCATATGCATTTTTTTCACAGTATATAATAAATGTCCACTAAGTCCACGGAGGGCATTTTATGGCATCAAAAAGGCGCATTATTTAATCCACCACACAATGTAATAATACTTCAATTGTGTTATTATCTGTATTATTGTTGTTGTTGTTGTTATTATTATTGCTATGATGGCAGGTCAGGCCTCAGTAAAATATCACTTTGGGCTGTCTGCTTTAGGTTGCCTGTCTGTGTGTTGTTATTGGACTGTGTGGAGCTCACTGTACTCTGCTCCAATAGCATCCCAATAGCAGTGAATGGAGGACTGAAAAAAAAGTGTAGCCATGCATGCAGGAGTGGGAGGATCTACTCGCTTCAATCTCGATCTCAGACTTTTGCAGCGACAGGGGCACAACCAACCAACCGTCTCTGTTACTTCCAAAGAGTTACTGCCGGGACATCCTACACACACACACACATTCATACACACACGCACACACACACACACACTATACTATCTTTGGATTTGTTCTCAACTTTTACTTCTGCGATTTTTTCCTTGGCGAGACTGTAATCCCGTGAAGACATTTTTCCAGACTTCTCCCGTCGGCTTAGGGACGAGAAGATAAAGCTTCCTCGGTCCTCTTATCATAACAGGTGACTGTTCAGAGAGTTTCCACAGTTTCTTATTAGCTTTGTCTTCCTGCACGCTTCTCTGACACATCAGGGATTTACATAGCCAGCCTTTAACTGCCTTTACCTTTTAGCCATTGCGAGCACAAAGTCGAGTTTTTCCTCCTCACAGTTTAGTTTATTTTCCCCTTTCCTCCTCCGAGCTGCAGGCTGTATCCCACACGGATCTCAGACGGCTTCCTACACAGCATTTTCCCCCCTCCGATCAGCTCTGTGTGCCCGGGATTTTCTTGTCACGTCTGACCGTATTCTTATGGATATTGCAACAGGTCTGGTGTCACTGGAGCGCCTCTCCGCGGGTGAACAGTCCGAGACGTGCATCATGCTAGACGGCATTAAAATAGAAGATCATCCCCTGCGATCGGGACAAGCCACACTCGGAGTTATGCTCGGTGAGTCTTCTTTTTCTTTTTCTGTTGTGTAAATTACTCTGATCTGCGCGATCAAACGCTCGCTTGTGTTCTGATGTCATTATAATATTTCATTTTCTTTTCTCTGCATGCGCCCACACTGCTGTTTATTTCCTGATATCAGTTCAAAAGTATGCAAAACCGACGAAAGGTCGCACTCATGTGTGCAAATGGATATAATAACAGATCCAGATAAAGAGAAATAGCCCCTTTAAAAATGTCTCTCTCTATATATTACTATTATTGTTGCAGTCTGGATGATGGCGTAATTCGGGCCTTATATGAAGAGTAAATAAAATCAATTACAACCCTGTTTCCTTTATAATAATATCTTAAACCTCAGCGGATTTCTTCAAACAGACTGGCAAAATCTGAAATTATTTGGGGGCTTTTATCAGTTATCACTTATTGCAGTCCTTGATTCAGGCTATTTTCCTTTCTTTCTGACGGGAAACTCTTGTGCCCTTTTCCAGGGACTGAATGTCATCACAGATCCGTGTGTGAAGGATGCCAGCGTCCCATCTCCGACCGCTTCTTGATGAGAGTCAACGATTCCTCGTGGCATGAAGAGTGTTTGCAGTGCACCGTGTGTCAACAGCCCCTCACCAACAGCTGTTACTTCAGAGAAAGGAAACTTTACTGCAAACACGACTACCAACAGTAAGCACAGTTTCCGGGAAGGACTTTTCGCTTTCCCTCCCTCTCTGTCTCACTTTCTCTCTCTCTCTCTCTTTGTGTGCATTTCTTCGCATTGTTTTGGTGATTCAGTGATTTTTTTTTAAATCTTTTTTTTTTTTTTCAAAAATGGGTACATTGGGTGGTTTCTGTTGACCTGACCCGGAGGCCTCCTGTGCGCAAAAGTGCACCTGAAACGTCATTCAGCTGTAGTATAAAATGCTATTTGAATTTTTAAAAAGATGTAACCGTGGAAATAAGGAGACTTAAACTAACCTGTTGCCATCGCTCCTTCCTCCGTTGGTTTATATTTACTTCATGTAAAATGCATATTTATAAAAGAGAAAACGGAATTAAACCAAATGTCTTTTCGTAGTTAAGAAAAAAAATATATTTAATATTATAAGAGTGCTCAGACTCGCACTCCGGCTGCTCCCATTAGCGGTCATATATTATTGTCGTGTACTTGGCTTTATTATTGTCACACTGGCCCACGATATTTCCACGTTTGTCTCTTCGCAGCGGATGCATTTATAGCAAAAAGATGCGATCCCACTCAGGCCCGAGAATATGCAGGCGTGGTGCAGTCCTGATTTTTATTTTTTCCGCTTATTGTCATACATTTTCACTTTACCAGCAGCCGCTTCAGAGTTTTTCAAATATGGAAAACGTAGTCTGAGACTACAGCGCTCTTACGATTTATTTTCCGATCAGCTCATATTCCTTCATTCTTTAAATCACTTTTTTTCATTGATGTAATCAAATTTTACTAGTTAAAATAATAATATAATAATAATATCATTATTACCGTTTTAAGTTGTTCCAACTCTTCTTATTCTTATTTGGTTTATTAGAAATGCGTGGCAGGCGTCACCATACATGGCAACAATTTAACCGTTTATTGAAAAGCAATATGCGCAAAATATTGCACAGAATTACACCAACCTGCAAAGCTGAGGTTATAATTAAAAGTTCGGCCATGTGCACAAGCGCGATTCGAAGTGCATAGATCAAATTATATATACATGCATGTATAAATCTGGTGTAATCATTCAATTTTCAGCTTTTCCAAATATCTAAATAATAATGATAATAATAATAATGATTACAATAAAAAAAAATTGGCTGTAAATTAAATTGCTATACTGCGGCATTACATCAGCAGACTGAGTGCAGACTGTTCATCTGGACATTTGCTTGAGAAAATAAAACACCATAATTATTATTACAGCTAATGCTCATATATATTTTTTAAAATAAAGGAGAATTGTATTTATTTTTTGTGCAATTAGACTAGTACAGTCTTAAAACTACAAGGAATTGTCCCATTGTTTTTTAATTAAAAGCTACAATAGCTTTATGTTTTAATTCAGGCATAAGACAGAAATCATTTTAAAAAATGTAAGTTAAATTGGAGGTGTTAAATTTTTCCCATGCAAACACTTAAAGCAGGACGAGCATTCACTGTGAAGCAGAATAAATTAGTGAATGGAATCAGTAAATTATAACAAACCAGCAGAGATGGCAGATATAGGGAAGCAAATAGTGAGCTTAAATAACACAAGTATTACAATAGTGAGGGTTGCTGTTTAGCCTATGAGGACCCTGGGGTGGCCTGTGTTTCTCATCGCATGAGCGCTTTTCATGCTTGTCACTAAATTTTCAGCTTTTTGTGTCCGGCCTTTTTAACAATTCTACTTCGATTACCGGGACATTATGGCTCTCTGTTAGATACCGTGCAAGCAACAAAGAGTTACATCTATTGCCATGCGTGCCATTCATCCAGCTCTGTGACAGGAGTGTAGTCGGCTGATAACAATGGAAAATTCATAGCAGTAACTAGGGGATACCAGAGTCACGGCGTCACGGCTCAGAGGTGCCTGGAAGTTGAGACAGTCCAGCAGGGAGAGAGAGGGAGAGAGAGAGGGAGAAGGGATCTCTTTCTCATGCTTGCTTCAGCGTTGTCCATTTGGAGAATTTCTGAAATGAATTCGGTGTGTGTAAAAAGAAGAGATAAAGACAGACGTGCCAAGACTGGCAGGCTCTGTCTGCCTGCCTGATAGTGTCTACTGCCTGGCGTTTAGTTTCTGATATGCTCTTGAGGAACCATATTTGGAATATAGCTGACCATTTCCCTCTTTTTTCGCTCTCTGCCTGGTGAGCTTGTGTGGCAAAGCTGATCACTGCAGCCAAATGCAACAACCTGCTGGGCGCCGTCCTGCTCTCACACGCTATTATTCATCACGTCTTTTATTCTTCTCCCACCTCCTTTTTTGTTTGTTTGTTTGTTTGTTTTAACTCCTCCCAGGTTTGGCTTTGGTCTTTGACACCGACACAAGTATAGTCCCTGCCTTTTTTTTCTTTTTCTTTTTTTAACGTTGTTTATTCCATTTGCATTGATGGGATACTTAAAGATGTAATTGGCACCTTTTTGACTTTTATGACATCCATTTAAGATGCATTTCTCAGCCCACAAACTGCTTTGGGCTGCGAAGAGAACTCCTAGCCATACAGAGGTCTACGTGCCTAATAACATTCCTACAGCAACTGATTCATGCCCCGTAATCAGCTCTCACTAGCTATAATAAATCAAGGAATTGGCAAGCAGTCTTTTTTCACACCTTTGGAACAGGTTTAAGTGCAGACGGGGGAAAACAATTGTGTACTGTATTATTAAAACTCCCACCAACCCAGTTCAACACAACCTGCTCCATATAGTGCAATTATATAGTAACAAGATTGGATTTTATTAGTCTTTTTCCCATATGTTGGCTTTGCACATGCACGTGTGTGTGTAACTGACCTGTGCTCGCCATTATCTGTTTTGTTATTTCTTTTGAATGAGGAATATTTTTGATGGTATTAAGAGTCCTAAAGCGGCCGTCGACGTGTTAGGTAAAAAGAAAAATTAAATGTAATGTATTTACGGTAAGAATATTTTGAGGGCAAAGAGCTGTCAGTTGGACGAGAGGTGTAGTCGTGGAGTAGCAACAAGCTCAAACGAGACACGCGGTATGTGAAAGGTAGTGTGTAATCGGGCCAATCCGACCGAGTTTGTTGTGCCCTGGTGTTCGGACGTCAATTATACATCATTAGAAAGAGAGAGATCTTTTCCCCAAGGGGGGGCGGCCTTTTCTTCTAGCCGAGCAGATGCTTTGAAAGCAGCCGTGTAATAAGGCTTATCATTTGAACCCAAGTGTTGGACAACACCCCTGTAATGGACTGTCTTGTTAGAAACTGCCATAGGCTCCATCTACAAAACATAACATTAACTAACTATATTATACACCACGCCGCCTACTTTTGGGTGCCGCTGATGCATAAAAAACCTCTCATTTCATAGTGGATTTTTTTCCTCATGCTCTATAAACTTTTATTGTCCAGCAACATGTTATTTTAAAATGTTCCATTTGTAAGCCATCCAAATACATCAGCCTGCTTTTTTTTTTTTTTTAATCTTTTACCTCACGTGCTGGAGGCTAAATTTGATTCAGGTCACGGTAGTATGAGCAGTAGAAAAACACAGCGGTGATGAAGCCATAAAAGAAGAGCTCCCAAAACCGGTCTTACCTCCCATGTATTCCAGGACGATCCCCCGGTGTGCTGAGAGGTGCTTTTTAGAACAGTTTGGAGCGCCCTCCTGTGAAATTGTTGTTTTTTAATTAGCCGTGCTTGGGACGCAGCAGCGGCAGCAGTGTGTGTGTGTGTGTGTGTGTGCCGGATAGATGCTGACGGCTGGGTTTCTATGTTAGCTCACCCATTTTGTGTGCGTGTGTGTGTTTTACACTCACAAGGACACTCCCGTATGGCCTGGCACTTGTGAACACTCACTATATGGATAACAAACATTTAAAAAATAAAGAAATAAAAAGATTTTTTTTAAAAAGCCACCGGGATATGTTTTGTGCTGCCAGCGCAGCTGGGTAGTTTTGCAGTTAAAGACTGTCCTTGTGTATTTTAAAGTGCTTCACAGGCGGCTCTGCAGGCAGATGCGAGTGTGTATTACTGTTTTTTGTGTGTGGAAGGCTTCCTTAACTTTCTATTCCTTAATTCTGCCTAAAAAGGATAAAAATGTGTCTTTAGCTGCTGCTCTTGGGTAAATAAGAGAGGACCTCTACGGAGAGACAAATCTAATGTTAGAAACACAAAACTGGATAATATTGCTTCAGCTTGCTGGGATTTTTTAGTGCTCGGCAAGGAGCTAGCTGAAGCTGGCCCCGTTCCTCTGTAAGGAAGTATTGGGTTTTATGTCAACATGGCTCGGCCTGTCCCAGCAGCATACTAGGATGCATCATCTGTCATCTCATGGTTTACTAACTGTGCACCCCACCCCACCCCCCAAACACATTTAGACCATTAAAAAGACCTGTTAAAGTGTGTTTATTTGCATCACTACCAGCATCTGTGGGTTTTTTCTTCTTCTTTTGTTGTCCTTTCTAGTTCCCATAAAGTGTGATATTTAATTTTTCCGTGAGCTCTACATGTTAAAAAAAAAGGGGTTGTACGTTTTTTAAGTTACATCCATAAAGAGTTCACTGGTTTTGTCTGCCAGTGGCTTTCTGACATTATCAGTAAATATCAAGTTCAATTATTGTGTTATCAAATCGAGTGATGTCATTGATCTTCCTGTTTCTAAAGGCATTTCCCCCCTGTGTTTTAGTCTTCCCTGGGTGCAGGGGATGAGTAGTGTGTGTGTGTGTGTGTGTAGCAACAGTTGGAGCACAAAGCACTTTGCAGGACGCTATGGGAAGCCACAGAGGCTCAGCCACGGTAATGCCCATCACCACTTTAGAGGCCAGACTGGTGGCAAGGGATGTGGAAAGAGGTCTCTGTGGCTTTGTGTGGGGGAGCTGTTGTGCAGGGGAGGAGAAGGATCTGCAGAGGGATCTGCCTGGTGTGCTCACATTACACTGGATGATAGCAGAGGGGTGCAGAGGAACTCAGGCGTGCAATTTGTTGGTAGCCACAATTTAACCTCATCTCCTAAAGCCAGCAGTTAGGCAGCCAGTGGGACATGTCAGTCAGTCGGGAATGCTAATCAGCGACGGTCGAGAGAAAGCCCTCGACTCGGCGATGCAGGGATTTTCATTATTGGTTCCAAGTCCTCGGGCCTTCAGGTTTATTTTCACAGCGTGACAACTCTTCATAACAAAAAGTACGACAACCACAAACCATTAAATGCAATTTACAAATTAGATTTTGGCTAAATCAGTGAAATACTGTAATGGCCTCCTTAAAGTAGCCAGCCGAAAAAATACACACGCTCAGCAAATGTTTTCAATTTTGATTTCCCAGATTACATGTTTAAATCAGGACAGCAAGCATTTTTAGTAGCCGGATTTTTGCAGCTACTATAATGACTTATTTTTAAAGGATGCCTCGTTTTCCACGTGCCACTGAGAGGGTAACAGTTCCTAATTATTAGCAACACTTCTGATTACATTTCAGATCTTTTCATCTTTTGTCTGGTTTTATAGCCTGGAAATAGGCCACACTTGTTCCTTCAGGCTGGCAGGTCGAACGGGCATGAGAAATTGAGACATGGCCTCTGCTGCTGGCTCGCGATATTGCCGCTGGCCCCAACTGTGTATATGTGATCCCACTCTGGAATGTTTTTCCAACACGTAGGCTTTTCACAGATACACTAGAGAGGACTGGCATCATAGTGGCAAGTGCTGCATTCAGACTGTTGTGTGCCCAAGGCTTACTCTCACACTCACGTCACACATTCTAGCTCTACATGGGAATGGGCAGAGCAGTGTGTTTGTCTACATACACCCCACGTTTTTTTTGGGGGTTTTTTTGTGAGGGTGTGGGCGCATGTGCATGGGCACTTGCTTCCTCTCTCTCAGCCCCTTTCTGTCTTTTGTCTTTAATCTAAGCAAGATCCACTGCCTCTCATTCACACTGCGTTGTAAAAGACACATTTCAGCACCTCGTCATGTTATGTTGGTCCTTTGAATTACAGCAGTGTAGATTTATTTATTTATTTTTATTTATTTCTTTGCACAGATGCATCATAACACATTTCATTGTCTTCTTTTTAACCCTTTTAATCTTCATCAAATGAGATTAGCCCCCAAATACCGGTATTCCTGCCCAAAGTGACTGACAGAGATTTGCACTTTTATCATTAAGTGTGACACTAAGCTGGTCGGAGCTTTGTTTTGAATGGAGGGCCTGACGGAAACGGGGGCTCCTAATCCTTTTATTTGTGTCAGGCCTAGAAAGAAGGAAGAATGGGGCCGGGGTGGGATTGGGCTACAGAATGCCGTGGCCCTTAGTACCCTCAAGACCCGAGCTACACAGCCAAGTGAGCATGAGAGTCATCTTATGTGGTCTGTGCACTCGAGTAGACACACACTCACACACAGGGGCACGCATTTTTGCGTCTGCAGGACAGCATGTTTCAAAGTTTGCACCAGCATCTGCGCACAGTACAAACCACACGCGGGATTTTCTCCTACCTATGCACACAATCAGAGATAGATACACACAGACACGTACCTGCGTGTGTACCTATCTCTGTGAATCTGAGCAGATACACACACGGAGCGTGTACCTGCTCAGATTCACAGCAAGCATGAGTCCTGCCTATAAGTGCATAAATTCCAGTAGCAGGAGGTTCAGTCTAGGATGAGATTAATAAAGTTTGCCAGTTCCCTGGTCGAGGTCCAGTGCAAGGCTTTTGTCTGCAGCTCACATCGGGTTGTGGGGCTTCGGCTCCTTTTGTGTGTGCACCCTTGTGGTAATCCATCTCCAGCGGGAGTCCCCTGGGGCACTTTATTTACTCATTCAACTGTTTGGAAGTCTGTTAGACTGCAGATCAGATGCAGTGAGACCAATGTGATTACTTTAACCAGCACTTGCAGATTCCTGCCCAGCATCTCCTCTCACCCTGAACTGGTTTTGCTCTGCAGGTGGGAGGGAAGGTCCACACTGGCTCATCCTCCCCTGTCTGTCCTGTTTACCGGCATGGTTTTAGGGCCTGTCCAATATCCTCTGTTATGAAAATCCTGCATTAGATATTGAACCTCCTGTGCCCACACACCATACAGCTGATAAATCCTTTATTATCTTTGTGTATCTGACTTTGCTTTTCCTTTTTTCTCTCCCTTGCATCTCAAAAATACAACCTTTAAAAACCGATGGCTTCCTGAATTTTTTTTGCTCTCTCAGTACGTCGTAATTCAGCACCCACAGCAAGTGTGGTGTCACAGTGTAAAAACTAACATCTATGTTTTATTGCAAACAGTGAAATGGATTTGGTTATCCATCCATCAACATAAACCCAGAGCTATGTATTTGGGGCTAACCCCCATGTTAAACCACTGCAGGCTGTCAGGGCTCTCTGAATTTACTCCTCGTGTCTTCCCCTTGGCGTGGCTGGGGAATATGGTTGCGATCAGCTGCCAGCACCGGCATCTAGAGCGAGAGCTCCCTAAACTTGCTGTTTAGAACCGGCCGCTGATTGGTGATGGCTGTCTTGGCAAGAAAAATAACTCTGTATGAAAACAGTGCAGATTGGATTTCTATGCGTCTGACTCACTCCCGTCCTCTCTGACTGGCCCCCCCACGGCAAGCCAGCATGATTTGTGCATGAGGTCCCGTGACCTATAGAAGCTTCAAAAAGCAGCGAGGGGAAATATTTGGATGATCCTGATGGGGGAGTGGAGACACGGGAGGGAGGCAGAGATGATGGGGGGGCTTGGTAAGAGCAGGGTTAAGCGGTGTAAGGCAAGGCAGATGTGGAGAATCTGCAGTGCAGCCATTATGAAAAGGGAGTGTGTGTGTGTGTGTGTGTGGTGGGGGGGATGATTCTGGGCTCTTAGCACCCATCAAAATCTCCACTGTCCTTTAGGAGAGAGCCAGTGTGTTCTGCTTAAAAAACGTGTCAAACAGTCAAACAGTGAGGTAAAAGTGCACAGTGGGTTGGAAAGGGCTGAATAGACGAGGTGTTTTATGATCAGGTACCGTGCAGTGATACTGATCGTTTGTAACCAACCCCCCCCCCGCTGTACACCCCCGATCCCTTCTCCTCTCCCTTTACCTTTCCTCTGCTGGTTGGATATTAATATTTCCCAGAAAGTTGCTACAATACATCTTCCTGCGAATTTCCATGTCTCCAAAACGCTGAAAAATGATCCGGTGTCTATGAAAGGGATGGATAAGGGGATACAACATTAAAACACATACAAAAAAAAAATAAGATAGTTGTCTTTGTTTGGGTTTTTTTGCACGTGTGATTTTCTAGTTGTGTCTGAATGGAAATTTCTATATTGCCACCTCGATAAGAAAAATGCGTTGCTGCAGGTGAAGGCCGAGTTGTTTGCTCGATTCATCTAAATTTTCCTCCTCTGGCGCGCGGTATTGTTTGATTCCACCTCTTGGCCTCATAGCACATTATTTATGCGCAGAATTTGCCTCTGGGGGCAGCTCGCTGGAAACCCCGTTGAACAGAAATAGCTGTAGTAGGCTGAGGCTCAAACCCAAACTCAGCAGTTAAAAAAGCAAATCTGTGCTCCAAGGCCGCCCCAATCAGTCTTTGGCCTCTGTGCTTGTCGCTGCCTCCTCCTGAGAGTAGGTGGGTTGACTGCTCTCCCCCCCCCCCCCCCCTCCCAGGGTTTCTGTCTGCCTTAACGCTGGCCCTGCAGGCCCAGCATCACAGGGGGAGCGCTGTCCCAGCCCCCAGGCCAGATTTGTGATCTGAAACCAGAGCTCCATCGTTGTGTTGTGATCCCAGCTGGAGAGACAGCGCCGGGTCTGAGCGGGAGCCCTCTCGCAGTGTGCAGCCGGGGTCACTGGTGGCCTCTCGGCCTTCAGCGCTCATCAATCCACCGTGCTTCTGCAAAGCACCGAGCAAGACTGAAATATTTATTGACCCCTCGTCTTTCAGTTATTCTAAGTTTCTGTCTCACAACAAATACTGCAGAAAAGAATTATTGATGAGGTCATGTAACTAATTGCATCTAGCTTGAGACGGACTGTGAATATTAGTAGATGAATGCTGCAAACGAGTTGTAGCATCAGTAGCATCACACTGTTAAAATCCCTTCCTTTATGTCCATGTAACCGTAGCTGCTTTATTATGGGAAGAAACCAGAAAAATCACGACTTAAGAAAAATGTCACTTTGAGTGTTTGTGGTGTGAAATGTTTATCTCATTGTATCTGATAGGTTCCAGCTCTATAGTGCATTTAGTGATGTTTCTTTGCATTCCTGTTTGAAAGTGCTTGCATGTGTGTAGCTGTACGTGCGCATCCCATGCCTGAGTCTGTCTGTCAGCCAATCACCGGACATGCTGTTGGCAGGCGATCCACTCTTTGGATTCTCCTTTTTGGTCGTGCAGCTCTGGAGGCGCAAAAAGTGGTGCATGCCACCCAAACCACCAGCTACTTACGCACCCCCCCAATTCTCTATCATCAGCCGAGCAGCCCTCTCTCTGCTCTCCATGCTCTCCTTTTCCTGGGCCCCAGAATCTGGGCTGTGGCCTGTGGATGAGTGCTACATCCTGGCTGTCAGCACAGGGGTTAGCTGGGGATTGGCCTGTGGTGGAAGTGCAGTATCAGGCCCTGTCTGTCAGCTCCTCGTTCGACTTCCTCCCGCCCCTCGGCACAGGCCGCCGTCAGTGGCACAAACATACGTTGAGCTGTGACTGACTCGGATCTCAGGCTTGAAAATGAAAGCATCACCCTCAGAATAGGCATATTCATAGCCCTGCCAATGAAAAAGGGGCTGTTTAAGTGCTCGGGTGTTGTGTTTTTAAACAGACCACGAAAAGCTTTGACAGATGGTTTACCATTTCACCCAGGATTTGATTTCAGGTACTTTCAACCGTTTCTCTCCGACTTCCGAAGAATGACCGCTCACCCACGCCATGCATGCAAATACAGATGCAACTTCAATGCAACCATTTTCTTCCCAGAAAGGTCCGTTCCCTTTTGTCAGACTGATTTAAGAAAAAAAATAAGTTCGCGCTGGATTTTTGTGTAAGTCCTGCGAGTTTTGTGCGTGGACTCTTAACTTCACTCTGTCTTTGCATCCCATTATCTCATACGCACACATGGACACACATCTGTAGCACACATGGTCGCAGACGGGCCTACACATGTCAGAGGATTTGCGACTATAATCAGATTAATTGGTCCATCTCTCCTTGGAAACATCACATATACACTTTGAGGCCTCTGGTAGCTTTCAGCTGGATGCTGCTTACACTAACCAGAAGCCAGGCAGCATGCACAAGGTTAGAGAGGTCACAGCACACTCTCTGGCATCAACATCGCTTTATGGCTTACATGTTAGAAAAATTATTATGGCACTTACAGCCTTGTTCTGTTTGACAGAGAAGGAATTTCTATCTAATACTCTTGAGGGTTCCAGACTTTCTTTACTCTCTTTTAGTTAAATTTGACTCGGAGAAACCTTTTTTTTAAACAACATAAACATCAAGGTTTGTGTTGCTTGGCAGAACCTTCAACCTCCACAAAGACAGTGGCAAAACATGTTTGGCCATTGGAACGAATACTATAAGTGCATTAACCATAATCCTTATTAACATTCGCCAAGCTGCATGCAGTTTCACCTCCTCAGTACACTGTGTATGTTTTTCTTGTTTCCCACAAGTATGTCTATGTGAGGGTCTATCTACACACAGCCATTCATGATTTTATTATAGGTTTTAGCTTCACCACAATTTATACATTGGAATAAGTAGTTCTCGCTGTGTCTCTTTCTCCATTTCAAATTTTGCCATCTCCTCAGAACTACATAGACTTCAGCTCACGTGTATTTTAGTCATCATTATTGTGTCTGTGGGCAACTTGGGTCATCTTTCCTGGCAAAAAAATACTGTCATGTCATTGTGCTGTAGGGTGGTGATGTCCAGCCAGTGATTAAAAAGATCCACATACTGAATCATCAATGCTTAATAGAGGTTTGATGTTAACACAAACACAAAAAAAACACATCTTAAGTACGGTGGCCTCAATGTGCAAAACTGACCACAGGATACCATTTTAGAATAAGAATTTGTTTTCCTAACAAAAGATATTTGCAAAACTACACAATGTTTGCATTGCGAAGCTATTTCACTGAACAAAAACAAAAAAACACAACAAAATTTCGGCATGCCAAAAGGCTTCATCTTTTTTATTTTCTACTTCCTTGTGTTTCCCAAAATGCCAACATTTCTAGATTAACATGTGAGAAAGCTGATTTCATTTCATTTCTGTTGTTTTTTTAGCTTAAAAATATCAAAATATGTCATTTGTTTGAATCATTGCAGTCTGATGATAATGCAAATGGATACAAATTCACTTGTAGCACTTTTGTAACTGATTAACTTTCACCTGTATCATTGGAAGAGGGCGGGGCAAATTTCCCTGCCTGGATTGGTCGGGTTGAACCACCTCCGAGCATATATCCTTGTTAGACAGGGATGTGGGGCACAGTATATCCATCAGAAACAGTTTGTTAAGCTACATATTATCAGGTATATAATTTTGTCAGATATTCCACACAGCAAAGTTAGGACAACAAATACTGGGAATACTGGAAATTCCAGCTGTTCTAGATTGCGTCATTGGTGTTTTTGTGCTCAGCTGGGATTCTCAGTCTGTCTTTGGCAGATTTTTCCTGTGCCGAGTCACATATTTTTAAATAAAACAATGATTTTTAGTTTGATGATATTTATTTTTCTTTTTATTTATTTATTTTTATCTGTGTTTTTGTTGTGTTTTGCATTTAAGGGCTGCTGTAGGACAAATGACTAGAATCAGTGATGATGACTGGCACAAATTTCTCAAAGGTATGAATAAATCATTTTAAAGTTAGCTAAAGGTAACCATAAAATTGGTTGGAAAGCTAATGCTAATGGATGCAAAGTCGTAATAGGGAGCTAAAATGGAAAAACGGTTAAAATACTTGGTAAAAGCAGTAATTAAATTGCTGAAATGACCACATATCCAGTTTAAAGGTAATTCAAACGAACATATTTAGAATGGGGCAGGTTCATCTTGAAGTTCATCTAACAGGCTGTGTGAGTAGAACAGAAAACCAGTCATAACTGCTGCTTTTGTAGTAGAAACAGTGTTTATGCACATGCACGCTGACTTCCAGCCAAAAGTCAGAATCGTGCATGAATTTTCTTTCGTGTTATTTATATTATCCAGCCTTAAATATCAGCGGGATGAGGTTAACCAAATCACAAACACAAAGACAATGTTAGGTAAGCCGTCAGTCACGAACAGAGCAAATTAACCTAAACATACTTCCCCGCAATTGTCCAAATTCTGCCCGTCTGCTCTGCTTTATGTGGTAAACCTAGCTCTGCTGGCACTTAAAATGAGCGAAGCAACCCATAAAAAAAGTATTTTGCAAATACTGTTTCGCCCGGCTCTGTTTTTTTCACACATTCTGGCATTAATAAGTTCTGACACACCCTAAACAATCACCCTCTCAAAGAGTACAACTAGTGGGGAGCGGTGGTTTGGTGTCCAGGGGAAGCCTGTGGTTCTGGAGCCAGAGAAGGAGTCGTGCCCTGCCGTCCCACAGAGATGACAGGAAGATAAGAAAGAGAGGTGGCCTCTCCACACAAAAACATCCCACCAGGAACTAACCTAACCTGGGGCAGAGATGGAGGGCTTCAGGACTCATGTCAAAATCTATCCATACTGCAAGAAAATTTGCAGGAAAAAACCCCCAAAAAACATTCACTTCTTTGGCAAAATCAGGATTCCTTGAAGAATGTTGACTCAGACTGTTAGTCATCCAGAAGAATCTGAATCTCCTCTAAGAGCTTCTTGCGGTATCAAAATATCTATTCTACAACAGCATGCCTCTGTATGTCACAACTTTGGCTTTGCGGTATGACTTCCCTTAACCAACAGCCACAGAACTAAAGAGGGGAGAAAAAACTAAGCACAAGCGACAGACTCTTGGCAGACACGGGCCCCGCAGTTATAACTTAGAAAACTGCTTATAGTTTGCAATATTTGAGAAGGTGAAGTGAAGAGGTAGCCGTTTCTCCTAGACGATGCGTAATGAGGGAACCGTAGGGAAAGAGAAGCAGTGAGCGGTTTCTGGAAGCGGCACTAACACAGGGATCAGGAGCATTAAAAGAGATTTACACTCTCAGCTCTTAAACAGTTTTCTTTTGCTCAATGGTTTCTCTTTCACAGATATTTCAAGGAAGTAATAAACTGCACTGACAAGCATTCGAGTGCCTTTGAAACATCCCTCATGGGCAACAGAGCTCTATCACTTCCATCACAGTGACTTGGCTCTGCGTTGTTGTTTCTGTAGCAGTCAGCTTGTTTCTGTCTGTTAACAGCATTTGGCCTCTCTCAGATATTATGATCAGCTTGTTGTTGTTTATATCGAAGAAATGTTGCGACAACCAAGTATGATACGTCAAGCGCCGTGCTTTCCCCCTCGAGGGTAACCCAGTTCAACATTTATCTCGTTGTGAGTGGTGCTTTTTTGCCGTGTGGTTTCAGCCTACAGACTGTTTGTCTTGACAGTTAAATTCTTTTGAAGCTGACTGCATGGTCCAGAATGAGGCCCTGCACAGTGTAAGATGTCATACTCCCACTGTGCTGACCAACATGCTCTGTGGGCCTTGATGTGCCCATAACATTTAATGGTACTTTGGCAAATGCTAATGGAAACTCTTACGTTGCAGAGTAATCACATTTCCGTTCACTCTGGTTGTGCTTTTTTTTTTTTTTACCATAATTATTTGTTTGCATCTTCGATATAGTATGAACTCATGGCGGAGAGAGAAAAGTAGGGAAAAATATGAATTATCTGCTAATTATTAAGAATAAAGGTGGGGATGAATAAACTTGCAGCAGGTACGTAGAACCGCTGACTTAGTGTCGCTCTGGCTTTGATTCTGGGAGCCAGCGAGGCACTGTGAGGGAGGAAGAGCGGGGAAGGTCATGCCGTGGCACGTACCTGTCTCAGTGTGGGATGAGGAAACATCTCGACCTCGCACAGGTTCAAGAAGAAAGAGCCTGCTTTTGATTAGTTACTCTGATCTACAGCGATAAACAATTCCTGTGGTCTCCTGCGCACAGAGACATCACTGGCAACAATTGCATATTCACGGGTGGTTTGTGTTTTTGCATGTATGCTCAGACATGCAGGGTTCAAATGTGTGTGCTTTTGTGTTTAAAATGACCCCCCACGCCCACCCTTGCTTCAACAACAAAAAAATCTGTATCTTACCAAAAATGGCATATAATTTGGTTTTCCTAGTCAGATATGGAAATGGAGTAATGGGATGTTCTGATGGTCTAGAACAGGGATGTCAAAGTCATTGTACAACCCACTGTGATCTTAAGTGGGCAGGGCGAGTGAAATTCCCTTCACTATCAGTGTAAAGTTTGATTACACATTTAATCCCTGGGCTAACACAAAAAGAAGAAGTGCAATTTCAACAACTGTCTTTCATTTCTTTTAATACATAATAAGAAATGCTGCTTTGGGTTTAAAATGTAACAAAAAAGTAATAAATGTGTAAAATTACAGAAAAGTTTTGTCTGTCCCGTAATTATAAAATTGAATTTTTTTGACAGTATTTTTTTTTTACTGTGAACCCACAGTAAAAGTCATAAAGTTCTATAGTATATAGTAAAAAACCTAGAAGCCTTCTGTTATTTAATTATATATTACTCACTGATATTGCTGTAGTATGAATGGGAGCTCTTTAATAGTAGGAAAAGCTGTAAAATGTATAAAAACACAGTTAAAATTGAAAAGTCTTCAGATATTTCAAAGCCGTCCAGTGGGCCAGATTGGAGTATTTGATGGGCAAATTTTGGCCCCCGGGCCGTATGTTTGACACCCCTGATCTAGAAGGGCATGGGAGCTGTGATTTGCAATCCAGAGGTTTTGTGGTTATTTTGCTAAGTGTATAGATAGTCACATGTTTACATAGTGGGGTAGATTTAAAAAAACAAAACAGAACAAAAACATGCAAGATGTTTTTTAACGCCAGATCTACAGCCCACAAGAATCCAAAGCTATCAGCAGAAACCAGAAGGTTTCAAACATTTCACTAAGAGAGTCTGTTGTCCTCTTTGCCCTTGCTGGTAACTGTCAAATTTATCTGTTGCTGTACTTCCGCGCAGAGGCCTGGCATCGAGCCTCAGCGTGATAAAAACGTCTTCAGGAGGTAAGTGTTTATGGTGAGGATCCATAAGGTTAGCAGGATCAAAGCTTCGCTGTAAGAACATTAAGCGAAGAAACAAGAATAATAAACAAAACAGTCGGTTAGTCATCCAATCAGATTTATGATATGCAGAAACCATGTCAGTGAGAGGCAGATTTCTATTAGTCTCTTCTTTATTGCTGAGAAAAAAACACACACAACAAAAACAGGCCGCTCGAGTAAATTGTAGAACAATTGTACCGTGGAGGAGAGGAAAGCATTTGAGATTTCACACCACAAATATACATAAGATCCTTTTTTGGCCATTTATATTGCTCTTGGGTTATTTTCTTTCTCTTTGCCAGGGATTGAAATGAGACACTGATTGGATGAAAACTGTGTTTGACTTTTTCAATCTCTATGAATTTCTGAGTATGCTGGGAGGGAAATGCTCACCAGCCCTCTGCCTGTCTTACGAGGAAGAGTATTTTAGCGTCAGACAAGAACCTTGTGTGTGACTCAGCGCAGGCTCCGGCTCTTTCTTTCATCGACGGGGAATGGCTGATTGGGTTGACTGTTTTAGCTGGATTTCTTCCCCTTGAATCCCCCACCTCGGTGCACGCTTTAGTGCCAGATTATACTTAGGGTAAAGTAAAAGTAAATAAATATCACTTTTTTTTTTAGACCTATAGGGAGTTAAATGACAGGGTGTTTTTCTTTTTATGCTTTTTTTTTTTTTTACATGCTCATGTTCAAACTGGGTTTTGGAGTTTAGCTGTGTTGCGAGGACTTGCTGCAGTGGCCACGGACACGTCTTTATTTGTGTTCCCTTTGGTAGCTTCTGCCTCACTGAAACCTGTCAGACTCTCGAAGGAATGGGAGTGGTGTACCACTCGGGCCTGCCATTCTCGTCCTGCCGAGTCATTTGCTCGCGGCTAAAGCTTTAAGTGGGAATTATTACGGGGAAGATAAGTATGGAGATAAGCCGGTCCTTGCCTGCAAGATGTATGAGGTGTCTGGACATGGCGAGAGGTGCACCTGACCTGGAAATGAATGGTGCGAAGGTGCAAGTGCAGCACATGAACCTCTGTTTTGTATGTACATACCCCCAGATCATGACACAGGCACTAGGAGGTGCAGGCAGTTATATTTTGAGGAGATTATGAGGCTTTATGTGGTGTTTAGGTTAAAATAATAAAGCTATAGAGACTGTAGGGAATGTATAATTATTATTAATGTGGAAAAGAAGGAGAAGGGGGTTTAAGCTTCAGAGTCATCATTTTTTTTATTGTTAATATTTTATTAGGATCCTCCCTTTGACTGAGAGTAAAACTGCAGTCCTCTCCCTGCAATATTTCCTGTTAATATCAGTACAGCTTGATTCATAAGAGCAGGTTATGAATCAAGCTGAATCAAGAATCAAGCTGAATCAAGAATATTAATTTCAGGAAACAAAGCATAGTAAGTTTGATATGATAGTTTACCTGACCATAAATAGACTAATGTTTTGGTCAGTACTGAGTTTAATTTAGGAGACACTGGAATAAGATGTGCAGCAAGTAAAAAAAAAAAAAAAAAAATACATTTACATTTCCAGTCCTGGGTGGAACTCACGTCTAAAAATGTATTTTCGCTAAACTCTGAACAAATCACACTCTCACAATTGTAGGTTTCACTCCTCTGCTCGCTCTCTTTTTTCAGAAAAAAAGTGATTAGGTTGCAGCTTCGCAGAGGTGTGTGTGTGTGGGAGAAACATTCCTCCTGCTTGGTATGATAATTCACAGCTCCGGGGTCTCTACCAGCCTTTGTGTTTTCTTTTTTTTTTCTCCCCCCAAGTTTCTATCTAGCGTTGCCTTCCCTCCGTCAGGTGGACCCGCGGCCTCTCACGATTTTTATTTATTAGACGATCCCTTACATGTAAAAAATGACAACGCTGACATGTTACAGTCGGCCGCCGCTTTCACGCATCGAGGAGAGGGCTTTGTTAAACACCCCAGCAAATTTGAGCTTTAAATTCGATGACACTTTACATGCCAGAGGAGCTCGCTCATTGGACAGCTGCCAAGACACTAAAGAGAATCCAGGCCAGATGATTATGATCTTACAGACACTGTCAGTGAAGCAAAGTACTCAGAGGATGATTTTATATTTACCTATCTCTATCACTTTTTTTTCTTTACAAATCCCTTCAATCCGTGGTGAAACTTGTTGTGTGCAGCACTTCACTACTTGGATCATTTTCTCTTACTCATCTGCCAATATTGCCTTTTTTCTTCTTCTCCTTCTTCTTCTTCTTCTCTAAATCTCTTTGCTAAGAATCATTGTCAGGTAGCCAGCTGATGTCCAGAAATGATCACCTGCTGTTATGATTGAAGCGAGTAGTAATGGTTGGACTCGCCACACAAAGAGTTATAGGTGGTCGGTCAGCTTGTCAGTCAGGCTGGGTGGTTTTTTAATCATTTCATCTTTGCCGAGGGGCTCTCCTGAGACCCCTGCAACGTTTAGCACACTGCGGCTCAGGACCCGAGGGCTTGTCTAAGCCCTGCCTGTATCCGAGCTGCCATTATTAGCTCTGCTCTCCAGAGCACAGCGCTCATCTCTCCCCTGAGAGGGCGGCTGAGAAATGAAGCGCGCTGGCTAGGCGCGGCAGCGGAGGGCCAATAGCCCGACATGGAACAGTAATTACTCCATTGATATTCCGCACACAATAACACTGTCATCTCTCATTTGCATAACCCCGCTCAGCTCGCCACAGCAGATGAATGCATATGATCTTGTCAGGAGGCTGCAAGAGTTTAGACGCTGTGCGATTGGAGGGGTTTCTTCACATCCTTTTAGGTGCCAGTTTTGTTTCAAACACAGGATAAACTGTTTGATTATGATTAAGTTTGCAGATTGAAAGAGGAAACCACCTTTCTATCGCTCTGTGTAAACAGAGCTTTGTGGCTCAGCTGTCTTTGTGTTACCAGAACATAAACAACAAAACGGGGAGAAGAGGCAGCGGCGTATCACGTTTGTAACAGTGTGTACGCGGATGCCAGTCTGCCGGGGGAGAATGAGAGCGTGTCGAGGGGGTGGGGTGTCAGTGGATGTCATAGGGCCCTGTCTCAGTTCTTGGTTAATGGCCATTGGTCATAGGCTGTCTCCCCTTTATTTCTTTTGCTCTCCTGCTCTATCCTCCCAGGTCTCCCACTGGAGCAGCGCCCTCAGGCACCGCATCATTTATTGCTGTCAGGAGTCACAGTGGAGAGGAGGTGGGGGAGAGAAGCGGGGCGAGAGGAAGGGGGGTGGCGGTGGGTTGCAGGAGGAGAGGGAGACAGGGAGAAGATGTGCTGCAGAGAGAATCCAGTGGAGGCAACGGGTAGAGGCAGGCATGCTAGACTGTCAAATCTCAGCCTTTGAATATTTAATGGAGCCTGGAGTGTTTATTTAGTTAGCCTGTCGATTTTTACCGCTCTGTCAATAGCAGCTCCCGTGTAGCCTGCTGATGATCTTTAGTGTCTCTTCCCCCAGGAGAGGCCAGGCACTAAATGCAATTATGGATTTTCCTGCACCGCAATGTGTTTGATATTTTTACTGATCTAATTTGCAATCTGGTAGTTTATTGTTTGGCATTTTAGTGGCGCTCAAGTGGCGAGGCAAATTTGATTTCCCCTCATAATTCTTTATAACTTCATTAATGCTGTTAGCACATTGGCACAGATCTTAAATAAAGCTAGAGAATCATCCCATGGATGAATGCATTCCTCATTTTATTGTCTCCGTGCCCCATTCTTTTTACAGATTCGGGTCCTAATTAAAAATCATCCTAGTGGTGTACTGTCTGTGTGAAATATGAAATCATAATCCGATTTGAATGGCTCCCTTCACAGAGCCCTGCGCGTTCAACCGTGTGCCTAGATCTGTTGTGGGCAGAAGGAAACAGAATCAAAACAACTTACTTTTGGTGGCGTTCAGCATCTTTTGAGACAAATGAGGGTATTAGCCACAGAGCAACAAAACTAACCGAGGCAAAATAATGTGGGTGATTGTCTCCGAGAGACAGTGCGGCTCCGCGGCTTTTCTGTAGAGCCGTAGGATTTCTAGGCCTATGACGGATGTGTTAGTTAGAGGGGGCAGCATTAGCTGTAATGCTGTTAGCATGTAGCCGTGTGAGTGATGTGCTAGTTAGATGCCCAGCAGTAGCGCTAATGGTGTTACCGTGTTGAGCCTTCAGAGGGATGCAATCGGTTAGGCTGTGATGGATGAGTGTCGTGCTGCAGAGGCCTGCAAGCCTCCTCATTCGCCAGCCTGTCAGCTTCTTAAGTGGACGTGCACAATTAGCGCTGAAATCAGAGACTACTTAATCTGATAGCAGGCTTAACATTCAGTAGGAGAAATTGCTCATCTAGCTTGTGAGTGAATGGTGAGTGAATGATGGGCTCTAAAGGAGAAAAAAAAAGAAGAAGACTCAAAGCAGTGTAAGCGAGAAGGGGGCTGATATGCATCTCTCTCATTCAGAATTCCTCCAAATGTACAGTAAGCTGTGCATTGCACTGAAACCCGGTCTCACCCAGGAAAACATTGATACCGGAGAGCTTTGAAGCGCTTCACTTTAGAATTTAGCAATCTGTCATCGCTGCTCTTCGTCCCTGTTGATTGACTGACAAACAGACGCCGTTAGGTGTCGTCGGAAGCACAAGACACATTCCACTTCACAGGTAATGAACAGGGCACATATTGTAGTCAAATACACTTAAGCGTGGGACACGGTCAGACATCAGTGAGTTTCCAAAACAAACATGGGGAATTATCAAAGGTAGCTCTCCCCCTATCAGTCATTTTATATCAACAGAACTTGTTCTCACTTGGCCCCGTGCTGTGCACAGAAACATATAGCTGTCATTACCAGACAGATTATTAGCTAGACTCAGCTGTTCCTGTGATTAAAGCAACCGCATATTAGATTATTATATATTTGTTATACAGTATTCGATCTCATTTCAAACAATGACGTCTCAAAAAGAAACGTGTTTGAAAATTTCTTTATTGGATTAGAAAACTGTTGTTTTTGGCCAAGCGCAGCTCTTGCCCTCTCGTCAATCTGCCCGATTTTTTTTTCTCAGTTATTTACAAATGTCACATTTCTATATATTTAAGTAATTTTTTTTCCAGATAACATGAATGTGCCAGCGTTTCCTATGACTGATAAAATCATTTGGGTGAAACTCTTAACATGTGTAACCTTTATACACCAACTTAAACACAGTGCTTTTTTTGTGGAATCGCTCCAATTGCACAGACTTTTATTTTGAAAAAGAATTTACCAACAGCCCCCCCCCCCCCCCCCCCCCCCCCCCCCAGTCTCTAACTGAGAATTGTCATCAAATCTATTGTGACTTTTGCACTTCCCCGCTTGCATCACTTGTAGTTTCAGAGGAACACAGACCCCCTCGGCCAGATCTTAATGACACAAGCACACATGAGAGATGTTTGTACTCCAGCCGTGTATAGAATTCATTGTCCTTATCAGCTCAGATGAGACAGGGAGCGAGACTAAGGAGGATTTCTCTCGGAGCAGAAAATGTCATTTCTCTGTAATAGTTTATGATTCATCCTCCACCTTTGACTAAATAATGAGGGATGACAATTAGAGCAGGCCATGGGAGTAGAAATCAAAGGGCTTAGATTCCCCTTGGCAGAGTCAGGCCTGTCTGAGTGTGCTCCGAGCAAACAGGATCCAGATGTCGGCGTCTGTGCTGCCATAGGCTGCTGCTGCTGCTGCCATAGCCACACAACGGGGTCTTTCTGCCAGCTAGCTAGTCGGCCAATCTCTCAACCTCCATGCTTGCAAACATGACAGGAGACTCTCCCGGTGAGAGCCTGGGACAGAGGCCCCCACTCCAAATAAAAGAATTCCAGCTCACAGAGCCAAGGGCTGCAAAGTATCATTTCTTCACGCTGTGATTTATCTAACCTTCAGTTTTTGTCTCTATCCCCTCTTTGTCTTCCCTTGTTCTTCAGTTTGTGTCTCTCCCTGCCTACTGTGCATCAGGGTGGAGGCAAAATTAAAAAAAAAGGTCATGGACGTAAACAGGCGCATTTCAGTAGGTGCACTTTAGCTGTTGAGAATCTGCTGAAAGAGTGCCAATTTTGTGCTTTAATCCTCAGACTTTTATTTTCCCCCGTTCCCTTAAAAAATAATAAAATAAAAACAAAACAAACAGCCAAGAGATAGTAAGGTGATTTAATGTGTCTGTTTGTGGACAGGAGGGAGTGAAATCAAGGGGCAGCATGTTGTCACTCAGCGCGGATGCTGAATCAATGGTTCGATGCGGCAGAGAAAAGGCCGGCCGAGCACTATTGATATGTTTAACAAATTAGTCCTGATGACGGCAGGTGTGATTGTGAGCGCGGTCCTGGGGTCAGCTCGTCATATGGTGGCTAACAGACACGATATTGCCGCGTGTCCTGATCTCTCCATTCCCTCACAATGGCATTAGGGGCACCCCAGGGAAATAAAGAGTCCCACTCCCCTATCCCCAGTGCTCTTCAAATTAACTCCCCAGAAGGTTAAGCTCCCTGATTCATAATTATTCAAGCCCACCACCGCCACCAACAGCCCTCTCCACAGCCACTTCACAACCCTTCTCTTTATTTCTCTCTCTCTTTCTCTCCCTGACACTTCTCCTGAGTGGCACTTGGGTTTTTTTTCTTTCTTTTTTTTTGTGGGAAAGCCCAGGAATTAGATTAACTAAGCCTGACCTGTGAAACGCACAGCCAGATGACGGGAGCAGGATTGGACTTGATCTCTGCCTGTCTAGCTGTCTCTCTATTCAATCTAGCTGTCTGTCTCTCATATAGTGTGTTATTGCTTGTGAGCGTCCCTATGGATGAGACATTTTCAGCCGCAGCTTTTCTGCAATTGCATATATGGCTCTCGGAGGAGCGACCAGTGTCAAGAGTACATCTCACTTGCATGGGCTTGATTTGAATGATGTGAAGTGCGATTGGCTTTCAGCTCTCCCTTTGTGGGCTTGTGACAGTCTCGGCACTGGTCTGCTCATTAAATAAGTGCCAGTGTAGAGAACAAAACACAGCACAGAAAGGAGGGTGTTTCCACCAACTGGAAATAGAATGGCGAAACCGCCCACTCTATTATTGCAGTTGAAGGTTCTCTGCTCTGAGAGTACTATTTTATTAATATCGGCGATCATGAGAGGAATGTTGGCGGTCAAAAGCGATACACTTCCCCACACACATGCTGATATATATCAATATACACACAATGAAATGGCTCCATGGTTTTTGATGTATTTGCTTCTTCTGAGTTCACTTAGGCCCCAAAACCCTCAATGTTGTATAGCTAACACATTTTGTTCCAATGATTCGCCTCACCTCTGCAATTTGATTGGCTCGACACAGCTTCTGAGGCCATGCAGATATCAACTGTTGATAGTTGCCACAGTTCTCAATCAGTGTAGATGCTCTGTGGAGGAGCTGCCTGCCTCTAAAGTCAATTGGGTTCCTGTGGAGGACGAGGTAACGTAATGAGGGACCTCTCTGACTGAGAGCTTTGCTTCTTTTTTCTACAATCACGTAATTAATCTCCTGATTCTACTACTCATCATGTCACGACAGATAGGTTTGTGGCCGGTGTATAATGGTGAAGTGCTTCCTGCGTGCCTTTTGTTTTGGACAGCGCTTATAAAAACCCATTCTTTTACAGCCTGCAGAGGGTTATGTGCAAAACAACACTCCCTTTGGGCTCTATTAGGAGACAAAAAGGAAACACACACACACTTCTCAAGCAGGTACCCTAATAATATGTTGGCAATTTAGATAATGACTGGGAGTGAGATCAACTGAAGTGTGTGTTACAGGTAATTGGATCTGTGGTGGTGGCTACCTAAATATCTATGGTGTTCTATACTGTGAGCTGGTTCTTCAGCCTACAAGTGAGCACTAGGTGATAGATTGCCAGTGATAAGTACTATAAGGTTTTCCAGCATACTGTAGGCGCTAATAATGGCTGATTTAGGATATTTTAGCTGCCCACACCTATCGTCATCATGAGAGCCTCAAGAAAATCAGAGCTGACTCTGGAAATCCGGCTCTGAGTGAGGCAGGCTCTACATCATTTCTCCTCAGATCCCCGGCTCTTGCGAGCACTTCCAGTTAGTCAGAGGATGACAAATACAACAACCGGGGCTGTCAGAATGATCAAGTTGAGAGAGTTTGTTTCTCTGAGGTGAAGCCTAGAAAAGTTGGAGCCATAATGAGAGTTGTCAAGCTTGTGAGGTGAAGCGTGAGAGTATAGAAGGCGGTGGGAGCGTCACAAGGGTGCCTTTGGGGGAATGGTGGGCTGGATCTCCTTGGCCTTTAAAGAGATTACCTTGGCAGTGTAAGGAGCAAGTCTACCCAAAGGGTTTAGGGAGCGATAGGCCAACCAGCCCATTACCAATACTGCAGAGGACCCTCACAAGCTTCATTAATAATCTGATGATGAATCACTACTTTAATTGGGCATTTATAGCTGTTGCCTGATCCCCAGTCCTATCTTCTCATCTCAGTTCTTAATGGGCTGGTAGTTTGTTTTTATTTCATGCGATATTTTTTTTTTTCAATTCATTCATTAAGTTTTCTTATTTCATGCAAAGCAGGATGGATAAATAGGAGTCATGACTAATGTGATGCCTCTTTATAGAAGCATTCTTTTAGCCTAAAATTGTAACCTTTGTTTGGATACGTCCATATGGTTCAAAATAGTGTCTGTTTTTAAGACTACACACAGGGTCAGATTTCTCCCACTCTTAATTAGATGAGGGGATGGTGTAATTAAATCAAATTCATTATCCTCAGCTCTAGAAATCAAGAGGCTCTATTGGAAATAAGGTTAGGCTCCCCCTCATCCATCATGCCCTAACTAACCAATTTACAGGCCAGCCTTTTGCATGAGGCATTATTACCTTGTCATAAACACTTACCTTTAAAATCCTCGAATCAAGCCGTGATATGCTAAGCTTTTATCGCATTAGTTTGTGCTACTGTGTCAGCCTCTTTCTGCCTAAGATAAAGTAGGCTCCCAATAATTGTATTAGCCACATAAGGCGAAGACAGTGCAAACGACTGCTATTTAAAGCTGGCTGATAATTCCGTATAATTAAGACATAGTACAGTTCCTCACTCAGAAGAGGGACTGAGGGCTTTTCTGTGGTGAAACAATGAAAAACAGAACGGGGCTCTTTGCAAGGTGTTTTTTTTTTTTTAGGTTAATGCAAAAGAGGCTCCACCACCAGAAAAAGAAAATCAGTCCAGCCTCACATTTATCTATGAAGAATTTTACCTTTAGTCGAGTCTGCTGCTTCGGTTGCATGCAGAGTCTAATATTGTTAACTTGGCCACAGCGCCTCACTCCTGCAGCTGCAAGTCGCTCCGCATCCATTGTCTAGAAAACACAAAAAGCCACCATCAGGATTATTCCGATGAGCCATACATCATACAGGCCGTCTTTCATAACGCCGATGTGGAAAAATGATTAAAACGCTCTCTTTTAATAAACTGTCGCGGCGCTGTTTCCCGGCTGATGTCTTTGCATATTCACACCAGATTAGCTCAGGTTTAGCATGTGAATGGTATCTTAAGGATGTGAGAATGCTGTTACTTAAAATTTATAACAGTCCACCATAGGGCCACAAGTCCTTTTAAATGCCACTCAGTGGTGGAGCCATATTCTGAAACACATGAGGCCTGTCCTCTGATCTGTGTTGGAAAGTGAATTAGTAAGCTCCATTCTAAAGCCGGTGATAGCAACGGGCTGAGAGCAGTGATTTGTTGGCAGCGTATATTACAGCCCACGGTCAGGGAGGGAGGGATCAGAAAAAGTGTGTGTGTGTGTGTGTGTGAAGGATAGGACAGGGGGCCTTATCACTCAGTGTTTACTCACAGTAAATTGAGTTGAAATAATAGTCTTTCTCTGAGGCCAAACAATGGTGCAGGCTGCAGGCCGAGGACCCAGGCTGGTGCAGAGCTGGCCCGCGCCACTTCAAAATGAAAGGCTGAGCCTGGGGCCATGGGGAGAAGAAGGGGTAGGGTGGGTGGCGGGGGGGAAGCAGGGGTGGATCTCCTTTATGTGGACAGCTACACCAGTCGCAGAGCAGGCACCCTCTGACAGGCACCTGGGTAGGACAACAGGGAGACTGAGAGAAGCGTGGAGCTGGGAGGAGATGTGGAGGGAGGGATGCAGGAGGAAGGGGAGGGTGAAGGTGGAGTGATGAGGCCTCGGGGCTCTGTCATTAGGTTGGTGGCGGAAAGGAAGATGACTGCCCCGAGGACAGAGGAGCGACAGGTCCCGGTGGGACAGCGATCGCGACCTCCTGCTCCCCTGGGTCTGTACGGGGACTGGTGGGACGTGTCAGTTCTGTTAACCCACCCCCCAGCCTCCCCCCTTGCTTCAACACTCATAACCTCTGGCTACGGCTGAGCCGGCTGAGTCTAACCTACAGAGAGAGAGAGTGAATGCATGTGTGTGTGTGGGTAAGCAAGAGTGAAGTTGAGACTGAAAGAGAAAGGCGCACAGAGCATATCCATGTAGCGCACGGGTCTTCCTCCGCCATTGTTTCTGCATGCTTCAGCTGCACCTCAGCTCTGCCTCGTCCCCTTCATTTATCATTCTGCAACATAAAGTGCTGCCACAGCGTTATAGAAACAGCTGCTTTTTTCAGACAGCCACGGAGAATGGGCTGCTCCCCAGCACACAAAGACACTCCTGGACCCAAAGAGAGTGTAAAATTGGTTGGTGAATGCAAACCTTTTTCCATGCTGAGTGGGCTGACCACGGGTGTCACTGTCGTGGGAGACATTGTCATCACTTCTGAAGACAAATAAGGATCCATATCAGCCGAATTGGGTGTACAATGAGTGGCTGGGGCACCGGTGAGATTGGCCTTGTTCGCAGCCAAATGTGCATAACTACAGCTGCTGCGCATCATACTCTCTTGAGAATTCATATCAAGCTGTTTAAGCGGGCCTTATATGTATGAATCATCCGAGTCGAGGCATCTGTAGCTCTGTGCGCTACGGCACAATGCATTGTCAATTTGCCGAGTCCAGAGCCAAAGCAAAGGGAAAATAAACCATGTCAGTGCTCTATTAGGGGTCATAATGCAGTCACTAAGAGGCTGTGGTAAGGCCACTGAGTTGACTCGAGGTAAGCGCCGCGGGGCCATGCAGATACACTGCCGGTTGGTTCAGGGAGAGGACCAGATGTGCCGTGCCATGCTTTGCCATTCCGTTCCATGCCTTAGAGGCTCCACGCGAAGAAAAGGGAATTTTGTAGAACCGGTTCTCTTCCAGCTGGAGAGATGAGATTTTACACTCCACCAACCACATGACAGAGAAATGTTTGTTGTGCGTGTGTGGGTGGGTGGGTGTGTGGGAAAAAAACAGTGGAAAGTAGACAGAAAGAAGCAGTGAGGGCATCAGACAACTCCTCTGCCAGACCTCCCAGGGCAAAATGCATGCTTGAGTACTTTAAGTCATGAACAAAATAGTTTCGCAGTAACATTAGCTGCTACAATGGAGAGAGAATTTCCCTTTCAAGATTAAATACACAAACACCCACGTACACAACGCATGTTGCAGCCTGTACAGACAATTCCTATATTGTTCTATTAGAGTTATTTGTATCTTGTGTGGAAGGTAGAGCTAAAAAAGAAAGAAAAGAAAATAGCGTAGGGACTAATACTGCAGGATTGCACACAGGTATACTGAATCTCAAAGTAGCTGCTTCAATATGTTTGCTGTAAACTGGCTAATTATATGGCTGGTAGAGGAACTTAGACCCTTAGAATGACTAAAATTAATAAAATCTCTCATATCGGCATGGACAGTTACTTATGATAGTACACGGAAAAAGTTCTGAGACTGTTACATATGCAGCTCGTTTGTTATTTTACTATAGTCGGTAAAATAAAGGCTTTGTGATTTATTATACAGTGTCCTGATATGTTTTTGTATTCATAAAACATGTCTTTAAAGGTTTATTCTTAACTGTAGCACAAATGAATTTAGTTACATTTTGTCCTTTGACACTTTTCTGGATACATTATTTTTATTTTAAGTGCACATTTTGCATGTAATGTCATAAAACATCACACATTTGCATCTTGCATACAGTGAGGAATTTGGTTTCATTTATCTATCTTTTTTTTTTTTACATATTTTAACACACATCTCACCTACTTGACTGATGAACATAAGGTGAAATATGTCACGTGCGTTATGTGGATATGTGTAGCCTTACGCAGAGCAGATAAAGTCCTTTCGCACGAGTCGTGCAGTGAGCGTTTCACTCTACTTTCAGCCTATACAAATGTAAAGCATTTTTTTCATGTGAGAGTAACATCAAGTCCACAGAGATTTAGAAAATATTATTAACTGCATTGCTGCTGATAGTGTAGCTCTTGAAATATAACATAAACTGTGGTAACATTACACTGCTTTATATACTGTGATATAAAGGGACATGTGTTAGGGAAAAAGGATAGCAGATTTTGTTTCAATTCATCTTTCTGTGGAAACCAGACAAGCATGAATTCATCATTTTTCATATCTGACTCCCTTGGCTGGACCAGGCATCCTTAAATCAAACCAATTGGAAAAGAATATATTTAAAAAACATATCTAAATATATTTATATGATGATGCAAAATGACCTTTCTTTCGCTCTCGACCTGAATCTCCTGGGAATTTGTAGGTGGTCTCAATAATGTAGCCGATGGTCTTTAGTGAAACAGCAGGTTTTTGGTTTGCTCTGCGGTGTGTGTGCGCCCCTCTGTCTGTTTGACACATTCCAACACTGCAGCCTTCTCCAGGGCTCCTAACTACCAGTCAGTCGCCATGGTTACAACCATATCCATGCCAGCTCTTCACACTCAAAGACATATTTGTTTGGCTAGTGTAGCTACGTTCCCGACAAAAAAAAAAGGGAAAAAAAAAAACACAGCTTTTTAGCATAACACCTGCTAATCTTGGGATTTAGCTCTTTGAAGAGGATTGCTGATCAGAAATTCAAATATATTATTTGAATGCTAATCTGAATGCTAATCCGCAGCCCCCGGGTCTTAGAGCATCCTGTCTTTCAATAACAATGTTTATTTTTCATTTGCTTTTTTTTTTCCTTTCTTTTCTTTTTTATCTCCTCTCACCCCTGCGCCACCTCAATCCCACCGCACGTTTAACTCTGCAGTCCATTCCCTCAAGGAATACCGCGCTCATCTTTTAAAGTATGTGACAATTTGAGAGTATCAATGATTCGGAGTCCCCTGGAGAGGAGGATTATTATCATTCGTTCTGATGAGAATTTGAGTTGACCGGTAAAGTGCTTGCTATCGATCCTGCTCTGCTGATCTATCCTGCTGCGATCGTTCAGCCGCCACTGTCTTCTGATATCAGTGAACAATGTTATACAGTAATTAAAATCCCCAACTAGCTCTTTAAAAAACAGTCTTATGAAATTATGTGAGCCATATTTTCATCCATCTTCCTTTCATTGTGTGTTTTTTGTCTGTCTCCCACCCCCCCCCCCCACCCCCTTGCATTTCTTGGCTTTTTTCCTAGATCTTATCTGCATGTCTGTGTATCTGTGAGTGTGAGGCCACATGATAGCACGTAAAGCAGATGAGTGGGCGTTCTTTAAATTATCTTTAAGTTCAGATAAATAAATGCAAAGGAGGAGGAAAAAAACAGAAAAGATAATGAAAGATAGACAATCCTAAAATGTATACATCCTTATAAAGCTCTCACTGCTTATTGACCCTTCTAAGTAGTTAACATCTTTGCTATCACTGTATACGCTTGTGCAGTCAGCGGACTCATTCATGTTTGGTGTTCTTTAGACATCTGTTTCTATGGTGCTGACTTTTGTCTCGGTTGAGACGCGGACACAGAGAATCAAGGGCAGAGGGATCACAAACACATGGATCCGGATCTTGTGAACGACGTCTAATTCCCGGCTGCCTCACATTCACTCGCTCCAAAGTAATTTTGGGCTTAGGCCGAATCTCTGATAAGTAAACAGAGACCCCCTTATGCAACCATCCTCAGTCACAATGATCTCCAGATCATCTCTGCCCATTAAAACCTGGGCAAACACTTTACTCCACACCAATATACTAAAGACTGGAGGAAGAAAAGGATGGGAAGCACATAAGGGCTTTTTTTTTCAGACTTTCCCAGATTGTCTCTCTTTCTCCTTTTTCTACCTTTTAATCTAGTATCTTTGAGCCCTAGTAAACTCCTCAAGATGGACATTGCTTGGTTTAGGGTGGAAAGGGGTCAAGCTCCACTGGCCTCCGCACAGAGCTGTGGAATTTTTCATTAGTGCACAGCTGGGTCACAAGTGGCTCCAAAGCCGTCTTAATATTGTGTAGGCCCACAGATTAGGAGCCGGAGAAAAGAAGCCGAAGCGCGATGCTCTCCACCAGACCCTGTCTTTGCATATTTGCAGACTTGTGCTTTTGAACACCTCATATTACTGTTTGTTTTATTTCTTAGACCCAGAACCTCTGGGTCAATAGTAATTATAAAGCCCTCCAATCCAAATGTTGTTTTTTAACCATTCCAGCGCTGAATCTGAAAGCCGAGTCCATTTATTTTCTTATAATGAAGAAAGTAAAGTGTCTTAGACCGTGTTTCAAACCTCTTGTAATTATGCACATCATGATTTAATCTAATCTGTGTTATTTTACTGGACGTGAGATGCAAATTGTTTTTGCTGCTGCAACTTTTTCAAATTGACTGTTGCTTACGAAGAAAAAAAAAGCTAAACTGATCGTGTAACATCTGATAGCCATTACACTCACTAGCCATCGCTCTCGCCGTTCTGCCCGCTCCCTCAGAAGCAGCAGTCGATCGCAGTCCTGCATAAGCAATATAGTCCCCTTCACCTCACGCAGATCAGCCTGGAAGGAGGACGGACGAACAGCGCTATTAAAACATATACAAAAAGGGTGCGAGTGATTTTTACGGGTGTCTCAGCAGGAGCAGTCCAGACTTGCTTCTCGTGTCTGTGTCGTAAAGCTGTCAAATCTATCAGTGATGGCTTCTTACAGGAGGTGGAACAAACCGTCTTTTAAATTACTGTCTTTTTTTAAAAAAAAAGTTTTTAAAGAATAAGTAAAAGAATAAATCTCCAAATCTCCAGTGTCATAATTTCTTCACTGACGCTGTCACTCGGGGGCGTGTGACCATATTGTTTGCTCTGAGCTCTAAAAAACGAACTTAAATGCGATGTTGCACTCATTTTACATACTCAGGAAGACCAGCTGTCCAAACAGCATCGTGTGTGCTCGCCTGCTTACTCTTGTATTTAGATGTGTACTTAGCCTCCTCTGCTGCCCAATACACTGTCCTTTTCACTCCATGAGCTTTGTTCTACCTGTGTGGCAGCGGAGGATTATTTCCACGCTGTTTTCCTAGTGACTCATTAGCAGATCGGTGTAAAGGAGAGAGGCACTGGGTAAACTGATGCTGCAAGACAGAGCTTGAACACGGCATGGCACTGACTCTGTCGTATGCCATATAGCTTGATACCACACAGCAGAAACGCTCGTTTTCAACTGGAGCATAGTCGAGGAAAACTGAGACGTGGTGTGCATGTTTAGAGGCAGTCTGTTAGAACAACACGTTCTCTCTTAACTGTATTTCGGCATTTGCGTAATCTGTGAAGAGCACGGCGCACGGAATGAGATCATTTGAATAACGACTTAAGGGTTAGGATTTCTTTTTGCAGCTGTGCAGTATAGCCTCACACACAGATATGCCTGGGATGTCCGTCTAGCCTGTGGGGGGATGCGGGGGGACTCGTCTGAGGAGCCGTACATTCCAGCACATAGGAGCTCATGCTGCCATAGAAATAAAGTGGCCGTATTTATTTTCACAATAGTGGACATGTGGGATAGATGATCCTGGAAACATTTGACTCCACATTCACTGTAAGAGCCGCCTTTTTTTTTTTACAGATTTAGTGTAGCTCTGTTCAGCAGCTATTATCGCGCGCGCTCCCTCTGAGATGCAGGGCAGGTGCATATATGCATACTCGAACACATCGAACACCTCTCCCTGCTATTATCTTTGCTATGCCAAGTGCAATCAGCTTGTCTCATTCCTCCCCTGTGAGCTCGCAGGCTGCCGGTGCTGCGCTTCAGTGCAGGAAACAAGCAGAACCCTGTGGCCAGAGCTACGTGATGAAGAAGGCACCTTTGGGCCATTAGTGGTGTACACATTTCCCGTTAATGTGTTTTACTTTTACCTGCTGGGAGTTTAATTAAAAAACAAAGAGCCTCAATTTAAAGGCCATTATTATGCTAATGTAGTAAGCACGGGATGGTGATTAAGCAGCTTTTAGAGCTGACTGGAGCTGGCCTTTGGGAGCAGAAGGATGGCACTTTTTATTTGGCTTCATTACTCTCCATGAATCTATGCTCCAAAGAGAAATGCTGATACTATGAAACAAGGTCAGCCACAGAGGTTGTTTATGCAGACGGCATCATCGCTACTACTTTTTAACACTTTACTGCTCACGCAGGCCGAAAGTTTGTTTCAGGCTCCTTTCATGGTGAAAGAATCAATGATACTTTATCTGCTTTACGCACAAAAATATGGTGCGTTAATGTACAGGCCCCCCCTTATTTGAATCTGCTTTTATCATTAGGCCCCTCTGCAAGCAATCAAACACTCGTATCAGCCAAATTCAGATTATTTTTAGGCTTGTGTGTCTGCCACGTGTAGAGGTCAGCGTAAATGTACATAGCAAAGTAATTTTCACAACGCTGAGGCGAAGTTGAAAAGGTTTGCCGTCCTCCCTTTCACATGTAGCTAAACATCTGGGGATCAAATGTTTTCTTCTATGGCCAAAGCTCTTGATACAGTTGCTACAAAACCAATTATCCCTTATTAAGGCGTGTCTTGTGAAAAAAAAAATCTAAAATAGTGGCTGTTCAACATTTTGGAAAGTCTCTGCTGTGACGGATTAGTTTGGTGCTTTTCAGACAGCAAACAGGACAGGATTTAATCTGAAAACGTGAAGGAGAAACAAGCTTTTTGTTTGATGTACAAACTGTTTGTCAAGATAATTCTTTGAGATCCGCGAGAAAATAAATATCAGATAAAAACAGGGCTACAGCATGTTACTGTAGCAGTAGCGCATCAAAAACAGATCAACTCTGTCCTTTTGACTCATGTTTTTTAATGGTGGATTTTTAATTTGGTTGAACCCAGCTAACCATTTACACAGGTAACTGACTTCTCCTGCATTTAAACAGAAATCAGAGTCTGACCTACAAACCTTGGTCAGTGTAAAATGTTATTGCTAGTGACTTTTTCCATATCCATTTCATTCACTGTGATGGAAAAGTTAAGCCAGTGGAGCGGCAACTCGCAACAAACTTGCATTCTTTCTTATTGCCAGCAGGGGGCAACTCCACTGTTAGAAGTCTGATTCTATGGAAGTGAGTGAGAAAAGGACTCTACTCATCACTTGATTTATGACCTAAGGAAAGACTTCCTCAATGATTTTATCACCTCAATTGCTAGTTGCAGCTGTGTTTGAATACATCACGATGTTTGTTTTTTATATTATGAGCCCCATTAGATTAAAAGACAACGAATATCATGTTTCGCTGGGAGAGTTCACAAAGGCTACTGCTATCTTTTATATATTCTCTGGTTTTATCCTGGTTTGTGCTGTAGTATTTCTGCTAATGTAGTCTGCCTGGACACTGGTTCTACTCACATATTTCGCTTTAAAGTTTGAAAAAAAAAAAAAAAAAGACTTATTAGCAAGAATGTGAATGAGCATAACCAAAAAATTTAAGTGAACTAGTCTGCCTTGATAGTAAAAAGTCCTGGAAACATGCTCATCAGCTGTGTCAGGCAGTCTGTGGAATGACTGACTTGAGCTTTAGCCAGTAAGTCATTCGCTCCATTCTGTCCGGAGGGCCCTCTCCTGACCTGCCTCACAGGCCTCATCTCTCACCTCTGCATGATTGGCATGGCCACAGGTTTCCTGCCCAAACACGAGAGCCCATCTTCAAAGTAATAGCTTACAGCTGCTGCCGGGATAATCCTCATCCCCTCTGTCTTTGAAGGGCTGTGGTGACATAATAGCTCTGGCTGTTCTTTCCTAAATTCTTCTGCTGTCTCTCAGAGTGTTGTTCAATAGCAAAAGAGGAGTTAGGTGAGACTATTGCACGTGTTGCTAAATGTAGCATGATTATCAAGCAGCATAAGCAGCTCCATACTCATCCCCTCTGCCCCCCTCCAACCCTCTCTCTTATTCTTCTGGTTTCCTTTTATCCCATCCAGTCCTCCTGATGCTTATCACTGCAGCAGAAGCATTAAATGTAATGTCTGTAGAAGGGCAATCACTGGCAACATGTGGTGAGAGCTTAAGATGTTGTCACACTTTAAGTTGCCCATAATCTGCTCAAAGGGAGCGTGGATAGTTCTCCAAAGCGCTTGCAAAAACAGAAAGGATAGAAGATGAACGACACAGAGGCCGACGTTTCTCAGCTGCACTTTACTCACTTTAAGTGTTCACTTGTTTCTGGCCTTTGCCCACTTTATAATTGTCCTTTTCGTGTGTGTGCGGAGGGGTTGGGGGGTTGGGTCCTATCTACTGTTGATGATGCTGCATTTTGTGCATTTTCTTGCAAGCCTTACAAGCCTCAGCAGTGTGATAATCTGTCACAGAGAGAGAGCGACAACCTTAGAAGAAAAAAAAAGAACAGACAAAGGATTACAGGTATGTGGACACAGGATTAAAAAGAGGGATGTAATGATTCCTCCGGGAGTGAGGTATGTGCTGAGATGGCCTCTTCTTTTCATTTATGAGTCCCGTCCCGGGGAGGCCTGGGTAAATATTGACAGTTCTCTTGGCTTGAGATGCAGCCATTGATCCACACGGGAGGGTCTCATCACTTGATCTGTGCGCTCAGGTGTGGGAGGAGGAAAGGCGAGAGCTGGGACGCGACTGTCGCGCTGGTGGTCCCCTTTGTGGTGTCTTTTTATACTGATGCTGGTTCACCTCTGCAACACTGGGAGTCAAGTTACCAAAAGCAGCTCAACGTCCAGAAAGTGGATTTTAGGTGGATACAAGCTTTAATGTGATTGGTCACTGGGATCAGCTAGAGGGACAAAGTGGTAATTGATCACTTAAATCAGTTCAGGTCTGATTTTCAGTCGCAGCTACATCTTCTTTGATATCTTTAATATCCCTGTAGAGCAGTGCAGGGAGCGGTGTCTCTTTCCTGGTGCAGTTTCCAGTTAAATACCACCTGTTGATATGTTTTTCTCTCTATATATAAAATAATCATTTACATCTCCCTCTCTGTCTCCTGTTGGCAGCGGCCTGTTCCTCAAACCACTAATCAGGTAATGTTAGGGAGGTTGAATGGCGTGCCTCCCTCTGGTCAACCTTCACTGCTCACACAGTGGTGTTGTTTTAAAGAGCATTCTTTAGCAGCTGAACTTGGAAAGGTATTAAAGTGGGATTAGGCTCCTCCACAATCCACTGCTTGTGTCATTCAGGGAGTTTGTGTTCTCCGCTGCCACCTCCCCACTCCTCCTCTGTTTGATTGTGGCTAGCCACAGGAGTGGGACTGACTGTGCCTTTCAAAGGAGAGGGGTAGGGTTAAATCCCTAGTCCACTGCTCCCTGCTAATTCTCCTTGTTCCTTAGAGAAGGATTTACTTCTGCTGCCAGCTTCTCAAAGGCCTTCTCTGCCCATCCGAAAAGTCGGCGTTGCCTTCCTGTGGAGGTGTGGTTGCCATAGAAGGGGCGTCATGCATGGCTTTTCCATCTGAACCCCACTGAGAATGGGGACCGGGGACTGAAAACAGGCAGAAAGTCCGGATTAGACCCGAGGACAAAGCAGGACAGGAAGATTCCAGAAGGGACGAATGGGAATTACAGCAGCAAAAATAATGCAAAGTGACAGAGAGGGGAAATAGAAAAATAATGGCTTACAAGATTAGACTCGGCAAAGGAGAAAGAAGAAAGGAAAGAGGGCTGAATGAGAATGTTTTCATCTAGATGAGAAGATTTTAGAGAGCGGTCGTAGGTGAATACGGAGTGCTGGACATATCAAAACCGCGCTAATAAGTCATTTCCTCAACTTTTTGCGCTCTCTCTGAGCCTAAGCTGGCAACCTTTAGCCAAACAGACTTAGAGCTGGGAACTTTGTCTTGACAAACTCATCGCCTCCTTAAGATGAGCCCAGCCTATAACGATCCTTCTAAAACCTAGAAACTGGCCTATTAATGCGCCGTTCGCGGGAATAAGTCAGTGTTTAAAATGTTTTCTAATGTTCTAAATGTTTTTTCTAATTTATTTTTTATAAGCCAAACTGGGTAGTTTGTTTAGAAAACCGATCCAGGTTGGCAGGTCAGTTAAACAAGATCCATGTTTGTTTGAGAAACATGCCGAAATTTCTTTTTCAGGGGATTATCCTTGAGGTTTTTCCATAGTTCAATAATAATCTTCTTAACTTATTGTAATAAATGAAAGATTAAAGGATTTTATGAACCCAGAGAGTGCCTGGGCTGACATCTCTGTTGTTTTATAAAGAAAAGAAGATGCTCTGTCTAACCGTCCTTAGCTTACGGATCCAGGTTGTAATGCTCATTATGATGAATAGATGGATGGATATCTCGAAACTAGTAAAATAGGCTATTAATTGTTGTGAAGTGATTACGATGATATAAAATGTAGCTCTCCCGATTGCGATCTGATGAGCAGCAGTGAAGCAATTATTTTAGAAAGCTGCAGAGGCAACAACAAAAACCAAACTTGCTACCAGCGTGCACACAGCTGTTCATACAAATGCATTTACATGTGTGAACACACACACACACGCACACACCATATCACTACTCAATCAGTACCTATAACACCATTACCATAACAAAACCACCCTTTGGTTTCCCCTCTTCTCATATTTACACATTATATTCATCACTATCGCTCAACCCCGTCCCGAACCAGCAGATGATGTCAATTGCTCCTCTCACTACCTCCCTGCCTTGCACAATGAAATAGATGTTCACCACAAATAGATAGGCGGTTGCCAGCTGTCTTCCAGACCAGGGCAAACAAAGAGGCCACTAATAAATCCAGCTTTACGGCTGGACAAGATCAACCACACTCCCTGCCTCCTTGCTCCATTTAATGTGGCTTCTTCTAAACAACAGAGGGCAAATTAAATGCCACTCAGTCACCAATAAAACAATGCAAACATCTTCCTGAAAGCACATAAAAGAAGATGGAAGTGTTGTCTAGGAAATGGTGATAGAGGCAGTGTTGCGCCACAGAGGCACGATATTAGACAGTAAGATGAGATACAGACAGACCAGACCCACTAACCAGCAATGAATCATGATATGATATCTGATGCATATAGAGCATTGTGTGGATATGAAAGAAATGCATAAACTGCCAACAAAGGCTTGATTAAGATCATCAGGGTTTAGTAGTTGCTGCACTACAGCATGATCTAGCCTGTTTTTGGGGGGGTTTTTTGGTCAGGCTTGTGAGGGGGTTGGGGTCAGTCCCCATGACTGAGCTCACTTGGAATGATGCAAGGCTGGGCTTAACCTAAAATTTTAACAGATGACTAGCTGCCAAAGGAGGCACCTCTTTCGCTGCACGGCAAACACTGTAACCCTGGACAATTAGCAGATAGGCAGAGATGTAAGTTGGTAAGATCTGTTGAACATTCAGGTCCCCGAGGAAGAATAGCTTCAACTCTCATCGTGCACGTAATTACTGTCGGGTGAGAGAGGTCCCTGCAATATTTTCAGTTTCCAAATTTAAATTATGTTTGTTGAGATAACTTGAAGTGGCACATAAATGCTTTCAAATAAATCTTAAGATATAAGGAAGGGTGGAGGGAAACCAACGCTTAGAAATTACATTCAAATTAAAGATGATTACAATGCAGAAAAATCTAATTAACACCGAATGCAAAAGTTAAGAAGTAGAACTTTACAATTGGCAATTAAGGTAGGCAGATATATAAAGCAGTGTCTATTTCTTTTTTATGTTGGTGTTGCCGAGGATGGATTACATTTTGTGTTTCATTGTCCTTTGCGCAGTGATTAGACAAACTATTCGTTTGATAAGATCCAATTGAAGAAGCCTGATTTGTTATGCTTGGTTTCAAGCCTTTGTTTTGGTGAGATTTATAGAAGTTCCCTGGCAGTTGAAATAACTACATCCAAAACACCAAAACGGGCTAGATGGGACTATGTTTATGGAAGTGTGAATAATAATTTTTGTTAAAGAGCCTTCCAGGCAATTGTTAAATATTTTGTAAGGCCAAATGAGCTGGACACTACACAGGTCCAAGATACTGAAACAGTCATAATCAAACCAGATGTAAGTATACAGCGGTGTGAAATAGTGTTTGCCCCCTTACTGATTTCCTAGTGTTTTGCATATTTGTCACACTTTAGATGTTTCCAGTCATCCAACAAATTTTAATAATAGACAAAGGTAACCAAAACACACCAGCAAGTCCACCTCTGAATGGCTTGAAAAAAACTTTGGAGTGACCTAAGCCCTAACCTGAATCCGATTGAGATGCTGTGGCACGACCTTAAAAAGCCGGTTAATGCTCAGAAACCCTTCAATGTGGCTGAATTACAACAATTCTGCAAAGAAGAGTGGGCCAAAATTCCTTCACAACACTGTAAAAGATGCTTGACTGCATCCAGTTATTAGGCTTGTGGGGCAATCACTTTTTAACACAGGGCCGCGTAGCTTTGGATTTTCTTTCCCCCTTAACAATAAATACCTTCATTTAGAAACTGCATGTTTTTTTACTTGTGTTATTTTTATCTTTTTCACAAGTGCTGCTTTGAACAGCAAAATTTGGTTTGGGTGTTCTGTTTAAATCACCACACTTCCTACCATATTCTCTTTTATTTCTTTATAGGTTGTTTGCAACCAAGTGCAGCGGCTGCATGGAGAAAATCGCCCCCACAGAGTTTGTGATGCGTGCTCTGGAGTGCGTCTACCACCTGAACTGCTTTTGCTGCTGCGTGTGCGACCGCCAGCTGAGGAAGGGCGACGAGTTTGTTCTGAAGGAGGGTCAGCTGCTTTGCAAGATTGACTACGAGAGGGAGAAAGACTTACTCAGCTCGGTCAGCCCGGATGACTCAGACTCAGGTGAGCCTTCTGCACCCTCTCACACAAGAGTGAGAACGACACTGTGGTGCGATCGTCAAATGGCACCAGGGTGTTGTATTCTGTATGCTCTGTCCCATCACAGCTGTGGCCACCTTAGACGTCCTCCACGAGGAACCTGGTTCTGAATCTTACTGGATTTAGTTTTAGTTTTGTTAATAGCAAAGGAATAAAGCAGTTCTAGATACTAGATGTATTGACATCTGACATCTGAGGTCTTGCTTACAGCCCAGGCCGTAAAAAGTCTAGCGTGGCTCCATCTGCAGCTTTTCAGTGGCTGATTTTGTAGCATTCATTCGAGCAGGGAGCGTAAGTTTATGATACAGTAGGAAGTGGAAACAGGACAAAGCCAAGCCACCCTGTATTAATGGTGCTCCATGCGTGGGCAGGATCTGGTGCTGGAAAGAATTAAATCACTGTATCACGGTGAGTGACAGAGGGATTTGAGGCCTTTCTGCAGAAAGCCTGCACCTCCACTCTTATCAGCTCTAGTGTTCCTCTCCTATAGCCTCCATACACATTGAGGCATCTTGCCAAGCCTAGCTGTTCACTACCATCTGGCTCGCATTTAAACATGCACAAAAGCAGGGAATTTGTCAAATACATCTGTGCCTGTGTCAACTTTTGTCAACTTGTGGGAATATTTGCTCCACGTCTTCCTCGTTTGCTTGTATCCCAGTGTATCGCACAGGCATGTCTTTTGTGCATGTCTCAGAATTTAAAGATGGAGAAAATGTTGACATGAATAGAGGTTAACCTCGGCATGTGGCAGATGAAATGTAGGTTTTCAGTGGTTACATATCAGAACCAGATGACAGGAGACAATAAGCCATCATGCATGCGCCTGCGCCCTGAAGACCCCAGAGTCATTGGGGTTTGTTAACAGCAATTGTAGTTTTGATTTGTAAACACTTGCTTTTAGCCTCATATGAAAAATATATTAAATGTAATAACTGAATAATAATTATATTGTCATTTGTTTTTTGTTTTTTCACCATCTACTAGCAATCAGCTAAAGGATGTGACCAGCCCAAACCAGTTTATGTATAAAGCATTATGTGGTGTTACATTATATAATATTGCATCATGTGCAGATATTTAGCCTATTACAACTTGCAATTCAGTAAATTAGCTTAGATTCTCAAACTACTGTCTTATTTGAGTTGGTCTGATACTCTGTTCAAACCATGCTTGCTGGCTTCACAGTTTAGCTTAGCTTGATGGAAATGCTCTCTTTACTCAGTGGGCCTGCCTCTTTTTAAATAGTATTTAGTATAATTAACACATAGGTTGTGCAAGCAGCTTAGCAGGTCAATTATTTTCAGTTATTAAACAAAATCAGGTCTCGGGAAACGGAAAACTCTATGAAACATTAATTATTTATATTTTGCTCAATTTTAATTACTCTAAATCCAGATAGAGCTAATGGTGTAAATAAATTAGTGATGAAATTGTTGCTATTCTTTAAAGAATTAGACAGAAAAATACAAATTCAAGTTCTGTGAAATATAGTCCTTCTTTTTGTTCCATTATATTTACAGTTGTGAATGTTGCGTTTTATTTAACGCCATGTTATTATATAGTCTGTGACACCATGAGTGCAGTGGGTTTCTGCATCAGAAAGATAGGTGACTTCACTGGAACAAGTAAAAACTGTGAAGCAAAATGGACATTATCTCGCTTAAGCAATATCAGTGGGTGCTTGTCATAATATTCCCTGATAACAGTGAAAAGTGAATATGGTGAGGCTTCCCAACAGACAGCTCTGTCCCAATTTAACGTCTGAACACATATATATATATATATATATATATAAATGACAGCAATTTTACTGACCCAGATTTTAATATCCTGCCCTTGACAGTTAAGGTTTAGCAAAGTGTATAAATTCCGTCATTATTTTAAGGTTACGTTTGAATCGAGACTATCTTACATAATGTGTTGCAGGAGATGCATTTCCCATATGTACTCATTGCCCGTTTCATGTTGCACTTGATGTAGTACTCTTATCAGAGATTGATTTTGTGTAAATCAGAGAAAGCTGAGAGTAATAATTTACTAGTGACATTGTGTCCAGTTCAGTGACAAATGTGCATATTTCACTGTGCTTTCCATAGATGTTTGTAGGTCTAATCATACATGAGGCCTTTTCCTTTTGTAATAAATTGATAATGTATCAAAAACACATGTGTCTCCTTTGATTAGGCACTTGTGGTGTGTGAATCTCTTGAAATAGGGAAGAATGAAAATATATTTATCAGCAGACTGTCATAGACAAAAAAATAAGGGTGTAGCCAGTTCAAGCTTGTGCTCATGATACAGAGAACTGATTCTCTTTACAGAGAAAAGTGACGATGAGGAGTTGGACATCAAGCCAGAGAAAGGCATAGGAAGCCAGGGGAAGGGGGATGACAGCAAGGATCCAAGGAGGCCCAAAAGACCACGAACCATTCTGACCACTCAACAGAGACGGGCCTTTAAGGCTTCTTTTGAGGTCTCTTCAAAGCCCTGCAGAAAGGTAAGACAAAGATTTAATAACCAGCTGCAACTGAGTAAAGAAAATCTGAGATTTATGTTTTTTTAATTCCCTGGTAAGGGTTTAGATAGAAGTTGAGATGCGAACCACGAGCCCTACAGTAGTTTGACAAATAAAATTCTCAAATTAAAAAAATCTCCCCCACCTCAAAGCTGAGCTTTGAAGTGGCAAGCAGCATTCTGTTCTGTGTTAACTGAGGCAGTCTGGTGTAACGCACTCCGTCTGCACCAAATGTCACACTGAGATAGGAGAACTCCCTCCATAGCCCGGGCCCTAAAACAGGCGCTGCACTCGGTCCGAACTTTGAAGCGGCAATAACCAGTAGGTCCAAAAAGACCACTGCATTCAGTCAGCGTTGACTTAAAAGCAAATCAAAGAGGCAGTGCGGCTGTTAGGAACTGTGGCAGTTATGTTAAGGCGGAACGCGATTTCAGAGGGCTGTGAAGCGTTTCGGTTTTTTGTGTGATGCTCACAGTATTTTGTTTGGATTTTCAGGTGAGGGAGACTCTGGCTGCAGAGACAGGACTCAGTGTTCGGGTGGTCCAGGTGTGGTTTCAGAACCAGAGAGCTAAGGTGAGAGCAAATACCTTTTGTATTTTGTGTCCTTACCCTACCCACTCCCAAAAAAAGCAGCTTCGGTCCATTTTAGAGTTCAGCTAGTAAATCACTACAACTATGTGTGTTAAACTTATCACTGCATTCCTTTTGCAAATGCAAAAGAGCAAGGAGCTGCAAATCTAGCTCACTCTTGCATTAAATGTCTACGCCCTCCTCTTTTCTGATGATTATCTTGTGAAAACCTTTGATATTTGACAATGAAGTGCGCTCAGATACAGATTTTACGCAGTTCATTCAAGGGTGAAGAGCGAGGAGCATCCTTTTTAAATTAAAGAGAGCATGTTAGTTTTGGGAGTTCCTCACAACTTTGACTCCTTCGTTTCAGATGAAGAAGTTGGCAAGAAGACAGCAGCAACAACAAGAACAACAGAATTCTCAAAGACTTGGCCAAGGTACGATGCTCCACATACCCTGCAAACACAATGGAGGCCCATTGTCTCCGGCAGCCCCAAGCTTAAAGTGATATTTGTACATAATTCCAAGTAGGTCAAGAGTGTTTATATCGCGGCAATAGTTTGTTGTTGATGTTGACATCGGAATAGGGAGAAGGTGTACCAATTGCTTAATCTCAAAACAGGAACTTTTCTTCTCTCACTTACGCTGCGCTCTAATCAAAGCTGTATTTGCTAGTGATGCTGAATTACAAATTACAAATATGTCACTGTGTAAACAAGGGCATTTCACATGAAGGGTAAAATGGAAATTCAGTTTGGAAGCCAAATGAAATGAATCATCATCATTTCACTTAACCACTATAAAGGAAAGTGAATGGGGATGGGCTCCAGTGATGAAGCCACAAGAACTTTGTGTCCCACATTCAGTTAGCCAAGAGCATTGTTTGTAGAGGGAAATGGGAGAGAAGCCACAGCGAGGACTACCGTATGTTTCCATAAAAACAACAAGGGCGAGCAATCCACATATTTGGGGTACAAATAGGAATCTATCAGGAAGTACCTACTCTGTGGTTTTCTCTTGGTCAGCGTCACCGGCTCTCTGTGGACCCGGTTTGCGTAGTGGCATTTAATATTTTGCAGACTCATCTGAAGTCTTCTTGTTGGCTGTATTAACTTTCCCCCTTTGCTTTCATTGCCTTGCAGAGGTGATGTCTAATCGAATGGAAGGGATGATGAACTCCTTCACACCGCTGGCTCCGCCGCAGCAGCAGCTGGTCGCCATGGATCAGAATGGTTACAGCACAGACCCGTTCCAACAGGGGCTCACCCCCCCACAGATGCCCGGGGACCATATGAACCCATATGGTGAGCATCTACCCCACCCCCCACACCTCCCTTACACACACACACACACACACACACTACTACACCCCCCAAAAACCCCACTGCTGCTTACAAAGCGCACACATGCCTGTCCCTTGATCAACCTCAAAGCTCCCCAGTGTGGGACATGTGCTCAGGCCACAGCCCCCTGATTTAAGTTGCTCACAGAGAAGAACGAGCAGCTTCTCCTCCCACATGAGATAACACAAGTGTTCTCATAAGCCGTTGGGTTTTGAAGTGTAATTTCAAATCTGTTTAATATGGTTTTAACTCCTTGCCCCCAGCCCCGTTACTGATGATGTTTCCGAATGTTGGTAAAAACATGTGGTCTATGTGGGCAGCTTAAGATAAAATGCACTGCAAATAATGATTGAAGACCGTGTGAGCTAATGAATCAGAATTGGAAAACAACAAGTCTCAGATTTCTGTTTGATAAAGGAAGGAATTAGAGCGCAAACAAAGGCGGGAGGGGAGAAAAGAAAAAAGAAAAAATCAGTCAATCAAGTGTTAGTCCACAGGATGTAACTGGAATAACACATTTTCGAGCGATGTCCTCAACATGTCCCAGAGGGACCATTTCCTGAAGTTCATAACTTCCTTATAATTTGCCTCCATTTAGTTCTCTTCGGTAGTAAGAACCAAATCCCCAGTCTCATCACTCTCCTTTGGTTTGGGGAAAAGAACAATATTGGCAAGGCATTAAAAGATATGTCTCAAAACACTGTCCCCATTTTGTGCAACACTATCATTAAGATCCAGAGTGTAATAAAGTTAACTATTCCCTCCAGAGAAATAACATGTTGAGGTTTTATGAAAGGCGTAAACAGTTGCTATTAACCAGATCTTTTAGGAGGATGCCCCTTGTTTACATGCTCCCTCACAGACCGCAATTGTCCCAGTGAGCGCAGCAAAAAGTGAGCTTTGATGATATCTAACAAAACAGTTCTCACATTTGTGATGACACATAACAGCAGTTTCTCAAAGGGACTATTAGTAATTATAATTTCCCAACGCGTCTATAAATCTCAAATACAAGATTACACCGATTTCGCAGCCAGAGTAGGGTGTTGTGCTCTTTGAATGACGCCTCTGCCTCTGAATCCTGACAGCTTTTTCCGTATCCGCTCTCTGCAGGTAATGATTCTGCATTCCATGACATAGACAGTGACACGTCTTTAACCAGCCTCAGTGACTGCTTCATGGCATCGTCAGAAGTCAACTCCTTGCAGGCCCGCGTGGGGAACCCCATCGACCGCCTCTACTCCATGCAGAACTCTTATTTTGCGTCATGAAAACAGAAGAGGAAGCTAACATTAGCGCAGAATAAACTGCCCATCTCAACCTGAAGAGCGATGGATGGCCAGGACCTACGCTAACATGGACATGACAGAAGAAACACCTCCTTGCAGTAGCTCCTGGTTATGTGTGGAAGCTTACTGAAAAGATAGTAAAACCACTTATTGTAGGACAGTGACGATTCCTGGGGGAAAGACTTAAATATTGTTAGAGATTATTTGGTAGGATTGCTTATTTGTCACAGGAGATATTACTCTTTTCTTTGTTCACTTAAAGGAAATAAGTAGATATTGAAGCCACTGATTACACACTCTCAAACCAAATAACACAAAGAATTTATACAGTGCATGATCAATTGTAAACAAAAAGTTTTTGTAAGCTCCCCCCTCCCTCCCTTCCTCCCCCAGTTAAGATGTGGTGTTTGGACTGTTTCTTCTTTCACACTACATGGGATTCCATGTTCACCGTTAGCATTTTGATCACTTTCCATAGGTTTAGATATTGTGTTAATAGTAAATAGGTGCAGCATGTCTGCAAGAGTGACTGTACATTTGTGTATGTATGAGAGAAAGAACTGTTTAGCTGAGACAAAAGTGGAGAATTTGGTGGACAAGTAGGATCAGTGAAGTGTAAATACTTTCCCCAGGCAAATTGGATGTGCATGTTAAAAATGGAAAGCATTCTATTTATTTAACTATAACAGGCTCTTGAAGGTACATATTAAAACTGAAAAGCTTTATTTAAAAAGGAGAGCATTTTTGTTGAGGAATTAGTGAGTTCATGAGTATCACAGCTCATCTGTATACCTTTTTAATATGAAGATTAACCCTCTTGTTTTTGTTTTATTCAGCCAAGCTGTAAATGGGCAAAGTTGCTATTTATTTCATACAGACCATAAACCTTTTGTTGTCATTGTCCTATGTGCATTATCAAAATGTTAAAGTTGCTAATTGACCAAAGTCGACTGGTTTGATGAATAAACAATGTCTTTCTCCTGATAACGTTAAATAAATACCATCAGTGACAAGTCATCAAGTATTACCAACTTTTAGGGCTCAAAAATTAAGCCAGTGTGGGAGTGCCAAAAACTGCAGTTGCTCAAATGACAACTTGAGGCTAATTCCAAAAGAAAGTCAGTCCTTTTGATGTTGATGCAGACATGTGATTAACCCTCTGATGTTAACTTGTCTATCATTTTGGACATGTGACAGTCATGGTATGAATAAGGCCCCAATCACACCGGCCTAGAGAACTGTCTGTGACCATCTAGTAATCTTTAGTCGTGAGGGGAAAATTAGTATTGCCTGACTGGTTATGGGTAGTTGCTGGAGGTTGATGGCAGTCGCTGGCAAATGATTGTTAAAACCCCAGTCACGCAGGCCAACAGGCCTGTCAGTGACCCCCTTTCAAACAATGGTCGCTAGGGAAAAATGTGTATTCCCCAACTGGTTGGCAAGCATACTAGCATACTGCTGCAATCATGGTTTGAATGGAAGTGGCAGAATTGTCTACACACACTGGCCAGCTAGTCCCTGAGCTGCAGTTAAACTGTGAACAGTTTTTCATGTTTGTCTACAAACACTTGTAAACTACTAGCTGAGCTGTAGTAAAACCTGAAAAAGTGCAACACAAACCAGAAATGGAGACCATCTGTCTTCAAAGTAAAAATTGAAACATGTTGGCTGCAGCACTGAGGCTCAACTTTTACTTTGAAGACAAACCTTCTTTCATTTCTGGTTTGTGTTACAGTTTTTCAAGTTTTTATATTGCTCAGTTAGTAGTTAACAAGTGTTTGTAGACACACAAAAAAACTATAGGCAACTGTGGAAATAACAACCAAAGCTATCCCCAGGACCCTCTTTGGAACTTATCTCTCTCAGCAACAGCCTTTAGGAGCCCCTGCCATCTAGTCAGGGTAAAACACGTTTCCCTAGCAACCATGGTTGTAACATGTGTAATACAACTGACAACTCTTGATCAATGTGTGTAGGATGTCACTCAAGAAACTTTAATAGACTGTGAATCATGGTCTTAACTTGGTCAGGCATCAAACACGTAGATCTAGAGACCAGTAAGTGAACCTCTAGAAATCTCCAATCACTAGGGAAAAATTTGGTATATTGCCCAATTCATTGGCTGCTGCTAGTTGAAATTGGTCCCAACAAAGGTGCTGCACCAAAGCCCTTTTTGTGATTGTTTTGGTCACTAGCATTTTGCTGGGGTCACCTGTAGTTTCCATGGAGGACGTCAGCTTGTCTACAAATATCCACCATTTATTCTCCAACCTGTTCAGAAAATTGAAGAAGTGCAATGCAAACTGGAAACAGAGACTGTTCACCTTCAGAGTAAAGGTTGGCCCTCACTGCTGCAACTAACACATTTCAAAGGCCCAATTTTGACTTTGAAGATGAACAGTCTCCATTTATGGTTTCCATCATACTTTACCCAGTTATACTAGAATTTGGTGAATACTTTGCCAGTGTTTGCAGACAAGTTGCTGTCTTCCTTACAAAGTGCTAGTCACCAAAGCAAGAAGGTACCTCTCACAAATTGCACAGACTTTTCCCTAGCCATTAGTGGGGGTTACTGACTGGTCCATAGTCCTGCATGAATAAGGCCTTAGCAAGGTGAATCCATGACTGTATGGGTGCATCATGCAGACACAGATATCTCCAAGTTGGTGCAAACATAACATAGAAATACCCCCCCCCCCCCCCCCCCCAAAAAAAATAAATAAATAAATAATAATAATAATACCACAATGGAGCAAGTATGGAGAGTTAGTGAAGTATCTGCATATTATATGTTTGTTACTTTCACTAATGTGCAGGTATCTGTGTCTCCTGAGAAAAACATCTAGCTGACCAAGCTAGCTAGCCTTAGCTTATAACTCTGTGCTACATATCCTTAGTTTTTCAGTTCTGTTAGAACAGTACTCTATATTAACACTATTCTCAGCACGTGTGAGCTACTTCAGTTAATGGCCTTTATGCACACTTCATTAAATTCATCTTTAATTTTTAGCAGCATTATCAATGGTTCTCGAAAAATAATAAACATTATTGGTCCCAAAAAGTTAAATCCCAATAAAACTGGTGGTCACTTGACTTTTCTTTTAGCACCAATACTTAATTTAAATGCTTCTGTATTTAGTAAACATTATAATGTACTAAAATTGTGAAAACAGTAAAGATAACTACTTTACATTAGCGTGTTAGAGTTTTTTTGTGAACATTTTATAACACTGGCATTAGTTAGAACTTATGTAAGTCTTTTACAACTCATTGACTACATTTACAGCTCAACTGTAACCTAGCTAATTTGTCCAACATCAGTAGCAGACCTGAGTAAGCATGAAAACATTCCAGTTTATGACTTGTCTGTAAGAGAATGCGGACGTTAAGGCATAAACACCTATGTGGGCTGAGGGTGAGGTCGGAGAAAAGTTCAGGTGACATACCAGTACAGCTGCACGACTACAGCGCAAACCCCACCTATAACCTCAGGGCTGTCGGGCGGTTGCTTGGAAGTACCATCTGGGTGCTCCTTCATCTCACCGACAGTTCTCAGTGCTGCCAGGCAGTCTTCCACCCACAGTCTGTTTAGTCATGTGACCAAACAGCTTAATCAACACACGCATGATCTTGTGTCTTATTGTGTCCCGGTATGCTTCACGAAATGCGACTAGCTAGAACATAACAGAAGATGACTGCACTATCTTCTCTCCATCTACCTATATATAACATTTACTGTCGATGGCTATCTTGTCTTCAATCTGACAGCCAGGTGTTGGACTTGTTACACTGCCATTTATCTTCGCTTGTCATTCCACAAGGAGGAAACGCCCTACAGTGACATCATCTTAGTCTTAGATTGGGTACTCATTGGACGGGTGAGATTTTGGTTTTAAAACACCCAAAAAATTTGTCAAACCCAGCTGGGAATAAAAGGCACGGTCAGCTTAAGTTGCCATGCGGCAGATAAACTAAAGCATAGCAAACATGATAGTGATAGACAGTGTGTGCGTCTGTTTGCGACTGTCTGCTTGACTTAGTGTGTGTCTGTTTTCAGGTTTAATGAGAACAATGAACATGTTAGCGTCAGGTTTCTAATATATATGTGGATTCAAGTGTGAAAGATGTGAAAGACTGAGTAAACAGACATAACAAAGACTTCCACTTACAGTAAACATGAATGAGGCTGTTACGCACACACTGTGTTTGCACGGGAGCCACGGTACAGTTGGTTCAAGCGCTCTCCTTTCAGGCCAGGCCAGGTGAGCTTACAGAAAGGTGTTTAGGTGTGGAGGAGGACAGAAGGTCCTGCTGCTGACATTGTAGTGGAAAAGATGAGAGTAAACCTCAAAAACCATAAATCCTACGACATATTTTGAACATTGGCTGCTTTTTCACTCATTTTCAGACCTGTGAAACATTCAAAAGGGACTTAACTTAAGGGATGAACCAGTGTTCTGTCTAATTCTCCTTTTTGGAAAAAAAAAAACAAAATCAACCATTCAACATGTTTGTCCAGAATGTCCTGAATTTTGGTTTAGAACTAGCTTGGTCTTGTTGAAAATAATCATTTAGCTAAATTGTGGTGATGTGCTTTCATCACGGCACTCTCTCCTGTCAAGATTTAGAAGGCAATATGCCTGGATGGTAAACATGTAGCTGTCACCACTACCCTGTTAGCTTATCTTGACTGAATTTAAATTCTAATCTAGCTCAAACAAAGGAAAGGGATAGCTTCCATTTTTTATTATTTCCTATGATAAAACTCTTTCCTGTCATAAACTGTCATAATCTTTATAATATAAATATCTACTCTATCCAATCTCCTCCGGGTGTGGAGTAGACTTAAAAACAAAAACACAAGCAAATACATGTGTTTCATCAAGTATCTCCCTACAGTTTTACTTTTCGTTTGCCAAAAAAGTCACGGTAATGAGCAAACATAATCCATGTCACTGCTTGTTCACTGGCACTTGGGTGTGAATTGGCCAAAAGAGACCGTCAGAGGTTGAGGTAAGCGTGGCCCCGATATAAAAACAGTCACTCTGAAACCTGAGCTGGAGACACAAACTCACCAAGAGTTAAAGAGTCAACCCTCAGTATACTGTTAACACATTTTCTCTTCTACCTTTCTGGCACCACATAGGAAATGAGTCTAGTGACAATATTTTCATTAGATAACCAAAATCCTGAAATTTTCTACCTGAGACATAATTGGACGTTTGTGGTTCATTTAGTCTCCTTAACTGTTAGGTTTTCTTTCCCGGCCCATCAAAAACACATGGAGCTCGATTTGTTATTCGGGGTAATTTAAAGCAAGTTTCTGACCAGCTGCCCCATAAAAGCACAACGTGACCCGAGACAGTAGCTGAAGAGTGAACAACAGGGCCGCACATCCAACCCTTACTTCATCGCACTCACTCAGTCAGGGAGGGGCTCATTCAAACCATTTTTTTTTTAAATTTTATTTTGAAATGCCCATTGTTTAAAATTTACTGTTCTTCTAATTGGCATTCCCAGTTGTCATTACTGAGCGTCACAGTTACATTTTCTTTCCAACCAAATCCAATTAATTGTTGCTTTGCCAGGCCAAAGACACTCAGACGTTTGTGGGTTTTAGCACTGTCTAGATTTCTTCTCATGATTTCCCAGGGTTCGCAGGAGTTCACAGCGAGTCCCCAGTTGAGACGGTTGGGGGAGGTTTTGGGGGTGTTTTTGTTGGGCATTTTCCATGGCGTGTGGTTAATTGTTCAGGGAGACTTTTAAGCAGCGTCTGACACATATTCTTTGAGCCTTGAGGGCTTGTGCATAATCAAATAAAAGGCTATAGTGTGGGTTTTTTTTACCAGAGTAAGAGGTCATAGCCAAACCTCCGAGCATGCCCTCACAGCAGTCTGTTGCCCTGTTGTGTCAGTCAGCGGTGCAAGACATTGCTGCCTCTGTATGACACATTATTTGCAAGTTACATGTCCAACATACAGTACCATTGTTACCTTCTTGGTTTCACTGTAACCAACTAGTGTACTGTAGCACCATAAACTGCGTGCCATAGATATGTGAACAGTGTTCATGGAGGCGAGCATATTTGTAATATGTAAGACTTTAAAATAAAATACAAAAGCCACAATTCGAAGGAGGGTTCAGTGAAAATCCAGTCCTATCCTCTCACATCTAAAAAGAAATGATTGGAACCTTGCCATAAACATTTCTGGCACACGTAAACATATTGCTGCAACTGTTTTATTCACCTCCTGCCTTTGTTTTATGCTGAGAAAAAAACAGCTCGGGATTCACATCTCAGCGCCCAGGGGTGTAGATAGAGCCCTGGATAGGGCTGAGTAATCCCCACCTCTATTGGAGCCCATCTGTTTTGGTTTTCATTTTTCTGCATTATTAGTGCTTATTGGTACATGGTCTAGGAGCGTAGCCAGGGTTTTTGAAGTCAAGGAGGAAGGTGATGCCAGGGGCATTAGCCGAAGGAATGGTGACCTTAAGGTCCGACACAAGGCAGCACTCTCACCCTCCGGGAGCCTCTCCCTTGATGTTGGAATCTAAGTCCTGCACTCTCTCCAACCCCAGGCTCCAGGGACATTACAAATTTGCCACATCATCTGACAATTGGGTAATATCTTAAGCATAACATTTTATTATTTGTGCCTTAGTCATAGTGTGCAGAGTCATGCATATTGCAGTTATAATTCTATTAAAAAGTGAAAAGTGGAGCTACATAACTCCCATATGATATGCACTACATAATTAAGGCACAACAAAGTTTTGAATTAGATGTGAATGCCAGTATAGCAGTAGACATGCACACTGATGAAGTTAAAATGTCAGTTTTAGTCTGTGTGATAATCTCACAGGGGTACCATGTGGGTTGGCTCTAAAAGTCAACTCTTATGTTAAAAGCATAGTTAAAAAAAGGCTTTTGATAGTTCCCAACAGCTATTCAGTTATGGGCGTGGCCACTTTGACAGCCAATCACTGTCTGTCCGTCTGCCTCGTTCCAGTAACTGCATTGGATCTCTTCACCATGTGTATGCTTTAGAGCATTTCTATTGGATTACCTGGTTAGCATTATAGCTTGCCCTGTGGTACAGACCATCCAAGAAGTTTGTACTTCAGTTCTGGTGAGGAACGTTCTAGTATTTTATCAGCCTGTTATTGCAGCACTAATTAGCAAACATGTGTGCCTGTACATTTCACCCACACAGTTTATTGATGCAGCTGCTAACCAAGCTGGCTAGCATTAGCTCTCCACCCTCTCATCCGGCTTGTGGTGACTTCTGGCTCTGAAAGTCAGTATAAAAATTTTCAAGGTTGAAGCTTCAAAATGTGGGTTGTAAAACCAAGGGGTGACATCATGGTGCTTACATTCGTCTTTTACCGTGGACTGTCTATTGTCTTTACCTGCCCACACATAAATACATGAACCTCTCAGCTTTGTTTGCGGAGCAATTTTAATGCAATTGTTTAACAAATAATATGGCGGGCTGTGCGGCAGATGTGCTAACTGTGGGGAGTAAAATTCCACTAGGTTATTTGTGCATGTGGTCATTTAGTGTAGCCAAGCAAGTTAACTTTAATCGACTTAAACTTCAACCTTCATGTCCAAATATAGTCACTTTTGGCTCCAAAGATGGCAGCCGTCACAGTGCTTGACTCATATGAGGCCTCGTTTCTCCCTTCAGATGTTTTAAGAAGTAATACTAAGCACTAATAAGGCCTTCAAAGAAATTAAAGTTCAGGCAAATATTCTAATTGTCCACAAAGTAAATTTTGCTTTTATGATCAGTGTACCAGCTCCAGGCTGTGCGGCGGTGTAATAATGCAGATTACAATCCCCATGCTGTCTTTCAACTCTAGCTCTAGCAGAGGATAGTTTATGCTCCCACATTACACTTGTAATTTTGGCATTCTCTTGAGGACTAAATGACAAGCTAGGTCAATCAAATTTCACTCCTATGAAGAGCGATTGGTAATTAGTACTGATATGTTTTCCACATCATCACGTGCGCGGCCAGCTGAAACCTGTGTTTATGATTACTCCTTGTGTTAAGTTACCTTCCGGAAAATAGACACCAGCACAGTTCAAGCAAACCTTTATCCAACAGGGTGTGTCGTGGATGCGCTGTGCATTTGTCAAACTGGGAGCAGAGAATTAAGTTCGTCACTCTGGCAGATAAATGCAGCAATCATATTAAACACATTAGGAGGAAGAGTGTGTGCAGTGCAATACAGTTCAGGTTTCTCGGGCAATTTATTAAGAGAGCCTTAAAAAAAGAAAGAAAGACTTTTACTTGAGTTACTCCTATTCCCAAAGCACGCGTGCATATAAAAGTAATCTGAAAGCTTGTTAAAGTCTGAATTCAGAGTAACTCCTTCGTTCTTGTATGGCTGAAGTCGAAGAGGAGAGGAGGAAGTCTCGCCTGGCTGTTCACAGCAGCTCACACAAACATTACCTCTGGGTGTGGGATACCATGCAGGAAAAGGTGAGCCCAGAGCTGTATATTTAAGCCCTGGATGTTTTGACAGAACTCACCTGTGAGGCTGATAAATCACTCGCAGTGTACACTCAGAGTTGAGCGTGGACAGTAAATCTGAAAGTCAACAGCGAGTGAGGGCTAAACCAAACTGTTAGGAATTTTGTATTTGGCACACCTCCTGTCATGTATACCCTATTTATTATATACCCTTAATGACTCCAATGAGAGGCTTTCTGGAGACCGTCAGTGAGTTAAAAGGCATACGCTTGCTCTCAAAATAGAGCTTGACCCACGTCCTCCACCTAGCTGGTTATAAAAGATGCTTTTCTGTTTGTTTAGATAAATTAAATCCAGCTAATTGCGTAAGATGTTTTTAAAACTGTAAATCAGTATCTACTGAGTGCCATGCTAGCTATTGCACTGAGATCATCTAGTGACCACTGGGCCACATTTGACTCCCACCGTTTGAACATTTGACCCACTGTAACTTAATAATTTGTGTTTTCAGAGGACAGAGGTCAGTGTGACTCTGCCCCAAACTGACCTTTTACATTGTAGCAAGAACCAGCACGATTATCACTACATCATGACAATTATAATCCATAGTGTTACATATGAATATCATTTGTCCGCCCTGTCTTTCTGTCCAATCCCCCTCCCCAGAGACAGCGCTCCTCTAATAGAGTTTTGATGTGGAGAGCATTGATTAGCCTCCCGCTCTCTTCCAGTTAACAGCAGACAATCATCCTTTGTGCGCTGCCCGACCTTTCGGTGTGTTTTTATTATATGGTCTAAAACGGCCCCAAATAAACTGCGGATGAACTGCCTCCTCTTGCTAGCTTTTCAAAAGGTTAGTAAATTTCACCATATGGATTTTTTGGTGTCTCCGCCAAATGTCATGGCTTAATTATTAACTGTGGGGCCATTTTGGAGAGAGATTTGCACTTTTACAATATTGTTGTGCCTGGCGAGGTTAAGTGTTGGGAGTTCAAGGAAGGCCATTGTCCTCCCACTGTTTTAATGAAGATGGATTTAGAGATGAAATGTTGTGTGTAATAAAGACAGCGTGACCTTTAAGTCCTTGCCATAGGAAGCACGCTGATAGCTTGAACGGACAAATAATTAGCTTTAAGACTGTTAGAACAGGTTTCCGCTGATGAATGAGTAAAGATATTTTATCACCAGCTCTTGTAATATGCATCATGACTGATAGCTGTAATGAAATTGTTCACTGAGCGTTCCAATAGATCAGGATCTACGAGCCCTAACTCAAGATTATAACCAGCCACCAACACCAAAGGTCGCGACCTCCCTGTGTGGCCGTTATGAGTAAATATTGATTACACTAGAGTCCGTCGGCTAACTAGAGCCACCCGAGCACAACACAGCCGTGTACTATGGTGTTTTTTTTCTCAAAGTAATATGTGATCTAATCCGAGCCTCAGCCCTGCTTTCGCCCCAGCCGGTTCTTTCTGCTGTGCGTATCAGCATGCGTGCCTTTGCTCCAGGCTCGAGTTTCTCAGAGCTCCTGCTTAGTGCAGTCAGACCTTCGCACGGCGCTGCATTGGAACGGGCTGCCCCGAATCTTGAAGTCAGGGCTTCCTCGGGGGCAGAGGCGTCCCTGCTGCTAAGGAGGCATGTCAGTTTCTGAGTTCACATGTTCCTCATCCCCACCTTTATGCATGTCATCAGACTCGCTGTGCCCGCCTCGGTGAAAGCGCTCTGCTGACTTCCTGTGCTGACAAGCGGGACGTGACGAGCTCCTTGGCGCTGAGCGCTAAGAACCTTGCAGGGCATTGAAATAAAATTAGTAAAACGTTGTTATTTAATGCGTAATGTTGCCAGGTTCGTGATACAGAATATGCAGCAGCTTTCTGTGTTAAACAGGCTCTTTTTGAGAACAGGAAGTGATGTTTGACTAATATGTGGCAGAGATCCCTATGTATTTCAGTAAGCTAGTTTTACCACTGAAAAAGGCAACAACAGGGGTTTTCCTTAGCTACACAACTCTCTACTTCTGTCTATCTACATATATATATATCTTGTTTGTTTCAAAATGTTGAGAACAAAAAGTTATGATTTTTCTGGTGTTAACGTTTTGAATGATTTCAGCACCATGAGGGTGCCAGGCATTGTGGACGTTGTTACCTTCAGCCTTGGCTTGTCTAACCGTTTCTCCCATTTTCCTGTCTTTCTTCCAAGCTTAACTAACCAACTGCTGGCAGTAGCTTTACAGCATGTCAGCACAGGAGGCATTTTTAGTCGCTTTTCTAAGGCCTCCATTCAATGCACATCGGAAGAAACAGATAAGTTTCTATTTTAACCAGTCCAACTGCCTAGAAAACATAGCTGCTCATGTTTAGCACTGCCTTTAACACAGCTGCTCTGGGTCTATTTTCTATGTTTTGCACGTGTACCTGCATCTGTATTATAGGACATTGTTAACCTTGTCAGAGTATTGATGCAATTTGTTCTTTTGAGTCTTCCTTGATATATAATTAAAAAGAGCTCACAAATCCAAACACAAAGGGAGGATTTTGAGCCACTCAGCAGCAGCAGCAGTGGTGTCAACTTTGCAGATTGACAGAATGGCCTCATTTTCTTCTTCGGGTGTTTGGGAACCGGAGGCTCGGGAGAAGGCAGCAAGCCCTGACAAAGAGCTGCCATTGCACAGAAACCTACCCACAAACCCTTGCCTGTGGCTTTCCCTTTGAAGGTGCATGTCTCTTCTTGACATTTCTTGTTGACTCGCCTTGGGAACGTTGAATTCCATCTTCTCGGTCCAAAGTTTGTGTTCAAACTGCGTGAAACGATGCAGAAGATAAAAACCACTTTGTTGCCATTCAACTGAGGGACAAAGTCATTAATCGTCTGAGTACCCAAAACAACGCGCTGGCCGCAGTTTCTAACGTGCTGCCATGACGCCTTGAAGTGAGGAACATCTTTGCACTTTGTAGTGGAAAACACGGATTAGGTCATGCAAAGCTGAGGGTGGTTTTGAAAGATACCCCTGCCTCCTGAATAGCACATCGCTCTGCTTCCTCTGCCGCATGCACACCAGAGCTGACGGGGAACATGGCATATTTGTGTCACTCCAGCAATTGGAACAGAGCAACATTAATAGACCGTGCGGGTTGCAATGCAATTAAAACATAAATATGCAAAGCAGATGAGTTTGCCAATGCTGTGCTGTATGTGAGGAGACAGGTGCCAGCCATCTTTAGTGTTTACAACAAAGATACTCCAGCAAATGGGATCACTGTGATCAGACTGGATTAATTTGCCATGTCTGGGAGCTTGAATTTCAGTATGACTTCAGCCTAGGACAATCTAAAACAGTAAATGATCTCAGCAGGAGGAACCCAGGTCTGAAACAATAAAGTAATGTGAGGCAGATATGAAGAAACTACCCATGTTAATATATCAAAAGATGTTGTAAACTGTCAATGCGCTGTAATGAGCAGAATTACTATTCTTTTACACTCAATGACAAACTAGGACATACATGACTTCAATATCTCTCTTCTCAGTCATCATGTAATTCAAATTAGCTAATGATCATTGCCTGTCTATTAAATCCCTTTGATGTAAGAGGAGGTGCCCAAAACATTCGGCGTGTCTGAACAGACGACTTTGTTAGCTCCGGGGCAGCTGCATCAGAAAGCCGGCGTGTTTCAGATAGTGAAAGCTGACAGAGTCCTGGCTGTTGAGCTGATTCTGGTCTACTGACATGCCCCGTCCTCTCGCAGGGTGCTCACATTCTCTTTCTCGCTCTCGGTGGTCTCGCGTTCATTTCGCCTGATTGAGCGGTCGGTTACAGTTGCGGCGCGGCAAATTCTACACATTTACACAAAATGTCCCTCAAGTAGTGACCGTTCAATAATATAGCCTTTACAGCCAATACCCAAGGACCCGTAGGCCATTAAAGGGGCCATTACCAGTGAAATCCTTGTCTGGTCAAGTGGAGGCAAACTAATGTGTTGCTGTGAGGAAAGGTCCTCATTGTGAGAGTTGCAGAAAGAGCTGCAGGGGGAGATGGGATCAATTGCAAATTAAACTAGTAGCCATACTGTAGCTAGTGTTATTAAACAACAAAGTGTTGGTTCACCATGGTAGCTCCTTCAAAATTACATCTGAAGCCATTACAAAAAAATAAGAAGTTCTAATTAACTTCACGAGTCACTGGTTTGTTTGGAACGCTTCCGACATTTTCATATGTATGATGAATATGCTCAAAAAGTAAGATTTACCCAGTAGCTCATATGCACTCTGAAGTTTGGGGAACAAACACCGAGGCTTGGGTTGACAGCTGCTGACAGCCAAACTGAATTAGATCAATTCAGTTTGATTAAAAAAACAAACCTTGCTGAAAATTCTTGCAGATGTGTGAAAATGTGCGATCATCTAAACTGCTCCCATTCTACCCGCTTGATAAACTGGACAAGCTCCTGATTTGAATTGCTGCGTTACATGATTATGCAGCAAGTGATTCCTCGTACAATCAGCCATTCAGACAAGCTGTAGCTGCCGGTAGTTTGTGACGAGTTTAATTCTAGACTTCCACATCTGTTTTTGTTTTCCTTCGGGTTTAAACTGTCTATCATGGCGCAGTTTTCCAAAATTTGCTGGGTGTTTCTCGACGAACCCACACAAAATTTCTCCAGCTCCGGTAATAAATTTGCTTTCATATTTCATCTGCGGTTACCCATATATGCATTAGCTTTTCTTCTACTTATGTTTTCAATAAATATCTAAATGCCACTTTTGGTTTGGTTTTTTTTGTTATTCCTCTACTGCATGAGCTTCTGCTCAGCTAATAATTGAGGCTTTCAAATGTAGCCTGTTTCCAAAGTGACATAATCAAAATGAGCACCGTGCACTAGAAAAAAACTGTCTACAAACTAAACAGCATGTAGGTGTGTTAACACTCATACTTTTGTAGAGTGAAGCAAAATTTTTTACTTGGAGGGGGAGGACCTTGTGTCTTGGATTAATTAAGATGAGGAACTCCCACTTTGCGGAGCTTAGCGTGTGCGGGGCGATGTTTTCTTCAGTCTTTTCCACAGGGATAGGTTTGCACTCATCTTTGATAGTTAACCCTATGTGACCCCTCCCTAGAGCCAGTCCCACTCCCACTTCACTGCTCCTGCTTCTCATTAGAGCCTGTCCACTAGTCTGACTCGGCCTAAGTAGGCCGACACCCAGGCCACTGACCCACTGGTTCCTCCCAAAGACATAAAAATGTGTGTGTATGTGTGTGTGTGTGTGAGTGAGTGTGTGAGTATGCTGAGCTATGACTGCGTGGGCTCTCAAGAAGGCTTATCAGTTATTAAGTTGTCAGTTTAATTCAGACATGAAATAAAACTCAATTTACTGTCAGATTAGTATGTATGCATGAATATTTTACTGTGAAATTCCACTAACTTAACAGTTTATTTTGGCAACATTGGAGGTAATATGTTACTGCTCTGTCTGAAAAATACCGATTTGTCAAAATCAGTGAACCAAACGGAGCGGCAATGAATTGATTTAAATTCCTCCAATGCCACATTTTTGTCTGTCGCGAAAGCATCAACGGATAAAAATGTTGTTTGTGCGTTCATTTCAGGTACTTTCTGCATGCAGACGGAATCAGGCAAGATCCGAGTGTTTTGATGAACATATTTTACAGCAGAGGCGACAGAGCTGAAACTGCAGCTGAGTCATTATCCTGTATCGTTGGCTATCTCAGAGGATGATGAGACATGAATTTGTCTGACCTACACAGGGCAGCACAAAGGACTGAATTCAAAGCAGGGCACCCGGGGGCCAAGCTGGCGGCAGGCCCAGCTGAGGAGCACCAGCCAGTCACCACCTGCATACTGCTGCTCGCCCAGTCCCCCCCCCCCCCTCCCCCGAACATCACCACCACCCACTGTCCATCCCCTCCTCCAGCGACCAACCCCTCCTCCTCCTCCAACCCGCTCTGACAAGCCTCATCTGCATCCTGGTCATATCCTTCTCCCACTCTTAATATCTCCCCGGTCCATCTCAGCTGTCCATCAAATTCTATGTGAAGGCAACAGTGTGGCCTCAGCTGTGAACACCCTTTTCATTCTGTCGCCGTGCTGCAGTCCAGCCGATTTTTGAGATAAAGCAGCAATCGAACGAACTTAAATGCCAAACGTGTTTGACGTCTGAAAATGAGAATTAGGTTTTGGAGGCCAATGCTGCCCTTTTGTTTCATTCTACAGTACTGTATAATTGCTGTTTGGACAAAAGGGAAGGGGGGGGGGGGGGGGGGGGGGGAAGAATCGACCCTGGTGCTTTTACGTGGTAAAACTTGGTATAGAAAGATCACAGTACTTAGAGGTGATATAATTACTGTGTCTTATCTCATCAGTGCTCCCAGAAACATACAATCTCGAACAATTATGTCACTCAAAAAGATGTAAGATGCTGTAGGACAGAAAGTCAGGTTTCCAATTTCACAGGTCAGCGAAATGATGGCCGTCGTCATGTTCCAAATTGAGTTTTAGACTTCATTCAGCTGCTCAATCCATATAAATGTTTTTTTTTTTAATCCATGTCACAGAGTTATCAATAAGAGTTTGATTATTTGCCTTAAACCTTGTGTTCACCCTCAGAAGAAGTGTCTCTGCTGCCTCAACAGTCACCAGTGTGGTTCTCTCTTAGTTCAATACTGCCCCCTGGAAAATAGTCTGTGTACTGCATGCAGCAAAACTGGATGAGGACGTAAAAAGATGGCAGCCCCCTGGACTTATCATTTAGTCCTCTTATCAGCCTCCAGTGAAGTTGTGGGCTTCCAAAGCTTGGCATTGGACCACTGTGACACTGTAGGACACAGTGATAATGATAATGATGTCAAGATGTCTGTTGGACCACACACACACACACACACACACACAAACATATTAATTGCCAGGATTATTATTAATAACTGCGGTGGCGATATCATTATTATTAGCGTACCTGCTAGTAACAACAGCTCTCTTCTTCTCCTCTGTTTTTTCTGTCACAGTCAATCCCAGTTTAAATTTTCACCTTTATCGTGATCACTGTTTGCAATTCATTTCCCGTCAAACTCGGATGTCACAGCCTGGCTGACCCTTGCCCTTGAGCAAAACTAATATCAAAACAGCGAGCTGTGAGAACAACTGAGCCAGACAGGGAACACTGGGATGCCACTGCCAGACAATAGGAGGGTGAGAAGGAGGATGGTAGAAATTCTCCTCCCAGCTGTAGACCTCGTCGAACCCCGAATCTGAATTCCTGAGCTGTTCTGGAGGAGCCCCGAGGGCTGGCAGAACGGCGTGGCGCGTTATGGGAGTCTGTCCTTTCTCTGTGAGCCCAGGCAGGGGATTCGGTGAGGAAGGTGGGGGTGTTTGATAACACTGCATTTTTGACCCCCTCTCGTTCTTGCTGTCTCTTCTGCAGCGTCGGATTCACGCAGAGACACCGGCAATCCTTTAGACCTGTCTCTTAGATTCATGCCAAGACTAATTCACTGGCTCATCGTGGGCGACAGTGTTTGAAACCACGCATCGGCTTCCAAGGTAGACTAATGGGAGAGTTCACAGAAGGTTAAAGGGTTAGTGTGCTTTACTACTGCTCTGACCTTGATCACCAAAGTAATTACGAGAGAGGGAGGGACCGAGAACATGCCTGAGGCTGTGGACGTGGCAGAGCAAGCCAGCACAATGTGTAAGTGTAAATGCTCAGGTGTGTGTGGCGTGGGTGTGCGCACATATTTGCCTATTTCTCCAAATACAAGCGATCCCCAAACAAACCAAATCAATTGAAGGAAATGTCACGTTTGATTGTGTAATTCACCCAACTGCAATATTTTTATTTTAAGCAAGGAAGGAAACCAAGTCATGTGAAGTCCTGCTTCGGTAAAAACACCAAACAACTGGAAGGAACTTGCCAAACCCAGCAACTGTTCTTTTTTCGAAATGCTCAAACATACTCTTGTAATAATCCCATGAAAAAATAGAATAATTAGAACAGCTGGTGAAGTTTTCTGGTGTAGTCAGATTCTTGAAGGAATTCGTCGATGCCAAAGAAAAGCCTCACATCGCCCCTAGCCTCTTTGATGCTGTCTTACTGCATGAAAGTTAACATGTCATATCGTGTGTGTTCATCAGCGTGCCGCAGCTCCCCTCAGAGCACGAACTGCAGCTCCACGCAGGACCGGTTCGGCCTCCGAGGGGGGCGGTTCTGGAAGCGATTCTTTATCAGTAATGGGTCGGGGGGGGGGGGGGGGGGGTCACACAATGGGGACACTTTGTCAGATCTGTTGGGGATGCACTGCGGTAGGCAAAGGGGTTGCTTTGATCTTGGCGCGTATGCTCACCGGAGTGTGCCATGTCTGAAAACTGATCTGCTCTTTGACTTTGTCCTCCCAAAACCATCGAAGGATCTATATCTTTTCTCTGGGAAAAAAATCTGATAAATAAAAGCTAATACTTCATTTATGTCGTACTTTTTGTGACGGAAAGGGCCAAAATTCCTGTCCGGTGGAACTAACAGCCGAGGCAGATAATATCTTTGTCTTTGTTATTGTCTCTCCATTGTATTGAAGATAAATGGGCTGTTAACAGTTGGTGTGTGTGTGCATGTATGCATGCAAGTGTGCATCTGTGTGTCTCAGTGAGCTTGGACAGCCGAGTGTTTGTAGTTTTTGTAGTCTTTAGGGCCCCTGGTGGGTGTGCTCACTTTAAAGGGCCCAGTGAACTGTGAGGACTTGAGACATGAGCCTGTGCTGCCCAACTGGCCCCAGGACACGGGTTCACCCAGAGAATGTGAGCTGAGCGGGGGAACTGGGCCGAAACGAGCTCCCACAAGCCTCCGCTCCATCCCACAGCCGCCCCAGCAGAGAGAGACTCTACCGTCGCCCGTCAGAGGGGAGAATCTACCTTACTGCGGTGACTCACTGGAATCTCTAACTCTACCATCTTAGTCAAAGCTTTATTCTCTTCTTTTTTTAAAAAATTCTACATTTGTGGTACACACTTGAATTAGTTATGATCTTGTAGTTATGTTTCATCTGTGTGTAAATCACACTGAAATTAAGAAAAGAGATCACAGCAAATGTTTTTCTACACTGTTTCAGCGATCTTTTAGCAACTTGCAATAATCCATGTCATTGATTTTCCTGTTCTTACCCAGTCAAAGGTAAGACCCATCGCTAGTGACATTCTTCACATCCTCAACAGACCAAAACCAGCAAGTAGTTGATCCTACTAAGTATTTTGTATATAGCGGCCTGACATGGCCATTGTATAATTTGAGCCAGTGACATTATCGCTCTGGTATAAAACTAACCAGCTCAATAAATTCATGTTCTTTTTACATTAATAAACAACTACATGATTAAAAATGGTAATATTTAGTTTATAAGTTTACATTTTCAGATGGTTAAACATGACAGTGTAATCCATCTATAAACATTTATGTGGATATTAAAAAAAAACTTGTAACTTGTGTTTTAAAGAGCTTCTAATTGGCAGGTGGAGTGCTGTTGCCATAAATAATCAGTGATGAATGGAGTTTGTCACATGACTTTTGGTTTCACTTCTTATTTACATTCATTTTCGCCTGCTTGTTGGTTGGCTTCAGGCACCAAAACTACTTTCTTAGGTACGTGCATCACAGGACTGAACAAGGAAACTTTGTACATATCTGTAGGTTCCAACAGCTTTAGCTAAACAGAAGCATTTGGTGCCTTGGTATCCACTAATTATTAATAAAACCAAACACCAAAGCTATATTTGGTGCTCATTAACAACTTTGTGCAACAATAGTTATCATGTTTACAGATGGTGTATTATGATACCATACATAATATAGGCTATAATTCATAAAACAAATATTTATTTTAAAAAAAACTTTTCTTGGTTTGTTTGTTTTTGTTTTGAGGTGATACCTATGGACCAGTGATGGCATTAACACAGAGATAATACAGAGTTCAGAGGAAAACAAGACAAACAAGGAAGTCCAAGTTGAAATTGCGTGAAGTATGGGTGTGTAAAATTCTGATTAGCTGCTGGAGGTGGGTGGATGGAGGAATGGGGAAATGCATGGATAAATAAATGATAACCAAAGATAAATAATAACCTTCATTGTGAGTGGAAACGGTTACACACAACTGTGCTATATAGGTCGAAGAAAAAAATTCCAACATAATTAACGATAAGTCCATGTAATTTCGTTCTTTGCTAACAGTAACTATTTACTAAAGAGTTACTTAACTATTAATTTTCTAATGACGAGCAATTATTATTACAAAGTGTGACACAGTCTATATTTGGAACTGGCTTTTACAAACTGAAAACAAAAAGTACAAACTTGGAGCTGGGCGTGACATACGTGGTGCGAAACTTAAGGAAAGAAAGAACAGTTCAAAAATTGGCTTGAGATTTGATGACAATGACAAAAATGAGAACATTATTTGAATTCTAGTATACTTAGGATAAGATTAAAATTAGATGCACTCGTGTGATTGGAATTGACTAATTGTATCGATTCTATAACTGGAAAAAACATAAATAAGACATTGTCTCCTTCTACTGACCAAAATGTATTATTTCAACAGAAGACAAAATAAAGTTGTTTTTATTCTAGTCTTCAGTTATAGTCTCACATGTATTGCACTGGTATAAAATGTATTTTCTAAGCTACATATCCATTGCAGCGGTTGATTCAGGGTCAGCTGACTGGCTTGCATGAGCTGCATTCATTCAGCGAAGGCAATTGCCGTTTTGAAGATAATGTTTTTAAGTAAAACGCCTATTATCCTCTTCTCAAAAACACCTTGTACATAAACCCACCCTATCATCTGACATCCTAATCTGAATATGCAATCTGATACAGAAAAATGTGCACATTTTCCCCAGAAAACTTGTTAAACTCCTGACACCAGCGTAACGTATATGAGGGTTTATTTTTAGCCACGAAGATAGTTTGAGGAAGCCCTTATAGACTGCACCCTCCCAAGAGAGAAAAACTGAGACTGCAGAAGCAAAGCGAACCCCAGCTGAGTGTTGATATCAGGTTATGATGTTTGCTGTTTTAACATGAGCCTCTCTCTCTCTTTTTTTTTCTTCCTTTCCTCTTGTTGTTTCTTCTCCTCTTCAAGGGTAGGCAGGCAGACAGAGCCTGGAGCTGGATCTCCCCAGCTGGGATCTTAGGTTAAGCTCCAAAGAGAAAAATACCAGTGTTATTTTTTTGGTGCATTTCCTTCTGCGTTGATCATTTTTACATTATCCAGTGAACAAATCCCTTCACATGGCTTTGTTGTTTGAAGAATGGACTCCAAGACCCTTTAATGTAACCTTTTATCTGACTGCGGTTCATGCTAAGGTCAGAGGTTATAAAAATACTGTCAATATACACTGCTGAGCCGTGCCCCCTTAGTGTCATTTAAAGGCATAAATCTACACCACTGAACATAAAGGGGGGTAGCTTTCTGTTGTATTCTAACATTTAAAGACAAAAATGGGGAGAAGACAAAAAGGCAATACCAGGATTTTCTTGGAGTTTGATCCGAGGTTTGACAGAAGCTAATTAAAGGGGCATTTAAATATTTAAGGAACAAAGTTTGCAAGTTGTCTCTTGGGTGCAGTTATAGGGTAGAGGGTGGGGGGAATTGTGTGTGTGGGGAGGGGTTGATGCAGCCTCAGCTCTCCACGGAATAGCTAAATGCCAGGCAGGCAGTGTGGATAGTTGGGAGGCATCACGGCTAGGGTTACAGTGTGAATTAAAGCTGACACTAAGAAGCGCTCCTCACAATGACCTGCAGAAAACGGCAGACAAAAGAGTCTTTTTTAAAGCGGGACAAAGGGGAGGTTAGTGGAGATACCTGAGCCCGAGCTGGCCTAGTCTGCGTGTCTGTGGAAGGACGAATGGCTGGTGCCGCGGGACCACCACAGCTAAAAGCTGGCAGGGAAGGAAAACACACTGGAAAGTGCATTCCTGCATAGCCGTAACACCAGCAGAAAGGAGTATGACACACACACACACACACACATGCGAGAATATGCCAAATACAAGGTGTAATTTGTAAGGCATCATTTTCTGGGTATTAATATCAGTGTTGTCAGAGTCCTGGATGGTGTTGCGCTAGGTTCCTCCACTCTGACACACACTGCACATGTTTTATAACGGATCAAAACACAGAGAGATTGTCATCAATTTGTTATGCTCCCAGGGGGTACTTTGAAAAGTATATATCAGAAATATCAGTTTCTTTGTGGTAGGATTCATTCAATTATTGCAAAAGACATTTTGAGATTTAATTTGTGGGATTTCTTTGGTTTTATCTGCCAAAAATACTTCATAGAAAGATACAGCGCTCTGTTGGCAACCTCAAAAGTTTTGCTGTGAATTCCACAGGAGTTTTGGCCACCTCCCTTCATTCGCTGTCACCGTGGTCCTCAGCATGCTTTCACCTCCACCCTAATCCCCCACTTCATCCTGAAAGGCAGGATGACAGCTCTGGCTCTAGTCCTCTCCGTGTGTGTCTGTGTTCACTCCTTTTGACTATAGCAATTTGCACCTGTTCTCGGTGCAGGCAGGTTTCCCCTAGACAGGTAGAACTAATTGTTGGCGTAATTGGGATCATCACAATCAGAACACTCCAGTTAATTATTTTCCTAATATCAAACTATCCATACCCATCTCCACTCACACTAGCTTATCTAAATAATTGATACGCTGGTTGACCTTTTTTTCAGACATTAGATCATTTGCTTCTGGCCAAGCTGACAGCAGCCTGGTTGAAGTTATTGCTTTCTGCAGACATCTCCCAGGGTGCAAAGTGTCCAGACGACAGCCACATTCTTACTCTGGCACTCCGAGGATCACAGCTCACTCTGCAGATGCAGCTCACTGGACTGTTCAGAAGTCCATTTGAAATACAATCTTCATATTCACCCTTGCTTTCTCTCTGAGTCTATTCATAAAACATGTCCTGAAACACAAAGAAAAGCTGCAGTTTTTAAGATGTTTTTTTAAAACACTGAATAGCAAATGTTATCATCCTCACAACTTGGGTTTAGTCAGAAAATCTGCTTTCAGTCTGTGAAAATAACAAAAATGCTGAGACTGAAACAGGTGATAGAAAGGGTCCAACCAAGTTGTGTTCAGGGTTATGAAACATGGCATAAAATAAAAAATACACACAAACAACAATTTTAGGTGTACTGGAGAGCTGGATGAGAGATTACCAACATAAACACAAAATAGATCTGAAACCTTGTGAAAATGGTTCACAAAGGAAGAGCTGCAGTCTTCATGATTTGTGTTATCATAAAATCCTTTTTATCTATTAATCTATCAAAACACCACATAGGTAATAAAAGACCTTTATGTATAATTTTTTGTTTTCCTTTTGGTATGTTGCTAAATGTAATATACCAAAAAATAATAATAATAATAATAATATATAACAGCAAATTAATGGCATCTACATTTTTAATGGTCAGTTTGTATTAACACAAGTTTCTATATTAAATGCAAAGTCTGGTACGAGCACACATTCAGACAGAGAAGCCCCAGCAGGAAACCAGCAGCTTATATGTCTCCGGTCTCTGCTGATTAACATGGATAACTTTGACCCACGGAACGAGTGAGGATTCCTGTCTAATTAAATTACTGGCAGTCTTCTAGCCTCCAAATATTGTCTTGAACTTATACCCTGCTCTGTTGCCAGAAACTGTTTACATTATATATGCTTAGTGTTTTCCCCTTTTTCTCCTTAACTATAGATTAGTTTCAGACTTCGGAATGGAGCTTAATTGCTTCGCTTTATCTACAAGTGCAAACGGCGGTTGCGTCAAATGTTTTAACCACAAAAAGGCCCAGTAATTAAATGGATGGCTAATTGCACGAAGCCAAAATGATGGCACTGTATTTTTTTTTTTTTTTTTAAAGTGCTGTTTTGGGGAACCGATGGAACAGCAATCAAAGGAGATTTAAGATCATTCATGGTAAACCTGCTGTGTTGGCTACAAAATAACACCTCTAACAGATTGCACGGAGTCATGGTATTTTATGTGTCAAGACTTAATAAAAATAATCAAGTGATCAACAAGTCTTAAAATGAAATACTGTAAAAGCAACCTGAGCAACATGACCTATCACACTCTGTCATTAGTTATTTAACAAAAACCAAGCCAAAGTTGAGAAACGGTGTCTGGAAAAACTTCCATAGGATATAAGAGAGTAAGTAGGGGTGGGTTTTTATAATCGATTTATCGATTAAAATCGATTCTGGCTTGGATAACGTAAAATCGATTCATTAAAATCCTGAATCGATTTTTTAATATAAATTTATTTGCCCGAAATGCCAGAATCTCTGGTGAAATCTCACAAAATTTCAACAACCACCAAACAGCTAAGACAGTAAATGAGAGCAGGAACACGGATTCTGCACAAAGACTTAAACACACAGCGCGACCCGCGGATCAGAATCAGTTAGATGTCGCCTTTCTCACGGTCGGGGCTGAAAGCTGACAGCTCACTGATTCTGATCTGTCGGCGGGTCTGCGCTTTGTGTTCACGCCCTTTATGCGCTGATTCTGAAGCTGTTAGTTTGATGTCTCTCCAAACAATATTGACCGAACCAGCAGCAAAAGAATATCCAAACTACGCTTCACATAAACATCGTCATGTATTCACTCTTACTTTTACTGTTTTGCTTGGACCACAGCTCTCTCTCTCTCTCTCTCTCTCTCTCTCTCTCTCTGTACTGTTTTCTGCATTATTGGTTGCTTGTTACGCACAAGACTACCGTTGTTTACAGCGCTGTCGGCCGACGTTTTTTTTTCCCGTTTTATATACTTCCGAAAAGAAAACCTAATTTCTGCCGTTCAATACTGAACAAATGTAAACTTTTTTAAAATTATGCAAAATGCAAAACGCTTACCGCTGTAACTTCAGAGGTAATGTTCATATGTTGATTAATGGTTTTCTTTCGTTTTTGATGTACTGCAGAATATTTTTTATAAAATCCCAGGCCAGGAAAATCGCCTTCATGTTTTTCTGTGTTTTATCTTCAGCTACTTTGACACAAAGGCATCTGCTGTGATGCTCACACCTTTGATAAAGTCTTGCGTGTGTCAGCTTCCTTTTTATAGATACAAAAATATGTAAATGTACTGATCTGAATTATAATATTTCTGACTGTCAAAATTTCCCAGATTCAAATCGAAGTGAATCGAATCCAATCGAATTAAATCGAATCGTGGATCGAATCGATTCGGGACCTTGTGAATCGGAATTGAATCGATTCTAGAAATCAGTGACGATACCCAGCCCTAAGAGTAAGTAACAGCCAAGTGCTGATAATCAAATGCATGTGATTAACTAATGATTGGGAAGTGTGACCATCTCTATTGCAATGCTAAGGAGAAATGATCTTAGAGAAGCAATTTCCAAGAATTTGAGGTCCACAGGTGAAAAACATTCAAAACAGTTGCCAGTCTTCCCATCAGGGGACAGTACCTGACATGCCTCAGTTATCATGTTAAAGTTCAGGAAAGTACTAGATAACAGTATTAGATAAAGACTGAACAAGTAGGGCTTGTTTGGAAGGGTTGTCGGGAGAAATCCCTTTCTTTTCAAAAAAGCAAAACAAACAAAAAGGATGCTGCAATGTGGCAAATCGGACATGTTTGGGCACAGAGCAACATTTAGTGAAAACTTGACACAGCATAACAGCACAACCCAACACCTCAGACCAACTAAACTAAACTAAAGCACTGATGGGCTGATGATTTGGATTTGTTTTGCAGGACCTGGGCACCTTGCAGCCATTGGATCAACCGTAAACTTCCCTGTATACCAAAGTATTCTAGAGGCAAGTTTGTGATATAGCTGTTATATAATGTGTTTCCAATTGCCTGGAAACCTCAATCTCGTCTGAGACTGGTCAAGTCTACATAAAGTCTACATAAAACAAGTCTACATAAAACAACTATTTCAAGGTACTTTAAGATATTGCTGGAAGATGCTTCTACAAGCTACTGATTAGTTTTTCACATGTTTAAGCGTTTCAGTTTTTGTCTTGATATATAAAACATTAGTATTGCCAGAGTTTGCATTCATTCAGTAAAGTGAAGTCATGATGGACAATAGGGCTGGGCTATATCATACACTTCACGGTAACACCGGTGTAATTTTGGGCAACGATAGGAAAATGAAATATCGCGATAGAATATGGGTAAAACGCGCATGCGCAGTGCCTTTGTTTACATACGCACATGGTGGCAGAATGAGAAGGGCGATGAACTATAACATGAACGATGAACTATAACAGATGAACTAGAATTGGTTTGTAAAAATGCTGCAACTTCAGTGATGTGGAACTGGTTTAGCTTTCGTCCGTCAGATACACAACAAAGCACTATTTTTGGTAGAGCATGCTAGCGGGCCTCGTTAAACACAGCACACTTAAAATCAATCCTTTGATTTTTCTGAAAATCAACAGTGCCCCTTATAATCCCGTGTGCCTTTTGACCTCGAAGCGATTTTATGCCATACACGGCGCTTGAAAATCTGTTAAATGTTTTAGTACAACTTTGCTAAGCTACGAACTCGCACTGCTTGATGGATTGTCGGAGCATTACGGCTATATTAGGCAGGCGCCTCGCGGAGTGATACGTACTGCGCTTCAACATAATATTACTGCATTGTGTGAGTATAACCTCTTTTAAGTTTTGTGGATATTATACATGGTTATGCTGAGGATATGTCGGCCAATTTCCACTGGAAATGCCTTTTGGTTAAACTGTCAGCAAGGAATTTGCACTGTTATATTTTTATATAACTCTAATGCACATAAAAAAAACAGCTGCTTGTTTAAGTGAAAATACATTGATGGGGTTTTTTGCACTAATAAAGTTGTGGAGTTGTAAAGTATTTTGTCTAGTGTCAATTATACCGTCAGTTATATCGTTATCGCAAATTTTCAAATGTATATCGTGATAAATATTTTTGGTCATATCGCCCTGCTCTAATGGACAGACAGATTTCTGAGAGAGCTGGTTAAAGGGAGAATGCTTGTCTCTGACTGTGAGTCTCACAGGTTACATCACTTATTGCATTGCTCTGGAATGAGGTGCAAAAACATGGCTGTTAGCTCTTTCCCCCCCCCCCAGCCCTTCAAAAGACCAACAGGTATGTGCCATTTTATCTATTTTGCATTACAGGAAGACAGAATAAAGACCGTTTAGCGATATGTCTCTCCAGCTCATAGAGAAGTTTGTGTTCACTTGTTAACATCTAGCAACAGTTCTCTTTAAATGAAAAACATTTGACTTGGCCATTCAAGACACGTCGACATGAACGTTCTATTAAATATGCATATCTCAAGTGTCCATGTCAGATTCCAAAGTGGACAGTCTAAGATTTATGGCACCATTGACCCTCATTGCTTTCCTGCTTCCTCAAGAGAACCTGCCACAGGCTGCATGCCAAATGCTTTAAAATTTAAAGAGGTGATGAAGAAACTATCCAGAGAAGACAAAAACACATCAGTTCTGCCACAATAAGACTTTCCTCTAGCTTCCTTCTAGCCTCTTCTTTCCACTTGATCTGTCTACAGCTCAACTCATTATAGCAGCCTTGTTTTTATATTAAGACAGCTCCACATTCAGAGTTACGGTTGTGGTCATGGCTTTGGAAAGCATGGGAAAATCAGATGAGCCTTTCACAGCAAAAGCCCTGTGGGAATGATGAAATTACTGGCTTAGCTTCTAATAGTTTTTTTGTAATTGCAATCATGTGTAAGTGACCAACATTATCTACATGCCAAGTTTACAAACCAAAGATCCTAAAATACTTCATCACTGTGATTGCCATGTGAACAGTGTCACAAACTGTAAGGATGAAGGAGGCTCAAGAGTGAAGGGAGAGGTTTTTCTTGTCCTTCAGGCCGTTTGCTGACAGCAGAACACCTGCACTGCACTCAGGCTCCAAGTACTCTGAATCTGACCTCAGCTCTGTGGTATAAGGGTATGTAACGCCTTTGAAATGTCAGAATGCCACATAACTCTATTGTTCCTGACATTTCTCCTGATAGAGGCCCAGATAAAGAAATGTCTTTCTCAAAGCGGTGACTTTCACATACCAGTGCAATGAAGAAAACAAGAACTCCCATATTCTCACTGCAGCTCTTTGATTTTCCACACTTATTGCTAAGCAGCACGTGATATCTCCAGAGGGTCTCATAAATGCTTTTGTACTGACCTTAAAACATTTGCTGACCACAAACAGAACCATGAACACCGGGGGTATTTCTCCTGAGAGTGATATTCTCTGACAGGCACACAGGTTCACTATCTGGTCCTGTGCGCTGACCCCTCAGCAGACAGTAGCACCTTCCATTGCTCCAAGCCTTCAGCCTGAAAATCTCTCCTCTGTTGGACAGATTGAGTTCCAGGACCGTCTTCTCTCCTGGGACTGAACCAAGCCGGGGAACCCAGCGAGCTTTCGTGGGAGATCACAGGTGCTTATATACAAAATGGCAATTTTCTTCTTCCATAATTCCATGTTACTGCATTACCAGATCTTATCACAAGGCCAGTATCTCATTCCTGAGGTTTTTGACGTTAATGAAAGATGCTTTGCCTCCGGCCACTGGGGGCTAAATCAACAAGCCTAGGATTCCTGTTGGCCTTTGTAGAGGAATACCAAAGACAGAGAGCAGACTGAGCTGAGGTCGGAGACAAAGCACGCAGCTAAAGACGGAAACGCTATGCCCAAAACAAGCTTGTATGCAGCGTAGTATCCCCCCCTCCCAAAAAACTTTTGTCCAGACCAGAGGACTATGATATTAAGTCAGATACCGTTGCACTGACACCACCTGTCACGTTCTAAACATTTAAACTGGCTGTGTAAACCGTTATATAAGTTATTATTGTTATACAGTAATGCTTTGACTGCATTTTGATCGGGAGAAGCTAAACAAGCACGGAAGATCAACTGCTTACCTCTACAACTATTTATTTATCTCTCCTGAAGCTATATTAAGCTACTTGCCCTTTAAAAATCTTACTTAACTGTTTTTTACCATCTTTAACTGATCAATTTATCCTCAATAATGTATTCACCGCCTTTATCTCTGCACGTTATGCTAGATATACCAACTTTCAGTTGTTTAAGTAGCTCTCTCGCCTTACTTTGCCATACTTTTGTCTGATTTTTGTGTTTTACGTGTGTTTAATGCTTTGTCTTTTTTTTAAGTACTAGTTGAACTTCTTCTTCTTCTTCATTTTCCATGTCCTCCCTGTCTCACCTGTAAAACCTCTGGAGTACAAGTACTCCTGGCTGGGAATCACCAATCTAGTGCACTCTGGCAAGCCAAGTTAAAAAAAATATTGCCTTTCTTATTATTCCCAGGCCACACATGATAATTATCACCGACACAGTCGCGATGTACCATCACATAAACAGAAATATTAAAAAGGACGTACTTGATCTTCGTACACTATGGTATAATAACACAAAATAAATGGCGTATTTCTCTTTTCACCGGAGAATTAAGCCATTTTGATAATTACTTTTTATGCCCTTAGTGTGCGCTGGTATGAGAACAACCTCAACAATATGTGTTGAGGATATGTAATTTCAGCCACTTAGGATCATTAAAAAGAGATCATATTGAATATCACTTCTAGAAAGGGAAAGAGAAAGCGAGAAAGAAATAAAGAAGAGATTTGTTTGTCAGTCAATTCCGACCCACTCAATCTCCTTAGCCTTGTGAAAGACGTGGCGGGGGGAGAGAAAGGGTCGGGGTCAGCTTTCTGTAAATCTTCTGATGAAATGTTGACAAAACAGCCAATTTTCTGTAATTTCGCTGCAGCCCTCTTTCAGCAGCTTACTCACTCAGAACCCCTTCATTTCAAACAGCAGCGCACCGCGACCTCTGACATGTATCTCGTCCCCGACTTCTTTGGCCTGGCAGAAAGACGTAACAGTTGTGCCTTTTAGGTCAGGTGGATGCCGTTTAAGAAGCCAGCTTCATAAAGGAGGCCTTTGTCTCTCGAGCGGGCTCTCTTGGGCCCCAGTAAAAGGATAAGAAATGTAGTTAATAGCTCAGGAGTGGCCTAATCATCAGCTGCCATTACTGCTCCAATATCAGCGGAGATGACAGACTTATCAATAACAAAGGCCCAGCTGAAGCCTCCACCGCTCTGTCATTTTGATCTTTGCTCCACTAATCAGAGCTTTCATTTGAGCTAAGCACCGGGCAGCACACCTCTCATTCTCTTCATGCTGTGCCAGATATCACTCATCTTTACAAGCCACTCTGTATTCCCCCAACCCCAGGCCACCATTTCCACAAATTGGCTTAATTTCTCAGGCAAATACATGACACATCTGAGAGCTCATTATCCTCGCAGTGGACTAACTGCTAAAACTCTTCTAGCGTTTGAAGGTTTGCCTTGAATGGCTTTGGTTGGAGTCCAGCTGATCCTTAAAATGAAATAAAGATATGTCAAACTGACTATCAATGTGCTGTATGAATATTTCATAAGATTATACTGTGTTTGGCTTAATAGTGACCGCTAAGCACAAGACAATTTTAATTTAGGTTTCTTCAACAGTTTGTCCAAAATAGACTAAAGTGCAGTCATCGCACACACTATCTTTTGTAAGAAGACTCGCGATTATTAAAAAAAAATGAACTATGCACAGTATAACAATTAGTGTCATTACCCTAATTTAGTAAATTACCCTTATGCACACAACTGCATATTCTAAAGTGGATAATAAATGCATTTTAATAGCAATGCACATAGTATAATGTCAATATTTACCTTGCCCAGTCTTCCACAAACAGCTCCTCCATCAAGGAGAAACCTGAGAGGGACCGAGGGGTGCTCCCGCACCTGGACGGGCTGGCCCTTTCATTTACAGTCATGGTGAGGATCAAGCACTGAATGGCTAAGACACCTGCTATTGGGAAATATGTTCTCCATCAGTGAGCTATAGACTATTTCTGGACAGGAGGACTGGGAGACCATTGTTCTCACCAGCACCGACAGCCAAGGTATTCTGGGACTCTTGGCACACATAAAGGACAATGTGTTATTCATGTTAAGCTTGAAAATTGGGCTACTTATTCAACATTAACTAACAACCTGTTTGGCGCGAAATGATCAGAACTGCGAAAAATAAATAAATAAATACAATTTTCCAATTAAAAGCTCAAATTTTGATCAAATATAATCGATGAAGCAAAACCATGGATTATGATGCTTTATGAGCGAAATCGCACAAATGTCCCTCTTTAGAAAAAAGAACAGAAATACCTATCTTTAATATAAAGTAATAACCTGGTCTCAGGCTTAACATAAAACAGTGGAACTCCTTATTTCCACAGTTTGATACATGATATGTGCTTCTTAAACAAATCATCTGCTCTGTGCTCCTATACAGTCTTACACAGGGGGCAGGCTTCGGGGATTTTGCAATGTCATCTGGGATTAAAAAGGAGCAGCACATCAGAGCCCCGGGGCACACCACCTGGAGCCCCCTATACGATCCCCTGGCGCTGCACCACTCAAAACCAGCCCCATTAGCTTACCACCAAATAATTCCCGGTCAACCAAATGACACCGAGCTAACAAAGGTCCCATTTCAGAAAAGATTACAACTCCAACAGGAAACCCTTTGATTATGAGTTTGTTTGAAATGTTATCAATACCACGATCATTCCTGCGGATCAACAAAACCATCTCTAATCACCATACCTTGGCTGCACCTTCAGTTGTGCATCAAGCTCCTGGAAAAAAAGAGATGGGGGAAAAAAAGCAAATCATGGTCGAGGATAGAGGAGTGACTTGTTTAACAAGAAGCACGTGCAATGACAAAGCGATTCCTTTCTCTACGCCGATCACCCACCTGCACACAGATTAGGTCAGATATTCACCTGAGCTGCCAACCTGTCACTCACACTTTTAAAAAAAAAAGAGAGAAAGAAACACACAGCGCACATTCATTCCTCTCCACCACAAGGAGCATAGAAAGTCTAAGAGTAGACCAAAGACAGGTGTGTTTGTCCCTTTTACCAACAGAAAAACAGACACCATATCAAGTTTGATAAAAAGAGCAATAATATTAACATCTGGGGAGGTTACATTTGATATTTACACATGAATGGGTTATGAAGGATAAAATGAAATGAGCAAAGCTTTTATGCAAAAATTATATATATATATATATAAACTTGCGTGTGTATACTCCGCAAGTATACATACGCAAGTATGTGTGTATACTTGCGGAGCTTCTTTGAATACTGTTAAGTGCACATAAAACAGATTACAGCAGGGAAGAAATCCTTTTATCTCAGTGAGAGCCAAATTAAAATAGTGTTTGCCTAAACTCCTCCTACACTGATATTCTTTTATACTATGTCATTATTGGTCGATTTCTTAAATTAATTGTAGAATTACGACCAACAATGTTTATTTCTACTATGTGAGCCAACACTGGGCTTTATGAAACAGAACATTTCCTCATTCTGCTGAGTTCCAGTGTTTTCCTCACTCGTCCATGGACATTCACCACATGGCTCAAAGCCAGAGAAACACATTTACATTTTTGCACATCACTTACATTCAGTTTAGCAATTTACTATTATTATTATTATTATTAACAATAATGTCATTGTTTAAATTGGATGACTCCCTTGCTATCCTGATGTACCTTAACCTTTTGAAAGCTGCGCGTCACTGTGAGAGGTCGAGATTGTGTTTCATCAATTTAGTCTCTGGCGCCCCTTTGTGGTAGAAGGGAATTCATGGTTTTTAATGTATAATGCCAGATTATCGTAGATTTACCAGAAGTATTAACAAAGCACGTTGGAAAAATATAATAAAATAAAAATATATATACATATATTATCAACTCTTATGAACGCAGAGTTGACTAAAGCTGTCGAAGCAGTTTGATCAAACGAGACAGAGTTTAAGACACTTGGTGATAATGCAGATGTTTTGGTAATAAACTTATGCTTCTAAACTAAACAATAAAATGTGTGTGCGTGTGTGTGTGTGCGTGTGTGTCGCTGCCTGCGTGAAAATGTGTGTGTGCGTGTGTGTGCGTGTGTGTGTGTGTGTGTGTGTGTGCATCTTGGGGGCGGATGGGGGAGGTGAGGGTCTCTACACAGCTGGAAAGTGCCGGTGTCGTGCCAAACTAGGTATCCCCGACAGAATTTGTTTCCCCTGCGTCGGGAGCACACGCTGGACTGTCCAAATCACGGACAAACAGTATCCCACATTGTTGATTTTTAGTTTACAAACACTTCTTATAATGACTAACTACTCCTGACATTTTTGAGATGTTAGCTCTTTATACAACGAAGTTATAGTGGGATACAAATAATATCAGGCTGATCCTGCCACAATTTGTTCCCCCTGTGTAAATCACGGACAAACAGTATCCCACATTGCTGATTTTTCGTTCACAAAGACTTCTTATTATGACGCATTACTCCTGAAACTTTGGAGGATTTAGCTCTTTATATAGTAAAGTTACAGGAGAATAAAAATAGTTATCAGCCAAAATGTTAATGGTTTATTAAAAGAATCCCACCTGACACCCGTGAGCAATAAATATATAATTTTCTGTTGTAACCCTCAAACTGAATGGTAATGTAACGATACTAATTTTTCACAAAATGAAAACATCAGTACTTCTTGCGTGCTCCCAGCACAGGGGAAACAAATTCTGTCGGGGATACCTACTTTGGCACAACACCGGTATAACTTGATTCCAATAAAGCAAACGATAGTTTTACCAAATTTACAAGATTTACTTTATAGAGCTTAGCAAAAGTGAAAGCACTCGAATCTGACGTACACTGCCGCGTTATGGGCGTAGACGTATAAGAGAATGTATAGCCACGTTATCTGTAGAAAACAATCAGAGCGCGACTGTGGGTTACTTTACATTTATTTTTCCGCCTGTGCGCGTCCTCCATCACGTTCTATACTGGGAACACGATGTTACAGTATGCAACGCTGACATGAAGCAAGGGAGGGGCTGCTGCAAACCACACTGATAGAATGAATGTAAAGAGCCTAAAGAACACTTCCTGTTGATGCAAAAATTGCAGCAGCAACTGTCTGACACATCTGGACTGGAGAGGGGGGGAGGCCTGGCTGTAGCGTTAGCGAACCACTGAAGGGAATGGACAACGTTTAATGCTAATCTGCAAGACGGTGAGTTTGGTGGACTTAAGATCTGGCATGGACTGGTGACCATAAATACGCTTGTAAAGTCGGGTCTTCTGTGCTCTCGCAGTGTGAGTAATGAGGAGTTATTACCCGCGACCGCTAGCAACTAATTGCTAGTTAACGTTAGCTCCTAGCTAGCACTGGTCGCTACTGAGCGGTTGCTCCTAAAGCTAGTTCTGTTAGCATAAGCTAACTAGCATGATACCGCTTTCATATGACAGCCTACATAGTTTGTGCCCGTGTTCGACGTTGTTGCCTAGTTAAATCGTGTGAGGGTGTCAAGCTTTTTTAAAGCGACAGAAAACGTGTTCAGCTCGTTAGCTTACACAGGAATAAAGTCTCTTTGAAAGTTATGTATTTTTTTTCAGGAATAAAGCTCGATTCCAGGGTAGCTAATGTGGCTAGTTAGCCGCTGCTTGAGCGGTGCTTGATACTTTTGGATGTCTCGGCCCGGTGAACTGAAGCAAATTTGTAACCCACCTTAATCTAACTAGAAGATACCGCAGAAGTGAGAAGCAGGGGAGATGTAAACAGAAAGCCGGTGGCTGTAAATTGTCAAGCTAGCGCTAACATTAGCTGCTCCGCAGAGTAGACCCCCCCCCCCCCCCCAAATTAGTAACTACCAACGAAGCGTTTGCATTAAAGTTTGAGACACCCTGCATTTGCTCCGCAATGGAAAGACATGCATGTGCGGTTAGATAGACGCTGCATGCTAATATTCTCCCATGCACATACCAGGCTGACACAGGTAAAGGGAGCTCATAATAAGTTAACGCACCAAATTAGCTCTAACAGTACGATTTATTTTTAACCCTATTCTTCGTTCCCAGGGTGGCATCGGTCCCCCATTTATTTTACATATCAGATAGTAGCCTGCATCTAATTTCGTTTTCATAAGGCAGGTTTTAAACATAAAGACTAAAGAACATATCAATGTAGCAGGGCTCTTTGGAAAAGTCGGTGCCTACTAACTTATAGTGATGTTACAACTGTGAAGGGCAAAGTGCAGAGACATCATGGCGAGCTGTCAGACACATTATAAGGAATACCTGGGTTCATTGTCACCAAGCACTTGTGCTTATTGCTGTTATCTTATATTTTCCATTTAAATATGTTGATAATTTACAAAGAAACCACCAACTTGTGTTATTCGTTAATAACGATATCGGAAAACAGTAGTAATATCTTATATATTACGAGTCATGTTAGAACAGAGTGGAATTAATACAGTTAGAGTTGGCAATATGGTTTAAACCCGCCCAACTGTCCGCTTTTGTTTTGTTTTTGTTTTTTTTGCTTTGCTTTCTGTTTTGGAGAAGCAGCAATATTGTGTTATGAAACACAAGACAGTTAGCAGGAGAGTTAGCTATGTACATTGTTATATGCTAAAACAGGGCTCTGTGTTGTAACCTGGTCATTTAGAAGATTATTGGGGCATAAATATAGTGACTGCCTGTAGTAATTTTGTCTGTTTCAGATACATTACAGTGCCATGCAAATTTCATAATAATAATAATTTCTCCACTGTGTTTTTCTCATGATTTGTGATGTTTATCTCTCAATTCTTTATATAAATGTTACTGTGTTGATGTTCTTTTATATTATAACCTAAACTCTAATATTTTCTCATGCATTTCCTTAAATTGTCTTATTAAATTGTACAATATTTATAACAAAGTAAAATGTAGACATTCGATAACTGCTTTGCTACCATCAGTAGTTGTAACAGTGTAAGAACTGTAGATTTGCTCCAGGTATAAATACAGTGTAGTGAAGTGATGGCTCAGCTAATTGCTGCTGGTCATTAAAAGTGCTGTTCATATGATGTAGAAAATTTGTCAGGGAATGCGTGACAACTGATTCAGAAAAGGAAAAGTCATAAAGTATTGTTGTGTGTGTGAACAGGGTTGCCCTTTAACTGAACCTGGCACAAACAGTTTGTGCAAATTTTACTGTACAAGGTTGTGTGTGGATCAATAATTGTTGTAACACTGCAATGGCGATAAAGATTATACTGCTTGAAACCCTGTTTATTCCCCCCTAAATGATGACGCCTTTGTAAGGAAAATGCATTTGTGGGTTGAGCTGCTGAGTCAAGGATGTTGGTTGCACCCATGAAAATCTTGACAGAGTGGTTTTTATCATAGACTACCTCCAGAATTTGGGAGTGGAGAGGGTTGAATGGGCTTCCTGCAGTCCTGACCCGAATCCCGTTAAACACTTGTGTGATAAACCTGGGTGTCCAGTTTGTGCCAGAGTGATCAACACAGCCCCTCTGGCTCACCAATGCTGGTTTAAGCATGGGATGCCATCCCACAGCAATGTGTAATCAAGTTGGTCACCAGCATGAGGAGTGGGTGGCAGGCTGTTCTGGCTATGTATGGTTCTTCCAGGTGCTACTGAGACCCCAGTTTGTTGAATTAAGCCCCTTTTCCATTAGGATCGACTTGGCACAGTTTGCCATGGTTTCCAGGGTTTTCCATTAGGTCCAAGTACCTGGTACCAGGTACTTTTTTAGTACCTCTGGCAGGTTCTAAAATGTCACGTCGTCAGACTGCATGGCACCGATTAGCTGGTCAGTAGTGTCACTAGGATGAGTCATGAGAGCGTCTAGTTGACGAAAATCAAAACCGCCATTTTTGTTTTCCGCGAGTCTGATGAAAAGCCACAGACCAAACACCAGGTATGTTCCTCCCTTGACATCCATCTTTGTTGTAACATTCCTGTCGCATATTAATTATGTCGCGGCACGCTCCTACACGTTGCCATGATAACGACCGCACAAATCAGGAGGCACTAAATTGTAATGGAAAACCATTTGATCTGAGAGGAGTCGAGTCCATCTGAGTAGGTACTAATGGAAAATGGGCTTTAATTGTAATTGTTGAACTGCCAATAACTCTCATTTCTTCATATTTTAATTATCCAATCTAATAAACAACACCAAACAAGAGTCAATTACAGAATAAGCTGTTTGGCACTGGCAGAGAAGATTTGCCAAGTTTTTCATGGGTGCAACACATATACTTATCTCTGCTGCTCAACCCAAAAATTCATTTTTTATAGGAACATGGCACCATTTAAGAGGAAATAAGCAAACTTTCCAAAATTACAAGATGTATTGCAAAGAAGCATTGTTACAGTAAAGAATTAACCGACTAAACACAAATATCCTTACCTTTTCTGCTAAGGTTAGTTACTCTTAACTAAATTCTTCAGCTGCTGCTTGTAGTGAATGCATATGATGAAAAAGGAACGATAACATTAACCTCCTTGTATGTTATCTTGAATCTTATCTTTGGGGAGCACACTGTCACCAACAAGTCATGTGAATGCTTACATTGCTGTATGATTGTGTTAGTCAATTGTTCCTCATTAGTGGTTTATGAATGTAAGTATTTTGTGTGTGTGTGGGGGGGGGGGGGGGGGGGGGGAGTGCAGTAAGATTATAGATATGGATGGTTTGTACTATAAAGTTTTCCACTGTGTTCATCTCATAAGCATGTGAGTAGGCAGAAACGAAGGATGAGCATTTTCTTGAATTCCACTTATGTACTGCAAACAAATTTAATAAGCGAAGACACCCAAAGGCTAAGCATCCAATATTTAGCTCTGCTTTCTGATATTTTACTAAGCCTTAACGTTTTTCAGAATGTGCCTTATTTTCACTCCTAAGAGTTTCACATCGTACCCTCCCCTAGGTGTATCACAATTTAGTTTATTTTTGTGTATCTATACATATATATATTTTTTAAAATCTCATTAAAAATGCTCCCCGAGCCTTTTGCTTGTGAGGCACTTCTGTCCTGATGTTGAAGAAAGCATACAGTGTTTGCCTGCTGACTTAGACTTTCAGTGAAATGGCAGCATTTTAGAATCCAAACTTGTGTGTGTGACATCTTTCCATCACTGTTAAGCTGATGTTTTGGTTATGTAGAATATCCCTTTCTTTTTTTACCTGCCTACATTAAGCAGCTGTGTCAGATTGGTCTATTACCAGACAGGGAACTTGAGCCACAGATGTAATTTTTGAGCTGAGTTTAAACATTTTCAGCTTTCCCATGTGAGCCAAGCATGTGACCCTCACTCAGCATGTGCATCTCAACTACTGAGCATGCATTCTTTGGCTGCCCTTCCACTTGGCTCCTTCTCACATGCATGCTGTTGGCAGCCACTGCTAGAATCTTTTTTTTTTTTTTTTTTTTGCGCATGTGTATGAAGATGTTGTATTTGAATGCTGCCTATGGAGGAAGTGAAACTAATGCATGTCTGCTTTAGGGTTCTTTATGTTTTCTTACCACTTCTCCTTTCCTAAACCAGGATGACGACATATGGTTTGTTGGACAGGTGTCTTGGCACGCTTTGGCAACTAGATAAAGTGTTTATGTTCCCAAAGTGCTGACAGGGACTAAATGCACAGAAGATCATGCTGAATTGCCAGCAAGGGGGCAGGAGGGATGGAGGAGGTGCAGAGGGATAGATTATTTAAGGGCAGATGGAGTTGAGAGGGAGGAAGTCTATTCTGGAGAACTGACACACCAGTTAAGGTTTGCAAGATAAATGTATTCGCTTTTACAAACAGAAGTGTTCCCAGTGTTGTTTAACTAGTTTGTCTAGGAAGGCAGGATTTCCATTTGTTGATATTTTTTAATCCACCTTAAATCAATATATTATTGTTGAAGCTTAGTGTGCCAGTTGTCAACATTGGCCGCTCCACTTTGATGGGGGCATGAAAGTGAAACCCTGAAAGTTGTAACTTTTAGGTTGTAAACCTTTTAATTTAGCTATTGGAGGTGTGCTCATCAAGAAAGAAAAGCGCAAACAGCAAATTTAAAAAACGGCGTACTTCCTCATGCTCATGTTAGGTATGAAAAAAGGTTTTTCTTTTTAAGAACGGTTATCTTGCGCTCATCTTCCAGGCAGAACCAGATTTTCTTCTTTCTCTGCCAAACAAGGTATACACATATCTTTATGGCACGACTAACTGCCTGATATAGCACAATGCAGTCAGTGTATGCGGGACACAGGAACATAATCTCTCTATCGCTTTCATTTCTTAGAGTTACTTTACTTTCAACTCCCTCTTTACTAGCAGCAGCGAGTAAGTAGTAAATGTAAGGAACTTTAAAGACATTAAACTATAGGACAAAGCATGGGAAACTGAAATTCTCTATTCAATAATAATTACACTTTATTAACTTTACATGTTGCCTTCCAAGAAAATGACCAAGATATTCAGCACTCCTACTTTACACTACTATGGACTATACAAGTTGCCCATTTCCTAAGGTATTTCCACTATTGTGTTTGAGTGTTGTTATGATGTTGTTTTCTTGAAAAGCTGTCTCTGGTCTGTGTTTGACTTTACTTTCGATATGTACCTCTCCTTGTTTCACCAGAGCACATTTTTTCAGAAAGTGTGATGTTGTATTTACTGTCAGGCCTTAGTTTGCAAGGGCTGTTACCTAGCTTGCTTCCCATGCAGGTGAAGTGCATTGTGTCACTTTATAACTGTAAATGCATGTCAGCAGAGCAGCAAGTCTGGACAAACTGGCAGCCGTTTGTACTTACAGTGAAATGACTTTTTTTCAAATGACTTGAAGCTCTTCTCTGAGGTTTTTACATAATTATTTTCTGAAGATTTTAGAGAGCTTTTGAGATCTTCCCATGATAATGCTACATTCTTCAGAGCTGAAAGAATGAAATCAGATTCCACATTGTTCATTTTCAAAGCACCAACCGTCCAGACATTACTTCAAAAACATGGTTTCATCTCATTGTCTTCTTTTGACCATATCTTTTGAAATGAATTGTTTGTTTGGTGGTTTATCTGCAACTGAGCAGTACAGTTGCAAGTGCTCTGGCCAGGACTAACTTCCCTTCATCATAATTACTGACATTTGGGATCTTTTTGTTGTCTGTCCATCTGGGTTTTAGATTTACATTTACAGTAGGCTCAGGTGTTGTCAACAACTGTAGTCTCTTATCTTCTCTCTGCTTCACATGTCCTACTGTCCAAGAAATTGATAGAACATTTTTAGAGGAGACGTTCCCAAATTGAAACTAAAGCAAGTTGATGTGTCATCCACAGCACAGACAGACTGGGAAAAACCTGACAGAGGACTATCTAACAGTCACATCAGAAGAAATAAATGGTAAATGGACCGGTTCTTATATAGCACTTTTCTACTCAAACACTCAAAACACTCCATAAAACATGCCTCATTCATCCAGAGTTTCTTTCTACACCTAAGTGTGTTCAATCTAAAATTCACAACCATTCACACTACACTGAACAACTTGGAGAGCAACTTGGGGTTCCGTATCTTGCCCAAGGATACTTTAGCCAGCAGACTGGATTATTCAGGCTTTGAACCACCGACTTTCCGATTAGTAGGTAACCTGCTTTACCTCGTGATCCACAGCCAACCCAAAGCCATGGCTGAGAATCTGATAATTGCCTCGTTGCTGTAATTTATTGCAGGGGCACTGTTTTGGCAAAAATTTAAGTGAGCTACGTGGTTCAACCAAGCATCTTTTTTCACATTGTATTAAGCACTCAGTTTGTGCTACTTTTAAACAGCATGTGTGTGCACATACAGGTTGAGAAATGGCTATTAAGAAATGGCTTTGGTAAGGTACCTAAGTTAAAATTTGACATGTCACAATCAGTCCAGCAACTGGCAGCGACAGTTGCATTCCTAGACAACCGTGTGTGTGCATGCAGTGCAACCAAAAACCAACTTTTAGTCAGTTCATCCAGTTGCCTGTGGCAGATATATTAGTCTAGTCACCCTAATGCATATGTAATTAACACAATTATTATTCACATATTCATGTTGGTGGTTAATGCCAATGAGAAAAGCATAAAATCTTGAATGTTTGGAGGTTGTTAGGGTAAAGAGTGAACTTGAAAGAAATTGGAATCTATCCATCCATTTTCTCCTGCTTGTCTGAATAGGAGTTTATTTTTTGTCAAATTTTAAAAATGCTTTGAGGAGCAGTTTAAACCTACTTAACATTATAATGTTAATGAAGGTATGATTTAGTGCAGGGCTTGAATGACATGGCATTAGTTTCTGCACAAAGCTGAGTGTATACATGGCCCAGTGCTTTTTTGTACCTAGAAGCTATTAAAATGTTGCAGTTTAATATGACAACATTTGTCTTTTTTCTTCTCCCATCAGGCTGTCAACAAACTGGAGAAACGTATACAAGAAATGGACGACGGCAGCTACATCGAGTTTGATGTGCCGGAGTTCAGCAACACTGTTCTGACCCAACTCAATGAGTTGCGGCTGCAAGGGAAGCTGTGCGACATCATTGTTCACGTTCAGGGCCAGCCCTTTCGAGCCCACAAGGCCGTGCTGGCAGCTAGTTCACCCTACTTCCGTGACCACTCAGCTTTGAGCACCATGAGTGGCCTTTCCATTTCAGTCATCAAAAGCCCTGAGGTGTTTGAACAGCTTCTTGCTTTCTGCTACACAGGTCACATGTCCCTGCAGCTCAAAGATATTATCAGTTTTCTCACCGCTGCCAGCTTTCTGCAAATGCAGGCAATCATTGACAAGTGCACTCAAATCCTGGAGAGCCTCCATTCCAAGATCAGCCTCCCAGTTAGTGTCAGCAGCCCAGAGAAAGACAGCTTGCAGACTAGCCGCAACGGGGTCAATGACAGCAACCTCTTCATAAATCCCACCCAGATCTCCCCCCCTTACTACTCCCGACAGAGTCAGGCAGGGAATGAAGTGCGCTTGGAGCTGGGAGGAAAAAGCCTGGGCCGGGTGAGACAGCAGCAAGAGGAAGGCCACTCGGATCGTGGCAGTAGTGATAGTGTGTCAGAGCACGATGCGCCCGTGGAGGGAGAAACAGAGCAAGTGGAACTGATTGGCAAAGATGGGCAAGTAACAGATGTGCATGTGAAGATAGAAAAGACCGATAGGCCCACTTACTCAGACAGTTCCTCAGCTGGTGATGATGGCTATCACACAGAGTTGGTGGATGGAGACCAGGTAGTGGCTGTCACTGTGGGCTCTTATGGTCCTGTAATCCAGCCTGCTTCCTATTCTTACTCAGGGCTGTCCTCCCCGTGCTTTGTCAACCTCAGCAACACCAGTCCTTCCCGCTCCATTCTCAGTGGCTTCAGAGGTGGCCGAGCCAGGGCAAAGCGCCCGTTGGCTATCCCCGCAGGGGTGCTGAGTCATATTAAACCAGGCTCAGACGATGGCGAATCAACTGTGGGACCCACAGGGTTGGAGAACGATGTGCGAGAACGTAGCCTACGGAGCCAGTGGTACCCTTACAATGAGAGACTCATTTGCATCTACTGTGGAAAGACCTTCAATCAGAAAGGGAGCCTGGACCGCCACATGCGCCTGCACATGGGAATCACCCCATTTGTTTGTAAATTCTGTGGCAAGAAGTACACAAGGAAAGACCAGCTGGAGTACCACATCCGTGGCCACACGGACAACAAGCCCTTTCACTGTCAGATCTGTGGGAAATGCTTCCCATTTCAGGGCACCCTTAACCAGCACCTGAGGAAGAAGCACCTGGGAGCATCAGAGGGCAGCAATCACATGGACTCTCCAGAGAGGATGGAGGGAAGCTCAGGTCAGAAGGACCAAGAAGATACGTCTGAGGGGATGGCCTTTGAGGCACAATATGCAGAAGAGGCACCAGCCAATGAAATGGAGGAGAGTTCAAAGTGCAGTCCAGAGGAGGCTCAAGCATCAAGATGTGATTTTTAGGTCCTGCTTCAGGTTAAGGAAGCTTTAAGAAATGTTTATTTCAGCGCAATTTAAAGGACTCTCCTCTTTTTGAATCAGCTCCCGCTACTATGGACCTTTCTTTCATCGAGGGTTTCTGTCAGTTTTGTGAAAGTTAAATGCTAAATACAGAGAGAAAATGGGTGCTTTATAGAAATCGGATTCTTTCAAGTAAAGGGAGTAACAACTTACTATTTTTAAGGTGGTCCCAATAATCAAGACCCCCGGATTGATTTCTCTTTTTATCTTTCCATGTTTTTTAAAACATATTTACAGAGTTATATAGGCATGTTGCAATAATTGATAATGTGAAAGCTCTGGTAAGATGCTTGTCATATCACCTTTTTACCTAACCTGTTTTTGCACATGTGGCCACAGGAGGCCACTTACACACAAGGAATGATTTTTCTGCCAGTGCAAAGCTTCGTGTGACATATCCGTTCAATACCTCATGATGCAACTACATACTCATAATAGACAGTATTTTAACTTAAATGAAACTCACCAGGTTCTACCTCATAGCCAAGAACCTACCAGGCACAGATGTGTTCAATGTTTAAAATCCGTTCTAGGTTTTTTGTACAGTATCTTATTGCCAAACCCTGTAAAGAATATTCTTTCAACACAAAGCCTTGATACTTAGGGGAAATATTCCTTGCTGATTGTATGGATTAGGGACAAAGTCCTTGTCAAATGTTTCATGGTTAGCCAGGATAACATGATTAAGAAGGTGCTATGTTATGAGTAGAAAGATTGCTGGCCTACTTGTGTGCTATTGGGCAAATATGGAGAGCAGAGTAAGAGAAATTTCTCTGTTATTTTTCAAGATAAAATTTTTTTTTCTTCAAAACACTTCAGGATTTTATCTCTCATCACTACTGGAGATCTCACTCTGTCAGCCTAGGCGTGTTTTTAGATGCTGCCATCCATGTAATGGATGAATCTCATCCATACAGTGAAGTAATTTGTATTCCTCTATATCCCCTGTATGAGGTTTATTCAGAACTATTATATATGTTTTTGTTTTTTTCTGGGGTAGGCTTCCAGTCTGATACTCAGTGTCTAACAGAGGCAGGGAGTACTCATTGTAAACTCAGCACACCAGGAACAGCTCTGGATGTGTTCACCTAAATCACTATAATATACTAGTCTGAACAATATGCAAGCAGAAAGAACAAAGGAATCTCAGCCATTGTGACATGGTTTTTCTTCCATTATTTGAAAGAGCTATGGGTTTGTTTTCCATTGTGTCCTCTACAATTGGACACTTAATCTGTGATATTCATTTTCTGCATTGTTCAGGGTCAGGTGCAGACTTGTAACACGTTTTCCTCATTTTGTCAAGCCCACTTTATGGTATTGTCAAGGTTAAGAGGTAAATGTTTTAAGAGGTAGCTGATGATCCAAAGTATCGATGCACTTTGCAGAGTTAGCAGTTTGGGTGAGTGCTGTCCCAGTAATAAAATGTGCTAATCTGTCTTAATTGTGATGATTTTTACTCTGAGTAAAAATGTCTTGAGCTTTGATGAGACTCTGCAATCACATAAATACTTTTGGCTACAAGTCACATATATGGTAACATTGCATTTTATCTATACTATTTGAATTACGGGGATGGGGTGTTGTGGGAATATAGAGATTTATTTCCATTGTGATTTAAAAATTCATATTCACATTTAAAAGGCCTGGTTGATGATTAGAATTTGCTAATTTAAAGCTCAGCTGGGTGGTTCCTTTTGTGCTATTTTTTGCTTTCTTACTTGCCATCCAGCTGGTTAATGCCTTTATTTTTGAAGAGCACCTGCTTTATGCTTTTATTTTGTCCCAACTGGTCCATGCTGAATTTGTGTCAATGAATTGAGAATTGATTGACAATTTTATAGTTTTCATATTATTTCCTACGTTGTGTGCATTTGGTGGGAGAATCTTGTGTTTTGTTGCTTATGTCAGATTTTATATTAAGAGTGCAGTCCTTTTTATTCCTTTGAATGTGCATTCATCGTCTTTACTCATCGACAAACCAAAATTTGGATAATTTTGCAAAATCGGTATAGCTAGCTTTTCATTGTCTTTAGTGTACGAATTTATCACAAACACTCTTAATCACCATCACCAATGTCTGTCTGTCAGCATATACAGTACTTTTTTAGATGAATGTTTTCCAAGTCAAGTATATTTTTGTCAGCGGGCGATGCGCGCAGGGTTGCCAGCTGATCTGACCTCAACAAAATCAGTTTCTGATTCATGTTAACCTCACTACGATAATTCTTGCCCTTTATTTGAAGACAAAAAAACAACAACAAGCATTTCTTCTTGGAATATTGTCAGCAAGGTTTTGTGAATAGGGTACAAACTGCTAAAATATTTTTGTGCCAAAAGACAACACCAAAGACTAATAGGGGATGATTTTTTTTTTCTGGTAAATTTTGGCTGGATTGTGTAATTTAATGCTCGTTAGGAAGAATAGGTTCTTAATTTAATGTGAGACTAATTCATTGCAATTTGCAAAAGAATGTATGTTTCCCAGCTTATAACAATCACTTGTGTAGAAAATAAATAAATGAACAAGCAGAAATTAAGTAGCAGAGTCATAAATAACATAACAATACTAAGCCATAAAAACAAGGTATAAAAGTTGTGCAGTAGGTAATGTAATTGTTTAAAGCCAGTGTAAAAAAGAGAGACTGCTTCACAACAAGTGGCATCTTAAACTTAGTGCCTTGCCACAAGCTTTATGTTTTAGATTCTGGCACTTGGATTTTTGTGCCTCTTTACTTTTGGAATGGATTAAATGGAGAGATTATGATGAAATATGGCTGCATCTTTTATTGTGAAGTGGAGCCAAGAATGAATAGAAATTAAGTCATGTCATTCTTGTCCATTTTGTACTAGTCTACTTAAGCTCTGCCCCTAATTTTCACTTGCTATCACTGGATTTTTATTTTGTTTTATTAATCTGTGACATGATGGGCAACTGATTTTAAAGCGTAACTGATTTTGTAGCATTTGATTACAATCAGATGAGGCAAACTTGTTCCCTGCAAGCCGCTGCCCTATAGTCAGAGGCTATACTAAATCCCCTCCTCTTTAACGATCGAGGACAATCTAAGCAATGTACTGTAGTTTATGCATTTAAGTAGAGACAGGAGATGCATGAGAACAGACAGGATATTTAGCTGATCGTAAACTGAGTATTTGTGCAGAAAAATATCTTACCTACATATGCTGTAGCTGAATTGCACGCTGCTCAGCCAAAAAAATTGTGTACAATTGCCAATTTTTTAAAACTTTTTTTTTCTGTCATTGATTGTGCACTTACTTTTTGTTGTTGTTTTTTGGTTAAAAGTTCTATCCAGTTCTACCAGTTCTAAGTTCTACCAGTTCTATCCGATGAGTCTCCTTTATCCCTGTAGTTACCTGTTAGGGACTCAGTTATCTTAAAGGCCTCAATCACTTCTGTAAGGACCTCTCCCCTCGAATGGTGCTTTGAGATTCAGTTTTCTGTCCTCAGTAAGTAAGTCCATGTTTTTGTTGTAGGTGAACAGGGGCGTAATTGTTTAAATGTTATTCATGTATCATAGTTATGTACGTGGCAGTACACACCTACAAAAACCAACTAAACTTGATAGACACTCGAATCGACCGTCTTCGTCAGCTTGTAGTTCCACCTCGCTGAGAGGGACAGGATATGCATTTTGGGCCACACGTATTCAAAAAGAAGTGTTTACAAGGCTGTCAGACTACTTTGTGTTTTTTTATCTTTGTTTTTTTAATTTTTTTTGCAAACTTGCAACTCGTCCTGTTCCTTTTGTAAGAAACTCACTTCAGGTAGTTTACAAACACTGATACAGGCTTAGAAAAGAAATCGTAAGTCTTCCATAGCTTTTCTGTCAGTTTCTGTCCACTGTGTATTTTTTTACATTTTTTTCTTTGAAAAAAGAGAAGCAATAACCTTTTTGAAAGTGAAAGTGGTGTATTGGGATCATCAAACCTTTTGAAATATTGGCCTGTCATGTATCAAACAAACTGAAAGTCAGGGAGCTGTTGAATTGAAGTAGGACCAGGACAATTTGATATCGATTTATTTTTTATATATTTTCTGAAACTCTGGACAGATTGACTTCTTGTTTTTAGAGAAAAAAATATGAAAGTGAAAACGCGGTTGAAATGCTCAATTGAAAATCCAGTGGTAGTTGGTAAACTGCAACACGAGAACTGAGCGCGTGATTCAGTCATCAAACTCAGTGGCACTGTTCAGAGTTGCACCTCCAGCTGAGTGAAATAATGAAAGGGATTTTGGGCTATATAGCCACTGTTTGGGAGCGGGCTCTCTGTTGCTATGTTGAAGTTCAGTGGTCTCCTTTTGCTCCTCAGGCTCCGAGACAGTAGGTGCAGTTGTTCAGGATCAGAGGGGACATTTTCAGTCTACCTGTTGTTCCTTTTCCTTTTTGAATCCCCCCTAACTCTGCACTAGTATGTCTCTGGTTCGTGTGCATTTGGTGACAAGGCAAAACACAACATTAAAAAAAAAAGTAGAACTCAGGGTATATAGCATTAAAAGTGGTCTCACTGGACATACGTTCTACCATATGTCCGTAGTATAATTGTGCACTTCTCTTCAGGTGGGGAAACAAGTCCTCAGTCAGTTGTTCCCAAACATTCTGCCTCAAGGTCTCAATGAGCCCATATTTTCCACAGAGCTGAAGCATGAGGTGCATTTGAGCCCACGAACTGAACCATGATAGCAGAAATGCCTCCGCTCCTGTTTTGTCCACTCTACACACAACCTCACAACCCAACTGTGAACCTCAGAACTCTACTGTTTTGTACAACTATGAAGTAAATGAAGCTAGCTAGAGCTGATGTTGTATCTATTGCCATTTATGAATTTATTTTATAGCATGAAATAAAATATATTTATTCAAATTATATATTTTACTCATAATCATTCAGTGCTGCTTCATTTTGGTTCTTAAGCTTGTAAATTGCTTTTTTATTATATAAAAAATGTCAATAGAATAATGCGTTTGTAAAATAAAGACGCTGATTTGGCTCTGCTTTGTCTTTTTTTTGTTTTGTTTTGTTTCTCTTAACTGAACTGATTTATCAGTTGTTTAATATTAACACTTTTCTTAGAAAACGGGGAAAAGGAGAACTCTACTCACCCACCCTTTCTTTATTTATTATGTTGAACAATGTTAAAATGCACTGCAGTGATTCTATGTTACGCATGTGCAACTTTTACCCTCAAGAGGGAGCTAGAGAATAATATAATATCAGTTATGTCAGTATCAAAAGGTTACTGATTAGTTTGGAGAGTCGTAGAAAGGAGAGTATGTCAGATTCTTTGTGACTGAAAACAGGGAAATTTAATTTCACTTTTAAGATGTTAGAAAACTTTAAAGCAAACAATGGGAAATATGAAAATTAAGCTACTTTGAGTTAGGTAAGCATAATTTTTTGTGATGCTTGTAGAAGTTGACAAACATATAAAACAATAAACCTGATTAGTCTCAAATATTTTGATACATTTATCTTTACCCAACTGAACTGCGTTGTTCTTCCTGTCCGTACTGTGTTAAGGTCATGGGAGCAATGTATACATTAAATGATAGTGCACATGTGCGAAACCTTCACAAATGTGAGTGTCTGACATGTGTGTTGCTTTTGTGATAAAACATTGTCAGCTTCCTCTGTTGCACCTCGGTGAGCTCTGAGCGCATGTTAAACCTGTGTTTAACGTTGCTATACATTACACAGCGTGCTTCAACCTGTAGCCTGGATGGTTGACGTCACATTAGAAATATTAAGGACGTGTGAGACAAATGCTGACGACTTGAACGCTTTGACTTTTGCAGTGTTTCTGAACGGGTAACACATTTCACTTCCATTGCCATTTCAACAGCTGCCTCACACATGGAAAAATTGAGCCCCTTGGCTTTAAATACACTGGCAGATACCCTGAACAGTAAATAGTGAAAACCACAGATCAAAGTGATGTCTTAAAATTCCTTGTTTTGTCTTGTCCAAAATCCAGAGATATTCTCCTTATTGGCACGTGTGACAAAGACAAGGATCAAATACTATGTTGTAGGGATTATTACACTAGCTGCATACGCACCATGTAGTTATGGGTTTTATATGTGTGTACGTACACGCGAGAATAGGAGACCGTAATCATTCATTAATTCTGTGTGAGCTTGTGCAAGAATGCTGATTAAGCTTTCTTTTGAATTTGTTTACCACGCTTGTCAGGCAGTTTGTATCAGCTTGACATAAACTTCAATTATCTTTGGTAAGTAAATAACACAATACTTGGCAGTAGGTGATGCATCACTCGTTGCTGGAGGTTTTAATAAATTGGACGAATTATTTAAATGACAGCGTTATAGGACTGCAAAGACATGTGATCCTAAAATAACACCCTAAAGTGCTCTGTTCAGTGGAATAAGAGAATAAAAAGAACCACAAAATACAAGGCCAGGAACCCAGAGGTAGTCCCGTTTCCACAAGGCGTCTTTTGCTGCATTCTGTGAGTATGATGTATTGCGGCTTCGTAACACAAACTGAGCTGGATCCGAGTAAATAGTGGGTAGCTGTTTCATTAGTGTCAATATGACAGTTTTGGAGTTAGAATCTGATTGCTGGGTGTTTGTTGGACAAGTTGTTGGCTCAGTCATGAATACTTGCCTTGTATCATCTCACAGGCCACGAAGACTCAGCTACGGCCTAGAGTTCACAGATACTTCTGACTTACCTCCTCACTTAATCCCAAAGTGTTATATATGAAAGATAAGTGATGGAGTCTTTTTAAAGAAAAAAAGGACTTTATTCTGTAATACAGGTCTTGTTTGAATGAATTTCTTGTTTAAAGGAACCTAACTAACAACTCAGCAAAGTTGACATCTGTCCTCCTGACTCGAAACAGTACCATAACTCTTTAGGCCCAGTAGTATATGACTGAATAGATGTTACGAAAAACAAAGTAAGCAGTCAACCACAAGGCAAGGTTACAATCTTTCTTAATATCTTCATATTACAGAAGCTATGTGAAAGTTAATTACTGTTCCTTAGAATTGTTAGTCTGCCTGCTTATCGATTCTTCTTATCCTTCTACTTGCACTTGCTACAATCGTCTGATTTCAGTTTGAATGGCTGAGTGAATATTTTTGGAAATATAGTACACTTTATCTTCTTCTAGCTGTTGCTCTGCTCTCACCCTTTCACATTAAATCTTCGGCCATTTTTGTTAGTTGGGGAATCTCTGAGCTTCTGCTTTCTTATATGTATGCCTTTGGAATATTGACATATAAAAAATGCACACTTTTAATCTCAAAAATGACCCAATAAGCGTATTTTTTCACATGTGGAGCCACAGAAAGCACAGGTGATGAGAATACTGCGTCATCCTTAAATCCATGTGTGTTTTTCCTAAAGGTGGCAAGTCAAAGGCTCTGCTGGGAACAAGAACATTTACTGTGGCACTAGAGATACAGTAATGCCATTGTCATTGCTATGAATAACACCTGCAGTCCTGCTGCTGTGGAAAAACAATCTTAAAAAAGGCCCAGAGCTAGTGAACATAACTGCAAACTGGGGACTTCTCTTCAGGAAGCAGAGAAGACTGGAAGTGATTAGAGGACAAATATAAGCTTAAAGCCTCAAAACTCTGTCAAACTTTTCAAAAAGTGTCTTTTATCTTTACCTGATACAACAGGAAGTAATGAAGAAGTAACTGAATACATGCAGAATACATCTGTTTATGTGGATAGTGCATTTTTATGCCAACTAAAGCAAGACAGAAATGCAGTGAGATCGGCTAAAGTGAGTTTTAATGAGAAACCACTCTGACGGTTAATCATGTGTGAAATTTTGTGGTGGGGGGGCGGGGTGTTTTGTTTAAATGTACGATTTGCTCAGAATGATATCATTTAAATAGATTTGCTGAGGCTCGGCTGAAAAGGTTCCAAAGCAACCTTTGTAGCATCTGTAACAGCTTTTTAAATAAACCTTTTGTAACTTGTGAGTTAGCGTCTTCCTGAGTTGGCATGAGAAAAAAAAAAATGAGAGTGAGGGGAACCTCTGTCAGATTCCCAGAAACCACTCCTTTTCCCACAGAAACCCTTTTATGTTGTTCATATTTTCCTTTATTAAAACTAAGTCAAGCTGTTTCAATGACGTTGATTCATGATCAGGTCATTTTGACTCACAGGAAACTTACGGTTTAGAGGCTGTCTTTGTGATAAGCGATTTGGCCACTACTTACAGTCATCTGCCCCTTTGTTTGGTAAATCTTGCTAGCACCAGGCCAGAGCCCATTTTGCCTCCAGAACTGCCTTAATTGTTTGTGGCATAGATTCAAGGTATTGCAAAGATTCCTGAGCGATTTTGGTCCATATTAACACAACAGTATCACACAGTTGCTACTGATTTGTCAGTTGCACATCCATGATGTGGTTCATCTCAAACGGGCTCTGGTGACTGTCATTATAGATCCATTTTCAAGCCGAAGAAACTATTTTCAGATGATTTGAGCTTTGTGACGACTCAAGATAATCATCAGCCATCAGAAAATACATACACTGGGACAGACATAGTTACATATATCATCCTAAACTGGTACTAATAGGTGCAAAATGCATCCCCACGCTATTACACCACTAATACCAACATAAACTGTTAATACAAGGCAGGATGCATCCATGTTTTCATGTTGTTTATCTCTAATTCTGACCCTGCTATCCATTTCTATTTCGTATCAGAAATCGAGACCCATCAGATCAGGCAGCTCTGCTGAGCTTCCTGTTAGCTGACAGGAGTGGAAGCTTCAAGGTTTGACCTGTTGTGTGCTCAGAGATGCTCTTTAGTTACTGTTGGCTTTCTACATTCTCCTCTGACCTCTGGCATCAACAATGCATTTTTTTGCCCACAAAAATGCCTGGGAACTGGATATTTTTTTCTTTTTCAGACTATTCCCTGTAAACCCTTGAGATAGTTGTGCAGAAAATCCCAGTAAATCAGCAGTTTCTGAAATGCTCAGACCAGTTCATCTGGCAACAACAGCCATTCCACATTCAAAGCCATTTGAATCTTCTTTCTTTCCGACTCTGATGCTCATTTTGAACTTCAGCACGTCACCTTGACCATGTCTACGTGCCAAAAATCACTGAGTTGCTGCCATGTGATTGGCTAATTAGCTTTCTTATAGAGTAGACATCCACCAAAGAAATAAGCACTTTGTTTTTTTTGAGGGTTTGGTTAAGTATTTGGCAGCAATAATCCATCAGCTTTTTACAATATTAAATTAAATTTTAATAGTTTCCAACAGACATGCGGTGGCGCATGTTTTGCTTTTATATACCAATACACAAACATTTAGGATTTTGGATTCAGCTAAAAATTAATTGCTCTCCAAAGTCTGAATAATTTCTTGTAAATAAATTTAATGCCAGATAATAAAGAAGTTCGTATGTGGGTCTTTGTGTCCGGCATCTGTGAGCAATTATTGATTGAGGGAGCAGTGGAATAAAAATGCAGGGAGAACAGAGTTTGGCTTCTAGAGGTCACAGGTTCCACATGGGAAAAAAATTTACCGTGCACGAAACTGAAGCATCACTATCTTCAAAGATGCAATAAATTACACCGATAGAGATTTTTTAGTTTTCCATCAATAGAGATGCCATGCCTGCAGTATTTTTGGGGAGAGGGGGGGGGGGGGGGGGGGGGGGTCTTCGTATTGTGTTGCATAACAATTTCCATTGTGCTAAGGAAAATTCTTCTTGTTGACCCTTAAGAAATTTCCTCTGAAGGCCCTGCACAGAACTTGTAGACATTGTGGAAGAATATGAAACAATAGTCACGACATGTGCTCTAAAGCTAAAAGTAAATCTGCACATCTCCAAAGTTCAAACGCCGAGCTTTTGGAAAATGGGGACAATGGGAAAAACGGGGGGGGGGTATTAAATCCACCATAGTTAGACTGAATACGTATGATAAACAATGACGTGGCTATTCTTCCGAAGGAAAGCCTTGCCGCGTTATTATGTGTTTTTTATTTTTAAGCTTCTCTAATAACTCCCATATGCATCACAATCATTTTACTTCAGCAATTAGGAAGGGGTCAAATAAACGACTCGGAAAAATCTTTACTCCTTTTCCTTTTGGTACTGGGTGGCGCACAGAGTTGGCTTTTGCTCTTTGACATAGAGACGGTGACAGTGACGGACTCGAGTCGAGTCACAGTCGGGTCACTTCAGAGGAATGCTCCATTAAACAGATGTCAGCACTGATTTCAGAGACAGACTCTGAAACGATAGCATAGCATTCATACCTCAGGATACCTGACAGTCAGTAACATTAAAAAAAAGATGGCAGACCCCCCAAAAAAAAGGATTAACTTGATGTCACTTTCTTATCGTTAGTTTAAAATGTGTTGCAATTATGCTTTCATTACACACACACACACAACAGAAAATGATCTGGGAAACATTGAAAGCCTATATTCAAGGTTATAAAAGTACAAATTAGGGATGCACCGATACCGATACTGGTATCGGCCTCGATACCACATTTTCTAAAGTACTCGTACTCGTTAAAAGTCCCCCGATACCGGGGGCCGATACCACGGTCTGAGCCCTGTCTATGTTTGAGCGGCATGTAAGGGGTTAATCACAGGCCCCGAGTGCCCGCCCCCAGGCCCCGGCTGCAGCTCAGAGCGGGGAGAAGGGGAGGCGAGACAAGTCAGCCGTGTGGAACTATTTCAAAGTGAATGAAGACGCAAAAACAAAGGCGGACTGCAAATTGTGCTCAGCGAAATTGTCCAGAGGAGGCTCAAAAGGTAGCGCATTTAACACAAGCAATTTAATCAAGCACCAAATGCACTACAACGAGTACAAAGAGTTTACCCACGCTTATTTACCCATGCTTATTAGCACAGAGGAGCATAGCTGATGCTATAGCAGTGGGACGGAAAATAGTTAGGCATTTTAAACATTCCGCCTTAGCCTACTCCCGCCTCGAGGACATTAAGGGACAGCTCAACCAGCCAATAAAGAGACTGCAGCAGGACGTGGGGGTGGCTGTAGTTCAGGAGGTAGAGCAGGTCACCTACTGATCGGAAGGTTGGTGGTTCGATCCTTGGCTCCTCCCATCTGCATGTCAAGTATCCTTGGGCAAGATACTAACCCCAAGTTGCTCTCCGATGCATCCATCGGAGTATGAATGTGTGTGAATGTAGTTAGATAGCACTAAGTATAGATAAAGTGCTTGTGAGAATGGGTGTGATTGGGTGAATGTGGCATGTTGTATAGAGCGCTTTGAGTACTCCGAGAGAGTAGAAAAGCGCTATATAAGAATCAGTCCATTTACCATTTACCATTTACATACAGACTAGTGATGGGTCGTTCGCGAACGAAATGGCTCTTAGAGCCGACTCTTTGAAGTGAACGACGCGAGCCGGCTCCTTATTGGCAGCCGTGAGGTTTTTTTTTCTTTCTCTCACCCTCTCTCTCGCCCTTTTTTCCGCTAAACTCGCGCGCGGCCTGTACCGGCAGAGGGGGGAGGGGCGTAAGTTACACTCTCAGTAGCACAGGATCAGAGCCAGAGAGAAAGAGAGCGAGGGACAACAACGTCACATTATAAAGGTATAGTAATCATCCACTATTTTCAGTTGCAGATGATAAAGGATTCAGAAATCATGCAGGCCCATATGACAGAGAATGTGCATCTTCTTTTTGTTTTAATATTTTAATTTATATTTAATTGTGTTGTGGTTTGCAGTGTTTTGTGTTGTTTCACGTTAAATTTGTTTAAAAGGAAAAAGCTGAAAATTTAAATAGTTAAAAGTTTGAAACGTAAATAGTTGTTCTTTGTATTATATGATTTATTTATTACATTTTATGTGGAGTGAATAAATAAAGTATATTTATGGTGGACCTTAGAGACAAAGCACGTACAAACTCCAAAACACGTTAAAACTCCAAAACGCGTAAAAACTCAGAAGCACGTACAAACTCAGAATCACGTACAAAAGTCAACAGAAGTGCTCCAGGATGCTGGGCGCAGTGTTGAGCTTTTGTTACCTAGTGGCTACACAAGCCAGGAAGTATCAACAACCGGATTTGGTGTGTGGTAGTAACAGGTAAATGAATTTCTTTTTAAATTATTTGAATAAATATGAGTGCTTGTCTATAAATACACAAACAATACACACATGCTTTCAATTGTGTAATTTAAGTGATCTGGGTAGCTCTGTTTTGGAAGTTCAGTTCATGCTAGAAATGTGTTTTGGAGTTTGTACGTGCTTTTTGGAGTTTGTATATGCTTTAGAGTTTGTACGTGCTTTTTGGAGTTTGTATATGCTTTAGAGTTTGTGCGTGCTTTGTCTCTAGGGGCCATATATAAACAACCACTTTTTTTAACATTAGTTCAATTCAATTCAATTCAATTCAATTTTATTTATATAGCGCCAAATCACAACAAATGTCGCCTCAAGGCGCTTCATAGATACAGAGAAAAGCCCAACAATCATATGACCCCCTATGAGCAAGCACTTTGGCGACAGTGGGAAGGAAAAACTCCCTTTTAACAGGAAGAAACCTCCGGCAGAACCAGGCTCAGGGAGGGGCGGCCATCTGCTGCGACCGGTTGGGGTGAGAGAAGGAAGACAGGATAAAGACATGCTGTGGAAGGAATTAGTAATTCCTTTTCTGCATAATTTTATATTATTGTTAATGATTAAATAATTAAAGCAACAAAACAACCTGAAGAGCTGGTTCGGAGCCGAAAGAGCCGGCTCTTTTTAGTGAGCCAAGCCGAAAGAGCCGGATCTCTAAAAGGAGCCGGAAATCCCATCACTAGTACAGACGCGCTGGAACAGCACGTATTACATGCTCCAGTCCCTCATTGAGCAAAAGCGAGGGCTGGGCGTGTCCGAGCATGAACTCCCTGACTATCTCACCGCCGACTGTTGCCATCCTCGCCCCCTTTGAGGAACTAACTAAAAAAGTGAGCAGCTACAACTCACTAGCCTCTGATGTCATCCCAGCTGTGACTGTGCTAGTGAGACTTCTAAACAGAGAAACAGACGAACAAATTTAAAAATTTTGTTTTTTATAATTATTTATTCTGTAATATGTTGCATACAACATGCTTTTCATTTTAAATAAATGTTCTTAATTCCAAACTAGTCCCTTGTTTGTTTGTTTTTTGTTAAATTATAGGACTAAAGCTGTTACCTGTAAATTTAAATCATGTTTTTATTAAGTACTCGGTATCGGCGAGTACTGATATGCAAGTACTCGTACTCGTACTCGTTTCCAAAAAAGTGGTATCGGTGCATCCCTAGTACAAATACTACCTATCAAATGATGAAATTACATTTTTATCATGGAAGCAGTATAAACAAACAGAAAACTCAGTGGGAAACTTGGGATGGGAAACAACAGGTCAGTGAGTTGACTGAGTATCAAAATAGCATCCAAAGAATTTTTTATTTTTTTTGGTCCAGGAATTGTAGAATAACAAGAGAGTAATAGTAGAAATATCTTCAAGGGGCAAAACTACAACACAGCATTGAAAAGCCATGATCTTCCAGCCATTGGACAGCCCTGCAATAAAACCAGACATGGTCCTGTAGTGGAAATCACCACATAGGCTCACATAGGAACACTTCTTGAATACAGTTGTACTGCGCTTCACTGATGGATATTAAAATGCTGCCATGCAAAGAAAAAAAAGACCCAGCCTTCTCTGGGCCAAAGCTCACATGAAATGGACTGAGGCAAAGTGGAAAACTTTCCTGTGGTCTATGCAATCAAAATTTGAACTTCTCTTTGGAAATCATGGAAATTGTGTCCTCTGGGTTTAAGAGGAGAGAGAGCATCAGCATAGAGTTCAGCAAAAATGCTTCAGTGCACATCTGTGAAGGCCCCATTAATACTGACCGATGATATACAGGTTTTAGAGCAACAAATGCTGCTGCTGAGATTTTTTTTTTAAATTGGGTTTTCGGGAAGGGATCTGATATGATTGCTAAATTTATCAATTTTATTCATCATTCTGAGGAAAGAACAGGGAGAAGTTCTTTAATGTGTAACATCTGGATCAGCTTAAACATAGGTGCAGCAGCCTGAACTCTCTTAGGCAAGCGTTCTTGTCATTTCTTTAAGTAGTCTTCAGGAATAGTTCTCAGGGATTCTTGAAGGGCATTCAAAGGTCTTGTTTGCATGTTGGGTGTTTTTAGTTCCGTCCTTTGTCAAGATGATTCCACACTGCTGTAATAATGTTGAGGTCTGGGCTCTGGGGAGGCCAATCCATGACTGATACTGTTACACTGTTTTTTCTATACAGGTAATATTTTACTGCACTGGCAGTGTGTGTGGACCATGGTATTACATCGTAATTCAAAATCTGACTGTACCTTCCTGTCTATACAGTTTCATAAATTTCAACAAAAGCCCAATAACCACTGGCTGAAATGCAGCTCCAAACCTCCAGTATATTTTACTGATGGCTGCAGCCTAGTTCTTGTGTAATTTGGCATACTTCAACTTTTCCCTTCCTTAAGAATGGCTTCTTGACAGCAACATTTCCTCTGAGACTATTTTTAATGAGGTCAGTGACCTGTGGATGGATCAACTGAAGGTCCAGATGCATCTGGATCTTCAGGGTTTTTTTTTCCTGTTTCTTAAGGACATGACTTTCAGATACTTTTTTTATGTGCTCTAGATAGCGTTTTAGACCCACCATTTCCTCTTTTATCCTCCGCTTTTCCAGTTTCCTCAGATGTTTTAAAGACACACTGCACACCATGCCAAGATATGCCAAGTTTCTGACCTAGAACTCTATGGAAATCACGTTGCTGTAAAAATGCTATTCTACTTATACCTGTCAGAATGTGCTATCTTTGGTATTTTTTACATAGATTCGACTAATGAAATGGTAATAACTGATGTGTTTGTGCAACAGATTGTGACAAAGTGCCTAAAGCTGCATGTTAATATTAGTTCTTTGCTAAGTTATCTTTTATGTGTAGACTCAACACTGGTTAATCCCTTGAAATAAGTTTCTTTTTTTATTTTTTGCTTAAATAATTCATAGGTCAGCGTTAAGTGGCTGAGCAAACAAAAAAAATATTCCTCTGAAAATGATCAGGTTCAGGGACTGAACTAAAAATTTGAAAAAAAAAAATCATTGAATAACCTTCAGAAAGCCTGGAGAAATACTGCTAAAGACCACTTTGAAAAATTGCACTTACACTAGTTTTGATCTTTCCCTGCTGTGAGATGTCAGAGAGACAGAGAGAAGCATACAGGCAAAATCTGGTCAACTCTTCTGAGTTTGCATTTAAATGAAAATAACTAGCTCGGTGGCACGGTGGTTAGCACTGTTGCCGCACAGCAAGAAGGTCCTGAGTTCAATTCCACCATCAGGCCGGGGTCTTTCTGTGTGGAGTTTGCATGTTCTCCCCGTGTTTGCGTGGGTTCCCTCCGGGTACTCCGGCTTCCTCCCACTGTCCAAAGACATGCAGCTTGTGGGGATAGGATTGTAGCCTCGTAAAATTAATGCATTAATCCCCTATCCCTATTGGGGATAGGGGATAGAATTGGATAATCCAAATTGCCACTAGGTGTGAATGTGCGAGTGAATGTGAGTGCGAATGGTTGTCTGTCTCTGTGTGTTAGCCCTGCGACAGACTGGCGACCTGTCCAGGGTGTACCCCGCCTCTCGCCCTATGACAGCTGGGATAGGCTCCAGCGCCCCCCGCGACCCTGAAAAGGATAAGCGGAAGCGAATGGATGGATGGATGAAAATAACTGAAAACTTTTGCAACCATGCAAAGAAAAGCTGTTAGCGTGGCATCCATAACAGACTCTTTAGCTGTTGGCTTTCTCTGTATAATCTAAGTTGTTCACTGTGCTGCAAGAATCCAGGTGCCAAATGTCATTTTAGATCCATTCACCCAATTGGCACAAAGTGAATCAGAAATCTGGAGGCCCCGAACTTGTTGACCAACCTAAATCCTGTTGAGCAAATAATTATTTCGCCCTTTGATTTCAAAACCAGAGCTGTCTGTGTCCTGAGTTACCAAATGCTTTCAATTGTTACTGTGTTGTTAACAGAAGGCATGATGCAACACGGAGGGGAGTTTACTCCTGCCCAAACTGTTTTGAAACCTATTGCTGGCATTAAAATTAGAGATGGCACGATACCACTTTTTTATGTCCGATACCGATACCGATATCATAAATTTGGATAGCTGCCGATACCGATATGAATCCGATATAGTGTGTTTTTTAATCAACAAAACGTTTTTTTAATATCTTGCTGCATTTTGTATAAGTTTATACTCAAGTTTAAATAAATAACAACACTAAAGCTACTCTGTTATACCTGTATGTAAAAAATACACTGCGTCCAAAATATGTCATAGTTCAGCAACACTGATCAATCTAATAAAGTTAAACCTGCTCCATCCTCCCTATTCTGGTATTTTAAAGAGTACTTAGAAGAAATTTTAAGCAACCTAACTAATAGGGTTGCAAACTCCCAGCAAAAAAAATAAAAAATAGGGAACCACCCTCCACCTCATGATGCTTAATCGATGTAATCAAATTTAATTTGATGCAGGGGGAAAATGCACAAAAATAAATTATTTTTCAAGAATAATTAAATAGATTCAACATCTTTCTTCAACAGAATTGCAGACTGCACAGATGGTATCTTCCCAAAGGAAAAAGTACTATAGCTTACTAGGGTATATTAGACTTAACCAGTTACTATATACAGTAATGGACTTCTATATATTTTACACAAGATTAAAACTTTGGGTGTAAGAGTCAGATAATTATTTATTAAAAACTTGACATTTTAAATGAGAATAAGAAAGAAAAGTATGTCTTTGTGCCCCCTTTTCCCTGTTCATGCCCTATCGGCCCCCCTGGCTAAACTTTGCTAGATCCGCCCCTGCACAATTACCAGCCGTCAGCTACGTAGAAAAAGATCCTGGTGTAGAAAGTAATATTAAATAAATTCTAACAACAGCTTATCAAGCTTAAACGTGCTGCTGTTGTTCAGCCGCTGGTTTCCTCTTTCTGGTGAGAAGTGGGCCAAAAACTAAGAAGAGAGACGGACTCGCGACAGAAAAGCCGATCAGCTGATCATTAAGCTGTTTCACGATTGAAGCAGCAGGAGAGAGAGAGAGAGGCAGTCGCTCCAGGTATGGTTGTTAAGCTTAACGTGGGAACGCTTTACAGACATTCAGAGATGAACTTACACACTTGCTTTACTTCTCTCTGGGAAAACTTCCTCATAGATGAAATGCTGGTTTGCTAGCAAGGCTACAAATACACACAGCCGCTCTATCACGTGATGCACACTGCTGCTACGTGCTGCGGTTATGAGCCGAGTTACGCCGCGTAGCAAGTTTTGTGAGGTGCTTTTTTGATATTTAATGGATCGGATTACATTTTTTATTTCTCGCCGATATCCGATCCAGTAATTTGGGTCAGTATCGGACCGATACCGATACGTAATATCGGATCGGTCCATCTCTAATTAAAATCAAAATGAGCGCATATTTTCCAGAAAACACACCAGAGCTCTCACTTTAAACAAAATACTGTGTATGTCGTCATAAATTGTATATGGAGCATTTTCAGTTAAATATATAATTTATTAATTAATTTATTGAAAAGGCTATCAGCATTTTTGATTCTATTATTCAATCTTATTTTGCAGTTATACTGGCTTCTTCTTCTTCTTAAAAAAAAGTTTTACCCTGACACTGGCTCACAGCCACTGGAAAATGGAAAAAGCATACAGTTGAAAAGTCACCTCCCCTTCACAGTCCTTTCATAATTCTGGATGTCAAAACATTTAACATCCTGAAAATAAGTGTTGACATCTTCCGTTCAAGGATGTTTTATGCTCAGAACGTTTGTCACACAGGAGTTCTAATAGAAGAATTTCTTTAAGCCTATAATTCACCTCAATTTGTTCATCATATTTAGTTGAGCTCTAAATAATTAGCAGTTAATTACAACTTATGTGACTTGGACAGTCCCCTTGGTGGACGTGTCTGTTTTGCTCTGAGTAAAAGCTTGAAATGTGCATGGTTGATTTCCTCCAGAGAGAAATTTGTTCGGTGGTTTTTATTGTTATGACTACATTAACTCCAACATTGACGTGAAACGGCTGGTGGTGGTGATGGTGGGGGGGACAGGAAACAAAAAAGTTTTTCAATTGAAAATGCAAGGACACTGACTTTTACAGATGTGAAACAACAATGGACGCCAAGTTTGAAGGTTCAGGTTTGAAGGTTCAGGAAATGTGGTTCTTTTTGTGCTGAGCGAGCGCTATGTCAGCTCAAGGTTTTCCATGTTGGTTGAGGAGTTGGGGCCACCCTTACTGAAGGTTTTCCATAGTGGTGAGTCCTCAGACATACCCGGCATCCAGAGAGTCTGTCGTCTGTGTTTATGGAGACGATGAAACACCATCCTGTGTTTTACCACGATTAGGTTAATTGACAAAGCAGATTTAAACTGGTTATAAGATGTAATTGCTCTAAAAATGGTGTTAATCTAACTGGGAAGACTGGAGGACTTGGTACAGAGTAAAATTTAATGTCCCATCCGTCTTTACTAAGTACATAGCTTATAAGCGTTTCAGTCACTGGGATGAATGCCTTCCTTTGTCCCATCCACAGCCTCTTTGATATGAAGAAGAAAGCTTTTTAACTTTTGACTTATAAGCCAGATATAGCAGCCAGCGTTTGTCAGTTTAATGTTGAACAAGTGTCTTGGCTGCTGTCACATATTCATATATCTTTACTTTGGCAGCCCAAAATGCTAACATGGTAAATTTTGGAGTGAGGCAATTTAAACCGCAAGTGGCAAAGATTTACTCCGTAATAATCGGTCTCAATAGACAATCTTCGATGATCTTTGAAGCCGTCAGTCAGAGGAATTTCGTTTAAATTGATTTGAAATGCTCTCCGTTCTGTCCAGACCCTTTCAGCTACAATTTGATCTCAAATATGACATTAATGGAGTTTGCTTCATGTCAGTGTTGAGTCGTTTTTGCTTTGTTTTCCAGCTGTCTTTGGAAATCTCATTGACACATAGTGAGCTAAAGGTGGTTTCTGCTGTCAGAGTAAAGGGGCTGCTGGATGCATTAATTTTACGAGGCTGTCACATTGCATTAGTCATATTTGGTACGCTAACTCTTTGTCCTATGCAAATTCTTTCTCGACAGTGTTTGTAGCATCTTGTTTTTAAGCTTTTTAATGATGTTATGTAAGCTGCTGAGTTGTTTTAGAGCAAATTAAAGCAAAACAGAATGTGGTTATTGCAGTAAAAGACATCATAAAAGCAAATTTGTGAAAAGCACTGAATGCTGCAAGGTAGCAATTATGATGAACATAAAATACTGGCACGGTGAGCACAGGACTCAGAAGAAGTTTAAAAGAGCAATATTCCACTTATAAGTCAGTTATTGGGGTAATTTGATTAGAAACCTTTTACGTAGATGAACATTTATCCGCAGTAAAAACACAAAGTATTTTACACAGTTATTCTGATGAATATTGCTCAGATTATTAGGTTATATTTTATAAGCCACATTCTTAATGCTTCAGTATAATAAGGAACATCTGATGATTATACACTATGTGATGGTTAAGCTTTTAGAAGTGTCTTAATCATAGAAAGTTCCATTAAAAAGGAAAAAAACTTGTTTTGTTGACTGTACATTATGACTACTCAGTGCCTACTCGCTGACGTTACTGACCCACGAGGCACAAATAACAAAAACGTGCACAAGCTGTACATATTTTATTGCAATTACAAGTGTCATGACAATTTTTTAATACATTATTTTACAAATTTCTTATGTACAAACGCAATTTGTTGGATCTGCTGACATCAACAAACCACGAGATTTATACAGTAAATACAGTGCTTGATTTATACAAGCAAATTTTATGATACCTGCTCAAGCTATTCAAGATTTCAAAATGAATATAAAAAAACGTTGATCTTAAAAAAACGTTCCATAAAATACTGTCAATCTGGTTTTTGTACTCGCTAACAGTTTAAGGTTTTAAAAAAAAAAAAAGACAGAGACAGAGAGAGAAGAGGAAAAGAGGAGATGTCGCCGGGTACATGAAACTGTGCAGTTTTTCAAATTGGAAAAGAAAAAAAAAACTGGCCAAAAAAAATCAAGGCTCTATTACAAGTTAATAAATCTAACTGATCCTACAAATTGCACTTTTGAAAAATGAATGAAATTAAAAAAAAAAAAAAAATCACTGGATACATTTCCTGTGTCAACTCTATATATTGTAGGGTCCCTAACTTAAAGCTACTCCCTCACAACCTAAAGGGTCACCTAAGCTTCCTGTCTCTATAATAACTTCTGAGCAATGAGCACGCCTTCATTTGTCTCATATTTTACACTGAGAATGTACACACCTCAGAAAAAGCAGGGAGCAAATGTGTAAAGTTGTCATGGAGATGAGTATTGCCCTAATGTTTGATATTGCACTTTTATCTCAATTTACCTTGACCTGGTTCTAGGTCCCCCACCCCCCAAAAAAGAAGAAGAATAATGGCCTGTAAATAGTTTGTTTAGGGAGGCATACAGTATAGTATATGTTCCTTGGATGCTCAGTGGAAGGTGTTGGGGTTTGGACGGATCATCATGACTACTTTCTTTAATGAGTAAGCTCCTCCCCTGAACTCTGCCCAGTAGACTCCATCTTGGTAGCGGCTGCGGTAGTGTCCTCCTCTGTACCAAACTCCATTCAGATTAGAATGGGCACAAGAGTTGTACCACCAGCCTCCCTTCTGGTAATGGGCACAATTTCCTTAAAAACGTGGAAAATAAATGAGAAACAGTCAAGCTATGCTCATAAACATGGAGAAATTATTGGAGCTAATCTGCCGGAACGTCACCCAGATTTTTACCTGTATACACATCGTGGTCTCTGTCCAGTGTTGTGAACTGTTTGCCGTTGTGCCAGGTCAGCGAGTCTCCAGCATTTCCATGGTAGCGGCCCACCCTCAGCTTGTAGAAATCAGCTTCAGACTCCACCCTGAAGCTGGCATACTCCGCAAACACCTTTCTGCCAGACCAGTCCTCCAGCGTGACCAGCAGTTTGTAGTTTCCCTGGTTAGTCAGCCAGTAGATGTTTTCTAGACCCAGCCAGTACTCGCCGTCAATATTGCCAAAACCTTGCTGTGAAGTGCAATGTTAAGAAAAAAACATTATCATTACAATTAGTAAATCCCTTCAGAATGTTGTTTGAAAAGCTTTGAATGGTTAGATTGGGGATGATTCAGGGTCGTTGCTCCTGCTCTGGAGATAATTGTGAATTTTATCTCTCTTTTCTTTTTTTCTTTTTTTTTGTGGTTGTTTATCGTCAAGGAACATTATCATAAATGGACCCTTTGAGTCGAATTTATAGCTTCAGTCGGTTTTCCAGATTTCCACTGTTATGTTGTTATTGAGAATGCAGCAGGATACAGTGCATTTAGTGTGAAAGCCAACATACTTGATCCTGGCTCGCCACTATTTTCTGGCTCTGGTCATATTATAAGTTGGTTTGTGGTGTTTCAAATTGTGGAAACACTTCTTTTGATGAGTGCACAAAGGCAATTTGAGATCTTGTGTGGTTTAGAGGTTTTTTTTCAAAAGTTTCTTTTGTTCCTCGGAGCTAAGATTTAATCAGGAGTCACAGCCTATAAATGTTTACCTATGAACTCCGTCTTCCACTGTAAGAGGTTTCCCATTCAAGAGATAGAGGAAATTAGTTCTCCTGGGTAAGTGGTAATGTTCTCCACAGCCCTCTATAGCTATGTATCTGGTAGTTCTGGTGTAATATTCAAAAAGTATTTTTCCAGAATGTCAGTAATGATAATACAACACACTAACATGACTTCCAAATGCAATCCAATAGTTTTGTATGTGTGAATTTGTCTCAGAAGACCACTGTGACAAATACCTCATTGCTGAAATTAATGAGGTATTAGGCTGTGACGTATGCAGGGGCAATCAGCCTATATTAGACACGTGGAAAGCTTAACAGTCACCTATTCATTGGTCACTGACATCTGGTTAGTGTCAAAACACCCTACATAAGTAACCAGCTTCCCTCCAGACCATAAAAGTCCTTGATCTGGTGTGAAGTTGCCGCACCTTGTATGTCTCCCAGTTCCTGAAAAAGTTGACAGAGCCGTCCACCCTCCTCTGAATCACAGTCCAGCCGCCTGGGTCGTGCCTCTGGTCACACCACACTTGCATAAGTCGGTTGGCATTCTCTGGCTTCACCAGGTACATGCCGCTGGTTGCGTGTCCGTCTTCTAGAGCCTGCAGACAGTCTCTAAACGGGCCTAGACAGAAAGATTAAAGCATAATGTGTACATAGCATGTAAAACACACTCAGTTGCAAGTCTTTGCTCAAAGGTTGAGAGTCAGAAAAAGAGAAAAACTCAGAGTGACACAAAGAGTTACTGTACTTTACCACAGGGAATCCCAGTTTTCTGCACAGGCGCTCATTTTAACAGTAGAATTGACTTTGGCTTCTACTATCACAAGGGAAATGGCTGCTGATTGCGCAGCCAAAAGAAACACTGGCATGAGGGCAAAGGGAATCCTGACTACTGAATGATGAAACAATAGCAAAAATGTTTCAGTCATGTATAACACGTTAGAGTTTCGTGTGTGTTTATATTACCAAGATGTTAATGTTATTGCAGACGGGAAAGAAACTGCACAGAACAGCCCGAGCAGCATCAAAACTGCATTATTTTTCAGCAGCTGTATCTACCCTAATTTGAACATGTGCCTGTATTTCTTCCAAGCATAGCAAATATGGTAAAAACACTCATCTGCAAAAATGTTCAAATGTATTTGAGTTCTCAAGATTGCATGTTTGAGTGGTTTGCTAACTGGCCTGTGTTACAGTTTTTAAATGCAAAAAGAAAGACAATTATGGGCTGCACGGAGCATTGGAGGTGGAGGATGAGGTCCATCAGTGTTTTACACGAGGAAGAAAAGCAAGCATATGAAAGAAAGAAGCAAAGAATGTGTTGTTATACACATGTTTCTGGTTTCAAGAAATCACTGTGGATGATATCTGCTTCATAGTCCACTCTTAGCCACCCATTTACTCTCAGGAATGTCTGTGTTGGGCCGATACAAGCCAGAAAGTTGCCCTGCCCTGCCCTTGCTCTGTTCTGCCTGATAAAGTCTGCTTCTTCGGTGGAACATATGACTGAGTCTTGCCTGGTTCAGCTGGAACAAATGACATCATTGACTCAGGGTATCTCTTTCTGTTTGTAGTTACACCCTCCCTTTTTTGTTAGACTTCATCCTCATGTTTTCTGTTTGCCGTTCAAATCCCTGTCTTCCTCTCTTTACTTCTTCGTGGTGTGTAGCTTTCTGTTACGGTTTTGAATAACTTTTTGGGGTGTTAGTTGCATGACCGTGGGCAGGAAATTACTTGCCTCCTTTCAAAAATCCATACAAAGGCTACTGTTCACATGCAGCCTGGTGAAAAGTGGCATGCAGTGGCACGAAATGTCAACGGAAAACGCTCCCACTGGAAATGCTGGGAATAGTCCGCTGTTTTTCCACCAAAACGAAAGTCTTTTAATAAAAAGGAGTGGCGGTGTACTATTCACTGCAACTGATCCCATCAAATGCCCTTCGCATCAATTCTTAAATCTGCACGCACATGTTCAAAAGGACAATGGGCTTAGGGCCAGGTATCCATTTAGGCATACACAGTTAGCCATGCTTGTGTTTTTATGCGGGTTAAATCGTGGCAATTTGATGATATGCATCTGAAAAGGCAGAAGACAACAGCGTTTCTGTTCTCACGGCCAGCTCTCTCCTCTAGGAATGTGTGGGACAAATTTAAATTTGCTATGACTACGAAGAATGGGTGTTAATGATTAAGAGGTTCACTCACAAACACGGTCTTTGTTTGCGAATGCTTTTTGTCATGGCAGCTGGTTTGTTTTGGTACCAATGCATCAAATACAAATGTTTTCTGTTGGACTGTTAGACTCACCAGAGGGCTTGTCAGTGGTAGATGGGCTGTGCGTACCAGTGGGCATTGTTGGAAGAACTGGTGGAAGAGACTTTTGGTCACTCTGGATTTCGTTGCTGATTGGGTTGTTGATGCGTGGGATTACAGGCGGCTGGTAGGGCTTGTTAATAGGGGGTGAGGGTTGTGGTGGAGGCTGAGGCCGCGGCTGGGGCTGGGGCACGGGAACATGGCGAGCAGGAGGTCGACTCCGGCACTGCTCCTCCAACACGGCAATGAGAGCCGACTGGTTGGTGGCTAAAGAAGCCAAGTGCTGGTATTTGTGCTCGAGATCTTTGTACCGACTGGTGAGCTGTTGCATCTCAGAGGTTTGGTTGAGGATCTTGTTCTCCATCTGTGCCAGTTCTAGCGCATTGTCTCTCTTCCTGATGATCTCATGGAGCAGCTGCATGTACAGCTGAGTGACCCTGGAGTTCATGTTTCGACTCTCTTTCCTCAGAAGCTTGACCTCGTTGACGATGCCCCCATCCACCTCGACCAACTGCTGCAGGGTCTCGATCTGCCTCTTCTGCTTCTGTAGTTCCACATTAAGCAGCTCTAACTCTTGTTTGTTGACCCGGTTCTCCAGCATGGCCTCTGGCTCCTTGGAGTTGACACAGATGGCTCCAGTCACTTTTTGTTGAGGTACAATGAAAGTGTAGGAACATTTGTCCTGCTGCTGGTCAGCTGGAGCACGTTTGCTCCTTCCTGCGTAGATAAAATCTCTTTCCAGACCCTCCTCGCTGCTCTCAAATTCTTGGGTACTGCCCCTGCCACGGCTGCCGTCTGAGCGACTCCCCAACGTCTGCTGGACTCCACAGGCTAGTCCATAAACTAGAAGGAGCCCTAGCAGGACCACTGAAGGGGGCTCCATGAGTTAGTGTCCAACTCTAAAGAATGCAAGTAAGAAAATGGAAAACATGGAGATGTTTAGGGGGAAACTATCAACTGTTAAGCAGAAGACACAGCTATGCTCGATCTGTTACTTCTACATTTAAACCAAAACCTTATTTTGATGCAATATCAAGAGAATCTTGATGTTAACATAGGTCTATTACCAGAAAACGCTTGCTCATCAAGATACACTGGTTTTGTCTTCATTAACCACAAGAAACAAACAGGTACAGAAGCAGCATGCATACACATGTCAGTGTAGGCTGGGCAGAAGTTGGCAAAGCTACAGTCAACTGAAAGAAAATGGCTCACTTGCCCTGCTGAGTGTCACAGATGCATTATATTCATGCGTAATCCATAAATCTGAGTGTCTCAGTGTCTTTGCTGTTCATATCACTGCTGGTGTGAGCAGACACTGTTGCTTTGCCTCTGGCTTTAAGTGTCATTTACAAAATGTGCTGAGCCTGTTTTTTTTAAATTGAAGTCCGAGCTTCAAAAGCAATACATGCACACGTGGTTTGATAGTTACTAATACACCTCATTGCCCCGAACAGTGATGTGCTGATCACTTTGGTTAATTAAGTCGCTGGTAGGATCGTGCGCTTAGCTTAGTTTGTCGTTCTGGCGTCAGCTCCGTTTGAGCGACTGCCACCGCTTGTCCCTTGCGCACTCCAACATGCATCTGCTCCACTCTGCAGGCCTGGACATCTTAACTCATGGAAAATTTGAGACACCACCAGATGATGCTATTCAAAGCTCTGTTTAAAGAATTGAGCATGTTGCATCAGTTCTGTGTATATATAGCTCCTACCAAAACCGGGAAATTGGTTGCATTCAGACGATTAATCATAAGTCATGAAGGAAATTCATCTTAATTTGCAGACTTTAAACGCGTCTGTTTCTGCTTTGACTGCGAGACTGAAAGCTTACTTTAGCATTCAGCATGAATATGAATGAATAAAGACAGCTAATATTATCCTCATCTTTGCTTGATTGAATCTGAGATAAAGTTCAGTTTAGAATCTCTTTAAAATCATATTTCCTGTGTGTAATTAAGCATTTCCTCAAGGGTTCAGGAGAATTAAAATATGAGCTATTCCCCTAGAATTCATTTATATTATTAGTAAAATAAGTTTTCAGAGTTTTTGAAGCTCTGCAGGAATGTGCTACTGGTTGTCAAGGTAAATGTAACTCCTGCATAAGGATAACAAGGCTTGTAACTCCTTGAGCAGCATAATTGAAAGCTGCTGCATATTGGATTACAGAGGGGTCCTGTTTAACACCTCCTCGGAGTCAAAGTGGGCCGGCCTAATCATAAAGCATTACAGAGAAACCTAAATTGGCTGTGTAACGATTGCCAGCCTTTAGGACTTCCATTTGTTATTGCTTATCTTTGTGTAAAAGACCATCTACCATATAACGGTGAGCACAAAATTGGGAAGAGAGCAGAAATATTTTTGTCTTGTTAATCCAGGCGTGTAGCCAGCGCATTAGATTGGAGACATGGAGAAGAGAAATGCAGCACTGTCCAAGATCATGACCCTTGGCACATTTGACTCTTCTGGCTTTATCTGTCTAGAATCAAATGTGTAAACACTTTCTTCCTGGGGGGAAAAAAGTAATAGAAATGATCTTCTGCACAGTTCATGGTAGTCTTATGTAACCTGTGTTTTTGATGTCATCGTTTACTCAGCCAGAACATTTTTTTTTAAATTACAGTACAAAAGAGCATAAGGTCTCAGAGGTACTTTGGTAATACAATACTTTAAAGCACTCGTCACCTGTGCAAAAAAAAAATAAAAATAATAATTGCACAGTTTCTTCTTTAGATAAAGCACAAAACTCTTCTGTCTTTCAGAAAAGCTAATCCATCTGACAAAGCAATCACTGATTGATGCTGAAAATTGTAGTGTCAAAATATTTTTCACACTATGCAAAGAGATTCTTCTAATCAGGTCTGACAAATATAGTCTTAAAGTCTTACAGATCAAACCCTGAAGAAGTGACTAATAATAGCTTACAAGTAAGCCCGCGGCATGATAATAGAGCAGCTCAGGGCCTGTCCTGCAATGTGCTGATGACTGTATTTGTCCACGGCTCCTGCGGTTTCTCCCCCCCCGGAACATGAGCTCTGTCTCAGAGAAATGCCGTGTGATTTGCCCCTGCTGTGGAGGACTCCCACTTTGGACGTAGTTAGCCTGGAATCTCCTGCTCTAGGCTTCTCTACACTTCAAAGCTGAGGGGAAAATGTTTGCAGCTTGCGGTGAAACGTGTGTTTGCAAGTGTGATGCAGTCTGTGCATGTCTATGAATGTTTTTCCCCCTGTTAATGTGTTTTCTAATAACAACACTTGCTGGCTTTCAGTATCCCGGGGACAATAGCCAGTCTCATCTGCCCCACCAGAGGCAGCATGTTATTACCTTATCCATAGTCTGCCAGGGGGATCAGCGGAAAAGCCTTTACCTCCTTATTTCCTGTTAAAACCCCCGTGGACTTTATAGTCCTAAGATCAGTCCACCTAAACAAACTGCTACTGACCACCAAACGCTGCAATTATTGAGTGGTCCTTAAAAGTGCCATATCCATACATACTCTGCTCTAGGCCTGAAGACATGTGATCGAATGAAATGAGTGAGCCTTCTTGTTGCAGTATGATTGGCAGCTCCTCTTAGGTAATTTTTTCGAGTCTGCTTCACACCAACATGTTTTGGTTTCACTGTTTTCAGGTGGTAAGTCTGTGTTTACACGACTCCTCTTTCTGGATTTTACTCCATGTTAAATTAAGTGTGATGGGTGGGTGAAGGGGGCGAGGTCACTGTGTCTCTGACCAGCGCCGTGGTCATGCTCAGCACATATTAATTAGAAGGTGGGCTGCCTTGCTCCGGCTGGTCCATGCCTCTCACCCCAGCCCCTCTCATTTCAGACTGAGCATGGCATTCCAAACATTCTTCGTCACCTCATTAGAGTGAGCCGCCATACCCACACCGAGAGTCAGTGGCAGTGGCGGAACCGAGAGCGCCGGACCCCGTAGATGGAGGACCACTGCTACGCCCTCACCCCCCGCCCCTCGTCATCTACCTGTAAGATGCTCCATAGCTGCTGACCCACTTCATTCATTGTCCTACTTTCTGTGTGAATGCATCACAATCACACCATCATCATCACCCTCAACAGGAGATCACAGCACGGCTACACAGCATCTCATTTGCCAGTTGCCAAAAAAGAAGTGGACACTTTGCCGCGTGGCTTTGTGCTGCATGTTCAAATTAGCGTCATCGCTGCTGAGAACTGGCAGAGCCTCCTGCATGACACCCAATAAGTGTTGGATCAGAGTCAAATTCAATCTGCTCATGGTAATCTGCACTATTGCTTTACCTTGAGGCGAACCTCATTCTTTCCTCAAGCATGTAATCCTTATGAGCATGTAACATGTCATTTGAGGCATGATTAACCCCAGTTACCAGCTTGCCATTTATTTTTGTAATTTCCACTGTCTACTGAAAAGCGGAGATAAAGTTGTTTTTTTTTAATGTAGGTTTTGTTCCACTCAATGCTCTTTTTTTTTCTCTCTTGTGATTTCAGACGGGGAGGCAGGGGGTCTTGGGAATTGTTTCGATAAGTTCCAGCATTCTACCTCAAAGCCCCCTTATCCAAACACCACCCTGGCAACAGAAACAAAGACTAGATTCAACCGCCTGCTTCCCTGTCCTCTTGAGTCGAGGGGAACATCCTGAAGCTGCAGTGTGCTTAACATAGTAAAGTTGTCCTTTTTTTTCTCCTCCCTCTTTATAAATGAGCAGTTATTTATAGATAATAAAAAGAAGTCTTGTGTCCGGCACAATCATAAAGAGCTCTTCATACATATAACACGTACAGGGCATGTCCCTTCATTTTAAACTTTAAGAGCCCTGTGTTTTGAAAACACAGAGTTTTTTTTCCTAATGAGCAATAAAGAGGCACTTCACTATAGAGGCTCACTCACCAGCATCCCCCTGTGCTGAATTAACCTCCCCTTGGCCAAATCTGTCATAGTCAGCATCAGTCCAGTTAGTCACCATAAAGCATAATTACCTTTTGGCTACAAGCAGTGAGTCAGATGACGGATGCTGCATGATGACTGCTGAATTCAGGATTAGGCAGAAATCATCAAACCAAGTACAGAAGTCTGACTTCAGCCTGCTGTAACAAAGTGAGCTTAACCACACTACTAGAACTAGTTATTGAGACCGAGTCTACTCACAGCTCGCTACCTCAAGATACTAAAAACGAGTAAAGTCACTTTTGAATGAATGCAACACCCTGTTGAAATAAACCAGATCATAAGGTAACTGCAGATTCATGACAAGGTTACATCATGCTTACGAGATAATTGCACAATACTGGTGAGGCTCCTTCAGTTCCTTTGCCCTCCTGCCAGACTTGTCTGAAGTTTCTTATGGTTGAACGTCATCCCAAGGGTGAAACCTGCACCCCCGCGTAGTCCTCTCTGCGCTCTGGCTGTCTATAGTTACTCAGCCTTTTCTCACCTTAGTCCACTCCACCGGTGAAAAGGTGGCGTTTCAAAGCCTATTGTTGTAATTGTTAAAAAAAGAAAAAAGAAACTGTCAGTAGCCAAACAGAACATCAAGTTGAAACTAATCTTCAAACATTAAGGAGATTGCTCCCAGATCCACTTTAACAAAAAAAAAAAAAAGTTGTGAAGAGAAAAAAGCGACAGCTGGTAACGTCAGCCAGGTGGCAGAGGTAGTTTCCTGATCAACAGTGAGAGTCTGAGGCAGGTTGTGTGCTGCCCGCGGCCCGTTAGGAGAGGACTGTCACTTTCCTGTGGGCTGAATCCATCACTTCTGCCTCACAGCTCTAAGAGGCTGTCTCTCTCCACTGCACCTCTCTCTCTCTCTCTCTCTCTTTCTCTCTCTCTCTCTCTCTTCCTCTCTCTCTCCTCTGTGCTTTTAAATGATGAAAAATCCTGTAGTAGTTTCAGTAGTCAGAGCCCCGCACCCCCACCCTCCACACACACACTTAAAATGAACACATTCTTTTTTTAAAGCAAAAGCCTTCTGTCTTCTACCCCTCCCCCCATGGCACAGAAGAGATTCACAATCACGCACAACACAAGCTACACACTCACACACACTCTACTCAGATTTCCAACCCCTGCCCCCTGGCTACTGGTTCACCACCACCACTACCACCACCACTATTTCTGTCTTGGATTGCACGGTTCTCCTGGTGTTGGACAGCAGGGACGTCAGACTGATCACATCCTAACAGGGCGTGAATGAGCGCCCATCCTGAGAAACAGCCTGACGGATGGGAAGCAGATCCAGGTGTTTGACTAAAGCCAGGTCTGCTTCACATCGTGGACATGACGTGTTTGAAGCAGGCTGGATTCCTGCATTGTTATGCTGCTCAGAGATAGTAAAAACGAATTAACTTCAGGAGTGTATCAATCATACGGGGCTAAACAAGAGGACATGAAAAACACGATGATGTGCGTGTGGAGAGCGCTGCCAGCAATCTACAAATTCCTCAATTGGTCTCACGTGGCTGGTTGTCTGTTGTTCTTGTGTTGTCTTCCTGTTTTGCATTTTGCCCTGCCAGTAATGTGGGATTCCTGTCTCTACTAAGATTATTGCCATTTCATAATTTTCTATTCAAAGCAAGGACGTATTATAGAAACACATACAGTGCCATAATTACAGAGGAATTTATCCCTCTCTTGCTGCTCTTAATCTAATTTCTTCTTCTTCTTAAAATTGTAGTCAACTGTTTAAATTGTTTCAAACCAGCTTGTATTACAAAGATGTGCTAACTGTTAATCTGGCCAATATTCAGTTTTTTAGCATTAGATAATGTGACAGTGAGGTGATCACATCCTATCTAATGACAGGTCAGCAGCAGTCAGCAAAGCCAAAACTGACTTATAGTGATTTATGACTCACAAATTGCAGCATCTCTAAACTTGCAGATGGGCTTCATTGTCAGTCTCATCTTCTTTTAACTGGCTCCGAGCCTTTTTTTATGCCTTAGTGAATAAAAAGATGGTATCACTACTGTAAGTATTCATTTTCTCATGCTTTGAATAACTAAATAGTATATGTGCAAACATCATTGTGTTTTTCTGACTCTGTGTTGTCTAAAGTTGTCAGTTCTGCTGCTGGGTTTGTTTTACGGGATATCTCATTCTCCCTTCTGGAACATAAACCTTAAATATGTTGCAGATGGCGACTACCTTTTATGTGCGTTAACGAACCTGTAAAAGTGTTGGGATGCATATAAAAAGGAAAGAATGGGGAAGAAATTCATGAAGTTTCTGCAACATAGCTTTAATTCGAGAGTTAAGTAGCAGAAGTAGCAGACATCTCCATTATTGGACACGTCCAAATCCACTCATGCTAAATAAAGGGGCCACAAGTGGTGTGCAAGTTAATAGCTGAGGTCTTACAGTTATATGACCCCCCACCCTCTTTTTTTTTTGTTCTTAACTATATATGCAGCTGTTCCAGTAATTGTGTATCCTAAAATCAGCATTTTCCATTGTGTTATTTGGTTATATAAGTTCCTTTTAAGCCTGCAGATTGAATACACCTCTGAAATCAAGGCTGTTGTACGGTTTTCATTCTCTCCGAGGAATAGGCCAATCATAAAAAAGTCATACCTCAGTTTTGGGAAATGTTTCAGTGCACTATTAGATAACTTCTAGCAAGAAAGGAAAAAAGCTATGCGCATCAGGCACTGTTGAACCTTGCTCATGTTTCATGCATTTTTGCAGTTAATAAAAAGAAATTACTGCAAATGGCTGCGTGCTGAAAGTACAATGAGAAACAGAGAAAGAAATCAAGCAAAAGACAACAAATATTTGAAATTGTGTAATGGTTAACCTCATCACCACAATAAGCAGCATGGTACTGTTGATATATTCGCTTCACATTCTTCTGTCGGTTTCTTTGCACAGATCACGTGTGGTTCAGTGTTTACAGGCTGACAGATGTTGATTTCAGTTTCTTCCTAAAGTGAATAGAACAGTCTAAATGTTCCTCCTGAGGACACAGTGGGAATGTAAAACTGCGTTTGTGGAGCAAAGTGGCTGGCAAAAGATACTGGACCAGCAACATCCTGGATTAAGCCAGACTGATGGAGTAGTCACTCATTTGACAAAATAATCCCTTAAAGGGATTTGTGATCAAAGAAACTGTGATTCCACTTAGATCTCCTGGATCACATGTTACACTGGCTTTTTTTTTTAATGCCCTCCTTGTTTTCTTCCCTGTCTTATATGACAGCTGCAGCTGAATGTGGTCAGCACATGAATGACAGTGCTTTCAGCGTTTTTGACTGACTCATTGTTGAATCTCATCCAAAACCACCGTGTTGGTACAGTGATTAGGTCTCTTTCCATCTCTAATCTCTAGCAGGTGGGAGGAACACTGAAGTCAGTGGGAAAATGTTGCACCCATGCGGAAATGGTGACCAATCAATGCATTTTAAAGCTGCTACCACATGGAAGAGAGCGTGGAAAGGATCTTCAGTTTGGAAATGTTTCACAGATGGCCTCCTATGTTGGTGAATGAGTTAATAATTTGAGAGCCTGGTTGCTTGCCAGTACATCGTTTGGGGTTTTGCAGGTTTTGCAGCAGGAAAGTTCCTGTCATTACTAGAAATGGAGTCGAGTTTAACAGTGTCTATTTCTTGATTTAAAGGTAAGTTTTTCTGGTTCTTTTTGCTGACATTCGGTGAATGTTGTAAATAGGTTAACAGATGTAGCAGGATGTGCATGTCAAACAAATATGCTTTCTTGCATCAGTGATGCTCAAAAGCTCAAAATCTAGATGATGTATTTATTACTTCTTTTGCCATTATTATCGGGTTGTCCTAAAAGCTCCCTGTAAAGTTGTCATTTGATGAAAAGAGTGAAAGAGAGAGCATTTTTCTCCCATATTAGTTTCTCACTGTATAGTGTCATATAACCCCAACAGAGCATTGTACTTACAGCAAGCAGGCTTACTTGTGGTTCCTACAGAATGTAAAAGTAAAATAGGAGGCAGCTTTCAGCTTTCAGGCCCCTCTTCAGTGGAACAAACTCCCAGGTTGCATTTGGGAGACAGACACACTGTCCGCTTTTAAATTAAGCTCAAAGTCCCTCCCAGAGCCTGGTTGTGCTGGAGGCTTCTTCCTGCTAAAAGGGAGCTTTTCCTTCCCACTGTCGCCAATTGCTGCTGTATTATTACAGTATCTCTACTTTACAATATAAAACTCCTTGAGGTGACTGCTGTTGTGATGTAGTATATAAATAACATTGAATTGAAGCAAAAGGAACTGCTGTATAGAACATTTTGGATCTGTTTATGATAAAAAATGTTGTGTCTTCTTCTCTTAGACATGTATGTTCCTGCAGCAACTCTGAACACATGTCCACACACATAAGAGAAAATGGAAAGAAATAGCTAAAAACAGCTTTTTCATATAAGCAAACTATTCTAGTCCCCATGTGTTTCAAATATTACAACATATTGTATTTAAAAGATTTGCGTTGTCCTGACTTGAATGTTGATGTTGTTGATTATGAAAGCTTATTGAAAGAGAACTGTAGTCCTCTACTTTGATAGAAATATTACTGGCCAAAATACAAGTGCTACAGTTTTCAATAAAACAGAGCTTCAGGATTACATCAATAGACATGTTTTTCCTTTTTTTTCCATGAGCTGATGTTTCATCAACAGCGGTTTCCCTTGAGAACTGGAAGGAAAAGCATGACATCATGTTTTCCCCTCCTTTTTAGTAACTCTGAAGGCAATTAAATCTTATCGCTGCGCTCATACAACATAACATGCTGTGGAATCAATTCAGACTTTAAGAGTTTAACATCAGTGGGTCAGTGAGACACTATTAAATACAAAAGTATAAAAGTACACGTTGACCAAACATGTGACCAGACCACTCCACTTTGCTCTGGTTGGTTCAGAAAACATCGCTACAGAAGCCTTTGTGCAGATGCAGCTTTGTTAACTGAGCCTGTGTTGCTATGTTCATTTTAGAGAGAAGAGGCTTTCTCACAGCAGCTCTTCTAAATAAGTTGTTTGGTCCTTTTCTAACTGTACTCTCATGAAATGTAACATTTAACTGAGGCCAGTAAAGTCTAGAGTAGAGGGTCATTGACACATAATGACACACTTATGATATTTTTTCTTAATTTTTCCACCGACTAATGACCAGATCATTTGTTATTACATTTTAATATATCTAAAACATTAGAACTAACAGACTGTGTACTGTATTATTACTACTATGTACCTTTTATGTACTCTGGGTGACCTAGAATATTTCTCATGATATAGGAAAAAAATCTATGACTAATTCATTTATTTAGATTTGGGTCACACATCACCTTTATAGCCTGTTTGTACTCAATGTTGGGTTTTTGCCTCAAGTTGTGAAAGCATCCTGCACTTTACTTGGAAGTACTGTATTGGAGGTTATTAAAGTAGTTCCGTTTTTAGGAAGCAGACATGCTGGGCTTGTCCCCTTGTTGCATGCACTAGGGAGGGTAAACGCATGGTGCGTAAAAATCTGTCTCGGCACTAATACGACAGATTGTTTTGAATTAGATATAAAAAAAATGTGGTAAGGTGGCAAAGACTACATTATTAAAATCAATAAATGACCTTTTTTTTCCAAGGAGTATTTCATTCTGTAAAAGTAATAGTTTAAAGAAACTGTTGTGTACTTGAAGGCTTTCTTGGGGGGTATAATGCAAAGAAAGTTCAAGATTGTCAGGCTTTCTTAGTTCTAGATTGCCTGACAACACTTAAAACCCTCGTTAGTACAATTGTGTATAATCAGTTTTCTCTGTTAAACCCTAGCTTCTGCTTCAGGCTCTGTACACGCCCACATAAAACAGGGTGTCTGATGTCTAACTGCTGGCTCAGAGACATTATCAGAGGAAGGAGCAATTAATACAAATAAGGGAAGCACATAATGTTGCAGAGGATTCATAATATTGTGAAGACAGTGTTGGGGTCATGCATTACACATTACTCGTAAGATTTCTTAAAAGTAATGCAGTATGTTACTTAATTACTTGCCGGAAACAGTAATTTGTTACACTACTCTTTACATTTCTTTCTCTTCACTCCATAAAATGACCTCAAACATACTGTCAAATAATTCATTAGTAATTACTAACAAAGTGATAGAAATCTGAGGCTTTATTCCTTTAGGGACTTTATCCTAAAGAGTACACACAAGCAATCTTTCCTTTGCTTTGAACATATAAACATGAAGCCACGCAATCAGCCCAAAGAGGATTCAAAGCAATCGCATCAGTGATTATTTTAGAAACACGAACAGGCAGAAATGGCGGCTGCAGCCTGACTGCTCATCACTTCCTTTATTATCTGTTGACGATCAGACTCTGGCTGCTGGGTTGTGGTCGGCATGCAGTCAGCATTAAAATAGCTCTGGCTTCTTGGCTAGCTTTGTGTTAGCATGCTGTCTGTGCAGATAGTTGGATAGGGTCCAAGTTCTGTTAGCACTATAATGTGGTTGTGTATGTCCTGGATGCAGGTTTCATTTTAACATCACACTCTTGTCTTTTTGTGGGATAAAAATAAAAGTAATGTACTTATATCACCTCCTCAGAAGACGTAGCTCACTCTGCCATTTTAGTACAAATACACAGGAAGACAAAAGCATGTTTGTTTGTTTTACTATTACTATTAAGGTCATGTATTCTTTAATATGTAGTGAAAGTGCAGATATGTAACCAGAATGAATTTGATTAAACAAATTACCACAATTTGGTATTTATTTAGGAAAATACCACAAGTATGACTCTGAGCCCCCATGAGGATTTGAACAAAAGACTATATTTCTACAGGAACCAGATATTTCAACTTTAATGAAGAAAATTCTTTGAGGAATTTGAAAAACTAAATGGTCTGTACCAGCTCTGCCAGGCTGCTCTGCATGAGAGGTTAGGAATTATAAATAAAGCAGAAAAGACTTACAAAGCTGTTAGGGGCATTGTATTCATGGGGAAATGCTCCTGTATCTTTTAATGGATATCAACCAGGTTGTTAAACTTATAGTTATATTGTCTTCTTGATTGTTCAGTTTCAGGGTCGCTGTTTGGTTTAAATTTTAAACCTTAGATATTAATGACCCTAAACTAAAGCTTCACAGGAAGACGTTTCTATTGCACTTTAATTAATGGATTCTATTATATTGAAGTCAGCAGTTTATTAGTCAAACATAAAATGTACTTCAGGTAGTTGTCCCATTTACTTTCATCCTTTTTTGACAAAATGTTATTATGTTTTCACAACATGTATTTGTATTTTTTTGCAAATCAGATGATTTAAGTCACTGATTTGTATCTTGGCAGTTAGTGTACGTCCATAGCAGATGTGTTTCCATAGCGACCTTTGTTTAAACGCAGTCTTGTACAGGCCAGCTTTTCTCCCTGTCTGCCTGGCATGACGGATGGGTCTATGGTGACCTTCGTCGACCTTGTCACCCGCGGCTTGTTGCTTCTTTGTTATCAGTGTTTGATTGACAAGCCTATTAGAGCTGTGATTTCGCCTTTGTAAACTGCTGCTGTAACAGCCTTTTTTGACACATCTCTCCACTCTAATGAGATGGCACTCCAACAAAGCTATTAAAACATAAATATTCATATTTTTATAAATATGATGTGGTATGGAAAGAGTTTGCGTAATTATTTCATGGCCTTGCTGTGTAGGTCTTACTGTTCCCTGTGGTTGGGCCTACAAGGACCATTCTGTTGGGAGGAAAACTTTGAGTTTTATGATCCGAGTGGAAAGAATGGGACTGGCTCAGGATTTTGTCGAGCTCACCCCAACTGTTGCACAAAACCGCCAAATGAGACTAGTAAATATTCAACGTGTGAGAATTCAGAGGAACAGGATTTCATTCAGGCTTCATTATTCTGACGTTGAAGGAATGAGCAACCTGTGTGGCCCCGTCTGAAATTCACTCAACGTTATTCATGCAGCGATTTAACGGTGTAACGGTCTAACAATGCGTTTACTGCTAATAACACTAAGAGATCTGTCCACATGTGCAGCTTGTGACCAAACTTCAGGAATTTAGAAGTTACTAACTTTGCCTGATGTTCACCTTTTTCCCTGTTTCTAAACCCTAAATAATCTCAATAAGCTACAAATGCATCTTGTCTCGTGACATTGAATTTAAAGATTGATGTTACCGTATGTATTTTTCGAGAGCGTTAAAGATTTGTTGTGTGCTTTCCAGACAAGTCTGGTCTTCCTTACATCAGTTGGAAAGAATCCAAAGGAGCACTCAGGTAAAGGCTTTTGCAGGTGCTGTGCCTTGGGATCCATGGATGCAGAGCAGGACAACAAATAAAGATCTAGTTGAAAATATAATTAAGTGTGACCTAATGTACTGGTGAAAAGCAATCCCACTTGTTTTCTACGGGTGTTGTACATAGATAGGTTTTAATAGGCCATCCTGGTGGCCTGTCAAAAGCTTGACATGGGAATTAGTGATGGGATTTCCGGCTCCTTTTAGAGATCCGGCTCTTTCGGCTCGGCTCACTAAAAAGAGCCGGCTCTTTCGGCTCCGAACCGGCTCTTCAGGTTGTTTTGTTGCTTTAATTATTTAATCATTAACAATAATATAAAATTATGCAGAAAAGGAATTACTAATGTTAAAAAAAGTGGTTGTTTATATATGGCCCCTAGAGACAAAGCACGTACAAACTCTAAAGCATATACAAACTCCAAAAATCACGTACAAACTCTAAAGCATATACAAACTCCAAAAAGCACGTACAAACTCCAAAACACATTTCTAGCATGAACTGAACTTCCAAAACAGAGCTACCCAGGTCACTTAAATTACACAATTGAAAGCATGTGTGTATTGTTTGTGTATTTATAGACAAGCACTCATATATATTCAAATAATTTAAAAAGAAATTCATTTACCTGTTACTACCACACACCAAATCCGGTTGTTGATACTTCCTGGCTTGTGTAGCCACTAGGTAACAAAAGCTCAACACTGCGCCCAGCATCCTGGAGCACTTCTGTTGACTTTTGTACGTGATTCTGAGTTTGTACGTGCTTCTGAGTTTTTACGCGTTTTGGAGTTTTTACGTGTTTTGGAGTTTGTACGTGCTTTGTCTCTAAGGTCCACCATAAATATACTTTATTTATTCACTCCACATAAAATGTAATAAATAAATCATATAATACAAAGAACAACTATTTACATTTCAAACTTTTAACTATTTAAATTTTCAGCTTTTTCCTTTTAAACAAATTTAACGTGAAACAACACAAAACACTGCAAACCACAACACAATTAAATATAAATTAAAATATTAAAACAAAAAGAAGATGCACATTCTCTGTCATATGGGCCTGCATGATTTCTGAATCCTTTATCATCTGCAACTGAAAATAGTGGATGATTACTATACCTTCCTAATGTGACGTTGTTGTCCCTCGCTCTCTTTCTCTCTGGCTCTGATCCTGTGCTACTGAGAGTGTAACTAACGCCCCTCCCCCCTCTGCCGGTACAGGCCGCGCGCGAGTTTAGCGGAAAAAAGGGCGAGAGAGAGGGTGAGAGAAAGAAAAAAACCTCACGGCTCCCAATAAGGAGCCGGCTCGCGTCGTTCACTTCAAAGAGTCGGCTCTAAGAGCCATTTCGTTCGCGAACGACCCATCACTAATGGGAATGTGTTTCACGCATAACACATATAGCCCTGTCATTAGTGCCGGCTGGCTGTGGTGCAGTTCAGATTTCACAGCTCACAATGAAATTGGTAAGTCTCTGTGTGAATTATGTCAGCAGCATATTTGACCTAGTTTTTCAGCTTGATGACCATTATTTCCACAGTTACACAGAATGTTCCCTAAAACTCACCTGGTAGAGCAAATAGTATACTACATAATCACTACATACAGTATACATGTGTGTCTGTGGGTGTATTAGCAATTAAATCAGCCATTAGAAGCCCACAAGTCAGTGCACTCCTATAGTGCCGGTCCCATGCCTGTTTAAATAGGGAGGGCTGTGTCAGAAAGGGCATCTGGCGAAAAATCTTGGCCAAATCAAACATGTGGATCATAAAAAATGAAATTTCCATGACCAATTGGACAGAGCTCGGGTTAACAACTACTGTCTCTACTGTTGGACAACAGGGTGCAAGTGGAAACTGTGCTACTATTGGCAAAGGAAAATGGGGAGGCATGTTGAGGTCAGGCAGGACTCTCTGTGGACTATGATGTTTGCAGACGACATTATGATGGGTAGTGAGCGTAGGGAGCAGGTGGAAGACAGCCTGGAAAGCAGGAGGTATTCTCTAAAGGGAAGAGGAATAAAAACAGTAGAAGCAAGACAAAATACGTGTGTGTAAATGAGAGCTAGACAGGTGTAACTGTGAAGCTGCCAGGAGTAAAGGTAGTGAACATGGACGAGTTTAAACACCCACGTCAGGGGTGATTGGTGAAGAATGGCAACAATATTTAAAGGGAAAGTTTGCAATGGTTTGGAGACAGTAGCACTGATGAAAACACAGACCTGCAGATGGCAGAGTTAAAGATGTTTAGATTTTCACTGGGAGAGACGGACAAGATTAGAAACAAGTATATCAGGACTTTTGACAGTTTTTTTCCACTGTTGCATTTATCACTGTTTAAATGTTATCTTTTTGTCTCTTTCCAGTCTTACTGAACATTTATAGGACACGTTTCTTTGAATAAGCTCGATAAATCCTTGAATTATTGTCTGATTCCTTCTAGTTTCCTCAAGTTTTGCCTCCTTTGTTTGTGAAAACTGTATTCTGCTGCTATATTTTTAGGTTCAGGTCCACTAGATTTAATGGCTGAAGTTCTGGATGAAAAGCAGCTTGAGGAAAGATTGGAAAGGCACCCTGCCGCAGCATTGCCCATAGCTCATTTCATTACTGTTTATGGAAATACTGATGATAGCAGGGCCACCCCCAGACCCCAGGAGGCCTGGGGATGCCTTTAAAACTCTATACAACTATGCTATACTGCCTAACACATTAGTAGCAGCACTAGGGAGACATTATGTCAAAGAAGTCGGGAATTTATGGAGTTTATGGGCATATTCCAATGTAAGGAACTTTGTTGAAAATTTCCAGCCTCCACTCTGTTAGAGAAGTTCTTATTAATAATGTCATTTGTGCAAAAAAACAGTAGAAAGTTTTTGTTTAATACCACTTCAAAATAATGCTGCTTTTATGACAAAGAGATGTTACACATCATAAAGTATGTGTTTGTCCAAATATTTGATTGTCACTCCACTTTCAGGAACAGTATCAGGCTTTCTACACCTTCATCCTGCACAATGATGATCATCAGTTACCAGTTATTGGTGTTAGTAAGTAGATGGAAAACCAACATTTTATACTGATGCTATCATTATAATGTATACTAAACCATACATTTGCAAGTCAAAATTGGCATCACCTTTCAAACACAGGGCAGCTCGTTCACTCGAGCTGCAGATGAACTCAGTTTGTGACATACTAGGCTTCAATTTTGACATGCTTACATGCGATGTGTAAATAAAAATATTACATTTGAATTAATGAATAACAATAAAAATATTGGTAAGGCCATTGATTTAATAATTGCGTTCTCCTATTCTAAACAGGCTGGTGATAAAAGTTTTAAAATCTAGTCGACAAAAGAGTCCAGCAAATGTATAGGAAGACATTATAAGTAGACTGTTACATTTAGACAAAATTAGAGAGAAAATTAATTACAGAAACATTAAAAATTAGACCTGATATACAAATGTATTTTTTAAAACGGGAGGAAACAGATCCAGACTTAAGCATAGATGTTTGCATCAACTACACATACATATTTATTGTCATCCCACAAAATCAAAGGCAGCTGTAAGCACCAATACTGAATATATTGAATTCATTTTGATCAGTTTGATGATGATGAATATTGAACAACATTCGTCATTTGACTTTTTTTCCTAACAAAATCTGAAATAATGAACAAGCAAAGCACAAAAAATGCAACATTATTCTTGGATTATAGCTTTTATTCTTATTTTTATTCTTCTTTGCTTTGTATCGTAAACTTCAGCCTTAATGACGAGATTTCCAAATGAAAGCCGTTGACCTGAAAGTCCCAAAGAATATGTACTCCGGTTTATGTGACTAAATTAAGTCAAGCGTGGCCTTTTCCATTCCTTCAGAGTACATGTGTTGTTTGTGTGATTCTCGTAAAAATGTGAACACTGCAGTGAGTATTAAGTTCTTGCTAACCTACTAAATTTAAATCTACGAGGCTAATTAGCTGTACTACTAATGAGCTCTAAAGCACTGCTAATTAAAACTTAGTAGATGCTTTTTATGAATTATTTTATGATCAAGCCTTTTAAAGTTTGAACTTGCATAACAAATGAAAAAAGTCTCAGTAAAGCGTTTGACCACCAGCTGTCTTCAGAACAGCTGTTGCATTCAACATATGTGAAACCTTCTGAGTGCTGAAGGATAATGACCTGAATCTAAACCTGACACCCAAATAAGAAGGTCTTTAGCAAAGTCTATCAGCCAGGATTAATGTCGCCATTAGTTAGCCTTGGCAGCTTGTGAAATCAGGAAAGAATGTTAAATACCAGCACTAAATGTTGTAAAATGTAAATTCCAAAATGCCAACTCTTACTATAAAAATAGAGTAATTATGCATTAAACATTCAAGATAAAACAATTGACACGTAATGATAGCAAAAGTGTAATTTAGATTTCAAGTTTGTATTTGTTTTGAATAATATGTGAATAAATAGTGGATTTAATGCCTGACCTCCTCCATTTACACATTATTTAGCTTCTTTTAACATTAGATGCAATTTAACATCACATCTATTGCTGGACTGCCTGAATGCTAATACCTGGCAATCATAAGATGGTGATATAATAATATCAGATGTAGCAGTTTGATGGGTTTGACATAAACACGGCATTAAAAAAATTGGCTGGCTGTGGATCTTCCATTAGAAAGAGTTGCACAGATTACAGTGACATCTGAGGGGGAAGCAACAAAGGGAAACTGTTCATTTTTAACCACATGTTGCAATCTCATTCGTTCTTCTGTTGATTAAACAATGGTCAGCACTTCTTGGCAACCTTCAGTTGCTAGGGAGAAATGTGTATTTCCTCACCAGGAGGCGGGAGGTTGATGGAAGCGGCCGATTGTCACGATCACCTGTAGTTTGTATGAAAGATTTCTGTTTGTCTGCAAACACTTACTTTTGTAAACAGAGTACATGACACTGAAGTATCAGGTTGATGACGAAATGGACATAAGATAGAAGTAAATCAAAAGAATTGGGATTTATGATTAATTTAAAAAGAACGTATTATTAAAGTTACTAATCACTGTAACTATGACGATGTGCAAAGTTTTGTTCAAATTGAGCCACTCATCAAAGGGAGATAGGGTACATACACATATATACACTACAATGATTACAGTAAAATAAAGCAATGCTCAAATTTCTTTTTAATTAATTAGTTAATAAGGTTAAAACTGCACTTAATTACATTAGAAAAAAGACCATCTTTTCTTGCACATGAAATTTCATTTATTTGTTCAATTTACTCACGCACGATAGGCATTTGTTTATAAAATGTTCAAAAACTACAGAAAGACATTTCTATCTAATAGAGTAACATAAAATCATTGCCTTGTCTGTGTGGAGACTGGTTATGGTTTAAAGCATAGTCACCTCCCCCAAAAGTCGACTCTGAACCAGGAAAAGGTACCACAGAGAGAAACCCAACAGTTTGCTCATGAGCCAGCACTTCAATCATGAGGAAAAACATCCTTTTAAATGAAAGAAACCTTTGTAAGAACCAGATTCGGGGTGCGCCATCCACCTTGATCAGTTGGGGTTAGAGCCATGTCCCCCCACCACGAGGAAAGTAAGCATTTTCCCCCCAAATACTGACTTTTGTAGTAACAGACACCTCTCATATAGAAATGTGGCTCAAGAGGTACAACCGGATAGTCAACTAATCAAAAGGTTGGCAGTTTGTTCCCCGGGGCTCCTCCTTGTTGTTGAAGTATCCTTGGGTGAATATGGATCGTAGTGCGAAATGCTTTGAGCGGTAAAAACATAAAGAGTGACATATATGGGGCAAACTATTTTACTCAAATTTCTTTAAACACTGTCAAATCATAGAACTTACACAATCGGCCTCTGTGACCTGACAGTTTTCTATACTCAGCACTTAAGATCTTAATATGTGACTGAATTTCCCTCTGAGCAGAACTCACAGTCAAAAACCATACAGTTATCATCCCCTGTTGTGACAGTGACTCAGATAATCAGCTGTGTGTGCAGACTTTTCTTGCACTTTTTTTGAGTGCTTTCATTGAAGCAGGTCTGCTTGCACTCTTGCAAGTTTTACTGCTTCCTTTGCTTTCAGGTTTTCATCACAAATCACCACTCTTTAATTCAATTAGGACCTTGACTGTGGCATTCAAGCATTCAAACTATTCAGTAATTATGTAAAGGCATCAAGCATAAGAGTATTTGGCTTGGCGCTGATTTGTACATATTTTCATTTCTCAGTAGCCTTACCTTTCCACAAGGTATTTTCCGCAATACAACCCAGCAGGAAGTAAAAGTGGATTAGATTTTCTGTTTACTGTCCCCGTGGTGATTTTTTGTTAGACAGCGTACAAATCATTTGTTATGGTTTCCTCTGTGAAAACAGTAGTTAATCAGTAGCCGGAAAGCTTTGGCTCTCTCAATGTCAAAAACAGAAGGGAGTCATTTCGCTTTGAAGGAAGCACTACTTGCTCCGCTTGTTTTGATGACTTCTCCATGTGTGAAGTGCAAGTATTCGATTGAACATGGGAAGCTTTCCACACAGGGCAATGAAACCTCATGACACGTCAGTGTCATCTATTAGGACTCTGCTGATAGGAGGTAAAAGAGTCACCTGAAAGCTCAATAAACAATTTAAATGGTCTGGGTGAGCACAATTTAGTTTAGTACAGACTAATATAACCATTACCTGAGGGTTTTTCTTTGCTGTTCCTGCTTTTCTGCATAATGTGCGGGCCAATACAAAAGCCCACTTTAGAGGAAGATGGAAAAAGAGTAGCGGAGGATGGGGGCCAAGCGGTTTGCTGTGGTGAGGTAAAATTGCAGACGAAAGCATATCTCCTAATCATGCAGCCCAGAGGATGGAAGAGGAGGAATCCTCTTACTGTTATTGTTTCCCATGTTCTTCCACCCCCAGTAATATTTTCCACATTAAAGCATGCTCTTTGCCCTCGCTCCAAAGACGGACCCAAATTTCACAGGAGAAAACCAAAGGAACCGCAAAAAACGACCGGGAGAACCCATGTCTGCTCAAGACTTAAATAATACTTTTATACGACAAAGTCCTACAGATGAGCTACTGGCTTAGAAACGGCCGTATTCTTCTTTAATTTATTGGATTCAACAGCTCACACTGATGTAATGTGATTTCAAGCTTTATAGTTACAGTAATGAGTAGATGCCTTCGGAAAGATTTTATAAGACTCTTACACCATGGGTCTTACAGCTCGGAGAAATCTGGATACAAAATGTTTACTAGTATAACCTAAACGTGGCTCGAGTGGAACAGTGAGGCATTTCCTGGACCACATCAGAAAACGAGACAAGCTTAATTACCACACGCTTCTGAACAAACACATGTATACACTTAGTTGCCCATTCAGCACAGACTGCTTTCAGAGGCCAGTGTTGAGCTCATAATTTGGCTGAGTGTCTGCAAGCTTTTTTGTCTCGTTCGTTCAGACTACCTCATAACAACAGTCTTCCAATCCCGCTTTGGACATGCATGTTTAGTTTGGAAGTTTAGCTTGGGAATCATTTCTGAACATGCAAAGTCAAGTCCTTTCAACTCTGCAAGCTGAAACTTTTCCTTTGAAAAGTTTCTGAAGTGCGAAGTGTTTACTAGTGAAATGCCACCGGCTTCCTGCACATGGATGTGCACAGTGTACACTTAACTGCGTCAAGTGTTTAATTTCCGGCGAGCGGCGGAGCTCGTTGCCATAATTACTGTCCATTTGACAGGTCATTGTAAATGTCGCATGTCATTCCCAAGGACCTGATGCCGTGACATAAAAGGGCTGCTGAAACTACTCAAAAGTTACATTCATCCAGCAACAGCAATCAAATGAAACTTTTTATTACTCGTGCTTTTCCTTCACAGCACTGGCAGTCGGTTTCACTGTGGAACAATAGGGTGCCTGTCGATCGAATTGTCTCAAAAGGAAAACTTTATAACGTTTGCTGTTCCTCCAGAGCCATGCAGCAAATTTCTTTTCCAAGAGCTCTGTTCGTATAACCTTACTTGGATGACCTTAAGGTACCGGACTGCAATGTACTCAGTCGAAAAAACTCCATGGCTTTTGTTTCAACCGTTGCTCTAGTCAGACACTTAATCAGCCCTAAACTCTCATTTGCACGGCTATTTGTAGCAGATGCTGTACTTGATTACGCCCCTATTTGTGGACTACAAGAATAAAGTAGAGTAATTCATGGTCTGTTTATTTGCAAAAACATAGCTGGTAGCCTGCTGCATAAAGATTATTTTAAATGCGGATCATTATGCTTGTGTTATGTTACCTCTGTCTTAAAACCTTAAATTGAAGGTGCTTAACCACTGTTACCTAATGTTTGTCTGTCATGGCTTCCCTGAGCCAGCCATAACAACTTAGCCAATATTTAGTCAGCTATTTCCACTGGTCAGGCAGTGCATAGCCATTAAAAAGACTGGAGCCCCAGACAGACAGTATTACACCAGTGTGTCTGTTCAGGCAACATCCTCAGATTATGTAAACACTGTGCGTTATACTGCTGAGTCTCCTGTCAGCATAGAAGTTTGCATCTGTGACAAAGACTGTTATCTACTATGTGTGCTTCGCTAAACCAGTATCAGAGTATTTAAATTTACTTAGTGTACCTTTTACTGCCAGCTTTTCAGCAGCCTGATTTAACATTCTCAAACCCAATTTCCTTTTTAAATCTTTAAATTGTGTGCACGTGTGCATTAAACATTTAATTAAGCTGCAAATCAGCCCTCGTTATGCAATCCATCATTTGTAGTTTTAGGTAATCGCAGCTATCAGTGGTTGTTTGCCTCCTATGCAACATGCGGAAGTGGTTAGAGGGAGTCACCAGAAGACAGTTGTCTGCTCATTCAGCTAAATAATTCTTTGATATTTCCTTATATTGTAGATTTTCTTATTGTTAGCTTTCCTTATTCTTCTCTGAAAGAGAGAGAGAGACTAAGAGTACTGTGCACAAGTCTTGAGCCACCCTTTCTTTCTGTTTAGCTTCTTGTAATTCTTAAAGTGGAAAACAATAGTTGAGCAATAGTTCTCCAGGATTTCTGATGGTCTTCTTCTTTTTTTGTACATTGGCTGCTTTCGCACTCGTTTTCAGTCCAGACTTTCTACTTGACCATTTTCAAAAAAAATTGATTTTTGTGTTAAGCCACTTTACAGTCATTTAAGCATAAAAAAGTCACCTAAGTTAAGGGATGAACCAGTGTTGTGTCTACACACAACAGGCAAATTACCAATGAAACAATCTAAAATTGCATCTTTAAGCAATTTGTTACAAGCAGCCTGTCATCAAAAGAATTTTTTATCATCTCTTTGGTTAAATCTATGAGAATTGTATGGAAGACCGTTTCTGCCACAAAAAAATATATCCATAACTTGAAATTTTGACTTATTAACTCAAACTTTTGAGAAAAGTAACTCGAAATTTTGACTTATTAACTCAAAATTTTGAGAAAAGTAACTTGAACTTTCAAGCTAGCGCTGCCAATGAGTAATCTTCGTGAATAACGTCATTTCTTGTTACTCGGAAGCTAAAGCCCTCAGCTACAAATGCTACAGCTAAGCTACCAGTATTACAGTCAGTCATGAATGCACAAATTGCTGAGTATTTTCACAAATTCACAAATGCTTCACAAATGATGAAATCTTTGTGTTATTAGCTGAATCACATGACGTTACTATTAGCAAACGTACTCTCGAAAGCGCCAATTTGTTGCTATACATTGGTAGCTCACGATCTGGTTTTGAGTGCACTTTCCTCTGCTCCATATCCTTCCAGGTAACAAGAAAATGAAATAATTCATGTAGATTACTGATTGGCAGTGCTTACTCAAAATTTCAAGTTACTTTTCTCAAAATTTCCAGTTAATAAGTCAAAATTTCAGGAAAATAACTCCAAATTTCAAGTTATGGATACTTTTGTTTTGATTCCCAAGAATCTATTAAAACTAGACATAACTCAGCAACTGGATAAGTGAAGGCCAAAAGACTGAGCATCAGGCTTCCAAAAATAAATAATTAAACAACAACAACAAAAATCTACAGCAGATTATCCTCAAGAAATAGGGAAAAAAATCCAACAGAGTCCTGACACAAGACCTGAGCGATGTATTTGGCCCTTCAGCTGATACATGAAGTGACCTCAGTGGAAGAGTGGCTGTCAGGAAACCTAAAGGATGGGAAACAGGGAGAGGTATACCAAATTACACAAGAACTAGAGTGAATGACTAGACTGTTTTGAACACAAGTATCAAGGAAGTTAGGAGCTGGTGGTTGAAAAATGGTTGAAATTATGAAAGCAGAAAAGCAGGGTCAGATTTTCATCCACCGAGCAAGACAATCTAGAAAGCATCTGATTGGCAACAGCTTCCTCTTTCAGCATGACAATGATCCCAAACATATGGCCAATGCAGTAAAAGCACACGTGGACAGCAAAAACGCAATTCAAAACTATCAGTCATGGATCATGGATCAGTCATGGATCAAGATTATTGGAGCAGTGTGGGATCATCTTGACAGAGAACAGAACAAAAGGCAGAAACATCCAAAGAAATGCCTTGAATATAAGTCTGGAGAACTATGACCGAAGACTGCTTAAAGAAATAAGAAGAAAGCATGCCAGAGTTCAGGCTGTGTTGAAAAATAAAGGTGGTCATGCCAAATACTGACTTTCAGGCTTGTTAGAATTCTTCAAACTCCAATTTTTTCCTTATATACTGTATTTCTATGTGTGTTTGCACATGTTTGCACAAGTCACTGTACCTGTTTCCCACTGTACCTGTTTCTGAGCAATTTGGGATAAAGCTAGCTGGATTGTCATTTTTTTTTCTTCCACAAGCTATTTGCCATTGCATAACAGCAAAGTAAAGATGTCCTTGTTATGGAACCTCCAGAGACACTACTTAGAATAAAGACAGCAGCTTCTCCCTCAGCAGCAGGTATTCAGCTCAGCCATGCTGAAATGCCAGAGTCTGGCTGCGTGGATGGCATGCTGGTCATGCTGTAGAATGAAGTTTGGACCAATAATCATCTACTTCCTGACTGTATTGTAAGGATAATAATCTAAATGTCTAAAGTGCCTAAAACCTTTGCCCTGTACTGTATATTCTCCATGTCCTATGTTCTAGTTTAAATAATTACAGGAAGCAGTGTTTGCAGGTTTTTAAATTCTTTCTTGTAGTTGAAGAACCTTGGCTTAAACGTGGCCTTTGGACATCTGAAACCCGACCTGTCCCCATGCATCTACAACAAAACACTGCAAACCAAAATTAAACTTTTAGCTAACTCAGGTGTAAAGTTAGACTTTAGCCACTATAAAGTTGCAACAGTTTGAGACGTGGGAGTTTATCCCTCAGCAGTTTAAGTCATTACAACCTCTTTGCTACAGGTTGGAACTTTAGCCCCGAACAATGAACCTGGAGAGCTGATGGAAAAGCCATCTATACTGAGACTGGTTTTATTGCTTTCCAGGCCTGCTTTCCCCCCTATGAGGTAATTTTGGAGGAATGTCCCAGAGAGTAAAGTAAAAGTCAGGTCAGAGTACTTGACCTGTTTGTTTTGAGCCTAACTCTTGCAACTTTCCTTTTTTGGAAACAAAGCTAAGAAGCTTAAATTTCTTGACTCCCGACTTTACTAGTGCGCTAACATCGAGCTTGTAAAAGAACAGTGCTTGTGTCAGCACCCACAGAGTGTATCAAATGATTGTAAGACCTGTCTTGGGGGAAGCCTTCATTGAGGTTGTAAAATTGAGTCACTGACTTGTAGGTGAGGGTGCTGTAAGCACTGGCTAAAATCGCTCAGTTTCATATTTTACACACTGACGAGGTTCATAGTAGTGTGTGAAATATAACAGCTTAGCCTTGTGATAATATACCTAGAAATAAATCCTCCCCAGTTAACAATTTGGTTTAATTCCCGGTAATAAATGAAATAGAGAACATGCATCTCCAGAGTCTTAAAATAAGTCCACAGAAGAAGTGCAAACTGCTTCTGCTGATATCACAGAGAGTGGGTTTTACAGTAGTTTGGCATGGGACGTTTTCACCAACTGTGGGCAGTACGCAGAGTAGCTGTTTTTCATTAAATTTAAGTCGGATCATTTGTCATAAACTCAATGGCGCAACAAATTTACAAAAAGGATGGCAAGGCATAAGGAAAAGCTGTGTTAATACTTCGTGTTGTTAACCAGATGTGAGCAAAGAGGCAAACAGTACATGCTGTAACAGCTTAATTCTGATAAGTCAGTCTGGTATAGGTACTGCTGTTTATTCAAAGGGGGCAATGCATATTAATTCACATAAGTACTTAAATGCATTATGTAAATGTGCCAGATTTAGCCACACGGGCTAAATTTCACATTTTCACATCTAAAATAAAAGACATACCCACATAACACTGAAAACACCTATGTTACGCATTATGACAAAAACATCAGATTTATTGAATTGGACCGTACCGTGAAGAATTATATGCCCATTTTATCTAATGTTTTAATATCCAATTGGTGCTGCTCAAAACCCCACTCCTCTCCAAGTGGGATCTCACCGAGGCTCGGCACTTTTTTTGGCCTCTTCAGCTTTGATTTTTGTCTCTCTGTTTCTGTTTACTATAAAAACTCGTGTGATCACTGGCCTTTGGTTTATATTTACTGTGGCAACGGATAAGCTCCATCCTGACTGTCAACGTCTGAAAATCTGAACACGATGTTGTCTCCGGTCGTTGTATGTTTTCATGTTTATGGAGAGGAGGACTGTTGTAATCACTCAGGCCAGAAGTTTTTAAAAGGAGTCAGCTGTTTATACCAAGTATTTGGATAAAGTCTGATCACTAATGACATTGACCGGTTTTGACTTTATTTACTAAATACTCCTAGAAAAATGTTGTGCCTCTACCTCAGTGCATTTCTGAAGCGAGGAGTAATGAGTTATGGAAACAAAGATCACTTCCACTTAAACTCGTGACGTCACGTGTCAAAGGATTTCAGCTTCTTACGGCCTCTGTCTTCATTTGTAGGTACAGCAGAGCTCTTCTAAACTTACACTGTGATTCTTTGAATAGTTAAGTGATTTCCTAAACTTGGGATGTGAGATGTGGCAAAAACAAATATTAAAATTAAGCTGTTTAGTCAAATATGCCACAAAGAGTTTCTCCATTTTCAGGGGATATTGTGTGTGGCGCTTACAAGTGCTAACTGTGTTATATGAGAAGGTTGATGAAATATTTTAGGCTTTAGGTTGCTAACTTCTTCTTTTTTTTTTTAAGAAATTGCAACATAATTATCCAAATGTGCTGATTTATTGTCCACAGCTGACTTCCATTTGTCATTCTTTTTTGGTTGTTTATCTCTCTGGTCACTCGCTGCTACGTGTCATTTGCAACAACAAAGAAACAGCAGAGCGGTTGCAGTTCGTTGCCATGGACAGGATTTCATACAACACCCATGAATGGTTATGTCTCATACTAGAGCCATGAGTCTTTGTTGGCTCTGTCCGTGTTGTAAAATGTGGAGATGACAAGCTAAATATAAATGTGTATTGGATTTCAAGAAGCACGAAATAGACGGTGCTGAGAGGAAAGCCAGAGAGCACACCGTGGCTGGTCCCATGGCACCGTCTGTGATGGATGGCTGTCAGCCCCTCCAGTGCCACCCCATTTCCTGGGGTCACACCACTGGAGGTCACGTCTCTCTGGAAGTCAGCCACCAGAACTCTCAGCCCCATAAACTGTCAAATAGAGCCAAAGCAACAAAATGTAAATGTTGCACTAAATGGCTGCCAAGACAGACAGTGTCTTCGTGTTTTTTTCCAAGACTTCTTCTTGAAAATATAAAACATTGACTGACTCTCAGATGTGGTATAGCGTGTCTTTATTGGAACCATATAAGGCCCGTTCTTTTCTTATGAGGTAATTCTGTTTGCCGTTATATGGGGGGGTGTATCCAGTGATGTCACCCCGTAATTTACTCTATGCTCTCTTCACAGATTTGCTGATGGTCTATGTAGTGTCTGACTTCTCATCAGAGGCAGGAAATGACCAGTTATGGCTGCAACTGTTGCTGTATAATAAGCTAAGAACCTTAAAGACTTCATTAGTTCTTTTTAAAGCACGGCGACACATGTTCAGCTCTTACTTAACTAAATGATTTAAAAGCAGTGTTAGTACCGTCTAAAATATGAGAGTAGCTTTTTCAAATCGTTGTTCAGAGTCATAACCACTTTTTCCCCATAGACGCTGAACGGAAGACTCTTGGCTTATCCTGAACCTCTTTGTTGCAAAGCTATTTATAATGTTGATATTTCCATTTCGTCCCGTTCCAGGCTGTAGATGAAATGAATGGAGCGTCGCACTCTGCCAGCTGCAGCTTGCTGGTGTTGATTGCACTGAATATGTGTAATAAAGTCAACTCTGAAATTGGAAAGCACCAAGTGTCTACAGACTGGGGACCAGATGTCAAAAACACCTAAAATGAACAGCGTGACCTTTTATAAAGTCATTTCACAAGTGTGTGATTACGGGCGTGGAGCAGAGGCGCATCTGGTTGATAACAAGGGAGTTTTCCCTCCTCACTGTCTCCAAGCGCCTGCTCACAGAGGGTCGTCTGATTGATGGGGCTTCTTTCTCATATTGTAGCATCTTTGCCTTTATGATATAAAGGTCACCAAGGCAACTGTTGTTGTGATTTCAAATCAAAATCAAATCACTTTTATTGTCACATCACATGTGCAGGTACATTGGTACAGTACATGTGAGTGAAATTCTTGTGTGCGAGCTTCACAAGCAACAGAGGTGTGCAAAGTACAATAACATAAGAACGAGCAAATATAAGAATGGCTAAATCGGAGAATTATATGAATAAATATATGTACAATATAAGAGTGTATGCATATTACTGGGTATACTAAATATGTATGTCTACGTGTGTATATATATGTGTGTGTGTGTGTGTGTGTGTGTGTGTGTGTGTGTGTGTATACATATTTTACAAATTAAAGAGAGTAAAAATAAAATAAATATATAAAATATACAGAGGTTGGTAGTTGGATATTGTGCAAAACAAGTGGCATTTATATACAGTATGGAGTGCAATATAAGTAAAGCCGAATTGAACTGACCTATGCTCATATTGGTAAAATATCTTATATATTATAGCAATATGGAATGTAGTTTGTAAAATTAACAAAACGTATGTGTTATGTCTTACTCAGGGAGTAAATCTTGATTTGCAGTCACACGTCTAAGCAACTATATTTCTGTAACCAAAACACTAAAACTTGCAGTGTGGCATGTGAGTTGTTGCAGGGCTGGGGCTGTGGGGGGGTTTAGATGGCTTCTATAGCCTCAGGTGTTCATCTCAGCGTTACTGCCTCTGGTTTGGGGCTGTAAAGCACTTCTTTAGTATCAGTCCTACACAGCATGGGGTGTGTCTAAAAGTCATTGCTGGAGCAAAATTGACAATTACCTATCCTGTCAGGGCTGTAGATCTAAGCAGAGTGATTAGGTAACAACTGTGGGTCTGACCTCACTAATGGTGCAGACACAAAATATCCTGAGGGAGCAAAGAGTGCTTGTGCCGCCAACTATTTAAACTGGCGGGGGTTGCAAGTAAAATAAAAGTCTTTTTATCTGGAGCGTTAAACTAGATATCTACACACAGCAGAGCCCTTTCTCTCTGCTCACTATCGGGGGGCATACCTGGCTATCTAAGTACTCGATTTATCATGACAAGAGTTCTGTTGTTAAAAAGTCTTATTGTTGCCTGCTGTTGCTGAATGTGGCCTTAATGAGAGTAGTGCGGTTGAGCTGGAACAGCTGAGCTGAAAGGCTGTAGAGAATAGCACAGAGGGCTCATAATTATCACTGGATTTCTCACAGTGAGTTACAGCAGTTACATCATTTATTACTATATTGATTATAGCAGCTTTATAAGTCTCAATGTCTCTGTGTAATTCTCTATAATTATGTAGTTATAGCGGTTACTGAATTATGCGCAATTAAAACAACAAAATTCAGTTCGTGCATGTTACTACTCTTAGGGGTGTGCTGCGTTGCTTTATTTTGCTTGGACCTCTTCGTGCAAGTGATTATATAAGAGTTTTATTCAATTGAGCCTGGAAAGTCTTTTTTCTAGGAAGAAATGTGAATGTGAGGAAGAAGAAAATCTGGCGTCTGATGTCCTGCTATAATGCCAGGACTGATGTGAATGACATTAAATGTCGAATCGAACCCAAAACAGTAGCTTTGAGACTTTTGTGTAAGAGTGTGTATGTGGTGGTCTTTATTCCTATTTCCTTCTGTAGCAAAAAAAATGTTTGATTTGGTACAACGCCCCCCCCCACTCCCGCTCCCATCTGCAGTCCCGTGGAGTAATGGAAGGAAGCGGGGCTTGGCTGGCAGATTGGGTAGCAGGATGGATGGAACTACTGTGGTGAACTCTGTGGGGATGAAGTCAGTGTCTGGCTCGCATTAAATCTCTACCAGACACATTCAGTCAACCAACAGCTAGATTCCAGCCAACATGCTTAGAACACATGAAGGTGTTAGCCTAGATCAAGACAAGCTGATGTCTCTGTTGCATGTGTTGGAGGAGCGCTGTGGGTGGCTGGAAGAGTGTCCCAGTAATGATATCACTGGCTATTCTACAGAGAGCCACGTGATGTCTTATACAGCGCTGTAAAAGGTAAAGACCAGTTCAAAACTTACTAATGTTCTTGGCAAGCTGTTCACTGACGTGTGCAGGAAATATTGTCAAGCTAGTTGAAAAGAATGATGTCAACGAATATGCCACACAGCGTTTGTGTTTTATTGCCCCGGCGAGATGGCTTTGAAGGCTTCACTGGTGCACGTCTGACACGTCTGCCTGAGATATCAGCCTCTGATTATGATTAGCCCTTTTTCCATGCAAAAAATAAACATATAAATAAATACATAAACATTTTATGCTTTTTAACAACTGCCTTAGTGAGAGAAAGTTCACTTAGCCCCACAAAAATTAAGCTAAAATGTTTGAGTGCATGTGCATTATAAATAACCTTTTAAATACAAAATTACCCAAATTATTATTTATGGACCATGTCTGCATTATTCCACACTTACCTATTTTCCTCTGGCTTACTTTCATAAAGATTTTCTTTTTTTATGTATGTATGCTCAATTGCTGCTATGGCAACAAGTAAATATTGCCATGTCATGCTTTTCATCTGTGCACAAGTGGTTTCCAGGAGGGCACAGGGTAATGTTATGGTTAATACTATACTGCGTATGTATGTTGATTATCACATTTATTGGCAGTACAGCTATATGGAGCAAGAAACTTAAAATGTCATCTGGAAAATAGATTTCAATTTCATAAATTGGTCTCCACACTTGAGTGCTATGCTGACAAAGTATGTGCTAACAAAATGCATTAATGGCTCTCAAGCATGTTGCCAGCATCTTTATATTCACGCAGTTACTGCAGTGTGCAGCATGATTACATTTGCATTAGTTGGGCCTTCGGTGACCCTCATCCTCTGTGTCAACTTCATGCACTGATTCGGTGCCAGACAATCTGCTCTAAACTTTACATTTTAAGATGTCTAACAATAATGATGAATATGCAAGAAATACTCAGTGTTTGGCGAATTGGCTCAGACTACACTTTTGCTCATGGACATCCTCCATTATGCTTTTACCAGTAGTTCAGTCGCCACCTCATAGTATTACTCAGTCTCTCCACAGATGCTGGTGACCATATGAATGTTGGACATTAGTCATATTCCTTACTGGTTTGGATTCCAGTTGTGTCTGATGTTAAATAAAAGGGTGTCATTGAAAAAAGCAAAAAAAAAAAAAAATGTCTGGAAAACTTCTTGCACCAACTTTAATGGATACAGGCTCTTTCAACACACACAGAATCAGCCATGCTTTTCTTGCAAATTCTTGAGTTTTTCCTTCAATTACCAATGTTAAACAATTCAAAGTTACTTTAAAGGTATATTTAGCTGTTTTTTGAGGTTATTGAAAAGAAAAAATAATATCGTGCAAGGATAAAATGTATAAATGTAGAATTTTGTGGACCCCCATCCCCCTTACTTTAGAGTTTCCGGTCACAATGGACCAGTCAGTTTTAACAGCTCTTAAATTAACATACTAAACATTTTTCACCAACAAATTCAGTTCAATAGGTTGTTCAGTGGGTCTTTCGTTTATTTGGTCATTCAGGGGGTCAGAGGCCGAAAGGGGTGGGGGGTGGATTCCCATTCATTTTCTATGTCGGACACCTTTGACCGGGAACACCACAGATATAACAAAGTTGATTAAAACACTCAAAATTCAATGAAAGAGGTGCTCATTACTTTTATATGTTCACGTTCATAGTGTGGAGGATGTCATAAGGCCTTGAAGCAATCAGATGTAAAACACAATATTTCTGAGTGTTTTAATTTGTAAATCAGACAGATTTGATCCGAACACGACAGGAAGGTTTCAAGAATACACAGGAACAGATTTGTGGAAACCGAGATGTTGTCCCATCATCTTAAACACAGTGGCCGAGATGGACATGGCCGTTCCACCTAAGTGCGTATTGAGTTTGTGGCGAGGGAGCGGCCACATACGCGTAACCTGGAAAAAAAAACCAAGAAAAGGAGATAACTCACAGGTAAGAAAACAGAGTTCAGTTGACTGCAATCTATTATCTACTGCCATCTAGTGGTGAGATTTTACACGCTCTACCTTTAATTATGAATGTTAGACTATTCAAGGCTACATGAATTGCATTAAATTTAGGTTTGAATCGTGAAGCTGCTCACGGATTAAACACAAAATCATCTGAATACAAAACAGCAATTTTGCAAGTCGTTAACTTTGCTGACAAAGCCAAACATTAAGCAAGTTCAACAATATAAGACATATACGGGTCAGCCTCTTCTGTTATTCCCTGATATCATTTGTAAAACTTTTCTGAGTCTCAGTCTGCTCACAAAAGAAGGACCAAATTGAAAAGCTGAATCTGGCAAGTTTTTATTGAGCCAAGTTTTGGTCAGAAGAAAGCAACAATTCCTTAACTGCTTTCAGTCTTAGCCAGAGAAGGTCTAATTTATTGTCCATGAAGCTAAAGCTGGCTCAGTCAGTGTACCATAAAAAGTACTTTGAGTGTAATATTTGGGGGTAAAATGGTAACATATTATTGCCTTAACTCTTTTGTTGCCATTTCTGGACAGTTGAACTACATATAAAAACGCAGCATTGACACATTATCAGCTTATTAAAAAATGTATTATGAAACCAGTGCTTGCTCGCACACCCTACAGATGGTGAGAAATGTGAAATATTAAAACCACTTGTCTAATATTGTGTAGCGCTCCCTCATCCCTACAAAACAGCTCTTTTACTACCGGTGCACTGATGAGGAACCTCCTGTGTCCTGTGGTGTCTGGAGCCATTTCTCCTTTGTTTTATAGCAAAGTTTGAAAAGGAGTTTATTTTTGTAGCACACATATAAGTAACATCCACAAGAAATCCAGAGAGATTGCCCCATAAGAAGACGATCAATGCTCCTTATTTCTCACGTCAGTGGTTTTAATATCTGACATTCATCCTCCCATTAACTGCGTTTTTATTCCACTGACCTCTGAGAAAATCTCTTTATCAACTAAATATTCCAGTGTGTTCACCAGATGCTAACTTTCTCAGTATACTGATGCTCAACAGGTAGTTTGAAATACATCTATCATTGGATTTTTTTTTAATAAAACCAGCTGCCTGCATCTGGAAAAGAGAGCTTAAAGACTCAAAAGAAAAGCTCTGCAGGGAGCTTGAGAGTTGAATAATAATTCTTTGTGAGTTCATCATGAGCTAAACCCTTCATATCACACACTGTCATTTTTGTTTAAAATATGGACTACTTCAGCACTTTTTTTGTTGGTCTTTTTAAATATTTTTCAGGATGTGAAAGTTTTCTGAGTGATTAAACAGCGGCTGATTTGTGCGTGAAGCAGAATCTAGGACAAAGTGAAATGTTTGACAAGAGTTTGACTCGAAGAATTCTTTTGTTTGCAGGTTTAATTTGTTAATTATGGTTATGCTACGAGCTTCATTGCTTATACCTACTAATAGGCAGCAGTGTTGTGCTCATTAGCGAGTGGAGCACAGCAAGTCCCCATTTCTCCTGACATCCTGACTGTGTAAAGCAGTAGGGGAGATGGTACTGGTAGCCATCGCTCAGCCTTAAGCATTCATTCCCACTAATACTTTGTGTTTTATAGAAAAGGGAAAACAGCCTTTAGTCTGCCTTACAGCGCTTTTTTTTATTTTATTTATTTATTTTTTACATGTGTTACAGGGAATTAGTGATACTTAATGAAGGATAAGCTTCCAAGTTTGTGTGCAGTCCTGCTGTGTTTTTCTCTGAAAGAAATTGGAGAAGGAAACATAAGTTTTTCTCATTTTAATGCTATTTTCAATTATTTGCTTCCACTGCTCGTTCTATTTACACATATTTGTTAAAAATTCCAGTGGTAGCACTGATTTAGTTATTGCCCATGCTTCAGAAATATTAAAGACGCAGCGCAGATGGTTTTAATTAGCCTGGCATGCACCATAGTCAAAAAGAATTAAGTTTAATGTGTGTTTGTTTAGAAACTCAAGCAGCATGGAACATAATGGGACAGTATTCACAGACCTGCATTTATTTTAAAAAGGAAACATTTTTACGTAATAGTAATGTTAATATTGCTACATGACAGGTTTTGGCTTTAACAGAGTGCTCCAACATTATTTCAGCAGATCAATTTGCTTGTAAATGTTGCAACAAGACCTAAATCTTCACAAACGACATCAGCTTTGTATTCACTAGTTATTCCTAACATGCAGTCACGGCTAATGAGCACATCATAGAAAACAACCTGAGGCAACTGCACACACACACAGCACTGAAGCATCAACAAACACGCTTCCCCCGGTACAGCTCAGGCCAGCTTTCCTTGACCTTCTCTATTACTCATTTCGGGGAAATGAACAGTAAAGAACTGGGCTCTGTATTCCAGATGAGCACATCATAGGTTTCAGCAGAAACCGTGTACGATGTGGGGGGGCTAATATAAACATCTCTCCTGTAAAGTTCGAGCTGCCCAGTGCGATTTGGGTTTTGTCAGTTATGACCAGCAGCTCAACATCTGAGATTAATGACGCTAACAGAGCACCGTTACCCAGCAGCGAGGACTTTAGAGATCAGTGGATCTTTTTAAAAACGGGCTAAATCCTGCTCCATCTACAGAGCAGCTGAGGTATTACCTCAGGCAACGGCTATTTACTGGAGATTTCCTGTTTTCCAAAGTGAAGAATCTATGATTCATATGACTTCCTGGTTTTGATTAGAGCGCTAAAAGATTCTTGATTTAAAGCATATTTTTGTCCAAAGCAAATTTTATGTTGCAGATGGGGGACAAATTAAAAAAATCAAAACAAAACAAAAAACAGGAAGTTTCTTGGTGTTGGGTTATCACGTGGTGTTAGAACAACTTTACTGTGTTGGCATTGACTCTACTGATGGTTGAGATTTGGCCACTGTGAAGCTGATGATCTAAATCATGACCCATCATGGCCTGTAGATGGGGATATTGTCATTCTGGAAGAGATCACTCTCATGAGTATCGAAGTATTGTTTTGCAACAATATAATAATTGTGATTAATTTTGTATTGGTCGGATTCTAATTTGTTATCCCTGTGGATATCCTGTTAGATTTGACCCCTTCCTGATTGGAATATAAAACTGCTTTTTTTTAAATGTAAAAAATCCAGGTTAAATAAAGGTCTGGACTGAGATCACCAAAAAGGAATAATGAATGATATAACAAGATTAAGCTCAAACACTCAAAGTTCTTCTTGTCTCATTAAAGGAAGGATTTTCTTAGTATGGTCCCCAAAGTTAAAGTTTGTTTTTTGAGTTCTAGGATGAGTTTTTCTTCTTTAACAGAAGATAATTAAAACTACGGTGGTACGGCAGTAAGATAGACAAAAACAAAATTGTGGTCCATTTTATTTCTGTGAATATTTGACATTCATTTACAGCAACAGGGACATACTGTACCTAAACTGCACTTTATGGTTTTCAGGTTATGTTCCTTTTCAGATTTGTACAACAGCGGCACATATTTGACTACTGAACACCATCGATAACTTTCAATACAGTGCTCTGTACAGTGGCGTGAAAGCAGGAGAGGCATGCTAGTTTGTAGCGCCACGCTGGAGAAAATGTAAGTGCAGTCCAACTGTGCTTCATTATTTGTTATATTACCTTTGTAAAATCAGCACCAATCACATCGCTTGTAATGGTATCGCCAAAATACATTCAGAATAGCACCTTTACAATTTACGTGACAACAAAAGGTAAGAAAAGAGTACAAAAATATTAAGATAGATGAAAGACTGTTGTTAGCTAGTTACAATGTGCCATTACAATGCCAGTAGATCCTTAAGAAGTCAAACTCTCTGTGACAGGAAGTTTTATTAACCAGTGATGTGTTCAAATTCCTTAAATAAATTAAAATAATAGGGGTAACATTGTACAGTTTCGTAGCTGTGATAGTAGCTTAGTAGCAGGCTTGTATTTCCATGCTGCAAACATGTTTTTATATGAAAAGGAATTTCTCCCAGTAATAGAAATGCAACACTTTAAACTAACATACAAAATGTTTGATAGAAGAACATAAAAAAAAAAAGTTCCTGATACATTCTGAATTTTCAGATGTGAATTAGATAGATGCGCTCTCTGCATTTTTTAGGGGGGTAATGAAATGAACTTCAGATGTCTTCCGAACAGGATGTTCTGCTCTGTGATCAAAAGATCCCACAGAAGCCAAGATTTGGAGCAGGACTTTTCCTGCTATGATTCAGTCGCAAGTCAAGATACACAATAATTATTCACTTGCTAACATCCTGGGGGGGCAGAGTCATGTGGAAAGCAGCGTGGACGATCAGTAGGGGTAGGGTGAGATGGAAATGTAGATGATAAAGATGCTCTGGTAGGTAATGCGGCCTTGCAGCGATATAGTGGTGGCCTGCACTTTGAGCCTCACTAGTCCAGGTCTGTCCAGAACCTGCAGGGTGTAGATGATCCCTCTGCCGGCCTCGTCTCTGATACCGAACACCTGGCTCAGCCCGCCTGCCTCCGGTTCTTGCTCAAGTATCGTAAAGGATGTGCGCTCCTGCAGGATGCCAGACTCTGAGAAAGCTGACAGTCGTACCACGTTGTGATTGGCTGGAATGCCGGAGGGAAGAGTGAGCAGCTTGTACTGCAGGAGCAGAGGAGAGCCTCCGGTGGCGCAATCCAGCGAGCAAGGCCTGTAACAGGTCCTTTAAAAGTCGTCCGGAAAAAATATATATATATTATTAATTCATATAATGAACATAATTTTGCATTTGTGTGGTTTCTACAACTTAATTAATAACCCTGTATAACACTTATTAATGTTGCAAATTACCCGGGTCTTCTTCCACTCTGGTAGGATGCAGGGCAGGGTGTATCCAGACACTGGTATCCTCCTCGGGTGTTAAAACACATCTGGTTGCGTCCACACTGAATGCCTTGTTCTACACACTCATCAATGTCTAAGAGAAAGAGAAGGGATAAGAATATAGCTGTAATAATTTGAGGGGAAGGTGGAAGTTTTAAAACAGTTTAAGGAGACATTTACCTTTACAGCTTCGGCCGTTGGGTAGCAGCTGGTATCCAGGGGGACACAGGCACTGGAAACTACCAATCGTATTTCGGCATTCATGTTGGCACGGTTTCTTGAGCAGACACTCGTCCACATCTATAAGTGGAAAACAACAGAACATTGTCTGGGCTTATATTGTAAGAATCCTTTGTTATTTTACATCTTTTGGAGTCTTTTTGATTTCAACTTACCAACACACTTGCCGTCTCTGTTGGTGTACCCGACAGGACAGCTCTGCCTGGTGATGCGAGATACTCCATGGGAACGGGAGAGGATTGGCCTGCCGAGGGATGACACCAGCTGTGGGACGAGTCTCGCCCTGACTCTGGTTCCGTTTGTGAAGGTGTGCCCTCTCTCAAGCCCTGCGCAGGAGCGCCCATCGCCGAGTAGCACTGTCCCAGGGGGGCACAGACACCTGAAGCTGCCCGGCACATTGCGGCACTGATAGGCGCAGGGATTCGGCGTTTGCAGACACTCATCGATGTCTGGAAATGAAAAACAAACGTTAAGTAGTGATTTGTGCTTCCGTTTGGTGTGATGTTTAGGGATTTTTTTTTGTTAAACAAACGTAATAATCACCCAAACATGGAAGCCCAACTCCCTGGGATCGATAGCCTCTGGGACACACACATCCATAACCTCCGACTGTGTTTCGACAGATCTGAGTGTAGCGACACATGTGACTTCCATCCTGGCATTCGTCAATATCTGAAAAATGTCCAGATCAAAAAAGGATGATTTTCACACAGTCATATCCAGCTATACCTTAACGATAGATTAAGGTTAATGGTTATATTGACAAAATCGATAACTTTAATTTGCTTTTCCTCACTTTGGCTAAATAAATGTTGATTTAAGCCTCGATTATGCGTCTTGTTCTTGTTGTATTTTTCCTGAAATGATCATTTTCTCTTTATTAAGAAAACAAAAGACCCCTTTACACACGTCTGTGTTTAGTGATTGCTCCTACGCTGCAAACACTGCCTCTTTTACGTGAGTGCACTCAGTTAGATTGGGACGACCTGAGCTAATATGTGTACATGTTAATGCTGACTGCGATTGCTGACATGAAGCCAGTTAAAGAGAAGATATCCTGAGTACGTTAATGCTGCCGTGTAGCAGTGTCTACCATAAACTCTGTTGCATCTTGTTAAAGAAGTTTTCTTTTCGCAGCAGTGGATTTACAGTTCATAAAATCTTTTGCTCTCTATTTGGCCTCTTTTGACCAGTGATCAGTGGTTCTTTTGGCTTTCAAAAGGATGTAAGTTACAGGGGGTTTCATTTCCACTTATGAGGAAAACCATTTTAGCAAATTCGCGATACAGTGTTGAAGGGTTGGAGGTAGAAGCCAAATCTGAGTCTTTCAAGGCATGAATGAGTTTATGCTGTCAGTAAATAAATTAAGCAGTGATTAATGAACAGGAACTGTTAAATGCAGCAATGTCTAAATAAATAAAGTGGATAAAAGCAGCTTACCCACGCAGGCCCCACTCTCTGCTTTGGTCATTCCAGCTGGGCAGCTGTCGAAACACTGGTATCCTCCTTCTGTGTTACGGCACTGCTGGTGAGCCGGGCATACGTTCCTCGTGCATTCATTGATGTCTGCAAAAGTTAAACCGTCATATCGGAGCTGTTAGTAAATATTCTGCAGGGCCCGCATTACTGTGGATGCTGTATCAATGGAAAATACATCCAAGGGGAATAAACAGGCTTTTCAACATTATAAGTATAAGAAGCAGCGTTACAACAAAGAACACAAACTGAAAACAAACTTTTTTTTGTGTGTGCTAAGTTTGTATATAAAAAAAATGCAGTTGGGTGTAGTCTTATCTTTTGAAATCTTCTGTAGCATAACTTAATAAGAATTCAAACAAGTTAAGGCAGGCAGGTAGTTTTCGTTCTTTTTATCTCAACTGACCAATGCAGTGACGTCCTGACAGCTGGTATCCAGGGTGGCAAACACAGCGGTAGGAACCCAGAGTATTGAGGCACTGATGCTGGCACGGGGAGACAGCGGACTCTTGGCACTCATCTACATCTAAAAGACCAATTTGACACATACAGCAGGGCTTTATCGCTGATTAACACTTAAGTGATTGGCAAGAAATTTGATTTTTATTATTGTTGCAGGTGCAAATATAATAAAATATTACACGAACAGGAAAATAATGAGACGTTTATGCCTCCATATGAAATGCTGGACATTTTAACAGTGATTGACAGCTGCTTGCCTTCACAGCTGGTTCCTGTGATGCTGGCCTTAAATCCTGGTCCACACTTGGCCTGACAGCGATACGTTCCCACTGTGTTGACACACTGCTGGTTGTAGTGGCACATGTGTGAGCCTTGGGAACACTCATCGATATCTGCATGAGGGAAACAGTTAGTGAGATCATTTTAGATTTACTTATGTAGGACATTATCTCTGTGCACTGTGTATTGTAATATTGAATATTGCAAAAAAATCACCCAGCAGGTTTTCTTTGTCTTACCTTGGCATACATTGGTGTCTGCAGAAATGGTGAAGCCAGACGGACAGGTACAGGAAAAGCCTCCCATAATGTTGTTACACGAATGAGAGCAGGGAGACTGGAGCGCACACTCATCTTCATCTAATAAGAATGCATTTGATGATAATAATAAAATAGAACAGTCACAAATGTTCAAATAAATGGTGTTAAAAAATGATTGAGGTATTAAAAAAAAGCACAGCATACCAGTACAGTAGGAGGCAGTGTCAAGAGCGAAACCTTTAGGGCATGCTTCTTCATAACCATCTGTAAGCACAGAGTACATGCAATGTTAGGCTTTCCAACAGATCCTGGATTTCATGTAAAATCAAGTTTAAATTTCTGGAATTTTTTAAATATTTTTGCAGACCTGGTACATGTAGGCTGGCAGTAACATGGAAGTCCAAAGTGAGCGTAAACATGTTGTAGGCACTATTCATCCCAGAAACCTTGAGCAGTTGGAGCACAGGACCCTGGCGCTCTTCCTGGCCCTCGTAAATAATTGTGTGATTACAACGCAGCACCATGGGGCTTCCTCCTCTCTGGTGGGTTTGCGATGACCACGAGTACAGCTGCCCTTGGCCCGTCTGCACATATGACTCATCGAACTCCTACGGGCCAGGAGTGAAATCGGGTCACACAAACTAAAGAGGATCGGAGGTGTGAAACTAAAGTGTCATGTCTTTAAGTCAGGATTTGATCTGAATGATCTTTAAATACACATTGCGATGAAAGCTGTGAACACACCTGAAGGCTCATGTGAGATGATGATAATGAAGGTGGAACAAATCCGTTAATTACTATGTCAATTAGCAAAACACCCTCCGAATCCAGACCTCTGGCAACATGAGTCAAACGTAGGATTTCCCCTGTTAGAAGAGATTAAAAAACCAAAAAACCAAACACTGTAAATCCACTTAAAACCACAAGGGAGCGTGCTGTAACTGCTTAGAAGCACAAGCCTTCATGTTCAATGTATGTGACTGCTAGTAAGTGCTGCCATCTACTGACTGTTTTACAAAAGAGCGCATAATGGACATGAAAAACTCAACATTTGTTGTTGTTCCTGTAAAATCACACCACAGTTTACAAGAAACTAAACAGAAATAAGAAGAGTTGAACAAAACTTATCTTAAGCCGAGTATTTTCATCGATTAAATATGCAGTGCATGACCTTAAATAAATGAATCAAAAGCTTTAAATATTAACTGGCATATGCACGGAAAACAAAGCAAAAATGTGTAGTAGGCAAAGCTCACCAGTCTCGAACTCCAGCTGAGACTCTTGTCTGAACTGGCCCTGAGTGAAAGCGTAGCCATTTCTGGCTGCTCCATTCTGCAGCACGGTGGTCCAGTAGATGGGTGCAAACACAGACACCAGCACCCGCAGCAAGGGACCTACAACAAGACAGCATTAGCTCTGTGCCTCTGCTGGTCTGCTACACATCAACATGTGATTTGAACAAGATTGGGAATTCATCCCCCTCTTTCTAGTAAAATTTAGCATGACCACTGTTTAATGAAGCGGTAACTGTTAGGTATGAGGCTGAGGTCAACAGCAACCAATGGTACACAACGGTACATGCCATCACTCACCCACAGTGGGAGGAATATTGTCAAGGTGTGCCTGCACAGTGCTGCTCCCCTCGTCATCGTTGTCTGTAATGTTGGCCTCCAGGTAGGACACACCAAACTCTCTGTCATTGACCATTCCTATCAGGCTGCCTCTAGTCCTGCGTGGAACCTCACCTGTCAGCACCAAAATACGTTTAAATAAGCTAAATAACTGAAATTCATTAATATCAGGTTGTCCTAAACGCTCCCTGAAAGTGTTTAAAGTTACTGACATGGACTGGAAAGAAAGAGCATAGAGACACCACTCCTCATTTAATTATTACTTATTATTAATCTCTGGCTTTCTTCCATATTGCATCTCTTGTCCTGTCTTCCCACTGTCACCAAGTGCTTGGTTTTCTCTGTATTATTTTTAGTTCTTATGGTACTGAGATAACTTGAGGGGACAGCTGTTGTGATTTGGCGCTGTATATATAAAATTGAATTGAAGGGTTGAATAATGAAATATTTTGTAGTTATTGGCAACGGCCAAGATTGCAAATACTCAGATAATATATTTTAATTTTCAAATTTCCCCATGCATTACACAGACATTTTTTGGAGGCATCAAAATGAATCGAAATGAATAACAAAGCCACTGGTACCTGGACACAAGCCGACCTGACATTTTCTAGAGTCGATACTGGGGCCGCTGCATGATCGGCCTCCATTAGCTGGTTCTGGGTTGTTGCATAGTCTGATTCGCTCTTGGAAGCCTTGGCCACAGGTGCTACTGCATGGTCCCCACTCCTGCCAGGTAGAGTAGCCTCCATTGACTAAGAGAGGAAGAGAAGAAAAGAATTTTCAACAGTGGGTCCTCAGGAAGTTCATTTGCACAGGTTATGTTGTGCAAACTTGCTGTTGTGCAAAGGAAAGGAGCACTTGCAACACATGAAAGCAACAGACATGAATAAGTGAACACGGGGGGAAAGTAACATTTTAAAGTCGTTCTTAAAAGTGGATTGGAGGCAGTTTGGGAAGTACATTATGGTACAAACGTGTTTGAATTTTTTATTTCATAACCCGTTAAATAAATCATATAGACAGAACTCACTCTGAACCTTGAGCGTAATGGTCCTCTCAGCTGTTCCAGCCTCACTTTCAGCCACACACTGATACTCCCCTTCATCTGCAGCCTGTAGATCAACCAGGTTGAGGTTTAGCTGATTATCGAATTATCTAAGGAACAGTTATCCTTTAATAGGACTACAAACATATCTCTGAATTGGGTACAGTTTTACAGTTTAGGGAAATTACCAGACAAGCAAACAAAATCTGACATTTTCAATGGGGCAGTTGACTTTATTCCATTGAATTGTTTGTCATAATTAATATTACAGGGACAGAAAGAGGAAATTTTATAATAAGAGCACTCTGCTGGAAGGACAGTCATCCGTCTGTGAGAAAGTCTCAGCTGCAGGCTGTGCAATTACAGCAGCAGTTAGAGACCATAATAAGGTTAGAGGCTACGGAAAGAGGGGCAGAGTCTGGGAACATACAGCATTCTGTTTGTTTCTTCCCTCTGAGCCTAATGCTGTTAGCCTCTCTGACTGAACTGAATCTGATTTAGATGGAAGCAGGACACCACAGGACAGTCACACGCTGTTCCTCTACCCAAGGGTATTGTAGATGAAGCTCAGATGGGATGAATAAAGCGCCGCTGTTCTACTCAGATTACGTGATGGAGCCTTCTTGCGCAGACTACATCGGAAAATGTTTCATGCCAGAGTGAGCTAGGCTTGACAGAACTTGTTTAGAAGCAGAATTACTGCTTAAAAGAACAGAAATAGGAGGAGAAAAGAAAATGTTATATTTACAGTGGTGCTGTAAATGACCAGAGATCCGTTGTGGAGGGTTTGCATTCGGAGGAAGCGAGGTAGCGGTTTTCCATTTCTGAGCCAGCGGAGGACAGGGCTGGGGTCTCCGTGGACGGGACAGTCAAGCACAGCAGAGCCACCCTGAATGACTGTCTGAGACATGTGGGCTTCACCCTTCAACACCGGAGGCTCTGGAAACACATAGCATGTGTATTTTCAGATAGAATGTGTCATAATGTAAATATCTATAGAAAGTTCAGTGAGCGGGAATCCTCGAGGATAAATCTCACCTCTGATACGGACGAACGAGAGCGCTCTAATGGAACCCACGCTGTTTGCTGCTATGCACACGTAGGTCCCAGCATCACTCCGAGTCACATTCTCAATGATGATGGAGCTTCTGCCTGCCTCATCTACAGTGGCAGCTGCAACAGTTTTGCAGTTTTACACCACAGTTTTATTTTAAATTAGGCTTTTTTTTTTTAACTGAATGCATTACACATAATAACAAATACAGTAATCTGTGTAGCACTTATGAGCTGTTTAACTGAAGAAAAAAAGGAAAACACTACCTGCATAGGGACTGTTGTTGACAGTCCAGGAGATAGTAGGAGAAGGCGTTCCCTGAGCATGGCACGATAAGGCAAGAGTCTGCCCTTTGTTTAGCATTGCATCGCCTGGCAGCTCCTTGAATGCAGGCCTCATATTGATGGTCAGTCGGATGTCTTGCCTCGCAGAGCCTGCTGCATTGGTGGCTACGCATGTAAACACACCAGCGTCTCCTGACTGTTGAAGGAAAGAAGCAGCAGCTGAGTGTTGCACATGGAACTACAGAGAGATGCAGTTCATAATAAAGTGCAGAGAAAGCATGACATAGAGGCTAACCTCAGCCCTCTCAATGATCAGCTCTCCTGATCGGAGGACGGTGAATTTGCCAGGGAGGTTGGGCACCACGCTGCCATCCTTCTCCCATGACACTTTAGGCTCTGGTGAACCCTGAGCAGCGCAGGGCAGCAGAGCCTGAAACCCTTGGATAACTGACAGTTGCGTCTGTGTAGGAGCAATCACGGGTGGGACTGAAAAGAGACACCACTATTAACACAAACATGGGACAACACAGCGCAGCTTGTAAAGTGCTTCACTCACCTTGAATGAGCAGCCTCATATCATGGCTGGCTCTGCCGGCGGGGTTTTTAGCAGTACACGTGTAAAGACCCGCGTCGCTGCGCTGGGTAGACATAATTGCCAGAGTTCCATTGGAGAAGACGCGCACATGTGCGGCATCAAGCACAGGCCTCCTCTCTTTGTGCCAGGTGACTTCAGGCAGAGGCTGCCCATCAGCTATGCACTCCAGGCTGACTGGCTGGCCTAGCACAGCCATGTACTCGACATGAGGCACGCTCAACACTGGTGGAACTGCAGAAACATAAGATGAGCAGATATTTATTTTCAAATTTCCTAAAACGTATGTAATGTTTCATAAGATTATGAAACATTACATAATGTTATTCCCATGGTGAGATAAAAAATCTGCATTACCTTGAAGGACTAATTTTGTCCGGCCCACAGCTACACCAGCTTCATTCTTTGCCAGGCACTGATAGGTCCCCGCATCACCAAGTGTCACACGGGAAAACTTCAGAGCTCCGTTCGGGAGCACAGCCAGCCTGTGACCTAGACACAGTCACATGAAAATTAATGGCCCACATGAGACAGGTCAAATTAAAGCCCACTGCATGATGACATTGCCTTTCTATCTGTAAAAAGTTCAAACAAAAAAAAAAGATTCTTGTTGGAGTATGACTTCATTGCTGTTAAATGTGTTGGATTCTAATATATGAAAACTGTGCATAATTACAGCAGTGTTTATCTGTCTGTCTCTTTATAAATAAGGATTTTGCTCAAATTTTTTGTACCGTTACCTGTTGCTATGGGAACTCCCTCTCTTTGCCAGGTGATTGATGGTCTGGGGAAGCCCTGAACCTCACAGGGAAGAACAGTCCCATGATTCAGCACTACTTGTACCTCTTCTGCCATTGGCCTGATCTCTGGCAGCTCTGTGTGTGGAAGACAGAACACAGTGTCATATGGTTTCATACATTTTAACATAAACATAATAAGATAACATATGTCCTTGGAGGCCTACCATGCACCGAGAGAGAGATGTGTTTGTGAGCCACTCCAGCTGGGTTTCTGGCTGAGCATGTATATTTGCCAGCATGACTGGGCAAAGCAGCAGTTATCTCCAACTCTCCTGCATTAAAGTGAGTACAAAGAACGTGTTTACAGAGGACTGTGATGTATGAAAATGTAAGGAAACAGCAACTGGTGTGCTGCTTTACCAGTGGGAAGGACGCGGTAGCTTCCTCCTCTGGAGCTCAGTTTGGCTCCACCCTTCGTCCAGGTGACAGTGGGCATTGGGCGTCCTTGTATGTGACAAGGCAAGACGACAGGAGACATTTTCACAGCTGTAACTGCCGTGACATCATCTTCAATAGATGGTGGGACTACGGGAGAGAACAGCAAATTTGTGGGCTGAATTATCTGAAACGGCATTCTACAGCCGGCTGATTTTCACAACACTTTAAATCAATACCTTGCAGGATGACCTCGATGACTCTGCGCTCCTCTCCAACATCATTGACTGCAGTGCACTCAAAATAACCTTCATCCTCATTGGCTGGGGACAAAAGAACCAGAGACCCTGAGGACAGTAACCTGAACAGATAAGCAGAACTGCATCAGCTTTGAAGTTTTTATAGCTGAACGAGTTGTACTGCATACCAATTGTGTATTTGAAGCGTACAGGCATAGCTTTGTCTATACCTGTATGCACCAGGCTGCTGGCTGATATCCAGGGGAGTGCCATTCCTCTTCCAGGATACTTTAGGAGAAGGTATACCTGCAGCCTCACAGCTAAGCAGGGCTCTGATACCAGTGGTTACTGTCACGTTGAATGGACCCGGACTGATTGAGGGACCCACTAATAAGACACAGAAGACCTTCAGCTAAGCTGTTTTAACAATAAAAAATTGTGCTAAAAACTGAATCTGCTGGCATCCCCAAAATCTTCATAAGCTAAGTACTGCTTATACTGTCTTTACCAAACACACGAAGATCCACTCCTCGGTGATCTGAGCCAGCCTGGTTGGACACGGTGCAGTAGTAGCGACCTGCGTTATTCAGCTGAGCTGCATGTACGCGCAACGAGCCCTCGGATAATATGGTGTATCTGAAATGCACGAAAAATGAATGAATTGGGGATACACCGCGTCTGTGTTCGACAGATACAGTCGAGTGTGACGTATACAATTACAGACACCTGCGAGAAATCTCAGGACGTACTTATTGTTATCTTGACGCACGGGGAAGCCGTCTTTCCTCCACATGACCACAGGTGAGGAGTCGCCTTCGACTTCACAGGGTAAAACTGCATCCTGGCCAATATGTACAGTCGCCACTGAGCTGCTCTCCTTTATTACAGGTGGTACTGGAAGTAAAGAGACAGAATCTTGTTGTGTTTAGCATATAAAACTCTTTTTTTTCTCCCCAGACATGAATGTTGAACGACACACCAAACACTCATTTCCCTTAAAACCACCCTAAACGCACAAACAGTGGTTTCCCTTGAAACTTGCTTGAGTAGGTGGCTCTTTTTAAGCCTCTCTTCAAATGATGATGTTACATGTTACCACATGTTACTTCTAATTCTTTACTCAACCTCCTAAATAAACTTCTTGAACTTTGCTCCAGCTACCCACCTACAGTCAACCTTAAAAAAAGTGGCAGCATTAAAAGTTGAAATACGACGGGGGAATTTCTCTTTCATCTCTATTAGTCCTCACACATATAAATATTTAGGAATCTGGATCACATGCAAGTACAAAGTTACTTCCCACCTTTCTAAATTAATACAACACAGAGATTTGATTGGTTTCTCACAAAGTGATTGCACATGTCGCCCAAACTTTGTGCAAAAAGTTGCAGTCTGTTGCAGGCAGGTTGCCAACAGTCTGACTGAGTCTTTGTTAATGAGCAAAACTCGAGGGGACTCAACTCAACGGACTGCCAGTTGGTTGTATTTTAGTTTTATTCCTATAGAGCAGGATTGCTGCTGAGGTCAAATATGTCATCTTTATCCCAGAGTTATCCCAGTTGATGTATTATCAGCTATAATAGTAAATATAACAGTATAGTAGAATAAAATAGTAGAATAATAGTAGACTAATTCCATCTTATAGAAACATTTATGGCAGGTTTCAGTAGCAGTGTTGGTATATTTGACAACCTCATTATCCAGCAGGAAAAATGACTTGAGATAACTTTATCTTATTGGATAAAAAGTGTAACTTTGATAACATGATTAGCAGATGAAAAGGGGGATAAATCACAATATATGTGCAATATTCAGCACTCAGCACATCACACTAGTATTGCATTGTGAAGAACTGTGATAATATCATACCGTGGGGTGTCTGATCATTTCCACCTCGAACAATTAATTAGGCTTCTGTTCTATTGTACTGCAGAGCCTCAGCTACAACTAGCTACTCTTTGCATGTATCTATGACCTTCTTATGTAAGTTCAAAATGAGTCATGATAATGTATTAAAGTGAAAGCTCTTTTAGCTCATTTAAACATTTGTTTGTTTTTTCTAACAGGCATTTCAGAAACTAGTGGCTCCGTGGTGTAGTGGTTAACACATTTGCCTTACATGTAGGTCCCCGGTTTGAGACCAGGAGGCGATAGAAACCCAGCCTCAGGGGCTCTCGAGGTATCGTACTTGCATTTGTCTTATTCCAAGACTGGATCAATTAGAAGGTTACACCACAAAGGTCATCCACTGTTTGGGGTTTTTTTTCATCTGCGACAAATCAAAGCATCCAGATTTATTCACTGTGGCAACCCCTTGATAAATAGCAGCTCAGCGTGCCAGTCATTCATAGCAACACTTTTACTGCAAAACTTTTTTAGAAGCAGCTCCATTGTCTGCAGTGTTTGGCATGACCCCAAAGAATGGCCCACATGCTGGTACTTTGGTCTTTCACTCTCTCCTTGATAACTTGGACTGGTTACTAACTGCAGTAACTGGCAACTTGCTGAGTTAAATATTTGGTTGTCATGTGTTTATGTCTACGGTTCAAAAGTTCAGCAGTTTAAAAACAAGATCTGACAAGTATACTTACAGAGTATTTCCACAGTGAAGAAGAGACTGCTGCTTCCAGCTATGTTGGTAACCACACAGCTATACTGGCCGCTATCCTCAGACCTGACTTCCTGTATCTCCAGGTACTGACCCCCTGCCAGCTGCTGGATACGACCACCCAACTGATACAACAGAAGAAAAGGAAAGATAGAATACGCAAGTCAAAGAGGAGATCAATACTTTTAATAGTGGATGACTTATTTGAGTTCACATTCTGTACCTGCAGTTTGGTTTCACCCTTGTACCACTCTATGTCTGGAGGAGGGTCACTGTCAGCCAGGCACTCCAGAGTGAGGTGACCGTTAACCGGCACTGTCAATGTCCTCACATCACTGGAGCCAAGGAGTGTCGGTGGTACTGCAACACAACCACTGACCATTAAGATTTATGTGATCCACAATAACAGCAAAAAAAGGAAAGTAAAAGAAAAAAAAAGCACCGTGAGCCTGAAGTGGTCCTTCAGGAAGAGCTTGGTAAAGTTATGAGGCCGTGTGGAACAGATGAAGTCAGAATGTAGATCGGGGACAGATATAAAAAGCAGGTGTTTTCACTTAAAAAAAGACATTACTAAAAAAAGTGCTATAAAAAAGTGTGCCACACAGTTTTGAATCATCTAGAAGAGTATGTCTTAATTATAGGAAGGGGGAAAAGAAACACCATGAATTTGGGAAAACACTGATCTAAGCAGTCTGGCAGGTCTTAACTGCATTGTGTATGATTATATTTATAGAAGCATCATTTTACTCAAATATTAACAAGTGGAATAAATGGTGAGTAGTGCACACTCATAAATTAAAGTCAGGCCATCAATAAAAACCCAAGAAAATGCACCCTACGCTGCATGCATGTCATATTGCGTGCAAAACAGCGAGGACGATATACAAGCGGTGCAAGTCTGTTTTTCACTTGTGTAAAAATCCAGACTTTTATTCCTGATCGCGCACAGAGCTTTATTCATGCAGTACCAGGTGCAAAGAGAGGAGGAAGTTAAGGGAAAAGGGGGGCATGACATATTTCTTCCATGCTGAATAATATCCAAGAACAGCTTGTGTTACCTTGGACCCGGACCCAGTGGTTTTTTCCATCCTCTCCGGCTAGGCTGCTGGCCAAGCAGGTGTACAGACCTGCATCCTCGACCTTTAAAGAGACAATATCAATCAGCTTGAGTGGTTCTTGAACGACAATGCTTTATTTAAAAATGTACACTCAACTAAAGTGACGACTAAGGTTTAAAAAGAGTGGGTATGTTTTTCTGTTTGTTTTTTAACAGGAGTGATTGCTTAGAAAATGTCTTAGCGACATACATTGTCTTAAATAAAGTTTTACCCCTTAAATTGCCAATCTAAGGAGAACATGCGCTCGCACAGTCAGTAATTTATACCTGAACTTTACTAATCCTGATAAAGTTTCCGTCCTGCTGAACGATATCAGATCTCTCCATGGGCCGACCATCCTTGAGCCAGCTGAGGGTAGGAGGTGGGACTCCCACAGCAGAGCACTCCAGCTCAAGTGGACTGTTAACTGCTATGGTCAGCTCTTCTGGTGAGTTGGGGCTGACTATCTTTGGAGGCTCTGCATTAGAAAGCAAAATGTGTTAGCTTATTTTCTTTTTCTTTTTCTTTATTACAGATATAAATAAATAAAAAGAGGGTGATCGTACCAAGCACGGTGAGGTTGAAGCTCTTGGTACTGCTTCCAGCCTGGTTACTAGCCACGCAGCTGTAAAAGCCCGCATCTGAGGGGGCCACGTCAGGAAGCTGCAGTCTTGTCTCCTGTCCATCCAGCAGCAGGTTGCGGTGAAGGGACAGCGGCTGTCCGTCTTTCATCCACGTTAGCGTCGGAGGGGGGACGCCACGTGCTTCACAGGATAAAGTCACCAAGGATCCCTGGATTACTGAAACTGGCTCCACCGGTTCGACGTGATTCACACCGGGGGGCACTGCAGACCATAAACACAGAGTGTGACCACCTCCGACCCAGCACGTTCTGTTTTCATGTTATCTACTGTTGGGATTGTACCTTGGACTTGGACATCATAGCTGAGCTCTGCAAGACCAGCTTGACTGCGTGCCACACACGTGTAAACTCCAGAATCAGACAGCTGCACAGGAGAAATCCTTTTTTTTTAATGAAGAAAGAGAACATTTAGAATGACCTCATCCACCAACCTGTAATCTTTTTACAACACAGCCTGTAATCATCTTAACTGACCTCAGCAAAGAGTCACCGGAGAGGAGGCGAGCGCGGGGACTGAGGAGCAGCGGATGCCCATTCTTCAGCCAGCTGATCTGAGGCGGGGGGTTTCCTGCTGCCTGACACTCCAGCGTCACGGCGCTGTCTTGTGTGACCTGCACCTCTTTGGGGATGGTGGTCTCACCAGAAATAGATGGCGGTACTGCCACAGATGAAATAGACTGTGAAGAAATCGCTCAGAAACTTAACGCAGATAAACAAAGCGAAGGGGTGAAAAACCAACCTAGAGCAAAGACGGTGTAGATTTTGCTCTCCTGGCCGGCCGAATTCACAGCCAGGCAGGTGTACGTCCCAGAATCCTCAGGACTCAGGCGCAGCAAAGTCAGTGTGCTGCCATCAGAGGTCACACTGCCAGAGAACAAGCACGCTTTGTTTTCACATCCATTTTTCTCTATTATTTGTCCACATTTGAACCTCGGTGTAATTCTTTCATTATCACCCACATCCCACAGTTTTCTCACAGTCGCATGCAGATACATAAACACAGTCGATTGCTGTCTGATGACCACATAAGCTGGCGAACAGCTGTGAAGCAGCTGCTTGTACAGTTTTTCATGATCTAACTGGGCAAGACACTATAAACCATTTGTTCGTCGTGCACGTCATTCTCTGTGTTTCTGATTAACGGTGACACTTTCCCAAACCCTTAATGAGGGCTGCTCATCGATTCAAATATTTACCATTGTTATGATTACTTCACACTTGACAGAGCGGGGTCTGAGAATGACTTACGCAATGTGACGGGCATCCGATCCCTCCAGAGTCACTCCGTCTTTCAGCCAGCTGAGGCGAGGTGTGGGGCTTCCATTTGCTCTGCACTCCAGGGTCAGCTCCTCTCCTCTGGGTGCACTCACTTCAGATGGGAGGTCAGAGTCCAGGATGGTTGGGGAGACTGAGCAGGGCAGAGATTATTGTTAAACACTTCTTGAAATCATTTCTCTCATAACACACGCTTTAAGAAACCTCGTTACCCTGCACGGTGACTGTGTACTCTTTTCGTGTTTCTCCCTCGCTGTTCTTGGCCACACACGTGTATGTTCCAGCGTGAGACAGGCTGAGAGGCCCCAGCTCCAGCCTGGTGCCTCGAACAGACCACTGCCACTGCATGCTGCTTTCTGGAAACCACACAGATCCACTTAATCTAGCTGTGACACCCTTTGGCACGTCTGCATATCGCCACATTTCCATTTCACTCCCTCCCACTTACCAATAGGAGTTCCATCTTTAAGCCAAGAGATGCTGGGGACGGGTACTCCTGTGGCCTCACACAGCAGAGCAACGTGGGAGCCCAGGCTATAATTTAGAGACTCTCGAAGAGGTCCATCCAGGACAGGTGGAACTGTCAATATATATTTATGAGAATTTAGTCCATTAAAGACATTTGTCTAAAGCGATTTTGTTCCAAAATACTACAGAGTGATTTTTACCATGAACCGTCAGCCTAAAGGTCCTGTCCGCCTGTCCAGCCACATTGGACACTTTGCAAGTGTACGTGCCACTATCTCCCATCTAGTAACCACAAAGGAAAAAATTGTGAGTTGTGTTTTCTTTACAAGTTATAATCCAAAGGGATTTGTGATTTTTTTTTTTTTTTTTTTGGAACACCGGCTTCAAATGCATTCAGATGGGTGATCTCAGCTCCAGCCTGTTAGAATTAGTCAGAATTATCTCAGGGGTCTTTAATGCACCAGATAAAGGAACAGTGAGTGCAGTGAAAATATGTATACATTACACATCAGCACGCTGTTGAAAACCCCTTAAAATCCTTTTTTATGTTTTGTTTGCAGTCTTAAAAAATGTCTGATGAGTCTGACCTGGACTCCTATTATCTCCAGCTGGTACTGATCCATCTTTAGTCCGTTCCCTGCAGCCAACTGGAGCCCATTCTTGTACCACGTGACTTCAGGCTCAGGGAAGCCGTGGGCTTCGCATCGGAGGGTGACTGAGGAGCCAACCTGAGGGGTCACCGAGTCCGACTCAGCATCGTGCCGGGGCTTCAGGGTGGGCACGACTGTTGGTTTGCACATTTAGAGAGGACATGATCTCAGTTTGATTCATTCAGAATTCGAATGAGTCACTCCTGAACTCTTCTCAGTCACAGCTGGCTTGAGATAAACAGATTTTTTTTGCCAGGCAGTGTTTTGGGATTTGATCATCTGTATATGTGGCTGAATTGTGCAGATGGGTCACAGTGTGTTTGCTCACCATAAACACTGAGGAGGATACTCTTCTGGTCCTGCCCTGCTGAGTTGGTGGCTGTGCAAACATATTGCCCTGCATCTTCTAGTCTGGCCCGCAGTAACTGTAGCATCTGGCCACCTATTACATATATATAGGCAATATATCAAATAATGATATGAAATATCAGTGCAAGAATTAGATTCTACCCAATATAAAGCTTCTGATTGAAGGATTTGGGTATTGAAGATGGCCCAGAGGCTAACCTGGCAGAATGTGAATGCTGGTGCTGAAATGGAGGACTTGCCCATCTTTAGTCCAGGTAATCTCTGGAGGAGGGTATGCTTGGACGTCACACAGCAAAGACACCATGTGGCCTTCAGTCACACTAACCTCCTCCTCTTTAGGGCCCGTTATTCTAGGAGGGACTGCAAGAAGAGAAGAGAGTTCCATATCACAGCATCACAGTAAAGTTTTTTTCCTGTTTCCTGTTTTTTTACCTTGCACTGTCAGACTGAAGAGCTTCTCAATTGTTCCGACCTTGTTCTCCGCTACACACGAATACCCAGCCATGTCTGAAACCTGGACACTGAGAAGCTGTAAGTTAGGACACAAGCGTTATTCTTCACTACAGAACGTTATGGTCGGATCTGTGTATTTGCTGGCAACGGTGCACAAAGGTCAGCGATAACTAACTTGAAGCTGAGTCCCATCCTCACTGATGTGGTGCTGTGAGTCCGTGTGCACCGGCTGCCCTTCTCGCAGCCAGGAGACGACTGGAGCTGGGTGTCCAATCACGTCGCAGTGTAGAACCACGGTGCTGTTAACCACTGCTCCTATCTCCTCCATAAACTCCTTTGATGCTCCAGTAATAACAGGAGGGACTATGGAAGTTAAACACAACTGAAATTATTAAGTTGCATCTCTATAATCACAGATTTTATTATGCAAACATTTTAATTACATCTAACTTAGGTATATGTACTCACTTACCTAGAATCTCCAGATCAAAGTGCATGCGATCCTCCCCTGCCTCATTAACGGCCTGACACATATACCTTCCAGTATCCTCCTTCTGCACTCGGGCAATTTGTAGCACTTGTCCCCCTGTCATACATTAAAAATGACTCCTCAGTTACATATAACAACTGCACTAGTGGTTTTACATGAGGTTTTACAGAGTTTTCCCTGACCTGGAAGAAGCACCGCTCCATCTGCAGAGGTTAACTTTTTGCCGTCTTTATACCAGCTGAGCTTGGGAGGGGGAATGGCATTGCTCTCACAGGACAGGCTGATTTGATGGCCTAGCACAACTTCCCGCTTCTCCACCACGTTCTCATCATTAACGTCGTCTTCGTGTCCCAAACCCCAGGATGCTTCCCTGTTATTCACCCGGTGGAAAATCGGAGGGACTAGAGAGACAGCGGCACATTAGAGCCGGATTGCTTTCTATACAAAGGTTTAAAATGAAGTGTTTTTCTAGCTGCTATACACTGAATTAACTGAACACACCTTGAATAGTTACACGAAAGTGTCTCTTGTCCTCTCCTGCAGAGTTGGTGACCACACAGGTGTACTGACCCTCGTGGGACAGCATGGCATTCTCTATGTGAAGGAAGTGGCCGCTCTCTTTAATGCCAGCGTGGATGTTTCCAGTCAGCAGCTAAAACACAAAGAAAATACACAGTTAATGTGAAGTATTGCTCGCAGGAATCTGTGGGTTGATGAATAAATAAAACAGACTGTCTCTGATACTTTGTTCAAAAGTGCTCTTTAAGCTCGATGGAGCCTCCTTAAGATTTGTTGCCTCTTTGAACTACTGTGTCAAGAAAATATTTAGCAGATCTTTAAATGTGGCTTAAAAACACCCAAGACATACAGAGCTTCCACCCACACTCAGAAAGAAAATCATATTTTACATCATCTTTAATCCAATTCCTGCTTCTTATATTGTAGGCCCTGCAGAATATTCATACACGCGCACTCGCATACTGAACAGAATAAAGGACACAGCACATCAAAACACAGTAGGTCAAGAAAAAAACAAAAAAAGAAATCGCACAGTGTTTTATGTCTTGAGGTTTAATCACTGGATTCTTCCTCTATGTCTATAATTAACTGGCTTACTCATCACACTAAATAAGGCGAGTGGAGGTGGGTTGTGCAAGAGGGTTGCTGTAATTCATACCAGTTGCCAATAGAGGCTGGCAGAGGTTAGAATTTGTTCCATCGAAAACACATTTTGATTTTAGGAAGCACAGCTTTTAACGGTGACACACACGGACCTGTCCGTCTTTGAACCACTGGACTTTGGGCTCGGGGAAACCTTTGGCGAGGCAGGACAGAGTTAAGCTCCCGTTGATCCGCACTTTCTGTTCCTGACCACCAAACGTTAGGGAGGTAGAGTCTCCTTCTATCTGCGGTGGGACTAAAGAGATAAAAACATTAAAAATCAAATCTCTCTTTGAGTTTTCACCTTGTTAGAGATGCACATGTGTCTTACCCAGAACACTGAGTGAATAGTGCTTGATGGCAGTGCCAGCTGGATTTGTAGCCCTGCAGGTGTAGAGGCCGCTGCTGTCTCCCTGTGCCGAACCCAGCCGCAGGGCCAGCCCACCGCGGGTGTATGTCAGCTGGGGAGTGGATACGATGGGGTGATTGTCCTTGAGCCAGGTGATGCTGGGTGTGGGTAAGCCCTCGACGTTGCAGGGGAGGATTGCAGGGAAACCCAGCACCACTGACACCTCTGATGTCTCAGTAGTCCCCTTAATAGTGGGAGGGGCTGGAGTAAAAAACAGAGAGCACGTTTATGTTTAACAGCCAAATCATTTTTTACTGGCACACAGTACAGAATAAACAGAGCAACAGGCGAATGCTTTGCTTTTGTGTAGGAAACCTTCTAAAAAGAAATGCAGCGTGTGGTACTCTATTACCGCACCTGACAGAGAAATGTCCCCTTAAAGAGAATTCAATATGTGCACATCCACATGGCTAAATACAATGTTATGTTATGTTATGTTACTATAGAGGCTGGGCATTCACATGAATTATATATGATGCCTCGCAATTCTCTTTCTCAGAGTGTTGCCATAACAGCAGCAATTTAGGGAAAAATGTCAGAGTAATATCCTGAATCTATACAACTGTTTTGTTTTTTGTTTTGTTTTTTCCTAGGTGTTAAATCAATAACTGCTGTTGAATTCAGGTGAGTGTAATTGGAGGTTTACATTTTGTAAAAAAAAAATGTTCAAAACAACCTTGGACGTTGAGTCTAAATTGGCGCGTCTGAGTTCCTGCGTCGTTACTGGCCAGACACCGGTAAAGACCCTGGTCTCTCGGTCTTACTGACTTCACCTTCAGCACCTGGCCATCTTCCAGAAACTCCACATGAGGGTCTCCGTTGCGGGACAGAACCCTGGAGAAAGAACAGAAAGGATGATCAAATCAATTCAGTGAATCCTGCATTCTGTGTACGCTGCTGAATGTCACGTCGATAAAAGAGATTCTTACTCTCCGTCGCGGCTCCATTCCACTCTTGGCGCTGGTTTTCCACTAACCCGACACTGAAACTCCACCTCCTGGCCCAGTACCACAGTTAACTCCTGCATTCGAGACGTTCCTGAGATCACAGGTGGTGCTGGCAAAAAACACCACATACTCAATGACTAGTTTGCATTAAGAATGAATGCTGAATGTGTATCTTATCACAGATCCCCAAACTGGTCTTTCTTGCCGCCTTATACCTTCCACTTAAATATCCATGTGAAAGCAGGTTTATAATGAGCTCACCTTGCACCACTATGTTATATTGTCTATGGGTCTCTCCAGCTGAGTTTTGAGCTGTGCAGACAAACTGTCCTGCATGTTCAGGCTGAACTCTGTAGATTCTGAGCAGCCTATTTCCATTCTCAAGATACACCCCAGGGTTGTCCACCTGCACACACAGAATTCAGCTTGAGTGCATCCACACTGTTTAAATGTTATTGAAATAATTGCCACTTGGTGGCATTGTACCGCTAGAAATGGACAAGATAGCATTTACAGTAAAAACATGTAACCTGGCTTTTAGATTTTTCTGTAAATGGGAATCCAGGATGACACACTCACAGCTTTGCCATCTTTAGTCCAGGTGATTGTTGGAGAGGGGATCCCAAAGGCGTCACATCCCAGCGTGAGAGGCTGCTTCAAGGTGACAGTGAGGTTCAGCGGTTGGCCATTATCTTGAATTTCAGGGGGAACTAAAACAGCACAGAAAGAAAGGTTTATGGACCATCGTTATGTGTAAAATATACTTTTAACAGCAGGAAAATAGCCATGAGATAAGTTCTCACCATTCACTTTTAGCCTGGTCTTTCTCTCCACAGAGCCTGCCTCATTAACTGCCACACACTTGAAGTCCCCACTGTGGCTGGCAGACGCTGCGCTAATTACAAGAGCTCCATCCCTCGCCACGGAAAAGTCGGGCTGTTCGGGGTGTATCTCCAGGCCATTCTTGAACCAGCGTACTTTGGGATTAGGCGAACCTGCAGGTGCAGCGACAAGAAAAGCGAGTGAGGTTAAAATGAGCTTTATTGATCATATCGGACAGAAAGAAGAGTTACTTCCATCTCTCTTCTTCTGTGCAGGATAACTTAACGGGCAAGCAGCCCAGACTACAAAAAAGCCAGCTCTCTACATTTATCAGACAGCAGGACAGCAGGGAGTGGATGCCAAAATGGTTAGAGTCCTTGTCGCCTGCAGGCTTAAGATTTCAAGGTCAAAGTCACATAAAAAAAGTAAAACACTGCATAGAGGAGTGACGGAGGATTTAATATTTAAAATGCAGACATAAAGATTTATTGCTAAACACTGGGATGAGAGTGAGTAGAGAGAGTAAGAGCTGTAAGAAAGATAGTGGTTGAACAAGTGGTTCAAAGACACTGGCGTGTTTCCTCAGGAGCCTTAAAAACACATGTGTTTGGTGGATTATTGGGTGGAAATAGAGCTAGAAATGCCCGACAGAAGAAAACTGGATCAGGGACAAGGTGGAGAATTTTAAAAAGCTTTGTAACCCCCCCCCCCCCCCCAAATAAAAATCCCCACAACAGATTCCCTAACAGACTAACAGAGCAGCACAGAGCCACACTCCCTCGATTTACAGAGGTGTCACATATACAAACACCACTTGAAAAATCAACCGCAGCACCCTTCCTTCTCCATCCCCCAAAAAGCAGGAGAAGACGCAACACAACCAAAGGTGACGTTACTGTCTGTTTCCTCTCAGAACACGTGTTTACAGTTAAAAAGCTCTGAAGCAAAATCATTATCTCATTGCTGCAGGAAATGCATACAGATGTTGTGTTTTAGATGTTAACAGATCTCATTAGCAGGCTCTGAATTTATTTACCGGGGTTGACGAAGTCTGAGATTATCTCTTCCATGTGTTTCTCCAATAATTACCTCTATCAAATGCAATGTGCTTGTTGGTGAATTAATAATTTCCTTCTGGCAGAGACTGTGCTTTTTACCCCTCGTGCAAATAGATCTCAAAGAAAACAAAAGGACCAAAGAAAGTGGGGATCCTCGTTTGGTGCTGCAGGCTGACTGCCTCTCTGGCCCGTCAAGAGCATCAAGCATTTCTGTGCTTGGTACTGTCAACCCGTCCGTATGACTCAAATGAAAGGTGAGGCCAGCGAGGCTTCGTCTTTCTCTTCCTGTGCTTCACGGCGCACCTCAGACATCTCTGTCCTTTATCTGCCAGAAGCAGCCTGTAATTAGGATTCCGCTCCCAGCAGGTCCGACACACAGGAAAGCAGATGTGGCTCACAGAGGCAGGAGGCAGACTGATGTTCCAGCTGTTGCTCCACACTATACGCAGTGCTCACCTCCTCTCATTGAGCTGGTTACCATGGCACAGCTCCACACAAACAATACCTGTTTGCGCGGCCTGCCACTGAGTAGCCGTCAGTCCAGACGGAGACGCGACACCGACGCTTGCCGCATTTTGATAAAACAGCAGGTCCTCCACATCCCTACAGAATGTCTCTCGTTCGCAAATGGATGTTGGGAAATAGAGACAACGGCATGCCTCCGGGTGCTGCAGTGAAAAGAAGCTTCTCCTTTTAAGATGGCAACTAGGAGTCTGTGGTGACAGTGAAACATTCTTTTGATTGCGCACAAAAACACATCAATGTCCTACATATAACATTGATTTCTCTCTTTTTTTCTCCTTTCTGTGTTACAGAAACAAACCTGAAAGATGACAGAGTTCAGTTTTAGGCTCCCCAAAACTTGAATTACACCTTTTTAGTGTGTCCACGCTTACTCATCTGTGAATCCTTCCATACCTTTAGCGGGGCAAGGGATGATGACCTTGCTGTTTGCCACTTTCTCCATGATAACATCTCCAGGTTCGGCAAAGGTCGGGGCCTCTGTGAATAAATAAGAGGTGCAATGACAATTCGTTTTAGGTTTCGGAGTAAGAAGAAGCCTCAATAGGATCTAAACATGATTTGAAAAACCGAACAGATTCTCCCCAATGACCAGAGCGTGCATCATGCTTTGACAGCCTGAGCCAGGCTGACCTCTTTTTCTTATCTCTTTAATCAGACAGTCATATTGAGATCGAGATCGTTTTTTTAAGAGAGAGACCCCAAAAAAGGCAACACAATGTGACAGGACCACACAAACGGCACATGTAAGTCAAACTGAAACCAACAAGTCAAGCGTGAAATAGAGAGAATCAAAGCAATTACAGGGGTTGCTGCAAAAAGAAACAACAGCTGTTAAAGCCTGAACATCTGTAAGAAGAATGGGAAAATCCAGTTTTTTGCTTTTAAAAGATGAGTTTTGGTTTAGGAGAGGTTAGAATGTCCCTGTGCGCTTGATCCCCTTGATGTTGAAAATGAGTAAATGATTAAGTAGGGAAGCTGGGAAAGCATCAAAGGCAGACTGCAGATGAGTAAGAGCGTGTGTCAGAGAGGAACAAGGGCATGGAAATATAAAAGGGGACTGATCGGAAAGAATAATATTATTTATATATCACGTAAATAACAACAAGAAAGCTTGATTCCGTTCTTAACCCGAAGTCATCTCCCTTTGTGAATGTTTGTCAGAAGGTCAAATAGCTCACTGTTTGGCAGTTTGTACGGTCAATGTGCGCCTAAAGTGAATGTGCCTCTAAACGCTGAGAGGGCCGAAAACAGATGCATCATTAGTAAACCTTGACCAGTGACCAGTGATAGTGAATAGTTATTCAGATATCATAGAAAACAACCATGAGTCACAATTTAATAGTTCTGCAAGTGAACAAGCAGGTCTGAGGAATTGAACTCGTGACATTCACCAAGAATTTCCAGCTTGATCTCCAAGGTCTCCTGTCCTGCACTGTTCGAGGCCACACACCGGTAGGCGCCCTGGTCGGCGTGGCTGACCTGCTGGATCCTCAGGGGTGTAACATTCTTGTCCCCAACAGGTGATCCATTGCGAAACCAGCTGATCTCAGGGCTGGGCTCTCCCTGCGCTATACATGGTAGAGTGACTGTTTGGCCGAGCAGGGCTTTCAGGAGGGAGGGTGCTGGCAGTATCCTGGGTTTAGCTGACAAAACAAATATCCTAAATATTAGATGCACATAGTTTTGAACATTGACACAAACTTTATCATATTCAAGTTACAGGCTGTCCATGCTGTAGCTTTGAATAATCTCCAGTTCCTTTTTCCTGCTAAATTTATGAAGAAATAACAAAGGGATGGCCCACAACTACCGATAACCAACTGATTTCGCATCAACTGTCAAACCTGAAATGAAAAAAAAAACATAGAGAACTGTGCATAAAAACGAATGAAATTCCCCAGCTGTTAATGCAATATTGAAGCTCTTAAAAAAACGACAGCAGCTTTCAGTCCATCATAAAACTGTAACTTGAGTATGTCATGGTAAATGGCTTTAAAGTTGCAAAAATCTATCTGCAAAAATATTTGGAACTGTATTCATACACCCGTCTCACATATAAGTGATATATTCACACAGAGACTTAAAGATATTGGCTGAACAAACAAGTTTCCATAAACTTCAACTTTTACTGAAACCCTGTTGAGTTACCTTGAATGTGTAAATTGTAGCTTAGGGACGCGTTGCCTGCTGGGTTTTCCGCAATGCAGGTGTACAGTTTACTATCAATCAGGCGCACATCAGTGATCTTCAGAGAGCCTGAAGGCAAAACAGTGAACCTGGGGAGTGGTTAGGGGTCAAGGACAAAGACATGAAGAAAACTTTATGAGTCACTGAAGATCTACAGCCACTGTGTTCAGATAAAATGGGTGTGTCTGTTTTCTTTTTCTCTCCTATATCTCCTATATTTTGAAGCATGCATATAAACCACCTCCTGCGGGCCAGAACTCCTTTAAAGCTGACTGAGGAAAAGTGGAAAACTGTTCAGTGCTCAGATGAATCAAGACTTTAACTTCTTTTTTGGAGAAAATGGACACCAAAATCTCTGCAGCGAAGAAGAGAGGGAGCGTCTGTCTTGTTTCACTCATTCCAAAATCCTACAGGGGGTGCAATAGCAAAAGTGGCAGCTTGCACATCTGCAAAGCTAGAAAGATTCCAGAGAAACTTTGTACCAGATGATGTCTTTTTGAGGGATGGTCTTGCACATTTCAGCAAAACAGTGCTAAACTGCACACTGCATCTATTACAATGACTTCATAGCAGAAGAGTCTGGGTGTTGAACTGCAGTTCAAAACATTTACCAACTGGAAACATCTGGCATCATGAAGTGAAAAACATGACAAAGAAGATCTAGGACTGCTGAGCAGCTAGAATCCTATATCACATAAGAATGGGACAACATTCCGACAAGTCCCACAGCTGGTCTCTTCAGCTCCCAGATGTTTATGGACTGCTGTTAAAAGAAGAGGGAATGCTACACAGTAGTAAACATGGCCCTGCCCCAATTTTTCTAGATTTGTTGCTGCCATCAAATTCAGAATTAGCTCATATTTTTTTTAGAGTTTAAACATTTGATATCTTCTTCTGTGCTGTATTGTAAATAAAATGTGGGTTTATGAGAGATACAAATAATTACGTTCTGTTTGACATTTTATACTGCGTCCAAATTTTTTTTTTTTTTGACAGGTATACATAAATTGAATTATGCTGTCAAACACTTAGTGGTCCTTATTCAATTATGTTGTTTTGTTGAAATGGAAAAAGAAAATGTGTGAGGGTTAGAGTTCGTAAAGAGCAAGCAATAGCCGGAGTCTGGACCTCATCCAGAGCTAAGTACTCCCGCAATGAGTTGCTGTTTTGACATTTACGATTGTCTGGGATAATTACAATGTGAAAGGGTCAGCAGTGTTTGACCTGATAATATCACCATGGGAAAGGTTGTAGGTTCAAAAAGATCAATGCGGATTTTTCTGTTTGCGTGTGCAGCTATTGTGCGTTTACGACCGCGTGGTCAGGAAATAAAGATAAAGTGAAAATCAAAAGGTTGACTTAATGGTGGAGCTCGAATGAAAGGTCGCACAGGTCTCCAAAGTCAAAGCGTCATCCTTCCTGGGACCAACTAAGTTCAAAGCAACGTTTTGGCCAAACTTGCCATTTGTGGACAGATGGTGGACATCACATACACTCCAGTACACAACCTCAGCTCCAAAGTCAGGCCTTGCTGCAGCCCCCCCCCCCCCCCCCCCCCTAAAAAAAAAAAAGGCAGAAGCAATTGTAGGTTAAAGGAGTTAAATGTGGGTCAGCAACTTTAAAGGAGGGTGTGGTAACCTGAAATGCTACAGAAGCTATCCAGCTGTACAAATGTATAATATACAGCAATGTAAACACACCTCTGCAATTTATGTTTGATAAGTGTGTCTGCTAAGCAACCAAATTCTAACAATAACACGCCTGTCTAAGTGGAAACGGGCTAGAAGCACAAAGAGCTCTGTATTTTAGACGCACATATGGTGTAATGTCTTTCACCCACCCCCCACCTCCCCAAACAGCCGTAGCAGAGACGACAGCATCCAGCTCGAAAACCGAAAGGCGGCCTCTGCAGTGGTTAATCTGAGCTCAGGCTACAGCGGTGCTGCTCCGCGTGACATGAACCGCCCCTCGTGCTCATCCATCACTCCCCACATTGGTGTCATCTGTGTACACAGTGCGACTGGCCAAAGACTAACTGGGACAAATTGGCCTCATCAGGATCAGGTCTCCTGTGACCAAATCTTCTGACTCAGTATTGAAAAAAGGAAAAAGGAAAAACAAAAAACTCCCTGCCTGGTACTAGTCTAAATACTTGGATATGAGATAAATATCATCTTCCACTGTTTAAGTTATTTTAAAAATCAGCACCCCTCGGTTATTTCCTCCGAACCTCCGAGTGTAGCTTAAAGGAGTTAATGTTCCTTTACAGAGCCCGCTCCTTTCATAGGTCCCTGCGTATGCAAAGCATGACGCTGGGTTTGTTCACAGGGGTGTGTTATTCTCATCAGACAGGACTAGTAAAGAGTCAGCATGTTGTTTTACTGCCGAAACACCGCGGGGAATCTGAACATCAGACAGACACAACTTGTATCTCTTCCACTGTCAGTTCACTTTCCGCCCCTCTTCCTGGCACTCCCTCCCTCCAACGCCACCCCCCACCGTTTCCTTCTCCCTGACCCCACACAAGTCATACTGTAGCTGAGTCACAACGGCTTTCAACTCCCTCTGTCATTCTTCTATCTGCACTAAATGATTCGGCCTGGTGTCTGGCCCAAAGAGTCTGCCTGTCATCCATCCAGCTTGTGTCTCGGGGCAGCCTGCCTGCCTGTCTGCGCCCAGAGTGACCACACATGAAAGCCAGGAATCAGGCAACCACGTGGGACCAGATGTTCTACCTCGGTTTAGCCAACTGGTGATGCCCGCACACAGCTCTCTAGTCTCTGCTGCCTCTGCCTGGCCGCTCTTCCAGAGGCATTACGACATGTTAGCAGAAGCTTTGAACAACAGCCAGAGCTCTTTGTAAAAGCTGACTCAGGTGTTAGTTAAGTCAGAGGTAAAGTATGGTTAGTGCTTTTGGATTATGTCAGCTTATATTTGAGACATTTAACTGCATGATTGTCGGGGTGAGGTAAGGCTTCCTCTTACCCAGCTGTGACGGGGGGGATGGGATGCCCGTTTCGGCTCCACGTGACTAACGGGGAAGGACTCCCTTCAGCTTCACACGGGAGAACAACCTCTGCCCCCACCTCTGCAGCCATGTTTACTGTGTTGTCGTGACCAGTCACGCCCATTATCTTTGGCACAGCTTGAACACAACAAAAGAACTTGTTAGACGACCACACAGGCACTTCCTTTACAATTCCAAACGCAAACTGTTTGCCTCCGTTCGCCTTACTATTGACACTCAGCTGGATCTCGCGACTAGCATAGCCCACAGGACTGGTGGCAGTGCAGATGTAGATGCCTGCATCTTCGGCGGAGGGGTTGGGGATGTGGAGGTGTCCCTCAGAGTCAGACTGAAGAGTGGAGCTGTCCTTGGGCAGGGGCTGCCTCCCCTGGCAGAATAAGATCAGACAGAACATATTATATTAGAAAAGTCCTCCACACAAGCGTGCGCATGGATACTAAGATTAGTTCAAGGTTTACAACCCAACCTTTGATGTCTAATGGAATTACTGGCCGCCCCTTTGGATTGCTCTCTATCTGCAGCGTGCACACACAAGAACCGGGCCGCTGCGCATCCACTCGCTCTGAACATTAAAGCGCTTTAACAGATACACTTTTATCTGACAAGAAGGTAAATTTACTTGACTCTAGAGTAACATTTTGAAAATGTTAGGGGAAAGGCCGGGTGCAATATAAATCCGGCTCAGTTCAGCAACATGTAGACAACAACAGCATGCTGACCTCGTACAGGGTAGTAGTAGTACAGGGTATGTAATAGTGGCAGGGTATTTCATCGGCCATGTTTTTGTTGCCTTTAAAGAAAAGATGATATCACTGCAGTTTGTAATTTCAGTGGTGGAAGAGAAACAGATGCATTAACAGTATACAAACTGCCGCTTCTGCTTCACTACACGTCAAAGATAAATGTACACTTTTTACCAGGCAATATTTATCTCACAGCTTTAGCAACATTACAAATTATTAATCAGTTATATTGCAGCGGCTGTCAAAGGCAACGCTGCAGTACCGCACAAGCTGTAATAAGATCTGTTTTTGCATCCTGGATGGATCGAGAGCGTCGGCTTAGCACCGCCTGGTTGCACATAAACTTTTGTGTTTTCTTCTCGTGATATGATGAAGTGTTGTACTAGGAGGGGATACGGAAAAGTCTTGAAATAGATTCCTAAGGTACAATAAAAACAGAGTGATTTGCACCAGTCAAGCAGCAATATAGTAAAGTTGCCATGGTTACTTCCCTCCCTGGTCAGGTTAATCAAGTCTTGATTGCAGTGGAAACTGTTTTTGTTAGTGGTGTTATGTTTTGTTCTGTTTTTTTTGTGTTCTGACAAATCAAAGAAAAGGCCAGGAGGGGAAAAAAAGAAAACTGTTTGAATAAGATAAAAAAAATGTAATTGTATTTATGTAAATGTAATCACAGTAAGTGAAGGCGATTTGAAGTGCTACAGATGTTTGTGTAAAATAAAAAAAATATCCCGAGTAACTCAGTGAGCCTCAAAATGAATTCAGAATTAAAAACCTTTTTCATTATCAGTCATTTCACACTGATTTGATTCTGGTTTTATTAATATCGTTATGCTTGTATTGACTGGCATGGTCCAAGATTGCACTCTTAAGGATAATCTAGATCCCATCACCGCTGGGTATTGATTTTTGCTGCTGCCTGATTGTGATAATTATTTCCAAAGTGCTAATAATGACTCATTGTAAGCTGGACTGATACAAAGGGTTGACCTTGGACTAGACGGTGCTGTGGAAGAACGAGCCAGTTAGTCACGCTTGATTTACTGAGCCGAAGCCGAAGGTTGCGAGTGTTACCTTGGACCAGACAACATCTGGTTTGGGAACGCCGGTGGCTTCGCATGATAGCCTGATGGCTACACCCTCGTTGGCTATGTAGTGGTATGGACCAGCGCTGATCTCTGGGGGCACTGTGGAAGAATAAGGTCGTAAAACACAGCTGTCTGGTCTGACTGAGCGTGAAGAAGCGATCTGCTGCTGCATTACCACCAGCCTCAGCTGACCAGCAGCATCGGCGTTTGAGGCATTTCTTCATTACAAACTGATGATGAACCGTGATCCTGGCTGTCTGTCATTACATGCTCATGACCCCATTTATCAAAGCATGCAATAAAGCAGGCCCTCTCTCTGTGATGACAACAGGTGGTCGATTCATTCAAAAATTGTTTTCCATGCTGAGTTGGCACATTTTTGGCTTAATTGTCCAATTATATGGCCTGTGGTTGCAAACTTTGCACTGAGAAAGTGTATTCAGTGAGCGAAAGGGTCTGCTTTTAGATTAGGTTCATATATTTTCTTGCTGATATTTTATTAGTGCACATTAAATATGACGATAGAACCAGATGTAGGAGATGTAAGTTTAGTTTAGCTTGGATAATGGAAGCTTAGTATAAAGACTTGAAGAAAGTGGGAAACAACTAACCTGGCTGTGCCAAAAATGTAAATTACACACACAAATTTGGGATTTTTCAGCAGGTCATTTACTACAATAATTTGAGTCAGTTACTTTCTGGAGTATCTCCAAGACTATAAGCCTGTCTTAGCTGCTTGTGCTTATTGTTTGCTGGCTTTGATTTTATTGGTAATGTGAGTGTTACTATTCCTTTACTCTCCTACCGTGAACCTCCAGGCTGACTGTGATGTTCGCGGAGCCTGCCACATTAACCGCAGTGCACACATAAATCCCAGTGTCCTCTGGGATGGCTCTTTCGATGTACAAACTGCCATCGCTCCTCAAGAACATCCTTCTGTTCAGATGGAACTGTGCAAACGAAAAAAGTTAAAATATCCCTGTCATACACAAACACAGATATGATCCATGGGAGAGGCAGTTTTGAGTTTGATGTTTTTACCAGCCTTACAGGTTTTCCATTCTTGGACCAGTGTCTTTCTGGAAGAGGAATTCCATCCAACAACATGCAAGGAATACTAAGTGACTGACCGCTCCCGGTGGTGATCACTGGGGCGACTTGGGCCAATAGAGGTGGCTCTGCAAGAAAAAGGATTTGAAAAGATTACTAAACAACAAGAGCAGGAATATATGTCTTACAGCAACAGTGTCCTACTGTGTGTTTCGGCTATATGCATATATGGGATTACAAAAAGATCTTACCCAGTCCAGTGACACTAACTCTGGCCTCAGATTTGATGGTTCCAAACTGGTTCTTGGCCTCGCAGATGTATAGACCTTCATCATCCAGCCAGACACCTACAGTCAAACACATATCATTGAAAAATGCACCCCGCTGCACATTACAATACATCTGAGAGTAGCAGCATCATCACACTTACCAAGAAAGAAAACAGTCTATCTAAAAAAACAAAATAAGTTCATGCTAATAGCAGCTAAGACCCCTACTCAGTAACAACTGGTATTATTGGCCTGACAGTGCTGTAATTAGGAGCTAAAAATAGAAAATAACAGGATTAATGGGTTTGGCTCACTGTCCCACTCAGTAAATTCTCTTGAGATCACATCTTGGAAGATCAACATATGTTTCAATTCTTCTGTTCTTGCAAATATTGAAGGATGCCAGGATAAAGCATTAAAGGTAACCCGTGAGGAGCACGATTCAAGGAGATAGTGGCGTTTGAGCACTACGCAATATGAACAGAGACATTTCTGAAACTGCAGGTAAAAAAAATAAAATAAAGCCATCTGTAGCAGATGGAGCCAATCAGGTCAGAGGGCAGCCGCAAATGGAAACAGTGACAGAACCGGCCCATGTAAATATGTCTGTTCCTGTCCAATATTATATTTCACACTATAAACATTTAGTCTCAGGAGCACAAAGCATCACGGTATGTGGCTAAGAATAGTCATGTTTCAGGCTGGAATATCTTCCAGAGTTCACAGCTTTGATCCCCCTGCCCTGATGAGGACAAAGACAGACGCCTTCTCTTGCCAAATAATTAACAGCATTTTAAGGAGAGTCTTTTCACAGAGCAGAGATAATGCTTTTGGCAGGATGGATATTCGAGAGGCATCGGTTTACTGTAACTTTACCAATGGCAATGACATCCCGTCTCTCCCGCCTCTTAAGAAAATGTTAGCTGGATTTAATATGATACTCTTCTATATATACTTGCACAATTTGAGTCAAGCCAGTTCGAGCAGGGAAACCGTGAGGCTGCCGCACAGCACACAAAAGCTCTTTGCTGTGATAACTCACTCTGGATTAGAATATGTCCGTTCTCCAGCTGCATTGTTTTACTGTGGCTGTCTGAACGCATGAGAATCTGTCTGCCATCCTGTCTGCGCCAGGTCACCGTCGGCTGCGGGAATCCCCGGGCAGTGCAGGGGAGGGTGATATTCTCCCCGACATTGGCTGTCACGTCAGCCGGTGCCTCAGAAAACAATGGACCCGCTGTGGAAGGAAGAGTGGTGCCAGATGGATGTTTTTTCCTTTGTATAAATGTGAGAGAAATACAAGTTTTATGTGGAAAACTGTAGTGTGGCCTCACCTCCAACCACCAGACTAACACTGCCAGAGGAGGTTCCAGCAGAGCTGCTCGCCACACAGCTGTACTGACCAGCGTCGACCTCTTGCACGCCACGAATGTGCAGCGTCCCGCGATGTACGTCCTGCTCAACAAAAGGGGCAGACCCCACCTCGAGTTCACCTGGAAGTACGAGCAATATAAGCGTGTCGTCCTCTAACAGAGACATCTCCACAGTCCTTTTAATAAAAGCACTGTGTATGGCGTTAACTCACCTTTGAACCAGTGGACAAGAGGGGACGGAAAGCCTGTGGCCTGACACTCGAGAGTTGCATCACCACCAACAGTCACTAGCACAACCTGCTGTGCCACTGTTATTCTTGGTGCCTCTGCAGAACAAAAAAATCAGTGGGATGAACTTTTTATTCCAGGGATGTCCAACTCATTTTACATCATAGGCCTCGGGACTTTGATTTTAAACGGACCAGTGAAAATCCCCTTTCTATCAGTGCAAAGGAGTTTAACTGCACATTTAATCCCTGCGATATCTCAATGTAAGAAAAAGAAGTGGAATTTCAAAGGTGCGTCTCAGTTTTTCCATGTGATAAAGAAACGCTGCTATAGTAAAATAAAGAAATTTGTCAGCACGGCTCTGTGGACTTAAACTGTAACAAATAAATGTGTAAAGTTACAGAAGTACTGATAGTTCGTGGGCCAGATTCTCCTGTGGTTTTAAAGTGGGGCATTTTTGTTGTTCTATTTTATTCATTTATTTATTTAATTGTTTAATTGCAATTTCTATTTCTGCATTACTTTGGTTTAGTATGAATGGCTGTTGGGGAGGTCTATCAGTAGGACAAGCTTACAGTTTAAAGTCCAAAATTTATGCTCTCCTTCACATTTTCTAAAGACATCTAGTGGGTCGGATTGGAGTTTTTGCTGGGCCAATTCTGCCCCCCGGGCCTTATGTTAGGCCCCCCTGTTTTTAGTTTATAGCAATGCACCGGTCTTTCATGCAGCGCTACTGTACGTAAACAGTAATGTGCTGTTTGTTTATACCAGCAAGGGCATGAGAATGTGATGTGAATGTAAAAATGATGCTTATACTTTAGACCCAGGCAGCTGAGCTGAAAGGATGAGATGATCTACTGTGTTATAAGGTTTTCCCTGATTTGACAGATCAGTGTTGTTAAAAATGACATTCAGAGACAAGTGCGTATAATACCAGAAAGCCCCAGGAAAATGCTGCCATAATCCATCAGTGTTACGGTTTCTGTCAAGCACTAACTGACAGCCGTGAGTGAAACTTCAGGCCCACAACTGTCAGCGCTCACCAAACAAGGAGAGAAACATCACGTCGTGTGAGACAGAGCTGTATGTGGCCACGTTTGCTTGCTGTATACTCTGCTCTATCCTGCTGGATATCATTAAAAGAAATGCGCCTTAAAAACAGTCAACACGGGCAAAAATGCTTCGTGTCACTGGAAGTTAAAAATGAAGTCAGAAGAGAAGCAATTATTCAGAACAGAAACTTTAACAACTCCGAATGACGAAAGGCTAATTCCAGCAACAATATATCTTCGCGCTGGCATCCTCAACCAGACATCTGTCGGGATGTGTTGACTTACCCGCATAACTAAGTGACACAGACTGAGAGGCAGTCCCAGCCTCGTTGCTTGCCAGACATGTGTAGTTCCCAGCATCCTCTGGGAGGGCCCCTTTAATGGTTAGGACTCCATGCTGGTTCAGACTGAACCTGTAGCGTACAGTGGACAGGATTCATGTTTGTTGATACTTTTGTTGATTACAAGCGCAGATGTAAAACAGAGATCCATCTCTCTGAATCTTTATGCTGCTGTTTGGTGTCACGGGAGAAATTTGTGTGTGTGCGAATGTATATTTCACTGCTGACATATAAAATACTTGTGGTTTGGAAAAAAAAAAGTTTTGACATGAGTAGATGTAAATTTCCAAAGCGATGCAAACAAGATGAGGCGATGGCGCATGTAGGTCAAGTGGAACGTAATGACTCTCTGAGTCCTTTGTGCCAGAGGTGGGCTGAGAGTTCCCCTCTTACCTCGGCCGATTAGTTAGGAACACGTTGCCTTGGCTCCAGAAGAGCCGGGGAGGGGGGGAGCCGGACGCCGAGCAGACCAGGCGGATCTCATCGCCTTGGGAGAAAGCCAGGGACTGCGGGTGCACTACCACAGAAGGAGCCTCTGCAGTTGAAATCAAAGGAAGGCAAAAAATTAAAAAAAAAAAAAAAAAAAAAAAAAAAAGCAGACAATGACTCAGGGCCTTGTCACAGGCTGCATGATGTCATTTATAGCTATCACAAGCTTAACAAGAGCAAACTTGATGCTGTGGGCTGCAAAGCAATTACAAAAACACTCCATGTCTGACTTCATAACTACAGGATATTCTTGAAGACATATTTATTTGCCTGTTTGTTGAAATCTGAGTGCATTCCCTCAGTAGAAGCCACACTTTTCAACACGCATAAGTCTTTGCTGATGAGAAAAGGAAGTGGTTTAATCTGATTGCAAGGAGGTTGAGGCAATAATGGAAAACAGATGACGGGGGCCCGCGAGGATCTGTTAAGCCCTGCCGTGTTAAATGTTTAAGCAGATGAGCCGCAGGGTATTGGGCTATCATACCTGGGACGTGGAGCCACACGGCGATTCTGCTGTCTCCGTAGGCATTGGTTGCCACGCAGCGGTACTCCCCAGCATCCTGAGCCCGCACCTCGCTGATCTGCAGGTAAGAGTTGGGCAGCAGCTTCACCTTCCCTGCCCGTGCCCGGATAGCATAGCCCCCTCGGTGCCAGGTCAAATTGTGGCGCATGTTTCCCTCCACCTGACAGGACAGCACAGCCACGCCTCCCACAGAAGATGTCACATTCACTGGGGGCTTCAAGACCGGAGGAGGATCTGTTTTAGTGGAAACATGAGTGCAGACAATGTTTAAAACAAATATTTGTGCAGACATGCTTTCTATCTAGTTTATGTCTAAACGATAAAGCAGAGGTTTGTATCTAAATGGCTGGAACGCACCCACGTCCAACTGAAGGGGAGTGTGCGCTTGCATTGTTGTTGTGTGACATACCTCTAACAGTTAACTGTGTTACAGCCCACCCCTGCCCTGCGCTGCTCTGCGCCATACACTCATACGGGCCTTCATCCTCGGCTGATGCCTTCGGAATTTCCCATGATGCAACGGCAGAATACCTGAAGCAAAGACACGTTTGGTTTATTGGCCAGCACATATTCCTCTTATTTCATGTCACACCCAGTGGCTCTTTGGCACATCCACGCACTGGAAATAATTTTCATCAAAAGTCAGCTGCACTTCATGAAAGCAATTCAAGCCAGAGAGTCAACACCAAGACAAAATAGTTGCTTTGTTAAATTGAGTATGTGATGTTTATAAAATCAACTGTGTATATATTCGCTTGTTGACAGATGAACCAATAAAATACAAGAGTGAGGCAGCACTAATGCTTTACACTGGTAAGATTAGGGAGTGACTTAATTAATGCTTTTAAATGAGGTAATAGGCGCGCGAAGCTTCGGGGATCTGAGGGAATCGGAGGAAGGCGAGCCAAATGTTATGGAGTGCTGAGCTAATAGAGAAGAGACTCACTGAAAGAACCGCTCGCTTCCCAGTGTAATTCCACTTCTGGTGAATCTTAGTCTGTAGGGAATGTCACTCTTTACAGAGCAGCCAATCACAGCTGGCTGCATATAAACGCCCTTCACTACAGTCGGCATGCTCACAGCTGGAGGATCTGCACAAGGGAGGAAACACAGGTTAAAGGCTATAAAGAGATTGATGAGGTATGGGAGACACTGCAGTGTGGCTTTGGTGAAGAGGGAAGCCTTGCCTGGAATGATGTTGGTGTAGGAGACGCTGGACAGCCTCTGGAAGCGGTAGCCCTCTTTGTCTTTGCCCGTTACCTTGATGAAGAAGCTCTGGGAAGGGGTGCGGAATTCCGGGAGACTCCACAGGCCTTGTTTTCCAAGGTCAAAGGGCAGCGGTACAGGGATCGTTCGCAAGGAGCGGCCTGAGCCTGACACAAGCTCCACATGGCTCAGATGACCTGGAGGCTTCAGGCCGGTGCATTTCAGTAAAACATGGGATGGGAGCCCTGAAGGACAAAGGAAGATCGGCATGAGGTAATTTTCTGCACATGGTCTTGATCAAATAAAAGGCAAAGAGCTAACAGACACATGCCAGACACCTTTTATCGGCCTCTCTCTCGTGTGGTTGAACTCTGTAACAGGTACGCTGGAGAAGCCTGCACGGAAGTCGAGACTGCTGACTCCTGTGACCCTCAGAGTGTGACGCCCACTACAGCTTATCTTTAGAGTGAAACGTGTGAAGTGAATTCAGCATCATAAAAAAGTCAGACAAAACACATTTGTGATTTATTCACCAAAATAAATACCTTCAGTTTCCAGGCACCGGGTCTAGGAAACTTGAGGTTTATCACACGAGCTGAGTTGGGAATATTCAAGAGTTCTTTAAGGCCCTGCTCTACACCAACTACCCGACCTTGGAAAAGGAAACATAACAGATGTTATTTCAAAGAAAAACATGACTTTCTTTAAAAGCACTGATAATGCTAGGAGTAGATAAGAATAAATAGGAAAAGCAGGAATGAGTTTTCTACCCAAAGGATCGCTGAGCTCGATTTCTGGTGCTGGTCCACTGAGTGACACTGTGACCTCTCTGAGGCTCGGGTCAAAGGGAACTTCCCAGTTGTTTTCCTGGGCACTGTCATGATTGGAGGACAGAAGGTGGACCTTCATGGCCTGAACAGTTTCCTCTACCCACTTTAAAACCTGGCAGGAGGCAAAACACAGCATTTGCAGGAGCACAACCAAGCAAGATATTCCTGAGTGCATTAATCAAACTGTCAGAGAGGTAAACTTCAAAAGGCAGGAGTGGGACAGGAGTGGGACAGGAAGGACGCACTGGCCTTAACTCCGAAAGCCCCCACAAAGCCCTTGCTTTTCCCTGTTCTTCGTCTTTCGGACTATTCTTTCATCACAAAACTATTCATGAGACGGATTTTGCCTAAACAAAGGAAAAGTGAAGCAGCTCAGCTGTCAAACTGATAACATACAGTTTTCTGCACTCTCAAGCACGTATTCCCAGAAAAAGTGTCTCTCACAGTGGAAGCCTGTCAGGCAGCAGTCCTGCTGCAGCGGCGCAGGTTTTATTAATCATAAAGCTTGTTCCTCAGAAGACAAAGCGGAAGCGGTGGATCGGGTTGTGGGAACGGCCGTGGTTTTGAATTAAACTAAAGCATTAAACTGAATCAGGCAGGCATTTCACACTTTTCTGCTGAAAGGTTTAAGCTGAAGAAGTCTGATGAGGTCAGACAGTGACTCTCTTCTTAGTCATTCCACCACAGCAAAGATTACAGAAAGGTTGAACAAGCTGATTGTACATAATGGTAAAAACAGTCATTACTTAGACTTTAATTTCCCTCAGCAGCTCTCCACAGGAATCTGTGATGTTACAGGATTTCAGCTTTGACAGGTGCTTGACCCTCTGGGTGTAATCATCAGCGAGGTACTGATTAAAAATGCAGTTTCTCTTTTGTTTTCACTCAAATCAAAACAGAAGCACAGCAAAAGCCCACTGACTTTTCACGGAGTCCCATTTCAGCGGTCACAGCAAACTAAATGTCGTCCATCTTCCAAACGCTTAACAAGCAGCTGCTGAATAATATTTGTTTTCACCTCGTATTGAGAGGCATCACGGTTTAACTGTGCCTGTAATGAAGCCAAATGAAAACATTTCCTCGGCAGGCCCTTCAGAGATGAGGCCAACACCAACACGTTTTACGACACAGACGTAAAAATGAAACAGGGAAAGCCTTTGATAATTTAATTATCAGCCCTCGACTTCTCCTCTATCGGGTCTGCAAGGTCCTGACAGCAGCTGGTTCCTCTTGCCACTTTACAACTGGAAACAGCTGTAATGTCTGCCACGTGTGCAGTCATCACAGTCAGAGCAGGAAACTGCTTAGAAGTGACCCACATCTATGTCTGTGTCTTATGCGTTAGAGCAAAGAGGAGTGGGCATTTCTCTGCCCTCGGACCTCAGATGAAAGAGAAGAAGAGCCCAGAGGTGGGGCCAGTTCCCTGTCTGGGCTGGCCTGCAGGGTCTAGAAGAGCCGAGCGCCGTTGCCTCTCCCTGGCTCTACCACTGGGAATGCAAAGGACCTTAAGTCCCCGTGAAACCTCATCCAGTGTGTCTCAGATGATCAGGCTTACAGGGCTGTAACAGGAAAGACCCCCTGCTGCTATTCATAGAAGCGTGACAGATGGGGCAGAGAAGAAGTGTTACCTAAAGCTGGGGTGATGGTGTATTCCCCACATCGATTCAGGTACATTACCTGAAGAAGAAAATGCGTGACCGCGCCACTGTAAGGTAGAACAGCTTGCCTCCAGACCTCCCAGTGGGCTAGAGGTCAGCTCTGTCTTTACTCCAGTATAAACACAGCATTTACCAAATATTTGCATGAAGATGGCCCGCTCCAAATCAAGGTTATTAAAGTAAACGAGACCCAGACAGATCCCCTGCTCCTTCTGAGTGGGAGTTTTCACATAGAGAGGCTCAGCTACACGATAAGCAGTGCTTTTGTTTAGCCGGACTGTGGGTAAAAGTTACCTAGATTTTATGCCTGGCAACCATTACCATTGCCATTTCCCTTAACTCGCTGCAGCACCCATAATCAGAAAAGACCCCGAGGCTAATCTTATAAACAACTCATCAAGGTGCTCGAGTTATCCATGTATGCACCAACTAGAAACACAAAACTAATAAATCTCAGGTCTTTCTTTGAGCGAACATCACATCACCCAGTAAAACATCACATTCCTCATTGCTCTTCAGCACTTTAGGGCAGCATCAACAGGAAGAACGCAGATATTTTAAAATGTTCAACACTTTAAAGACAGCGGTTCTCATTGGCTGTGCTCCGTGTTACCATTTTCACTCACTGATCATAACCAATCAAAATTTAAAGCGCATAAAGAGTGCGTTACACAGAGCTGACAATAAACTGTTGTGCGAGGACCTGGAGCCAATTCTACTGGGCAGCTGTGTTGGAAGAAGCGAAACCATGAAAGATCACATCCTGGGATTAGAGAGTAAAATAAGCAGTCTGTTTTCTCTGCGCTGGCCCCCCTGGAGACCACAAAAAGACACTGTATATTTCATTTGGCTGCACATTATTAAACTGCTATTAATGGCGAATATTTTGGTTAGATTTGTACTACTTCTGAGGATTTTTAAGGGATTAAAGGATTTGCATTAATTTGGTAAAAGCATGCCACCCAGGAGCTAAAAAAAAATCCTACAGGTTAAAAAAAAGAGAAGCGACTGACAGACACTCAGCGTAAATCCAAGAAGGAAAAAAAAAAAAGCCTGTTTATATGAAAATGTACACAAAGACTATGTTCAAAATAATAGGGCTACATTAGCACAAAGCCATCTGGTGTTGAGGTATAAGGTCTAGACTACATTTGGTCTCCTGTTCCCTTAATACAACAACACTAAAATGACTTTTAAGCACTCTTTAAACAGCTGGTAGGATTATGGAGTGATAATGAAACGAGCTGCCACACACACACACACACACACAGGCATTGTATGTCTAGCTATATGCAAGCATGACTTGACAGGAAACAGACCCCCCCCCCCCCCCCCACACACACACACACACACACACACACACACACACACACACAAAGACCCACACAAACACATCTGAGTTCAGAGGTTCAGTGGGCCACCAGTGTGCATAGCTGTTGGCTCCAGCTCAGCGCTGCCCAGCCATCTCCTGTGTTGACATGTAGGATACCAGTGTCTCTTCCAGAGGAAACTCTGGCTTCTTTTACGTCTGCTTGGGAAGTGAGCCCCGCTGTCTTTGGCTTCTGAGACTCGGCTCCTGTTACATGCCGCTTCCGATATAAAGGAACCACCGGCCCGTATCGTATGACCAGGAAGTTTAATATCAGCACTGGAATCATTTGATTAGGCTAAATGAATTCCTCATTATCATCTATTATCGGTGGGTCAAATGGGAATTGATGTTGTTCTGCTCCTGCTCTCCTCTGTTATTAGAAAATATCACCCCTTTCATATTCAAATACACTAGAGAGTTCCAATTTAGGGGCTAATTCATTATGTGTGAGGGCTTAATGGGGGTTCGGTGGCCAGTCGTCAGAGCGCATGTTTACTCTGCCTTGCTCTCACCTCGTTGACCTGCTGCTTATCCAAGTGAAAGATTTGCCCAGAGGAGGTGGCGGCGATCTCCTCGTACGCCCTGTAACCAGGCTGAGAGCGGTCTCCACAGTCCCCGGTCAACACAAATACTACCTGGGAACGAAGAGGACAGAGGAGTTAAGAGGATTACATTTGTTCAGTGTTTGCTTTCTGCTGAGTCGCTTTCACTTTGCTCCAAATGCTCATTGTCATGCATCATGTAGGGGCTGAGACCGACTTTCCTGCACTCAGCTGATCCCGGGAACTTCTTTGGAATGCAGATGGTTTTTCTTTTTTACAGCATTGCTGTTGTATCCTTTTTGTGACAGTGTGCAATAAATGCAGAGACTCTAAAGACAGTGTGGGATGGGGCTCGTGTTTGTAGGCTCAACAGTGTTCCAGATAACATCAGTTAAATGGCATCTTGATCATTATGGGAGTATTCAGCACCAGTGAATACAAATGAGATGCTTGTGGGCATGTTTTTATTTTCTTTTAATCAGTTTACATACCATAGATTTGATCAAAGAAGAGCCTGCATCTATCGGATGTTTGACATTGAATAAAGAGCACACATTGGACTGATTAAGTATGTATCAGTTTTGTCCTGATGTATAAGAGGCCTGTTTAAATTTCCTGCCTTGTACCTGTGACTGACGGAGTTGCACCAGTTGCAGAACATCTCTCTTCAGACGGTAGTCTTTGGCCCTGGCATCAGTAAACACATAGATAAAGGATCCAGGCAGGGAAACCTCCAGTGCTTTCTTTATGGCTCCGATACTCATTTCAGGGCAGTCGCCTCCACCCTGTGTGATAGAATCACATTTGCTTAAAAACTCCAGAAAAAAAATCATATATTTATATTTTTTAAATGTTCATTCAGATATCGTGTTGTTGAACACATCCATTTTATGGAGAGACACATCAAATGTTTCTTAAATACATTTAAATCACTACCCATGAAAGCAGCAATAATTTACTTTTGAAAGAAGAAAGAACCAGTCCCATAAACGATGTGCCTTATATGAGTAAACATTTGAATAACTGTTCAATTCAGTACAATCTGGGGTTCTTAACATTCAACAGATGTGCTTCTTATCATGATTACAGTTTTAGGGGCTGGCAATCCACATACTGTTCACCATAATCTAAAGGTTTCATTCGTACAAAATTATTAATTTATGTAATCTGTGTCTGAACCTGGACAAACAGCTCTTGCAGATCCCGCTGGAACTTCTTTGGGTCGGTGGTGATGGACACGGGGCCGATATCTGTCAGATTAAAAATATACATCAGGAAAAAAAACCTTTCTGTGAAGAAAATCAAACCCAGTGAGCCGGTTCTGTTCTGATTTCTGAAGAGTGTATGCCTATACAGAACAGGATAATCATTGCAACCACAAAACGCCTATGGTCTGGAATTTTTAGAAGGGAGAGCGTTTGTTTGTTTCCTCTTAGCAGCTTTGTCCTTATGAGCAGAGGAAAAGCACCCAGCATCAAAAACCCTATTAAGCCAAAGCACATTTTATCAAGGCCAGAATGATGCCCCACAGCCTTTGTGCACCACATGAATATCAATCACACATCACAGGGCACAAGAGAGGCTGTGCTGACAAAATTACAGCGTAACATTTTGTTTTACACAAATCACTAAAAATCTGGCGACAGTTTGCACGATGACGGAATAATCATTTTCCAGCCCCAAGCATGATGGATAAAAGCCTGTCAGGGCCTGACACTTATTTGGATGTCTTCTGGGGCCAAACTACAGAATAGTAAACATTAACCAGTGCAGAGGGAACGCATTGTGTTGCTGCTCTCCATAAACACGAGCACTTCATCACAGTTATTACAGAAAAAGACCCTCATCCAGTCTTGTATACCTCGTGATTTTGGTGTGTCATTGCTCTTTATTCCAACTGTCAAATATAATTTTGAAGTATCTTTGTGAGACTAATGATACAGAGTTTGCAGACATGTGTCAGGGCCATGACATTTCTAATTCATTCTCGGTGTTTTCTCCAGCTGCTTTCAAGTGCTTGTCGACCTCTCAAGAGTGCCAGAGAGGAAACACCGACGGCGCTGTCACGCCTCTTCGTCAGCCACAGAGGGCTTCTCTGGGATCTTGGAAGTTTACAAGGTCCCCAAGGGCATAGGCGCATTAAACACGGACAAAATGTGTGGCGTTAGGGTAGGCAGCCCCCACAACTCCCCCCCCCCCCCCCCGGCTGGCCAGTGGGGGGGCTGCGAGGCAGAAGAGGGAGGAGAGACAGGAGTGGGGTGGGGTGAGTGTGGGGTGGCGATTGGGGTAATTACACACAAGCAGACAGCATATGCTTCCCATCAGCGCACAAACACCCTGCCCCCATTGGAGCACTCTTATTTTCAAGCTGCAGCTTTCCCGTATAGAAAGGAAGATGCTGGGCTGGGATGAAGAGCCTTACCTGTCCCCAACACCCACTGTGAGCTCACATATCCCCCCCTGCTTGACGTCTTGCATCAGCTTCACTTCTCTCTACAAATGGGCTTCCACTGAAGCCGCTATGCAGCAGCACACTCTCCCACACGTTCTGAGATGCGTTGCAAGTATAAGTGTGTAAATGGCAGATATAAATAACTATAAAAATACCACGCTCTCTTTGTAGTAATGCAAGAAAGTCTTTTCCTTTGAAGTCAATGCTCCAATAAATTATAATCATATTCATGAATTAACAAACATACGTATTCCATACATCCACTTTCACGAAAAAAAAGTTTCTTAAGTTGTGGCTCTTTAGTTCAAGAACAAACTTGTGTTAAAGGTAGAAAAAGTACCTGGGTCGTGGAAGGGGACCAGGACAAAGTTTTTAATGGGTCTGGTCCTCCGGCTGAGCGTCTTCTCCAGGATCCGTGAGGCGCCCTCTATCACCTGTTTCAGATCGTCGTACATGGAGCCGGTAACATCGAACACAAAGGCCAGGGTCGAGGCGCTGTCATCGGATTCATCACCCGTCTCAACGCGGGGGTCTGCCAAAAGTCTGTGCGCGCATACTGAGAGCGCCAAGACTAAGCACTTCAATAAGGCACCGGCCATTTTCCAAATTTACTGCATCTGTCCTTTGGAATAAGGCGAGTCATATATTTAAAAAAAAAAAGTATCACAAAGTTTTAAAAAGTTTTGATTTCGAAGCCGCCCAAATGGCTCTGGCACTGCTTCTAGTAGATTTAGAACAACGCGGCTCAGCTGAAACACTTCAAAATCCAGTGCTGAATACTTCCACGGGAGTACATCCGTGCGTAAAGTTTGGAGGAGCATGTGGACTGGCTCTGCGTTGGAGAGCCCCAGGAGAGCTGGTGCTCTGACGCTTCAAACGGGGGCGGAGATGGGTATTAAAAAGTTCCCGGGACCCAACCTGTTTTTTTCTCCTTTCCTTCGTGTGTTTGTGTGAAAGTGTGTGTGTGTGTGTAACTCGACCCCACTGTGACTTCCAGGCTTCTTTAACCCTATTCAACATTTCCCGTCAGTTTATTTTTCTCTACAATGGCGGTGGGCCCCTGGAGACGCACTTTTTAACAGCTTTCCCCGTGTTACCAGCGGGGCCTGGCGTCTGTATTTTGGACGTGTCGAGAACATTGTCTCAGTAACAGCCTGGTTTTTATAAATAGCCATAGTTTATATTCAGCTGACACAACCTAATTTTATACATAGCCCACCCTGACAAATATCTCCTTGACATATGAATGAAGAGCAATGTCACTGTGCTTCTTTTCTTTTCTGCTGATGTGGCTGAAATGTTATTGATCATTAAAAATGTTATCCTCGTGGACTTGGTGCCCAGCTACGATATATCTTGTTTAATGTGATCAGACCTCACAGAGGAAGCCACCACCCACCCCCAGATCTTACAAACGCAAATATGTCAGCTAATTCCAAAGTAAGCTGCATAAAAGCAGAACATTTCTTTTAAGACAAACTGATTGTTCACATGAAAACACACTCGTGTTTTACTGCACTTAAGTTACACATGCTACATTTGAAACTTATGCTGAATAAAAAAAAAACCCCGTAAAGAAAGAGTTTGAGGTCAAGGCCCCAGACCCTTCCTCCTCTTGAATACACCTGCATCTGTCCTTCATGAAAAGGGGGGGGGGGGGATAAGAGACAAGAGAAGAAAGAAAGCGGGTCTGAGCAGGCCCGGAGAGCCCAGCAACTTTAAAAGACACGAGCCCCACCCATTAAACCCATCAATGCCAAGACGTCAGAGTTTTATGCACTTCATTGTTCATCACGTAACTACACAGTGCAGGCTTATACCACAGAGCAAGCTGGCATGTTAGATTCTGTGTTATAAAGCATTACAGGCACTAAAGCTTGACATGACACCTTCCCTTAACAGTGGTACAGCAGTGCAAAACTGGACTGATAATAAATTACAATTTAATCACAAAGCATCAGGGTCTGTGCAAACTTGAGTTACTTCTTGAGAGTTGATTAAGATTTGTAAAGTTTAAAATATTACAAATAAACACATGAGCAACAGTCATTCTACAAAGCAGCCCCTTAAAGTTATTAAAAGCTGTTAAATATATAGATATGTATATATTTAAAAAAATGAAAGTTTTCTATCCATTACAAACTAAGGATACAGTAATAGAAAAGATAGCCACTTAAATGCATTTTATTCTGTGCTCTTATACTGTCAATCAACAGGAAAATGACATTTAGAATTTAGTAAATTTGCATAAGGCATAAAAATCAGTGAAGCTGAAAAACATCTTAATGCTCAAAATATAACAATCCAATGGAGAAAAAAAAAAGGCATCAATACATGCGCAGGTATCACACAGAACAAATACCAAGCAGACAACTGCAACCACAGAGCTCACAAAAGCTTCACAGTCAGAAATAATGTCTGTGCCTCTCAGTGACCAAGGCTTTGTCTTGCTAAGGGTGCTCTCCAAAGAAATACTGAGCTTCAATTCGGCTGCTGTGAGAACCAGGCTGGGCTGCTTGGCCGGGCCATTCGAGAGGCGGGGGAATCTCTGCAGCAACGCGAACAACAGCAGGGAGACTGAACCACGATGGGATGCACGGGCTGCAAACACAGCAAAATAATCCATAGAAAACTCTGTGCTACTTCAAAATTCCTCCTCACATGAAAAAACAAAACAAAAACCCTGCTCTCTCGAGAAAAGGAAACCTCGGGGCGTGACAAAAATGAGAATCGGGCAACAATAATGAAAAATACAGCGCAATACATTTCATCAACCTTTGATTTAAAAATAAAACTTCATTCCATATTTATGAGGAAATTCCCATAAATGCAGCAAAAAAAAAAAAAAAGCAGAAAATAAATTACCATTATATTTACATTATATAATACACATTATACTGCTTTGTATCTTTAAGTTAGTGTTCACATTATCACAAAAGTAACACTTTCTTCCCCCCTGACAGATTCTCCTGTGGTTTAGAGTCTTTCTGTGTGGTGATGAAGCAGCAGCACAGTTCCTCTGAGTGAGCAGTTCACTTTGCATCTGCCGCTTTACAGCATGTGAATAAGATGCACACAAACATCTCCACAGGAATTCAGTACCTCGGACTACACAGTACTCCAAAGTCCACAGTTACTCAAGGGTGTGATGCGATGCTGCGTAGCTGCAGAAGCACGCACAAACGACGGAGGGTTTTGCAGACAGGTTAGGATTCGCTATCACATCAGACGATATATTTGTTCACAGTCCGCTATTGGAAACGCAGATGGGCAGATACTTGGGAGTAGAAAAGTTTGCAATCTGCTTCTGGGTGATCGAGTTAAAATGTGGCTTCCTCCCATTATTAGTGTGATGGTGCTGCGCTGGTGTGTAACGGGCAGTGGGGGGGAAGCTGAGGGGGATCCATCTGAGGTGTAAGAGGGATGTGAATGGAGCAGTTGAGTTATGATACCTGGTTGTGTTCAGAGCATGCTGGGTAATCACTAACAGAGCTGCTGTGTTACTACAAAAAAAAAAAAAAAAAAAAGTCTTCACAAGCTCACTTCACAGTTGACAAAACGCTGAGCAGGATGTCAGCAACAATTGGCAGCAGCCAGTGCATTACATTAGCCAGTGAGAGGAGGCCCCGTCTCGCTCTTCGTTCAGCACTGCAAAAATATTTGATTGCCAGTAAACAAATGAGCCAGATGAATAATTCATAAGAACAAACTCAAGAGCAGAAAGTGGCTTCTTCACTTTGGTTTCAACCCGCAGACTGAAGTTCCTTTCTGTATTCTTTGCTCTGAAGAAATAGGAATTACACAGCATTACTGTGAGGCTGAAGCATGACCGGGAACTGAAAAATCACCCATGCGGGTAGGTATGCAGGTAGTAGCTGATTAATACCCCACTCACCTTACATTCCTACACAAGTCCATCATAGAGTGACAATGCCTGAACAATAGAGGGATCTGCCTTTGATCCTTCCTGAAACTCCTGCAGAGTCAGCTTCCCGTCTGCATTCTGCAACACGACACAAAAACAGAAAAATATATCGAGCTGAAGCCCTGTGATGCTTTTACACACACCTTCCAGCAGGGGGCAAAAAAGCATCTCAGGCCATGTCATGTTGCCCCTATTCTACGCTATTGGGACTGATGTTTGGTTCAGTGCACTTGGACAGTCGCCACTCTCAGCTAATACAAATCACTAAGTGCTGCTGTGCTGCACAGTTACTCCTATGGGCTGATCTTGGCAGTAGTGAGCTGACAAACACGCCCATGCAGGCTGCGTCTCATCTTTCACTAAAGCTGAGTAGATTCTTGGAGCTGACAGAGCGGGCACCAGCACTGAGGGCTAGAGGTGGAGGAGAATATATATATATGATGTTTATAGACTGCAGGCAGTGTTAGTGACACTGTGATGAATACAGCTAACACCTCTAAACTTAACAGCGTCCATATCAAAGCCCCGAGGGTGGCAACAAAGGTAGACGAAAGCCCTATTAAAGTTAAACTCATGACTATATCAATGTCAGTCTCAATGAATATCAGATATTGCTCTATCACTATTTACATCTCTAGTACTCAAACACTGACCTTATCCATCATTGCAAAAATGCGGTCCACACGCTTCTCTGGTGTGTTTTCTTCCTCAGGCAACTCCACAGTGTTCCCCTACGACATCAGCAACATCATAATGCTTCATATGTATTAAAACGAGTCAGGATTAGATCTCTAATGTTTGGGAAAGCTTACCACCATCTGATATATGGCATCTACAATGTTCAACATCTCGTCTCGGGTTATGTAGCCATCATTGTCGAGATCATATAATTTAAAAGCCCCTGTACAAAGACAAGAAGTTAAAATATGTGGGCTTCATGTGGGTGAAAAAGGAGGATAAATATCGTCACACTTTGTCACAGGTTTAAAAAGTAAGTCAAGGTTTTATTTGCCATTTTTCTCTCTAGAAATCTGTACTCCTGTCATTTAAATGTTAACAACAAGAGAGGAGATTCCATCTTCTTACATCGCAGCTTTTCATCTAGAGTCCCCCGGGAAGTCACTGACAAGGCCTGGATGAACTCGGAGAACTCGATGCGTCCATCCTGCAGAGCGACCGAGAGAGGGGAGAGAAAGAGAGTGAAGAGAAATGGCCCAGAGACAAGATGAGGCTCTCACTTCACACTTGCAGTGGCTGTACTTTCACAAACTCTGTCCTGTTCTTTTCATGATGTCCTTGCTGGGTTCTTCTGAAAATGGGGCCAGACGTTTGCTCCAAGTCAGATGCTATTTTTTGCCTCGCACCTGGCTCTCTCCGGAGATAGAAATATGTCACCTCTGGTCATTAGTAAGAAGAATGCTACTGGCTCAAAGTCTAAAAATTACAGCAGGCAAACATACGACCACAACATACGGGGAGCAAAGACGCCTCGCATTTTCCAGTCATTTCACATCACGAATGTGATCATTCTGTCCAACGGGGTAGGAACTGTTCCACTCTGAAATTTAGTTTTCTCTAAGTGTTGTTAAAATGTGACTAAAAAAAAAAACACAAAAAAACCAAACAAAAAAAAATAAAATAAGAATACACTTTTAAATCCACACTTTGTGCATCAAAGAGTTTTCCACTGACTTGCTTCTAAATCATGAAAACACAACTCAAAGTTTCTCAGATGCCATTAATTCAAACCAATCCATCATGTTATGACTTCCTGTTTCAAGCAGCTGACGGAGTCTGTCGTCTTCCTACATTCTGCTAAGTCAGCTGCCCACTGCGGGTTTAGCCACAGTATTCTCTAAAGCAGGGGAAAAAAGCCTGGTGTTTTCGTGCCCCTCAGGGTCAGCTAATGCTATCTCTACCAGAAAACTGACTAGACAGAAAATGCTAAAGTCATGTGTTGCAGATCGCACAAGTCCCAAAAACTGCTACGATCAATGCATTCTCTAACTACGGGGTGCGTAATGCTAATGAAGGTCACAGATAAAAATCAGATGAAGGGGATTGTGTGATCTTCCTGACACAAAGCCTCTTAACTCAAGTCAATACACCTCCGGGGGGCTCAGCAGCTTCCTGCGAGCTGCTCTTCTTCAGCTTGTGTCCCCAAACACAATCACAATGATCATGTACAGCTACAGTGAGGTGGTTTATTTCAGAAAAATGTATCTATCTTGTTGGCTTTGCCAATACATCCTCCAACCCTCACCCCATAAAGAGAACAGCACATTCTCTGGGTTACAATTATAGGTTATTATAGACACGAAGACTCCACTGCAGCTCGTTGCTCCTTTTTGAGCAAAAAGAAGGGGTACCTAGTGTAATATAATATCTTTAAGTGTAAAATATATCCAGGTTCTTTTTGTGCTAATGTTGCCAGAAATACACAATGTGAGCACTCAGAGTGCATTACAGAAAGAATATCTGCACTGGCACTGCTAGACTCTTCAGTTGTAGGTAATGTACACGTCCCTATGGGGAAATAATTACATTTTTGCCTATAATTTTTATGACAATGCCCAAAACAAACAGCTCTCATTCAAAAACTGTGTGTATACGGTTGTGAGAGACTACAGCTCTAAGGGGGAAAAATACAACAATAATGGCACTGGAATAATAATTAAAATGAAAACGATTACAACGCTTCTCTTTTATTCTGCTCAGTAGTCCCTGGATGTTCACAAAGAAAGAGATGCTGTTCTCACAAACTGACATGATCTGAACAAAACCTTCCAGATTAGCCCTCTTCCTCAGACTCCTTTTATCTAACGGCAATGCCAGCCCCAAATGATCATATTACTTTTTTTTTTTTTTATTATTTTTAATATTTCCCTACGCTCCCTAAAAGGCTAATAAAACACATGAATTTGTTTACAAACCTTATTTTCATCAAACACATTGAAGACAAAGGAGGCAAACTTTGTGGGATCTCCAAAAGGGAAAAACTGCTTGTATATCTTCTGAAAACCCACAGCATCCAACTGCCCACTCGGGCAATCTTTGATGAAACCTTTGTACCTAAAAAGAAAAACAGAGTGCACTGTGAGATGATTTTAAAAAGTAATACAGCCTTATGCAATGCAACCAAACGAAACGAGAATTCATAATCAAGACTAGAATGGACAGCAGCAGTAGACTGAAGTCACCTCCTCACTCTTACCATAGGCATTACTGATTCAGTCTGAAAGAGTGCGCTAGATCAAAAAGGTAAAGTGCAAAGCTATTTGTCTCATTCACAGATAAGACGATCGCCTTAATCCAATAGCAAGCCCAGGGTGGTTAACTCTAATCAAATTACTCTCTGCTCCTCTTTTGATAATATGCGTGGCTGATAGATAAGTCTGAGAGCTTCCTCTTGCCCTCTGGAAATACCATATCTGGAGAGCGACTTAACATCTCTATTAGCCTAAATATAGAAGCATTTCATAAGCAATTTCAAGCACAATCACTCAAAGGTAGGCAGTGTTCTTGTATGTCTTCATAAGGGAAGTCTGCATCCACAGAGTCTAACCACACAGGAACAGGTTAGGGAGCAAGTAAGCGAGATTTAGTCTTTACAAAAATAAATCTTAGATGAATAGTAGGAGGAGGAGGAGGACATGACAGGGAAATAATAACACTCTAGTTATAAAAAGCATTGCAAAAAGCTTTTCCTCTTAATCAACAGCAAAAATGACACAAGTTCACACAAGGGAGCACTGCGTGTTCGTCTCTGCTTAAGCTCTGGCTGTTCGTAATAAGACTGGGCTATAATTAAGGCCAGAGAAAGCGTGTTCTGATGAAGAATGAAGGCCAGGGGCGATCTTTTCCACTCACACTCTGACTCCTCACTCCTCTTAAACTCTTTTACTTTTAATCTGCCCGGGAGATAATGAAGCCAGCTCCTTACAGTCAAAGAAATAGGCAAGGAGCTTTGAGGAGCAGCTGGGAAAAAGTTCAGCGAGAAGAAAAGCGAGAAGAGAGCAGAACCACAAAATTCTCATATATGAATTATCTGGAGATACATGCAGGGGGAAAAAAAAGAAAGCCTAGCTTAACTATGCAGGCTATAACCTAATTGGTATTCAAAGAACCGAATGCACAACGCATATCGTAATCCACAGCCGACCTATTTCACCTGAATTCTTTTGTCATTTTTAATGCTTGACGGGGGAATATCAAAGAAAAGACTGAAGACAATGAAATGTGCTCTATCATACTGTACATACAGTGCTCATGTTCAAGCACAGAACATTACAAGTACAAAAACTAGTACATTTGCATTCAAATTCTCCATTTACTGCTTTCAGGCACTGAAGACTATCATAGGTACACCCACAGTGAGAGAAAATATGAATTCATCAAATCACATCTAAAATAAATATTTTTATTCTGTCAATATCATATCTAGTTTGCTCTTTTTTTAATAATGTCAGATCAGGAGGGTCAAATATCAGCAAATTTTAGCTCATCGCAAATAAGCAAAAATAAATTAGCACTCCCATATTGATGCATGCGCTTAAAGATGCGCTGGCATCTGTTTTCTAATAAGTAACAAGACACTGCATGGCAAAAATCACAGTTTGGAAATGTGTTGAGAATCGTGGCAAAAAGGCTGTTTTATATCCTTCTCTGTCCAGAGGATAAATGAATTCACTGAGATGAAGATCAGCAAAAATTATGTTGTTCAGACACTTTGTTGCTTTGCGTTTTGAGCCATTATGCATGGCAAAAAGAAGGCTTTTAGAAGGGTAACATATCAATTTTACACACAAAGGCTCAGTTCACCCATCAGGAGCATTTCTCGGGCTGTGAAAGCAAATCTTCTGTGGTTTAAAAGGAACTTAATAGGAAAAAAAACTGAGTGACTGTTGATGTAGTTTGGGTTTTCTCGACTTTAGCTCGAGCCTTAAAATTTAACAAAAAGCCTGTGTTGCAAGCAGGAGGTATGGCATTTAAGAGGAGAAAGCATTTAAGATGCAAGTGCAGTCTAATGGAAGGTGATTTTCTGTTGCATTATGGGAAATGGATAAAAGGATAGGGCGGACTCAGCTGCTTTAATTTTGAACAGTTTTTAAATTTTTTCCTCTTTCAGAGGAACTCAAGTGTTTTTAGCATTGCATTAAAAAAGATTGAGTACCTCAGTGGTGCGTAAATAAGGATCCCCCCCCCCTTTTGCAACTCATGAGGAATTACCATCTTAGAAAAGCATCTTCCAGTAATTTAGCACATCTACAACATTTTCAAGGTTTCAAAATGTGAGAACGCCTGACTACAGTGTCTATAGTAGTATTTCCTTAGAACTGTAAATATACTTGTATGCAAAACTAATCCAGTGACCTTTAAGCAGTAAATGGCAACAGGCCAACAATTATAAAATAATTTCTTACACATGATAAAATAAAAGAGCTCTAATGACACAGTAGTGCGTTTCATCTTATGATTATTATTACAGCTCCACAGTGTTTCAGTTTTAATGGCTGAATATTTAAATAATTAACTATTTATTTCAAGTGCAATCAATTGTGCATCAACCAGACAGCCACTTAACTGTAACATTAAAAGAACAACGGCAAGAATAAGTCAGACTACTAAGCCTGCCCCTTTTTTTGTTAAACATTTTGCTAGCATCAAATTAAAAAAAAAAAAATCATCATAAAACAACTTGATACGCTGTCTTTGCACAATTTCCATAAAAAGCAGGGTTTAAACAGTGAAGTGCACCTTTACTGACATTTTGCACAGCATCCCAAACTGTGGGAAACACATCAACTATACAACAGCTAATTTACATATGCACTGTACACTCATAAACTGTAGATACAGTGGATACAGTAAGCACTGCACCAATGTGTAAACATGTTTGCAGTGTCAGCTGCTCATAATACGAATCACTTTCATTTGCCAAGAACACGTCATGTACAAGAGATCCTACTTGGTGACATTAGTGCTAAGACACACACACGTTCAGCCTGTACTTGAAGCGGTGTAATAGTGCAACTACGCGCTGTACTTGTGGGGATGTGACATTGTGGATCAGACTACTCTCGGGTGCTGGGATGAAGATAAGATATTTATTTTCTGGCACTGGTTGCATACTTTGGCATCTACCACAGTGGCTTGGTACTGTGCAGGATGTTTCTTTTGCTCCTGCCTAGCTGGCAGGGAACATCACTGAGCTATGGCATTTAGTTATCGATTTCAGGTAGGCCGCGGGCATACTAATGATGTTCCCTTAGAGGAGAATTAGAAAGGAGAATAAATTTAATGCACAACACAGGCATTTATCTAACCCTGCTAATTCTTCTGTGTCTGTGCTTGTGCTCTAATTACACGCCATCTGGCATTCCCCCTGGTAAAATTCCCTCTCATCCCTCACACTCAGCCGTGTTGATTGCTACTGATCTTCAAGTGAGGGCTCGTGCAAACTTTCCTGTGAAAGACAGCGAGAGTGATGGCGAGCTAGCTGGCTGCACAGCCGGCGGGGTGGAGGTTTGGGGAGGGGAGGGTTTCCGCCCCAGTGCACTCAGGCAGCCCTAGAGACAGGCCAGCTCGAAGGCTCTGGACCTGCCAATGTCCAGTGATATCTAATGCTTTCCCCCTGCAAAAAAACCTCCCCAACAGGAAACATGAAGAGCAACTAGTTCTAAAGGCAAAGCTCTTTTCACGCATGTGGAATTAGGTCATGAAATACAAACGCCAAAAGGAGGAGAACTAAAATGTGAACATTGAAGAGTCATCACTTCATTACGGAGCTCTTTCTTCTGATTTATGGTCTACTTTGATTTGGATTTTCAAAGAAATAATAGCCCAATAGCACCACCCGACAAACAAAAGAGATGACTGTGCTCACGCTTGAATCATCTCCGCTAATGAAGAAAGCATTGTTTCTTATCCATCTGCCAGCGGCTGTCAAATTGTCCCTTCACAAAAAGATCCATAAATTCACACCTTATCAATAAAAACAGATTGCTCCGGGCCCAATTTTATGCAATATCCTGGCTTAAACTGTCTTTGTTTTATGAATTTGCTTCGCTTTGACACATTGAGGTGCATGTTTTAACGCTGTTAACACAGACGGGGATCAGACAATTGCTAGACCTCTATGAGCCCATCTTGGCTCAGGTCACAGTGACTAATAGGAACAGAATCTGACAGGAAGGATTACTAATGAGCAACCTTGTGTAGGTTTTGTGGCCAAGTAGTCATGACTGCCTGAAAGTGAAACAACCTTGCACCCCTGCCATTCCTCTGTTATCAGACATCCCTTTTGCAAATAGAGCAAAAAGGTTGTGGAGGAATGCATCATGGAAATGTTTGTATCAGTATTATCAGCCTTCAAAGTCATTCTGTCTCAGTTAGGCTTCAAAGTCATTCTATTTTCAGAACTCATCTGTCTTCAGGGAAGTGTGAGGGAGATGGCTCCAAATCGACTATCAAACCAAATCCAGCAACACTGTTTGCTGACTCAAGAAAACGAATCCTGAGAAGGGATACATCGAAAAGGGGTTTTTCCAGCTGGGTCAATGTAAAACTTCCTGACCCTTTTGAGACCTGGGACATGTAACGATGCTGACCTCGTCAATCTGTCAAAGTCACTGTGTTTACCTGATCGTGATGCACACCTTTCACTTTACGTGCCAAAGAATTGTTTCACTCGTGACAACAACAGCTGTCAACATCGATTCTAATTGAGTGTGACCACATTTGTAAATATCTTTCTCGAGTGTGTATTTTTCCGTTTGTGTATGCTGCACGTCACTGCCCCTCGCACAAAGGCTGAGAGAGATAGAGAGTGCGATCTCCACCGGATGGTCTAAATCAGGAGTGCATCATAGGTAAATGCCTTTTGTAAATTAGAAACACAGCCAGCAAGATGCTATTATTTCTCACATTATTGCAATTAAAGGCATTCTCCAAAGACAACCATGCTATCAGTGAGCCAAGCAATTCATGAAGAGACACTTTGAGTCAAAATTTTGTGCCTGCCAATCTGTTAATACAGCATGCCGTTTGGATTTGTGGTGTGTTAAAAATGACACTGTATCTTTTATATAAAAAACATGAAACCAGCACATTCAGATGCTGTCAGATTAATGCGAAGGAGTAAACCTGAAAGGAGCGTCTAACTCCAGCGAGCTTTGTCACTGAAGACGCTGCTAAATGCTAATATTTGACTAGCCCCACATGAACAAAGGAAAAAAAAGTCTCATTAAAAATGCATGCACACACTTACCACTGCTGCACCTCCTTCTCTGTAACTGTAAGAGAAATAAAGAGTGACATTAGCTAGATGCAAAACTTAGCATATCAGACACAATGGAGGAGCCTGGTAGCCAACCATATTGGTACTAGGCTTTCAAACATGTTTTATGCAACAACAAAAAAAACATTAAGTTTCAACATGCAATTATTGGAATACAGCTTTTGTTTTGCTGAAAGTAGAATTCATTAATTCTAGTATATCCTGTATAGTATGGTAGACAAGTGGGAGTAAACCCTAGAGAGCCACAAAAAGACCGAGGAAAGCAGAGGGAATGAAGGTCAGCCACTGATTTAAGAAAAAGAACTGTTTATGTGGCAGGATGTGTTATCATGCCCACACAAGCACTACTATCTGCCAGTATCTAATCAGCCATTCCCACATGCCTTTCCCTTGTCTCTCTACTTTCTCTCAAGTAACCAAAGTAATTTTCAGCCTCTTGGCTCCTGGGATTACTAATGAAAAAAAAGGGCTGGAAATCAATAGCATTAGTTTAACCAGGTGGTCTTTTGAGAGGCACTCTGAACTCATGTTGCTGCTGCTGCAGCAAGCTGACAATAGATGCTGTCTACCACCACTTCTGTTTGGCCCGGGGGAAAGTAAAAGGCTTTTAAAGATAACAAAACAACAGTAACTTAATCACTAATTTCATCTACTGTAATGTTGAACCTTGAGCAGCTCATAGTCTTGGTTACTAGCCAGGTAAAACACAGAGAGGGTAAAAAGCATTGAGTAAGCAAGGCTACATTCTCCTGTAAAAAAAATAAAAATATAAAATTACATTATCCAGCAGTCTCGCATTGTAGGAGACAGACAAATTTAAAAAAAAAAAAAAAAACCAAAAAAACCCTTCACAACAAATTTGGGAAAAAAGAAAAGAAACACCTGAAACACAAAACATGATATTTACCAAAATGTTTGTGATAATGCGACTACCTCAGATCAAGAGCAAAACAATACAGGGACTACGGATAAGGAGCTCTGCATATATCTTCATCTCAATTTGTTCTGCTCAGCATTTTAACCGAGAAACTCATCCTCTGACCATTTTCTGGTCAGTAAATGACAGGGTCAATCTCACTACTTTTAGCCAAGCCAAGCTAGCATTAAATTGGCCTCAAAAGCCATTGCTGCAGTCAGAAATTGAGGCAATTTACCATGGCTGCGATTTAATAAAAAAACGTGTTACATAACTCAGTCAGCAGCAATGGGCAATAATGCAATCAGCCAGTTGCAGGAGGGTGCGGGGCCCACTCAGTCGTTGGCCCTGCAGGGTCTAGCTAGAACACATTCAGCTTGTGCCTCCATCGCTATGAGTGTCATCGTCTCTTTTCACTTCAAAAAAAGAAAAAAAAAAATCTTCATGCTGATACATGGGCCTATGCTACATCCTGCAGACATTTTAATAGGATTGCTGGTCCTTCCATGTAATGCCAGAACAGTCATTCAGGGAAGCATTTATGGGGAGGAGTGAGTTTGTTACTATTCCCTACTGTTTTCCACTAAAGAGCAGAAAAATCACTCATTAGTGAGAGCTGTTGCACAGCCTACTGTTGGTGTTTTACTGACAATAACAAAAAAAATTCCAAAAATGTGCTCATAAGAAATTTTCTAAAGTACAATAAATCCAGATGTCAGCATTTATTCCTCGTAAATAAATAGGCCTCAATTCTGGCCTTGCTGTTTACCTTTTAACACCCATTATTTTCTGTGCAAAACATCCTGCATCTTTTACCAGACACACACAAACACAAACAGAGGGGCACAGGGAAATTTACTGAGTCCCCAATCTGTCAAGGACCAAAGGAAAGCATTGACTAAAATGGCAGACTACGCTTCTCATGGGAGCGCAAGAGAAAGAGGTAACAGGATGAAGGAAAGCAGAAACGATAGTCTCAAGTCAAGCAACAACAGTAGCAACAAGAGAACGATCACGCTGGGAGAGAAAAGCTAACCAGATAAGATCCTAATTATACTATTCCATTCCCTGCTCAAAGAAGGCGGTTAGGGGGAAAAGCAAAAGAGGCAGGGTGAAAGGTTAAGAGAGAATGAGAAAACCAGTCAGACAGGGGGAGAGAGCGAGAGAGAGAAAGGGACAGCAGCAAGCAGTCCAGCCCAGCATGAAGTCTAATCTTCCTCCACAGCAATTTCCTGCTACAACAGCCTTCCTTGGTTCTGCTGTGGAGAGACCCACCACACAAATAACACTGTCATTAAGCAGCCAGGGGATGTCAACTCCCACCCACACCTGCACACCACGGTCCTCAAATAATAATAATAATAATAATAATAGCAATGCTGCGCTCCAAAAATAACACACAAGTGGTTAATACAGTGGATACCAAGCAGACATTGCTGGTGGTAATTAAAAATGTGATCCAAAGTGATAGCTGAGCAGACGTTGATAAGCAACGGCTGGTAAGATGGTAGAAATACAGTCAATTTACACCCTAATGCATCAACAGGAACAACAATCGAAGATATAATTACAAAGTCGCACCTTCGCTACAGTTCTTTATTGGAGGGTCAGTCCCCTTTCTGTGAGCCCACCCCATCCATCGATCTTGACACAGGAATGCAATTTATAAGTGTGGCGGCACAAGCACGGCGTGAATTGATTTACCCTTTCTACGTTTAAATTTATCAATGTCTGTCACATTAGAAGTAGAACATACAGCATGTTTACAAGCGCAGCACATAAAACCACATTCTCATCGGTAAAGAAAAGCTATCATTACAGCTGCCACAAACTCTACTATGTCCTCAGCGTAACTTAAAGACCCCACTTGCAACTTTTTACTCAGCCTTAGCTGATCACAGTCTGCGATACATTCAAGAATCTGAAATTTGAAACAAATGAGGAGATCATTCGCAACTGACATCTGCTCTGTCAGTGGTGAAAAATGTATAGCATCCCAAAGCATCCCAGCAGGCAGCGTTATTTACTCTTAAGCCTGTGTGGTGCACAGTGGGTGGAAAATGAGATTAGCAAACCGCAGCAATAAACTCTGTATTATGTATTCCTATTACAAGCTGTATGTTCTTTAACCTCAGGCCAACAGGCTATGACAAGCTCACAGAAAAAGTTTCCGCAAAGTTTTTCTTTGTAAGAACAAGCAAAAAACAAACACACTTTCAGTTACTCACAGTAGGTTTTCCTTGTCAACTCCTCTACCACCTCTGGCTTGAGCTTGCTGTTGGATTTACCCATGATCTTCAGCTCTCTTCGACGCCTCCAAATCCACGCTGGCACGTATCACCTGTTACTACGTCCCTGCCAGTCTGCTCCTCTGCCAAAACACGCAAGAGAAGTGGGGCTAGTTTAGGTGCGAAGACACGGGTGAGATAGGAGAAAGACACTTTTATTTGAGTTTGCTTTGTCAGAAAAGGAAATAAAACACTCCCATTCACACTAATCGTTCTGTGTATATCACTCTAGCTGCGGTCATGATCTGCTCAGCCATCAGCACTCCACACAGACGAGTCAAACCCCAGGGGACCACGTGAAGAGGACCCAGCAGGCTGTTGAGTCTATACGAGCGCTGCGGAGCGCCTATGTGTCCGCCTCATTTCTTCACAGCAGCCCGTGGGCGAAGAGTGGCGTTTGGACGCGTTGCTACCTTCGTCCTTGGATACAAGAGTCACTCAGTGGCTGGGTTAAGCACGCTCGCTCCCCCACAGTCATTCTCTGTTCTTCTCACTCCTCCCACCCCTCCTTTCCCACCACTATCTCTATTGCTCAGGGTAAGTTACTGTAGAAAAAGAGTCCTCCCTCTTGACAGCTGAGATAAGGAGGTGTGTAAACTAAAATACAATGAACAGAGCTCAACTTGGATGCCCCCCGCTGCACTTTGCGCTCGCTCTAAAACGTTAGCTCTAATCCTTGGAATTTACACAGACACCACAGTGTAAAGAAACAGTTCTAAAAGGCTTCAGTAATAATTTCTAGGGGGAAAAAAAGAAGATACCAGAAAAACGCCAAGTCTGTTCATGGTTCTACAGCTCTGATGCCAACTGAACAGCACAAAAGAGATCCGGTGCTGCTCTTAAAATAAGCATGTGAGCTGTCTACCAAGTTTAGATGTATTTGAAGAGTGACAGTTTTCTTTTTTTTTTTCTCCTCCATTCTGACTCATAATTCTCCCTCCTTTTCTGGCCTCATGACAACACGGCATGGTGGTTTCTTCCTCTCTGTCACAGAGATGGGGATAATGGAATTTCTTTGTACCGTGGGCCGGGCGTTGGCATGCACTGACGGTTAACCACAGCAGCTGTCTGAGCCACAGAATTAGAAGACTACTGTACGCACTATGCACCTTCACTGCAAACATCTGTACTCTGCGTCCACGGCCAGCGATGTCTTTGCGAGGGATGCCACGCTGGTAATCACCATTTTGCGTTTGCTCAAACCTTCTGGTCTTGGATATTACACAGACACTATGAAAATAAACAAACAGACAGCAGTTACAAAGGGAATGACAGGCATGTGCTGTGTTTCATGAGAAATGGACTGGACTGTCACCTAGAGCCACAGACACATGGGCACTTAACTGGAAAAACACTCAAAACAAGACGACCTTTGTAGTGACTGCCTAAGCTGCTGAGTGTAGCCAGCAGGCATCACACAATATGCAGCTAGAAGAGTGCTGTCAATTTAACTGTAGAGGCTGCTATTAAAGTATTCTGCGTTAAATCAGCACAGCCTAAACGAGCAGAAAATGAAGTCACGTTGTGAAATGACTGATTCAAACAGCTGGCTAAGACAAAACAGCACAACTAAAATACATACATTCTCAACAAACGTACAGCCTGGTTAAAACCCTCGAAAAGCGCTTTGTTTTTATTAATTTCAACGTGTTTTGATTGACAGCAGCGAGAAATACATACAGTCGCGGCAGCAGCAGGTGGGATGTTGCCTGGCAGTACCATAGCAACCCTCAGTTTATGGCTACAGTGCGGGAAGCTAGTCATTGTACTCGAAACGTTTGGTACCCATGCTGTTCCGTGTAGCTAGTTGACAAGGAAAAAAAACAGAAAACACACCTTTAAATGAATAAAGAAAAAAACGTTCCCATATAAAGCGGCTTCTGGTTACCTCAGCCACAAAAGCGGAAAGTCGCGGTGAAAAGAAATAATTTGCCCCACAGCAGAAAGCCGCTGTCCGACGCCGTCTTCCTTCGCCGAGTTCCGGAGTGAGCGACTCGCTGCTGCGCGGATGGCCGTCCGTGCTGCTCTGATGCCGCCGTCAGGGAGTGACGTTGCTGCCTCTGCTGCATGGCCCCGACCAACTCAGCTCAGTGCCAGAGACACTGACGTCGCGGTACCACTGGACACACACTGACTCTTTGTGTGCTTTACACGTGTCACCGGGCACATAGCGAGATGTTAACTTTTCGACTCACATTCACATTATATGTAACGTTGTTTACAGGTCAGTCTGCCTGCCCAGTTTTACACACAAAAAAAGAAAGAAAGAAAAGGTCGAAAGTGGTGGTGAGGTTTGTCTTTATAACACTCAAATTAGCCACTTACCCTTTTTAATGCCTAATCACTGCACTGGATTCAAAGTTAGTGTTTGTAACTTGAGAATTCTGAGTTTGTTGTTCAAACGGACAAAAATTAATTGTGGCAAAGGGTTGAATTAAAATGCACTAAGTTACATTTTTAGCATAAATATCAAAGTTCCTTAGTAAAGGGGCTAAAACGATTCAGAGTAATCTAACTTTTAGTCCTTCGTCGGGGTCAGTCAAGGTTGAGCAACACTACAATTCCCACAATGCCATTGAAGGCAGTCCTGCCTTTGAGGTAAAATTCCAAATTTACATGATATCTGATTTACAGCGTTTGGCCCAAATAACTACCGTTAATAACACTGGTTTGTATAAAGATCACTTTTTAAGTGTGAAGAAAAGAAAGGTTTATTTATTAATTAATTTATTTATTTATTTATTGCTATGTTTTAAAGCTACAAAGTAATCCACTTCCATATCTGCACTTGTTTAAACTTTTCAGTATTCTCACACCAAACCAAATAACACAGAAATGATTAGCATTTGTTAATGGCGTTTCTCATTAACACATCATACATATTCAATGACTTATTAAAAAAAAAACACCTAAAATCAATGGCATTTTAAATACAAGCTATTTTCAATGATTTCAAATGTCAGCAGCAGAGCAGCCCATACTCAAAAAAGATCACCTGCCTCTTTGGCTCTCTCTGTTCTCTCTCTTTCCTCCATTAATAGTGAATTATCACGCTTAATGTTAATGGTTGATAACACGGCAGGTAGCCAAGTTACACACTGAAATAGTTTTGTGATATGCTTGGTTTAGTTTTTTTAAAGCTTGGTTACAAAACGATAACATCAAGTCATGTTTGGAGAGACTGATCTGCTAGCTTGTTAAAAAGCCCATCTACAGTCTCAAAGCCTCCCTAGGGCAGCAAGCCGTTCAAACAATGGGGTGTGAATAAATGATGTGTGTAAGTGGGTCGTTGCATTTTCAGCAAAAGGCTGCTGAATCACTGCTGAGTATGAACTTTAACACTCACAGGCCTTTGGTCAAAATTAAAATAACTTCACCAGAGGGCTTCAGGCATAATGAGAACACGAGTTAAAGCGTGACCACCATGGAAACGTGAGAGGGAATTTCTGAGGTCCCCCTGTTGGTGAATTGGCTACTGATGCCATAGTCTGCTGCTTGATAGGTATGCAAGTGCACACATTCTCTAAACATAACACCGTACATGCTGTTACATATATGGTTTTATGTTATGTTCTTGAGAAGAAAAATGTGTGTACTCACTGCTTTTCACTTGCTTTCTCGTCAGGACCCAGGCTATCCAATAACTGTTCAGTGAATCCAAGTACTCTTATATTTATCCATCCATCCATGCATCTTCTCTCGCTTACCCAATTCAAGGTCGCAGTGGAGCCTTTCCCAGTGAGAAGTGGAGTACACCCTGTACTGATGCAGACCGGTATTGTTATTTATTCCTTTCATATCTTAACTGTGAAATGTGTTAAGGACCACTTACAGAAAATTATTCAACCTTTGCCAGGTTCTATAAGGGCTTTGTAATGAGTTTCACATAAGCAGACACACACATACACACACTCGACCGTGGAGCTGGAATGCAAGGAGCTTGTCTGGCATCAGGAGCAAGTTAGTTTAGTGTCCTCCCCAAAGACACTACTAGTGTGGAGGGCTCAGGTATCAGAAGTTTATCAAAGCTTATATATAGCTGAATACATGTATATCACTTATGAGTGAGTTATTTTTAATAACATAAAATGCTGACAGTCTGATTCAACCATGGTAAACAAAATATTGTGGTCAAAGAAAAATACTGTTACTACTGAAAATAGGCTTTGTAAGGTACTATATTAACTTTGTAAGGTAGGGTCAAGTTTTTGACCTTCACAGAGAAAGTCTGGGTTCAAAATCCAGTGAATTATGCTTAATAAAGTTTAAAGTATAAAAAAAATACAAATTTCAGGGCAAAAGGAAAACGTGACTGCAGACAACTTTCTCCCGTAGAGAGGCTCGCCCGACTTGTCTGCTTTTCTCAGCAGCACAGTTTTGAAGCTGAATACAGACTGGGATGTTTTTATTGCACATCTTCATATGTGACTGTGCACACACAAGCTCTAATGATAGATTTGCAGGACTTGTACACATCCACAAAAATTAAATTCACAAATTTGACTAGAGAGAGATTGGGAGACATCTGTGTACAGGTTTGCAAATAGAGGTAAAAGCCTCATTATTCATCAGTTATTTAGGGAGTAAAGTTTGTTAGCCTTGGGGGTAGGGATGTGCATGATTTTCTAATATTAGTCACTGAGCTACAAAAAAAAGAAAAGGTTATCTTTTTTTTTGTGGTTATAATATGATGGATGATTTTGGAAGAAAGCCCATCCCTTCTTGGCAACCACGCTATTGACTGTATTTAAAAAGTGGGCTTGGTTTCCGGGTCTGAAAAATGACACGTAAAAAGTGAAAGGGGGTTGGGGGTCGTTTTGCTACCAAAACAAGAAAGATTTCAGTAATCTCTGTGGGAAATACAAACCTTCAGTAGCTTGATCTATGAGCCCAGCAAATACTTTCCTAATGAGTTTTATGGTCTCAGTGGCTAGTTTGTTAAACACAGCATGATGTTCATTCTAGAAATGATGCTCCCTGTTAAAACACAGCAATAAAGCAGCATTTGCCTTGGGGCAGGCCTACCTTGTGATTGGTAATTTCTTACCCTACGAGTGGGCCTGTTTGTGGCCACACCCAACTAGGGCTGGTTTCAAAATGCTAAGATGCAACTATCACCTCAGCCTTTGGGATGAAACTTTACTAACCAATGGGGGATTTTCTCAGTGGTTGCATACATCTCTTATGTACAGTCTGTGTGTGCAAGTCATTTATGTTATTAAAACAAACTGCACAATCCACCCCATTTTTTAAAGATTGTTCCTTCTTTTCCCAAAATTCATGAAACTATCTTCTGTTAAATTCCATGTGTCTGACCAAAAGACAAAGAATCCACAATCGAAGGTCTGTGGCAGAAGTAAATAAAACTGAAAGCTTGAGAGTGGGATTGTAAATTGAGACACCATACCAGCAAATTTCAGGTATGGTGTATCCAAACATAGGCTACTATAATTACTGATCTGGAGATTGCAGGGTCCTGCTGGGAAAGAGCACAAGATGGGAATAAGGGAAAATGATTTCAGATACATACTTGCTACAAGATGGGGAAAGGAATTTTAATTGGTCTGAAGAAAAAAAGATTAATGTGCTGCAGTTTCGTGTATTGATTTTTATACTGAAGGACGTGAGGACGAGTCATGTAACCAGAAGCCTCATTTGTATTTTTGCTCTCGATTCCTCTTACTCATGCTCGAGTCCAAACTTTGCAGTCAGACATCTCCATGCGTAGCTTATTAAAATTCAACTCCCCCGAGCATCATGTAAACAGATGTTCAGCTATTGGATTTGTTCATTAACAACTGCCACGCCATAGTTCTATAGCCCGATAGGAGCTTTCTGTCTATTCATGGGAGGGTTGGATCAAAATGTAGGCTGTCTGACTTGGCCAGCTTAGTATTCAGTATCCTTCCCTGCAGTCCCTTATTGCAGTCAACTGCAGTTACAGTAGCCCCATAGGAATAGAGAGAACAAGGCTGAGAAATAGAGAAAGAGGCCATGGCAAAAATGGGGCAAATTGCTCTAAGATTTTTTTTTATCTTTCTGGATTGTTTAGAACTTTAGAAGCCTTGTTGAGTTTACTAAACTAAAGTCTGCATCTTGTATCAAGTTCAGTCTAAATGCTGTCTTATGTTTTTCTAATTTTAGATCACTATGTTGAAGTTAACTTCAGTAGGTATTGCAGCAGGTACAAAGGTAAGGTTTGCATTGTCTGGATCTGTTTGAAAGGCAATTGCATTACCATTGCACCACCCAGCTGTATGCTTATACATACAGTATCTGCTTTGTGATATCACAGACTTTTAAACTAGTGTTTTTGCTGCTGCTGTCGGCCTTGTGTGATAATTCTTTTTTTGTGCATATCTGTGATGCCACACATTTTAGCTCATAAAACAGTCTCGGCGTAGAAAACTCGACTGCCAGAGTGAGACATGAAAATTCTGCTCCTATAGTCATTTAACTTCCAAACAGGACAACATTACAGAATAATGCATTGATCAAACACCGCTTTACCTCACATCACACCATTATTGAAACACATATTACAAAAGCGCCTCCCCTGAAAATGATTGTTCATAATCACTTGCAGATTATAGCCGTTTATCAGAAACCGCACACCACGATCATTAAGGCATCACCATCAGCAGCACAGTGGCATCATTAAATGCCGGCGCAACGTCGGCATCCCTGTGATATGCTGACATATGCTAAAACAGCTGGGGGGCTCCTGGAAGAAATGCCACGGCCAGGAAAATGACTGCACATTTCGAGTTTCAGCACCCTCCGTATTGCCTTGAAAATGCTGGAAAGCTATCATATCAGGGCTGACAGTATAGCATCAACACAATATTTGTCTTAATTAGCAGAAGGAACACTGAAAGGGAGGAGAAACTCCACCAGCAGGAGGAAATATTCTTAGGTTTACAGATTTTCCAGAGAGAGAGAGAGACACCCATGCATAAATTGAGGAAATAAATGTTCAGAGGAACATCAATATGTTTGAAAAACAGATGTTACAGGGCCATTCTGCTGGTACTTTTATGCATGAAGGTAACTTTGATTCAGCATCTGATACATCACTGTGACAATTTTATAAATAGTCCAGTACTTAAGTCTGAACAGAAATGCAGCTTTACTGAGACATGAAAGGTGTGCTATATTTATGCGAGGACTTCTGCTTATAGTTACAACTGATAACTTGCAGAAAAAAGTCAGGTCAGAAGATTCTGTTCAATCATCCACTAAAACTAACATACTTGATCTGCCATCAGTGCTTTTCCCCAACATAAAGTTTTGGTGATGGACTGTCATAAAGAGGCAGGTGAACATTTCTGTTGTTGTTGTTGATGTTGCACACACACGAATCTTTGCGACTCTGTGACAGATGGATGGAATGACAAAGAGCAGCAGATGAGCGACAATCCTTTTATGTACAAGCCAGAGCCACTCTACTTAAATGCATCTCAAAATTAAACACTGCGAGGCTGGACTTCACAGTGAAAAAAACCCAGTTTACCAAATGTCTTTCCAAAATGTCGTAATGCGTGACATGCAGTTTAACATGACTTTAATATAGTTTCTAGCAATAAGATAACTATAAATGGGGCACAACGTGATCTAACAGAGATTACTTTCGATGAACATTTTTCAAGCCATAAACAGCTTCCTCCTTCCTCAGTAATTACTACCAAACAAAATTTTCCTGAGGCTTCATCTGCTGTGCCCACTTGTGTATCCCATATGGCTAGATATATATAATTTAGGACATCATGAATATACAATTCATGCCCTCCTCAGAGTGAGCAGGCATGAGAATCCGACGACGCTCATCACAGTCTGTTGTGCTCGGCAAATCTAGCGTGGCATTGAGGTTTTAGTGGAGCAGCGACGCTGGTGTAATGCTTGTGACACCCAGCTGTTAATTCAGACTGACAACAGGCAGATATCTGGCCGACTAATGGCAGATGGGGCTTGAATCCTAGCTTTGCAGAGATAAACTATACCCCCAGAGGAAGGAAGGGGATGGAGAGGAACAGAGAGAGCGAGCGAGAGAGGAAGAGGGTCAAATGCTATTTCCACAACATTTCGGAGTTTATGTAAGGCATGGAATACATTCTGGTTATACTTGAATCTTTTTTATAGCAGGATGAGAAACCAGCGTTGTGTTAAAAGTCAGATGGAATCTGATAAGTTCATTGTTACTGTATCCATGTCATCAAAGCATAAAGTTATATTTAAAATGGCTTTCCTCCACCAAGTGTTTAAAAAAAGCACTAAAAATTGTTGGAGAGAAGAAAGTCTTTGTTCTGACCTAATTTAAACTGTAAAGGAAATTAATTATAGCCACAGACCAAAGTTATTAGATTGTCTAGTGTTGCATAAATTGAGCTGTTTTATTGCTTACACTCTGAATCTTCAGCCCTTACAAATAAGCAGCTTAACTCTGGTTTTATCTCTATCGTGAACATGAGGGATGTTAGTTTGTTACACTCTTGTGGAGTAGCTCCTGCTCCCTCCCAGTTACTTTCATTTCATCCACAGGATCATGTGTGCCCTCTAATGGCTACAATGGGTAACAAACTTCACAATCACTTGTAATAAATGCAGCACAATTCATTTGTTGTCTGGGAAAGGCCTATAAATATGGTGGGGTGTCGAAAGTTGGACTTTTGGTTGCTAAATAAAGCAAGGAAGCTGCCATCACTGCAAATACAAAATCTCGGTGGGTCGTCATAGCTTTTATCACTCAGTGACAAAAGGCAAGAAATGACACATATTAGTCATAGCACACGCTGAGAGAGCCAACCAATAAGATCTGTCCTCTTGGTCTCCTACCCCAAAAAAAACCCAGCAAATGACGCGTGACGCTCATCAACTTTGTCCCTACTGTTTACATAAACACATACTCACAGACTCTTGGCTCTGAGTAGGAGGATCACATATTGTCCTGGTGTTAAAGCAGAGCAGGTACACACACAGGAAGAAGGAGAAACATGGTTTTTATGACTCTGTTCTGTCTGCTGCTGCGGCCTGGCTTAAGCGCACTAATGATTTCTCCATTGGAAAAGGTAGGTGGAAAGCTGCGGGTGAACAGGAGCACTGCGGTTAGTCATTCCACTGCTCGGAACTTCTGCAAAGTACATTAAACTCTTCAACTTTAAGCTGTTTATCATCCTGCGAAAAACCCACAAGTTACAGAGAGTCATAACTTGGGTTATTGGATTTACATGCATACTGCTAACAAGCAAAAGTATCTTTAAAGTATTTTCATGTTTTTTTTGGTGTTTGACTCACATGTCTAAATTTAGTTACACAGCATTAATTTCACTACTAGATGTAAACAAAGTTTTGTTCCTTTCAAAAGCCTTTTCATCACTCGACCAGTCCAAGAGTACTTTCCTATCCAGGTTCTTCTCATTCCACAGGTATGTGTGTCAATGGAAGCTTGAAAATACAACAAAATGAGAAAAAAAGTATATACACAACCACTGGCACACAGACAGGTTATCATTCTGTGTCTGCACTGTTTTCTTCTTGGTTGCAGTAAGTGAGGGACTGCGTCGGTCAGCTGTGATGCTTGATATCACCCATCTGGAGCTACTGGTAGTGGTGGGGCCTGATGTCCAGCAGGTCCACAGGCAGGACACAGAAAGATACATCCTCACCAACCTCAACATTGTAAGCCTGATCACACACATGCAAAAGAAGTTAGAACTAGTGGATGGGAATGTTTACTGGAACAATCCGTAAATGGAGCTGTGAGGAGGATATAGGGAGGAATCAGCAGATAATGAAAGAGGTGTTAAAAGCAATAAGTCAGAGACAGTAATGTGTTCTGAAGTTGTACCGTGTCTGCTGAATTCTTTCCATAGTCTGGCCTGGTGTAAGTGCTCCGCAATTCTATAGTCCCAATACACTGAAAGTGATAAAATATAGTAATTGGACTTATATTTCAATTTCCACCCAGGCCTCAGAGCTGTTGAGAGACATTACCCTGGGCGCCAACATGAGGGTGCACCTGGTCCGCATGATCATCCTGTCAGAGCCAGAGGTAAGTGGCTTTCTGTTATGACTCCAGCTCATTATAGTTAAGTCACAAATTACCAAATATTAGATATAGCTTTTTAGCACAATAATCTGAAGTCCTACAGTGCTTGTGTAAGTTGTCACATCTATAGCTTATTAAGCTGCTGCTATCCATAGTGACTCCGAATGTGAGCAACATGATTAAAAGTTTCAGTGCAAAGTACTTTAATTCTCTTGTTACATTTGACCATGTTTTAGCCAGAGATCCAGCTGTCTACCAACATCACTTCTTCTCTCAGAAGTGTGTGTGACTGGGGCAGAAGGATTAACCCTTCAAATGACACGGACCCGCTACATGCAGATCTTCTACTGTACATTACAAGGTATGTTAACTGTCTGTATCTGGTTATAAGAGGATGTTTTATTATCTTGCAGATGAGCAAAGTGATTTTTTGCTTTACCATCACAATCAGGTATGACCTGGTGTTGCCTGATGGAAACAAGCAGGTCAGGGGAGTAACACAGCTCGGTGGGGCTTGCTCCAGTGACTGGAGCTGTGTGATTACAGAGGACACTGGCTTTGACCTGGGAATCACCATCGCTCATGAAATTGGCCACAGGTAAAAGGGATAATCCACGGGACCTAAAATGTACACTTTAGTTTATAGCTGTGTCTAATTTGGGGCATTCCTTATTATTTCTGTCATTTTGAAATGATCAAACAGTAGAATTCAGTTTAATTGCTTTTTTTCCCCTTAAGTGAGTTTTTCCTTTCTATGTTCAGTCAGAGATAAATTTTTGTCTATACAGGAAATGTTTTCAATGTTTCCAAGAAATTCTTCACAAATCATAGACCCATAAAAAAGCTTTAATTGTACTGTGCAGTTTAATTCAGCTCATAACACTCACTATAGTCACCATACTGGACCGTGATTGACAGTTTAAATGGTGCTTTACATGCTTCAAGACTGTTTTACCGTAATTGTTTGCTCTGGTATTCTTGGCAATTTAAAATACCTTTAAATGTCACCAGCCAGGGAATGTCATCTTTTCACAACCGCATGCTCACAGCATCCTACACTATGGTTACTTTAACATCCTTTATGCTTGACTGTATTTCACCCAGCTTTGGAATCAACCATGACGGAGTAGGAAACACCTGCAGCAGGAGTGGGTTCATGATGGCCTCTGACGGAGGCTACAACAGTGTGGATTTGACCTGGTCTCCCTGCAGCAGACAGCAGCTTCTTACATTCTTCAGGTGGGCCAACCTGTTCACAGCAGCTGTGCAAGCTGTTCATTTATCATGCACATCTGGCACTACTGAATATGGTATTTAATCTTAGGTCGTGTCTTCATATCTGCCACAGAGGTTGATCCTTAAAACGTAATTTATATTAAGTCTTCAGTCTTTCAGCGCGATATAATGTCAGCGCTTTGGGTTTTCTGATCTGTTGGTATTCTCAGTGAAGGGAAGGCGGAATGTGTAAAAGATCTCCCTGCAATGGAAGGATCCCTGCAAGACTGGAAGCCTGGGCTCTACTATGGCGTGGATGACCAGTGTCGTATAGCTTTTGGCAGCACTGCGAAAGCCTGCTCTTTCACCAATAATGACCTGGTATGTCACAGTCTTCATGGCACAGGATGGGATTTCACATCGGAAATTGACATTTCCACATTTTCAGTTTGTTAACAACGTTTTTCTCATTTCCATCAGCCAGCTTGTCGTTTTCTGTCTTGCCACGTCAATCTAGACGACAATAGCTCCTGCAAACGCCTCCTAGTGCCACTTCTGGATGGGACAGAGTGCGGTCCTAATCAGGTACAGCTCTGCAGGCACCAGAGAGTCATCACTTTCCCAAACAGTAGCGTGTTTTTTACGGGATGCAATCCTCTCTTCTAGTGGTGTCTAAAGGGGCGCTGTGTGTCTCCAGATGATCTCAGCTCCCCTGATGTGGTTCACGGCTCCTGGTCCGGCTGGTCTGAGTTTTCTTCCTGCTCGAGGACGTGTGGTGGCGGAGTCACACTTCGTACGCGGCAATGTAACAACCCAAGGTTAACAAATGGATGCGTCAGTAAAAAAATGTTGCTGAACTTCTTCTTAAGAACATGTGGGATTTTGGTGTGTCACCTCTAATTTTCAGACCTGCGTTTGGAGGGAATGATTGTGAGGGCCCAGATATCGAGGCTGAACTTTGTAACCAGCAAGTAAGTACTTACCGGCTATGTTTACATTGGGCCTCCATACAGTAGGTCAATATTGTTTAATCAATGGAACATTGCACCCAAAATCATTCCCAGCTTTGAATTAGCTTTTCTTAGTAGTTTGCAGCCCATAATTTCAACAGAAATTATTAAATGTCTTAGAATTACGGGAAAATTTACTGCAGTAAATTTACTGGCAGTAAAATCAGTTTACTGCCAGAGTATCCTTACTGTAATTTGGGCTTGGCAGTGTAAACTTGAATTATTAGGAGAAAATAACACTTTTCTTACCATCTACCTTATTGCAGCCTTGTGAGCGCACTCAACTTAATTTCATGGCAGAGCAGTGCTCCCAAACAGATAACCACACCCTCTACCTGCCACCAAACAGTGCTTCCTTCTACACATGGATTCCTGCATTAGGCTTTACACAGGGTAGGTCTAAGCAAACTCGATTTTTTTTTCTTTAGAGCAAAATGTGAAAAATGTGTACACCTAACATTTCTTATTCTTATCATAACCAGGGGATGAACAGTGCAGATATATGTGCCAGTCAGATGGAGAAAACTTCGTAGTGAGCCGTGGCTCTCAGTTTGTGGATGGTACTCGCTGTGAGACAGACAGCCCTCCTCCATTCGGCGCTACAGCAGCTTGTCTAAGAGGCAGATGCCAGGTAGGGATGGGTTAATGAGGCTAAATATATCAGGGATCAAATGCCATATCCCTCTTTCTGTGCTCTTTCTTTTGTCTCTGATCAGCTGTTTGGCTGTGATGGTGTCCTGCACTCTGGAAAAGTAAGGGATATCTGTGGGGTGTGTGGTGGAAATGGGTCATCCTGCAGGTTGATATCTGACTCCTACAGTGGTGGTCAGGCCAGAGGTAACAAACTGAGTGCCATTCATTTAAGTTATTTGTAAAGCAAATATGATGTTTTCCTGCTGTTTTCCGGTCTTACATAACAGCAAATTTAATGCTTTTGGGGTGTGAAAGGTTTTTTTTTTCTTTACTAGTTTGAAAAGAATAATTAATAGCATTAATAACTGCTGTATTATCGTGCATCAGTTATAAATCAGCATTTTATTTTTGTTTCAGAGTACATCACCTTTGTCTCGGTGCCAGTGAATGCCACACAGGTTCATATTATCAACAGGGCACCTCTCTTCACTCATATGGGTGAGTGGCATAACTGGACAGGAGATTTACATTTCTATAAGACAACCTTAACAGGATTAAAACTTTGCATCCACAGCTGTAAAGGCTGGGGAGACGTACATTGTGTCTGGAATGGGCAGCATGGCTCTGAATATGACCCACCCTTCCCCGCTGGATGAAAATCGCCTGGAGTACCGAATCCATCTAACACTTGACCTTTTGCCTGAGATGGAGGAGCTGCTCGTCCCTGGGCCTCTGCAAAAGGAGATAAAAGTACAGGTCAGGACAGGAAATCTTACTAAACTGTTCATGTGGCTTTGTGCAACAGTTATAGTGATTTTGTTTTGGTTTTTTCTCACTGTAGATCTATCGCAAATATGGAAAAGAATATGGAGAAAAAACAAATCCAAACATTAGCTACCAGTTCTATGTGCCTACCAGAAACAGCAGCCAAATGGATGTGTTACCCAAAGGCAAATGGTCTGTTTTCACAACACCCTGCTCTGTGTCTTGTGGATCAGGTAAGTAATGAAGAAAGTGACAAAAGAAATACTGTTGATGACGGAGATCATTTGAGACCTTGAGAGACCGTGTAGTGTTTGCTTTTTGTTTGGGAAACAGATGTCTTTTGCAAGTAAGATGCCATATTGAAAGCATTTGTATAATAGTGTTTAGCAGTGGCTGTCAAACTCTGGTGTGCGCTCCCTACTGAGAGCTTAGATTATTGGGGAAAACAATGAAGTGGAACTAAGTTGAATGAAAATCATTTAGTTGGCAACATAAATAAAAAGGTTGCTAACACTATCATAGTAATCTTTACTTGACTAAAGTTCACATTTGTTGCTGAAGAGTGACAAAAAGTGTACCAGTCTCTGGTGCAATGTTAACAGCACATCCCAATTCTTCTACATGATAAAGAGATTATGCTGTAGTAAATTAAAGAATACAGGCCCAGACTGTCTTGTTAATTTACAGATAATGTCCTACTTGTTTATTTTACTGTGAATTTTTCTGTCATTTAATTGTTTATCTGCTATTTCACTACTTTGGTGTAGCATGAAGGCTGTGGGGGAGGTCTTTATAAGTAGGAAAAGTTGTAAAATTCATGAATGTACAGTTAGAAGTCCATAATTTACGCCCTGGATGAATTGGGGTCTTTACCTTATGTTTGTCACCTGATGTAGACTATAGGAGGCTACAACTGTTAAATCCAAGGTCTTGTAAATGTTTGCCTCTTCCACCTTTCACCCCTCAACAGGTGTTCGGAGGCATGTTTATATTTGTGCAGATGAAGAGACCAGCAAACCTTTGGAGGAACATGACTGTTCAACACCTCGTCCAACCACACCGCTCTACACAACTTGTAATCTTGCACCCTGTCCCCCCAGGTTGGGTTCATACTCATTCGCTTCTTTTGACATACAGTGCTCAGCACGGACTAGCACATGTAAAATGTACTATTTTACAGATGGACTGCAGGGACGTTTGGGCCTTGTAGCGCCTCTTGTGGTGGGGGAGAAAGAGTGCGTCCTGTAAGGTGTGTTCAGAAACATGGATCTGATGTGGTGAAGGTTCCAGATTCCAAATGTCCACCTGATACAGCTCCGCACGCTATTGAAAAGTGTAACCTGCAGTACTGTCCTGCCAGGTATGAAGTCTGCATTGTAATGCTGATTATTAGATTCACAGAGTGTGAACAGTTAACATCGTAAATCTTCTGTCTGTGCGTTTACAGATGGCACGCGTCAGAGCCAGGGGATTGTTCGGCAATCTGCGGGCCAGGAGAAGCAAAACGGATTGTATCGTGCGTCCGACCTGAAGGTGGCGTGGATGTTGAAGTCGATCAAAGTTGTTGTTCAAAGCAGATTAAACCCCCCGATTCTGTGCCCTGTGTGGTAGATGTGTGTCCCATTGGGTGGGAATCAGACCGAGAGGTAAAATCAACGATAACTTGAACTCCAGTGTTTTTTAAGAATGTGAAACATCTCTACAATTTTGTCTTTCTTGACCAGGAACAACCCAGTCTAAAGTCTGATTTGTTACCACGCTCTAGTCAGCCTCGTGTGTATGTGTGGAGCCCTGTTATTAGCCAGTGTTCAAAGACCTGTGGCAATGGTAAGTCCTCCTTTAGTCAGAAACAGTGCTGTCTACTCAGATGTAGTAACTCAAAGCCCACTGATTATGTGCTGTAGGAACTCTGCAGGTGTGGTTTTCTTGTGTGGACCATCAAACCACACTGGGAGTGCCTGACTTCCACTGTGATGCCTCTACTAAACCTCATCCCAAGTCTGAGATATGCAGCACTTTACCCTGCCCTCCTATGTGAGACACTGTAGTAACCATAGAGATGTGTAGAAAGTAGGACGCAGATCTGAAATAAATGTTTTAAAATTACAGGATATTTTTCTTGTAACAACCAGGTGGCGCTCTAAGCAAGGAGTCTGCAGTGTTACGTGTGGAGGAGGGGTAGCAAACAGGGTGCTGTACTGTGCTCGGGAAGCAGAAGGGGAGGAGGTGGTTTTGGAAGATTCGGAGTGCAGTAACTTTCCCGAGCCCACAGCAGTGGTATCATGTAACACTCACAGCTGCCCAGCAAGGTGAAGATCACACAAAATGCAAACCTGAAATCGATTTCTGCAACAGCAAAAAAAATAATCAACTCCCCACCACTGTCACTTGGCCAGGTGGAAGGTATTCGGGACGTTACCCTGCTCAGTCTCCTGTGACCTAGGTGTAGCTCAGAGGGTTGTGTCTTGTGTCCAGTTTATCCATGGCAAGGAGAGCGTGGTGGCAGAGGAAAACTGCCATGCAGCTGTCAAACCAGCCATCACAGTGCCCTGCTTGGTGCAAGTCTGCACCTTTAGGTGGGAGGTGAAGCCGTGGAGCCAGGTACGTCACAAGATGAGGATAGCTATTAGATAGAAATGGGATGAAATAATCTCTTTTGAACCTGTTTTTTTTCTCCCCTGTCCACTGCTTCGCTGAATACCGAGCACTATATTGATGTCTCATTAAGCGTGATATTGCTAACATTGTGAAATTTCCTTGTCATAAGTGTTGTGTTTCTCTCAAGTGTTCAGTATCTTGTGGCTACGGTATCCAATCCAGAGCTGTGTCCTGCATGGGCCCCTCTAAGCCAGAGCCCCTCAGCCCCCTGATTTGCATGCACATGCCCAAGCCAATCACCATCCAGGGCTGCTACACGGGCGGCTGCAGAGATGTGCCATCCACATCAGATACACCCACTCCTCTGCATTCCACTCTAAGCCCTAAAAACATATCACAGCCAAGCATACGCCAACTTTCTCCTAGTCCAACAGAGGCCTTCACCATCCCAGTGACCCCAGTGGCTGCCACAACACTCACTCCAACCCATAAATCAAGTCAGTAGGCATAAATACTTTAAGAGCTCACGAAGAACCGAAGGCAAAGCATTATTATTAATATTATAACATCTGCTCCTGTCTAGGTGCATGTGGACAGCTACTGCTGGAGGAATCAGGCACAGTGGATTTGACTGATGTGACAGATCGCTGTGTGGTATCCATAGGCCGACCCTTGGATGAGGTCATTCACATTATAGTGGTGTCCAGCTCCCTGGACTGCAGAAAAAGTTGGTTCTATTAATAATACTAATACTGCTACTTTCTGTGTAAAGGCTGCTGCAGCAAAGTAAATGCAACTCTGCGTGCATTTTTACAGAGGAGTACGTGGCATTTTTCGACCGACTGGCATTTATGAGGAAGTGCGCGCATGTGGGAGGTACTGAACTGACCACCAGAACAAATGTCCTGCTGGTGCGTCAAAATCTGCTCACGCCAGGGAGCGGGGTTGTGTTTACATACAGTTCACAGAAAAATAAGAAGAGGAGCCACCATCAAGGTAAGACGGTGCTTGAACAGAACTAGGAATGTTTTGCAGAAGGAATGAAGAAGGATTGTCAAATATCATGAAAGATAGGATTATGATTAATAAAAGAGCATCCTTCATTTGTTGTTTGAGTGGATGCAGCAACAAGTGAATTTAAACTTAATTAACAGAGATTTGCAAGCCTGTACACAAGTCTTAAGCCATCCCTCACTACTAACTAGCGTTTACATGTGTGTCACTCTCTTTCTACAGGGGGGCACAGCGGGGTCATGTTAGCAATCCATTAAAATTTACATTACATCCACCGCGATCTTCAACTGAAGTTAAAGTTAATAATTTGATTGAAAATTTACAAAAAGCCATACAACTTAGAAACTATGATTCTTTGGTGGTGTGCATTGTCAACATATATAAACTACCATACTAAGATTTAAAATATAATGTCTCATTTGACCTCTGACCTCTCCTTAAAGCTTAATAGATTGTTTTGAAGGTCAAAATGATTTAAAACAGCCGTATATTTCTTACTGCCTTTGTTTACATTGACAACATACGGGCAAATAGGGAAAGATATGTGGGAATTTTAAATAGCATGTTACTTTGGACCGCCGACCTCTTGTTTGACGTCAAACTGTCCAGTTATTAACAAATCAATACCTATTATCCATTACCTACTCCTAAATAACAAAAGCCTGCACTTTGCACTTGTTTTTACTTGAATACATTTGTAGTGCAGTATGTTTAAAAAGAAGACCGAAAACTAATTAATACATACAAAATTCATTCACTATTTCCTTAAAAGTAAATACTGCCCAGAGAGTGAGCTGATTGAGGTTTGCACTCTTATTTTCCTTCCAAAGAGTCGGATGTATGTGTAATTTTCAAAAGTCATCATGAGGATAAACTGGAGGAAAGTGGAATCTACTGTTCACTGAAGCCTCATTAGAAATGCTCTCAGTGGAAGAGTGGCTTTCAAGAAGCCATTCTTCAGAAAGGGAAACATGGAGACAATTTTGAGCTATGCCAACTTAAACAAGAAATGGACTGATGATCAGTGCCAGCAGGTCTGAATCTAAACCAGAACTATTTAGTTCAACTTATTGTCAGCATGTCAGAGGTCAGCAGAGAGGTGCAACAGTGAATCGTGGATTCACCTCCCCAGAGCTGGGACCTCAACATTATTGAAGCAGTGTGGAATTATTTTGGCAGACAACAGATCACAACTTCCACAGAAAAGCTTTGAATCTCCTTCAAGAAGCCTGAAGAACTATTCCTGAAGACTACTTTAAATTAAAAGAAAGCTTGCCTAAGAGGGTTTAGGCTGTGTGGAAGAATAAAGGTAATAATACCAAACCTAATTTGAAATGTACAAGCACTGTTTTATACCTCATATAGCGTATATATTACACGTGTGCATGTTTGCACATCTTCAGTAAATTTTGACACCTATTTCCCCATTTTTCCTAACAAAATATCAAGGAGTGAGGTTTGGCTCAAGACTTTCGCACAGTACTGTATGACGCAGTGAGAATACTTCCAGTCTAACGCAATCATAAACAAAAGCCCTGCAATACATAACGTCAGATGAGAATACTGTACGTTTTTTACGCTTTTGCCTTGGATAGAGTAAGACTGTTTTAAGATTTCCAGCTATATGGGCTGTTTTGTTCATATCCTTTCCATCCTCCATGCAGGTGGGAAGGACGTGATATTTTAGCTATGAACAATCAATTCACAGCTATAATATTCCTTGTAGACAACTGTAAATTTTATTGCAATTGCACAAAACTGCACACAGACTATAGTGATGATAACTTGTTAACCAACGATCCAATGCGCCTCATATTTGCCCCTCAGATTGTGACATTCAGCTGTTCTCCCCCAGCGGTGTGTTTGAGAATCCAATAACGTCCAGCACTAACCACACCTGTCGAGTGCTCATCAATGCCCCTCCCTCAGTGAAGATCAGAATCCAAGCACTACACATAGGATTAGTATTCAACACCACAAACTCCCAGTCTACATACATAATGGTGCGAACAAGCTCTCTAACATGTGTTGGTTCAATATGCTGTATATCTTACAAGGACAAAAAGCGCACGAGTATAACTACTGCAATATTCTTGTGTTGTTCAGATCCGGGACAAGGATGTCTTAAAGACCAACGTGTTTAAAGGTAACCAGCTGTTTCAGTGGCACTCATCAGGAAATATGGCTGAGGTTGAATTTCACGGAGACTACCTGCATTCTGAAGGAAGCTTCAGAGCTCGATATTCATTTGTGCGCCTTTGATACCAGATACTGTTTTTGACAATGTTCACTTGTGCTCTGTTGAGAAGAAAGAGTTAAAGGTATAATATGCAGCAGTTATCAGTTATGTGATTTCTATAAACTGAACACAACATTTATATTTGGCCCCTCCTCTCTGGCTCCACAAAGCGAGAGGGAGGAGCGGTGCTCACGCGAGCTGAAAAAGGTGAAAGGTGAAAAGGAGCGGTGTTAACAAGAATGAAGCTGTGACTCAAATAGCTGTGAAATGAAATGTTATTTGTGATAACGTGATTGTTTCGCAGCACTTTTCATTCTAAATCGCAACTGTGAAGGGAGGTGCTGCATTGCTGGGTTTTGTGGGAATGCACCTGAAGCGCATGCTCCATGATGGCTGCTGTTGCCTCTGGCTCCGCTCCGACCCACCAAACAGAAGGACCTCTGCGGCTTTTCATGACACGGACAGCGGAGAAGACTGTGACAGTAATGCCCCTCGTTCTATATTTTTACAGAGTCCTGCACTCACACTCTCAGTTGTTGGTCAGAGACTACACACCCTTTGTACAAAGGCAACACCCCTGAAAAAGGAAAATAAGAAATTACAAGAAGGCTGTTTCCCTGCAGATTTACTTACCACCATACAGTTCTTGTGGTTCATAACTGCATATTATATCTTCAAGTGAAAGTGAAATGAAAAAGGATCTTTATGTAAGATCCTTTTTCATTAACTGTTATAACTATATGCAAATTATTTTGACCTTAAATAAACAATAAACAAACCAAAGCACTCAAAATCTTTAACTTAAGCAAGGACAAAGTCATTTGGAAGATAGCACACAGACCTGCTGAAGTATAAAAAAGGAGGCCGTACTTATACTATTACAGTTAGTAAATAATCTAAAGTTCACACACACACACACACACACACACACCTATATATAGCTCTATCTCAATACTGATAGTCACACGGTAAACTTCGCATAATTCCTTTAAAAACTGGTTTCCCCATAGCTCCAACACACTCAGTCCATTGCAGGTCTGTGTCAGTGTGGCATTGTTCCAGGTTCAGCTACAGCCACAGCCCGGCGGGGGCACAAAATCACCGTGCCAGGTTCCTGTGTGGGATCACTGCTTGGCTGTAGCTGTGTCTTCCAAGAGAGCTCTCATGTCCAACAGTGCTTCCTCTACAGCCTGGGCAAAGTTGGCAGCATTTGTCTCCTCGCAGCTGTTAAAGGCTGTGATGGCGATGTTGATGTGCTCATCCATGGGATTGTAACACACTCCATAGCCATCTGGCACCATTGGACCAAAGCACATCACACAGTCTGTCTTGGAGCCAACCTGGACATCGAGACGGGAGGGATGAGGGCAAACATGAAAGGAAACAAATATTACAACACATTATCCTTTGCTCAGCAGTAACAGACTGGGGCTTTTCTTAGATGCAAATATACCTGGCTGGTGGAAAGATTAAAATGATTAGCCACAGCATAAGAGGTGTCCATAAATATCTCAGGTATAGAGGTCAGGTCTTCTATGCTCTGCCTCTTGAGCCCAAGGAGGTGTCTGTCAATGCCCTGCCCATGAATTGCCTGAAAAAGCAATGGTGAGCATGTTAAAGTAATATTTATCAAGTAGTTAAAAAGTGGTTGTTTTGAGGATTCCAGCACTCACGTTGTACGTGTTTTCTTTATGTGTCTGAATGGCCTTCTGCAGCAGTGCCAGCTTCTCTGCGCTCTGTTTGAACATTTACTGCTCAGTTTTAACCATCACATTTAAAATGTTCCATCGCTTATGAGATCCCATCATTTTTACTAGTACCTGTTTAGCTGGGTCTTGCATTGCCTGGACAAATTCAAGCGAGTCTGCAGTAGTTGAGCGGATTGCATCTGTTCGCCCATATTTGAACATTCTTAAGGAAGCACTCTCATAGGTAGAGCAGCAAATATTATAGATCCTGGATTGAAAAAAAAAAAAGTATATCATGCGGTGCACTCAGTGTCTGCATCCCACGGGACCTTTCCCCCCCTTTCAAGAGAGCAGACTTCTCACCTGAAGTACGCCAGCTGAAGAGCCATTTGCACAAAGGCATCTGGACTGAGCTTATGCTTCTTTGGCACATTTTTTCCAAAGTGAGAAAACACAAGCACTTTCACATCCAAGTCGTGTACCATTCTGACAAAAATGAGAAAAGAGGGAGTCAAAGAAAATGTCTGACATCAAAGCCCAAATGACAACAACAACAAGAAAACTAGATTCTGACTGCACAGCATGACATACATGTTCATATTTTGTTTGGCCTTCTCAATATCTCTCTTGACCTCAGGTGTAATGTTAAAACGCAGCTTCTGAGGCATGGGCAGGGGAATCATGGGAGCGCGACGGAATTGAGTCCTCTGCCTGTTGAAAAAAATGTGACCCGCCGAGTCAGTGTGAGCTCATCATAAACACGAAGAAACACTAGTCTAAAATCTGAAATAAACTTACATGTATTTAACAACGTAATCGATGAGAAACACAATGGGTGGACCCTCAGCAGGTGCATGTTCATACACCAGTCCACATGCACCGTCTTCACCAACAATGAACTGAGGACGATTTGCAGGTACATTCAAATTCTCAACCATTGCCAGAATCCTGTTTATTACTTTGGATCTGTGAGTCATTGCGTTCTCTTAAACTGACCTGTAGCGTCTTATCAAACCAGCGGTTGCCACTGTTCCAACGAGCACCTCCTCCATGCAGAATCTGGGCAGCTACGCGGCTCAGATACAAGTCATCAGACACCCGCAGCATTGGAGCATCCAAACAAACTGTAAAAATACTTTTCTGGATGGCACGGACTGAGTCTTTATTCGTCCTATCTGAGAAGAAAAAAAAGGGGGAAATGGAACTTGTGAATCACAAGATTCTGACAAAAAAATGCTTTCTATCTATAGAATACATCTGGCTGATACTGTGGCTTGTCCTCACCCTTAATCAGGTTATTATAGGCTTTTCCCCAAGTGTTGCGGTGCTGTGATGTGAGGATGCCAATCGGTTCTTTGTTAGTCTGCAAAGATGAGTTCCAGATCTTCTCCAGCTGCATATAAATCTGATCCACTGTTAGTGGAGTGCCATCACTGTTGTACACATCTAGGACAAAAAACTAGAAGAGAAGCCGGGTTGATTCAATAACAGATTTAGTTTATTACTCCTTTTCTTCATAATGACTATAAAAAAAAATCAGGATCTTTATAAATGAAGAAATAACTGCAGTGCCATCTAGAGTACCTGGAAGTTGTGGACCACAGTGATGTGAGTCGGAGGTGTTTTTCCTCTGGTGTGATTTAAAACAGTATCTCTCTTTGGTCCAGGAATACGACAAGAAGACAGGATCTGGTAATACTGGTCCATACAAAGAGGCTTCCCACTCAAATACTCTACAGGCAGAGTCTGACTACAACACAGTAACTAATATTATTCATTTGCAGTTTTGAAAAAAACAAACCAAACAAAAAACAGCTGCAGGCCATGGTGATAATGAGCTTATTGCTACAGCAGTACAATGTTTGTATTGATTTGAGGCAAACTCACGTGTCAATCATTTTTTTAAAGTCCAAAACTCCTGCAATTAATTTGGCAGCAAACCTGCAAAAAATAAAAATAAATAAATAACAAGTCAGATTATAGATTACTACACATAATGGTCAGTGTATGCTTTGTTTTGCATCGATGCTCCAAAAGCTAGCGCTCATATATAGTGTTCACAGACGGAACAAAATCAGTCATGAACTATGAATGGAGAGGAACACAGTTAAATTCTTAGAAGCTAAAAGTAAAAACAAAACAAAAACAAGCACTGGCTTGTTTACCACAGTCTCATATGTTTGGCACATATATTCTTATTATCTTCATTGTTATTTTTGCATTACATCTCCATGGTGCCCCTATGTTCACTGCATATCCCATGGGTCACAGCATTCAAAAACAGCTGAGCAATGGTATGAGAAGCCCTGGGGCTTTAAATAGCCAGCATGTGGAGAGAAGACTGTGCAAAGGTCAGCTTAAAATGAGCTTGTACTGTAACTTCAACACAAAGTAAATCACTTTTTAAAACAGCTTAATGGCTGTGGTTATATTCAGACAATTAAACTTTATAACTGGTACTGCTGGAGCCCTGAAAATTTACTGCACCCATTACAAGTGCTGGGTTTTTTTTTAGTGTTTGTGGGCCTGTGATTATTAAGATAAGCAGTTTGGATACTGTACGTGCATGCTGGTTTCTCACCTCATTTGACCTTGACGATCATGAAAGTGCATCTGGGGCAGGACTACTCCAGGGCTGGTGTAAACTGCCACTGGCATACGGCAATCCAGGTAGGCCGACTGCATCCACCATTCTGTTAACTACACAAACACAGCTGTAGTCAGACCAGGGTGAAAAAAGAATTACTTTAATTTCTTAAACAGCCAAATTAAACATGTATTTAGTGTATGTAATTACAAAAGACAGATTCTTCTGTCAAAAGACTGCTTTTACACTCATCATGTCTACGCTGATACATAAAAGTTAAATAAATCCAATTATCTACCCAGTTGTCCGTCTTGCGTGCCCGCCTTTCCAGTCCCTTTTGAAGCCTTTCTCCTACACCACCCTTAAGGAACTCCTGTACCACCTTCCTGGTGTGATCCATCTCTTCATCACTGACGAGGGGCTCCAAAGCTGCGAGGTAGCGCTCACACGTTTGATTCAAGGGTGGCACAGGTAGCTTAGGCAGACCCTCTTGGTGTGTCAGGGGCCTTGCAAGGATCTGCGTTACGGTTCTGACTAGGTGACATGGCTTCACCATACCTGGCCGCATCTATAAGATAATATCTTGTTAAGTTAAAAACTCTTCTGTTTTTTCTGCTATTACACATTAAATTGGAGTATTACAAATGGATTTAGAAAGTCTAGAAAGTTGAAGGTGTCATTGCTATTTGAAGTGGCTCATATTGTAGCCCAACAGACAGTTAAATATATAAATAGCCCAGTACATTCATACACGAGTGTGACTACTGAAATGTAATTTTACTGATAATCTCACTGGGGCTCGTTAACCCTGCAGATTAATTGAATATCTTTAACCTCAAGTGTCAACATGTTGTTTAGTGCATGCAATCTATGACTGCAGACATTAATGAGTCGCTGCAAACAGGTTTAAGCAAGAACCAGCTTCGGGCGTTGTGAACAACGGTAAATAACTTAGACAGGCTCGTGCTTTACAGTGAGATGATGATTTGGTGCATGAAAACGGACACCAAAACAACCGACAGAAGCAGCTATACTATTCGGACTAACTGGTGTTAGTCTCTGCCAGCTTATAAATAGGTTGACACAGTTGAACCTTCGGGTGGAAGCGACAACAAAAACACACCAATATAAAGTCGTTATAAGATTTATTGACCAAAATTAAGAAGATACATTCCTATGATATCCCATTTGATTTAATATTACTCCAAATAAGGTTGAATTAAATACGTAACGGTTTGAAAAAAATGTAGGGATATTTATGTCAAGCTGGAACACGACAATTAACTTCCGGTTAGCGATATCAAAATAAAGTTATTGCTAAATATTTTTGTGTATTTATTGCACTCCACCACAGAAAAGATGGAAGAATGTGGATAATACTGGGGGGATGACTCCGAGTCGACTAAACCTGCCGTCACATTGCTGTTTCCCATGTCACGAACTAAGCTAACGCTAAGTTACTCTATGCTACGCTAAGCTAACGCTATGCAAAATGTTAGCTAACCCCCACCCCGAAAAAAATAAAAAAATACTCCGTTATATTCCTTAACGCACAATTTAAATGCACACGTTGGGTGAACGTAAGTTACATTTTAACCTACTGTTGCCACATTGTTGCTATTCTGCACAGCGCCCCTCCCTCTTCACTCACTCACTTGACCTGATGTCGCAAAATCAAACGTAACGTTACTGCGCTTTTTTAACACGCACTTAAAACACACGCAAAAGGAGAAAAAAGGAGGACTCACCGCGGCTCTGACAAAAACACCCAGCATCTTGTCAGACGGACGCGCTAAAAACTTGGACTGTCCCGGGAATATAGATGGGGAAACCCTCGGGCAGTCATGTCTCAAGGACAAGCACTCTGCGATCAGCTGTCCGCCCCCCGTCGGATACAGCAAACAAAACAAGCGCTCTCTCTCCTTGAAAAGTCGTATTTTTCTAGGTGGAGTTTGGCACACGTGAGACTGCTGTTTCAAAACAAATAATTACACTAAACCTCTACCCGCACGAAAGCTTCCTTAGCACATTGTTTTATTCATTTTAGGAAAAATTGATTCAAATGCTCCACAAGAGCTGCTAATAAGCATTTGTCTTTTACTACTTCTGGTTATTGTGTTCAGAAATTGCATATTAAAACCTCCAAGTTCAGTGAAATGATGGCACATTTACTACTACTACTAATAATAACTGTAATAATAAGAAGAAGAAGAAGAACAAAAACACAAGATCTGTCTGTATTTCTAAGTTGACCGCTGCGCCCTCTTTCCAAGTAATTTCAATGCAATGCATTTGTGTTTTTAGACTGTTTGTTTTATTGATTAATTAAAGCAGGCCCTGATATAAATATATATTTACATAATAAGAATAAGAATTCTCGTTGAACTGTTGCACGAAGCTGCACAGATCTCCTCTGGCCACATGGTGGTAGTCGTCCAACATCTTTCCAGGGAGAAAACAGCATTCACTTATTTCTCCAGGAAATACAAACCAGTGACTCCGGTTTTCCCGCAGAAAAAAATAATTAAAAAAAATCACCACCACAAAATAATATTTAAATAAAGGTTACAGTTTAGTCATGCTGTGTAGAAATTATTCGCACTAGCACAGGAAATGTCAATGTGCAAAAAGTAATGGAAATGCATATGACCATTCTGTATAATTTCAGCACTGTTTTTGTATAAAAAAGTCCAAGAGAGAACTGCAGTCGTGTCATGATTTATTTAAAAGCAGCAAAATAAAACGATACAAAGAAATTAAAAACACACAGTCATACATATCAAAATGCTTCGATTGCTCTGGTCCAGCCGCTGCCTGTTAACAGCGTGTGTTTTAAACAAATTGTTTGAGTGGCGAATATTTGCTCAAGGTCCGTTTGCTGCCAACTCACAAACTCAGATAGCCCACCTGAGCCCAGCACCGAGATCAGGTTGGAGATGTTTGTGCTGTCCAACTGGTCAGAGTCTGAATGTGAATCATCATCACTCCTCATTCTTTTACACGGCACTGGCGCAAAGTCTGGCAAATAAAACTCTGGATCAACGATATGATAACTTATGTCAATCTTTCGCTTTTTTGTGTAGCACTGCGCGCCCTGCGGCTGTTTGGGCTGCGCGCAACAGTCTGTGTGGAAGTATCCGTTCGTGACAGTAGTCACCACATGGGTGTCCAAGTCCAGGACAGTCTTTTGGTTGGCTTGCGTGTTCGGGATAGATAACTCCCAGGAGGATTTGTCCGCACAGCTCCAACAGGCGTCCGAAACCATGAGGTCAGAGTCACTCGGTGAATCCATTGCGCAGGCAGATGCGCCTTGGTGCGCCACCTCTGCAGGCTGACCGTTGGGCTGGTGCGCTCCGCAGTGCCAAGTGTCCGACTCAACCCCAGTAAAGTTGCAGTAGAAGTCATCAGCCAACTCCGTGAAGCTCCCCGTCCATTCGAGGTATTCTTGCCTTTCTCGGACTACGGTTACATCCTCGTACGGATTCGTCCTCTGCATCTGCGACAAGTTTTTGCTCATGTAGAACTGCCTGGCGTTTCTCAGTACGTACGTTACCAGTAAGTTCTTGTGGAGCTTGATGCCTCCTCTCTGCGTCCTGGAGCTTTGGATTTTCCTCAAAGAAATGGAGATCAGATTCTGTGCTTCAAATGCACACTCCATCCTCAGTCGGGCCACCCTTTCTTTGCTCTCGGTCTCTCAAATCGTTTGTTTCCAAACTGGAGAAATAGTGATGCCTTTAGTTGAGATTCCTATCAGATTCGTGTAGACTGTGTCCATAGCGCTCCATGTCTTCCCAGTAAGGGCATGGATTTGCAACTCTCATCTTTCCTTGCCACGCCCTCACGTACACATTGTCCAATGGGAGGGAGGAGGTGCTTCTGTTATACGCAAATATCACTACTAGCCTCATTCAAAATGCACGTAGGAGCAGGCAAGCTGGATTTCACTAAATATGATCTTTTTAAATCTCAGTGCAGACAAATAAGAGACTTTGGAGTCCGCACTAAAACAGAAAGCAATGGAAGGTGGAAGAACAAGCAGAGGCGAATGTAGCGGGGTAGTACAATAGAGTGAGATAGTGTAATGGGATGTAATTTATAAATATAACATGTACTAACATGTAATAACAAATAAGAAAAATATTAGATGATGTGGATGTAGAATATAAGTAGAGAGGATGAACATTAAAACAGGGTTAAGCTTGCATTTCATAATATCAACATTATCTACTTTACTCAGTTTCTTGACTGTTCCAATCATGTATCTTATTATTTTCCAAAACAGTTTATTACTTTATCATTTTATATACTGAGGATTCTTTGTCTACTATATTGTTACATTTTATATTACAATGTGCTACCACAGTACAACACTATACTATACTACATTTTATGGCTGCTTGATGGCAAAACTCACAATTACACTTAACAGGATCAAAGCCGAGATTATAACGATTGAATGTAAAAGATAAAAAACGGATTCTATTATTTATTTAATTGTCTTTTAAACAGCTGGTTTATGAGAACTTAATTCAAAAAACTGCCCTAATTCCACAAAATCAACTAAATAAATACATTTAAAACAAATAATAAGGTGAACTAAAGAAGTTTGGGGGGGAACAATATCACTATATTATATGGTATATTGCAATATAATATGATATGACACTATAAAACATGGTACTATGCCACGTTATTCTACATTATACTATAGTAATCCAAAGTTAGGTCCAAAGGTTGTTGGATAAAGATGCTATTTTTTTGATTTTGCCTCTGTACACCACCACGATGAATTTTAAATTAAACAATCAAGATGCAGATTTTCAGCTTTGATTCCAGACATTTAACAAAAGTATTACATTAACTGTTAAGGAATTAAAACCATTTTCATATATACATATATTTAGTCCCCCATTTTTAGATGTGCAAAAGTAAATCGACAAACCAAGAAGATTTGTTTTAATACTTGGATGAAAATCATTTGCAATCAATGACTGCCCGAATCCTAGAACTCATGGATACACCCAAAATGCTGTGTTTCCTCCTTTGAGATGTTCTGCCAGGTCTTTACTGAAGCTGCCATCAGTTGTTACTTGTTTGTGGTTCTTTCTGCCTTCAGTTTTATATTTAACAACTGAAAAGCATGCTCTACTGGGTCCGGATCAAGTGACTGACTTGCTCAGTGAAGTATATCCCATTTCTTTGTCTTGAGAAACTCTTGGGTTTCTTTTGCAGTTTCCTTTGGCTCATTATCCAGTGTTGTCTGATCAGTTTTTAAGCATTTAGTTGTACCCAGCAGTAAGTATAGCCCTGTACACTTCAGAGTACTTCAGTACACTTCATAATACTACTTTTATAAGCCCTCTACTTCAATCAATAAACACTAGTTACTCGGTTCAATTGGCAGCCATGTCCATGGCATAATAATGCTCTTCCTAACCTTTCCATTTCCATATTTTTCTTTCCCCATCATTCTGGTACAAGTTAATCTTGGTTCATTTTTAAAATAACTTATTTTTTCCAGAACTGTGCAAGTTTTTTTAAAATGTCTTCTGGTAAAGTCTGTCCCTCTTGTTCTTGAGTGTAACCAGTGGTTTGCATCTTCTTGTAAATCCTCTGTATTCGTATTCATGAAGGTCTGCCTTGATTGTAGACACTGTGAATGAAACACTTACCTTCTCAAGACTAGTCATGATGAGGTTAGATGGTTGTAATTCTTAAACAATTAATGTAAAATGTTTGTTAAACCCTTTGAATTAAAGTTGAAAATCTGTGTAGAGTATGGTTTCTCTCTATTTATGCTCTATAAAAATCACCTCTACAGCTTATTTATTTATTTATTTATTTATATCTTTTATTCGGACATTTTCCCCACTAGCATTTCACTCATATTGCCATTTAGCTATATGTTACTGTATTGAGTTTACTTGTCTCATTTTTCCTGTGATTGTAACAAATAAAGCCCCTCTGCACTTTTAGTTTGCCTGCTTTTTGTGTTGGTATATTAATTACAAATGTGCTCGGTGATCTTTTTTTTAAAGTACTTTCTTTGTTAGACTTACAGTTACAGTTACAGGTATCCGATCTCCCAGTTTTCCCTAAAGCCACTTTTACTCTGTCTTTCAATACACTAGAATATGCTGCCCATTAAGCTGTAGTTTACAGGATTATTCTTATTTCACATTAATATAATGAACCTATTATCTGTGCTTTGATTAAACCAAGGCACCTTAACAGTCTAGGATCTATGTTCTATATTCTTTGTTACTTGATGATGATGAAAAGGTTGGGTATGGGAACATGACTATATTCTATGTAACTGTATGAAGAACGTAATGTAACAAGTCACCAAATTCAAGAATTCTATAAATATGTTGTTACTTGTGTTACAAGGTTCTTCACTTATCTGTGCACACGGCGGAAAGAAAGAAAAGAAAGAAACAAATCATTTTTTTGATTTGGTTTCAGTTTCTGTGCAGGAGGAGGGGCATGGTGGAGCGGTACAGCAATACAGGTTGTGATCAGTGGATCAGTGGAGCTATGGACATTACATGGATATTACTTTTTTGCTCAAAAGGATGAAACCATGATGGTAAAGTGGAAACTGCATCAAGGACATAAACAATCACATTATAGTGCTTACAAAACTTCGGCTCTTTGCATGCATCTGCACAGACAGCATGCAAACACAAAGATAGCCAAGAAGCCACATTGACATTAATGCTGAGTGCATGCTGACCCCAGCCCAGCAGCCAGAGCCTGATCTTCAACAGGTAACAAAAGCAGTGATGAGCAGTCCGGCTTCAAGTCTCTGTTTTTATCAGTTCATGTTTCTAAAATAGGACCACTCTCTTTGTGCTGGTTTTTACCTTTTCTTTCTGTTGTTACCTTTTTGATCAAACATAAGCCTAAAAGAAAGATGTTATGTCTGTCCTCGTTAGGGTAGGGGTTTGTGTTGGTGTGTGGGACTGGAGCCTCGGGTTTAAGCTGTAAACTGACTATGTCATTATGAGACATTTATGTGACCTTTCACGGAGTAATGAGAAAGTCTTGTAACGAGCAGTCTAACTACTTTAATTAAAAAAAAATTTTTAAAGTAATGTGTAATACGTTACTTTCGCTTCCGCTTCCAAAGGGTCTGCTCCATTTTTTCCTCCTGCCACATCTCTGCCACTTGAGCTTTTTTTTTGTGATTCTGTTGTGATACTAGATCCCACCTGCAAGTAATTTCAGTGATATGGATGGGTGGCTCCTTCACTAAGTCTATGCCCCAGCTAACACTACCAGTCTTGCTTTGTTTTAATCAGGTCACTCATTCCCTTCACAGTCTTATAGATTTCAGTGCCAAGTAAACTTAATGCACATAGAAGTAGCCAAACCACTAGCCGTCCCATTCATTCCGCTGCAACCTCCCATTCCTGCCACTGCTCTCAATAATCAAGTTTTTGCTCTGATCACTCATGAGACAGAACCAGTCCACTTAATCTAATCCGGTAATCATTTGAAGACTCTTTCATTCTACATTTTTGATTCCCCAGAGACCCCTCTGATCCTTGGTTATCCATGCCTAAAGAAACACAACCCCCATATAGACTGATCTGGTGATAAGATCGCAAGCTTTTCTGTCTTGCCAACTGCCTAAAATCGGCACTACCTTCACCACACCTCCCTCACCAATCATTCCACCCCCCATATCTGTGTCCAACACTAAAGAGTACCACAACCTCCAAGAAGTTTTTAATAAAGACAAAGTCTTGTCACTTCCCTCTCTCAGGCCCTACGATTGTGCCACTGACCTTCTCCCGGGGCTCTGTTACCCTCTAGCTACCTCAACAACCTGTCTCAGCGAGGCAATGGAAAAATATATTTGTGCGTCATTGGCTGCCGGCATCATTCATCCTTCCTCCTCCACGGTAGGTGCTGACTTCTTCTTCATTGCCAAGAAAAGTAAGACACCTGCATTTATTATAGGGGATTAAACAACATTACAGTTAAAAACAAGTGTCCATTACCACTCATCAACTCCGCTTTTGAACACATCCACAGGTGCACTATTTTCGCCAAACTAGACCTCTGAAACACTTATCACCTCGTTCATATGAGGGAAGAGGATACATGAAAGACTGCATTTAATATGCCATTGGGACATGTTGAGTACTTGGCGATGCATTTGTAAATGATGTGTTGAGGTATTTTTTTTGAAAATTTTTGTCTTTGTATATTTAAATGACGTTTTTTATTTCTTCCGTGTCCCTTGAGGAATATCAGATCCGTGTTCATAGTGTCCTACAACGTCTCCTGGAGAACTGCCTGTACGTCGTGGCAGAGAAATGTGAGTTTCACTCTTCCTTGATCTCTTTTCTGGGTTATATTTTGGCAGGAGGACAGACCCCCTGAAGGTAAGGGGCGGAAAAAAAATGTCCTACTCCCATATCTCTAAACCATCTTCAGCGTTTTCTTGGATTTGCCAACTTCTACCGCCATTTTATCAGGAACTACAGTCAGGTAGCCACAGCTCTTACTCATCTCAACTCTACCAAAATCCCCTTTGTTTGGTCCCCAGAAGCTGAGGCAGCTTTGTCAAACGGAAACAACTCTTCAGCTCTTCTGTACCCGTCCTTGTCCACCCAGATATCGTGAAGCAGTTTATTGTGAAAGTGGACGTCTGTGATTCAGTTCCTGGGGCTGTGCTCGCTCAGCAGTCTGGACCTCAAGGTAAGCTGCAGCCTTGTGCTTTTTTCTCTCACTGACTAACACCCCCAGAACAAAATTATGATGTGCGAGATCGTGAGTTACATGCTGTCAAGTTAGCCTTAGAGGAATTGTCACGTTGGCTAGGAGGAACCAAACAACCGTTTATTATTTGGACCAACCATAACTTACCCTAAAGCCACCAAGAGGCTCAATGCTCACCAGGCTCATTGGTCTTTGTTCTCTGGCCGCTTCAATTTCTTCATTTCTTATCATCCAGGTTCCAGAAATATAAAATCCACTGATTCTCTTCCAACAACAACCAGATTCTCTTCCAATTTTCTTCCAACACCAACCAGTCAGAACCCGAGAACATCCTCTCATTACCATGTAGACTGGGCTCCCTCACCCGGGGAATCGAGGAGACAATTCACCAGGCTCTTCTGGATGAACCAGACTTGGGTTCCAGCCCTCCCAGTGGACACTATGTTCTCAGTCTGCCCGATCCGCCATCATTAATTGGATCAACGACCCTCTGGCCTTCTCCAACCATTAGCCATCCCTTGGATTGGCAGCATCACAATGGTGATGGTATGGTCCAGGTATGAACCCGGACAGAAGGCATGGTTCACCACATACTCCCGTCTCACCATTGTTTATTCTTGTGTTTACAATAAAACATGTGAAAACCTTACGCTGCTGCCACATACTTTTTCCTCGGTTCTCAGGAGGATATAACAGGAGAGTTAAAGACCCAAAAAGCTCATGTCATGGGCTTTCTTGCTTCCGCTTGCAAAGACCATAAAAAGGTTTAAAAAAGAAGAAGCAATGCAACATGATTAAAATACAAATGAAGTAGAATAAAAATACACATAAAGTGTCTGATCATTACCAAATCAGTGGCTAATATGAAACCAAATATATAATAATTTATGTAAGGTACTGCCATTTCATTTTTATTTATTTTTTTTTTACAGTGAAACAGAAATCTGGGGTTAGGGACTCTTTATACTTTGACACTGTCACCAGTGTTATAAACAATTTTTTGTAACCCCAAATCCATGCAGAGAGTTGGCAAACGTAACATGTATAACCATTAATAATATTTCTATGTGCAAAATGGGGATAATTGTTTATAAAAAAAGACACGTGAATCAAACTATTTTACAAAGTATTGTAAAATACAACATAATACTCTTCTGTTAAACTACATTCCTGAGCCTGCACACACGCCAATTTGCACTTTACAGTATTAACAGAGCATGATACCCATAATAGTGACTGTCATCCTGATCCACCTATTTGGCAGGAAATCAAAGTCACATCCAGGTGTTGATGTAAGCCATCTGTGTCTATGTGTACATACAAACAGATGTGGGGCACAGATGTCAGATAATTTCTCTACAAAGAGCTTTTAGACACATCAGAGTTCATTCACACTAGACCTGCTGTTAGAGGCAATCCTAATAATATAACTGTTAGTGTCAGACTGTACATTCATAATTTACTGAGAGCAAAGCCACTCTAAATCCACGGTGTATCTAGTCACAGTAAGTTGGCTTTTAAAGAATTGTATTAGCTCAAGCTACTATAGCACAGTATAGTAACCCAAATGTACCCAGTTCACATATCTTTGTTATTTTTTTCTGTTAAGTTGATTTACCGCAAGTAGGGAAATTTCTTGAATTAAATTGAAAGAATGCCACTGATAAAAGTTCACTGAGCAATTGGGTTCAATTATTGTTCTTTCAGTTCTCACCATAATAATTATTATTGTTATATTTGCCATAATCAGGCAGCCACAAAGTATAGGAAAGTATAGCTTTAGGAAATGTATGGTGACTGTGGCTCAGGATGGTTTGATTCTTGGCTGGTCCAGTCAGCATGCCAAAGTATCCTTGGGCAGGATGCAGAACCCCAAGATGCTTCCGATGTGTGCATTGGAGTGTGAATGCAAGATAGAAAGCACTTAGATGCAGAAAAGAAATAAATGGGTCAATTTACCAAATTTACAATATAAAGTTAGCTCCATGAGGTTTCCTCACATTGAAATTTAAATCAAACAATCAATATATGACTAAAGTACAGACTTTCAATTAATTTAAGGGGTTAAACAAAAATTTGGCATAAACTGATTAGAAATTGCAGCTATCAGTATAGACAATCCTTCAGGCTGAGAGGCTGAAAAGAAACTGGATAATTGACTGACAGTTTCATGGTCTCTTGTTATTTCATGACAAATAAAGCAAACATCTGAAGATAATTCAGAGTTTGTATTTCATAGCTTTACAGTGTAGGTAAAACTTAAGAAGTGTTCAAATAACCAATCTAGTACATTCTTTAAAAAAGAAGGAATGCACTGGAAAGCTCAGCAACACCAAAAGTCTGGAAAGACCACAGAAGACATTAAAAGTGCATGATGACAGACTTATGTCCACGCTTAAGAAAGACAACTTTTCACCAGCTAACCAAGTCAAGAACACATATTTAAACTTCTGTTTGTTTTTGCAATTACTTTTGAGCTTTAAATAAGGGACTGTTTTTAAAAATAGGCGTAATTGCTAAGCAGTTAATGCTAAGTTTTTGTAAAACCCTTTGAATTAAAGCTGAAACTCTGCACTTCAATCACCTTTTAATTGTGTGAATTAAAATCCATTGTGCCGGTGTCCAAAGGCAAAACTGTAAAACTTCTGTCTTCTGTGTCTTTGTCCAACATTTTTATATGTATATGTTATATGTAGAATCTAGGCATAGTGATATTGGAACTAACTGCAAACTCTACATAATTTATAAATCAGATCCCATAGACCACCTACAGTTGATAAAATGTCATTGCTATGCAGTAGGTTAAATAGTTGAAAACTGAGCTACCGAATTTCATACAAAAGTGTGAAAGAGAAGGCACACATTTATGTTTGGAAATTTTTAATCTAAGAAAATATTCCTGGACATTTTTGAACAATTTCTAGTGAAATTGTGAGTCTCTTTTATTTATCAGCAGTTTATTGTTACTTCATACAGCTACAGTTTGACTACCACTGAGACCAAAAGATAGATATGAGTTCATCTTGTTTTTACAAAATAATTCGTAATTGGGATTTAAATTACATTGATGCTTTAGTAGCCTAAAGTTATTGAATAAATATGTAAAATCCATGCAGATACTTTGAACATTGATTTTTTTTTTTTTGTACTGTAACAGAAACAATCTGATATTTTTATTCCAGATTTCCCCTTAATGTTGACAAAGTACTAGAAACACTGGCTATACTGCAAGGTAACACAGACACACTACGGATTACCGCTTCGAAAGCTATCACAGAGCTGAGTTGACATGAATACAGTAAACATAAACAAACCTTTAAAAGTAAGTAAAACCAAAGTTTAAAAAGTGCTGTAAGCATTACTTCCAGCTTTCCATTAGACAAGCATTTTTGTGTGTTTCCAGTTAATACTTAAAAAATAACTAATAATGCATTATTATGGTGCACACTTTAAGTGATAAATCTTAAATAATATTCAGTATGTTCCTGAATGAAGTAGTAAACCTCACTCAAACATTTTGTTGACGGGCCCTTCTGATGTTAGGGTTATATGGATTCATTTCATTTTTCACCTCAAGATTCTACCAAAAACAATACGCTATAATCAGGAAAGTGAAAAGAATTTGCTTGAAATTCTTGCAAATTTATTAAAAGTGAAAAACAGAAATATAACATGTACACAAGTATTTACTGCCTTTGCCATGAAACTTAAAATTGAGCTGTTTCCTGTTTTCAATGATAAATTGTCAGGTGTTTGATTGGAGTCCACCAGGCACCACGCATCTCCTGGCCAATGCCATCCCTACAGAAATGGTGGTGGTAGCATCATGTTATGCTTTAGGAACTGGGAGTCAAGTCAGGGTTGAGGGAAAGATGAACGCAGCAATGTACAGAGACATCCTCAATGATAACCTGCTCTAGAGCGCTCTGGACCTCGGACTGGAAAGAAGCTTCATCTACCAGCAGGACAATGACCCTGAGGACACAGCCAAGATATCCAAGGAGTGGCTTTGGGACCACTATGTTTATGTCCTTGAGTGGCCCAGCCAGAGCCCAGACTTAAACCCAAATGAACATCTCTGGCGAGATCTGAAAATGGCTGCGCACCGACAAAGAAACTGACCCAAAATAGGTGTTGCAAGCTTGTAGCATTATACTCAAAAAGACTCGAGACTGTAACTGTCCCCAAAGCTGCTTCAAAGTAATTAGCAAACATCTATGAATTGTCATATTTTTTATCGTTATTAAATTTGCAAACTTTTTCCACTTTGTCATTAAGGGGATATTGTGTGTAAAAGTTTGAGGTGAAAAATAAATTTTGTCCATTTTTGAATAAGGTTATAATATGGAACAAGTGAAGCACTGTAAACACACAGAAGATGGAAGTTCTTGGTGAAATTGTCATGGCTTAATTCTCTATTCTATTAAAAGATTATTTTAAATTTCACAAACTGTGGACTCCACGCCCCACACATAAATAATCTTAAAATTAGACAGATATAGGAGTGAGCTTAAAGTGCTTTGCTTATCGATAAACAGTTAGTTGTTGAGTTGGGCTCAAACAGAAAAGAATCACTAGTAAACAAAGAGAATTCACTCTGTCCTCGGTGCTTCTTCTTAAACTCTAAGCTAAGATGTGCAGCTCTGTAGAAGATGCACACAATTACTTCAGAGGCGGGGTGCTTTATTTACATATGCAATATGCATAAGCAAGGTTACTGTGAGGGTGAAATAACTGCGAGATGGAGGGAAACGAGGAGGGGTTTTGTGTGTGTGTGCACTTGCTTGTGTGGGGTGGTGATGGAGAGAAGGTGTGTGGGGTAAGGGGGGGGGGAGGCAGAAAATTGGTGTTATCAATATTTAACCAAGCCTTCCAGCATATTTATGGCAGACAATAGAGCAGACATGCAACTGTCTCATATGAGTGGAAGTATATTTATTACAGACTGAAATAGAGGCTGTAAATAGGATGTTCATTGATATAAATCCTTTGCCACACTTTCGTGAAACCAACGAGGATTCCATCACTTGGTACACAAGGCTTACAGTGGAGTTTTACTAAAACTATTAATGCACTACTGTGAAAAAGTATTTGCACCCTTCCTAATTTATTTTTTTATGTTTCAGACCATAAAACATATTTAAATATTAGACAAAGAAAACCGGTGTAGATATAAAATCTAGTTTTTAAATGGTGATGTCATTCATTGAAGAAAAAAAGTTATCCAAACCTACCTGGCCCTATCTGAAAAAGTAATCGCCCCCTAAATCTAATAACTGGTTCTGCAACCACTGACAGCAAGAATTGCAACCAAGCTTGGCAATGAGTCTTTCACATTGCTGTGGAGGAATTTTAGCCCAATTTCCTTTGCAGAATTGTTTCAATTCAGACACATTAGAGGGTTTAAGGTTATGCCCAAGGTAATGTTTAAGGTTAAAGCATTTTAATTGGATTTAAGTTGTTTTGAGCCATTCAGAGGTGGACTTGCTGGTGTGTTTTCGATCATTGTCCTGCTGCATAACCCCAAGTGTGCTTAAGCTTCAGGGCATGAACTGAAGGCTGGACATTCTCTAGTAAAGAGCAGAATTCATGGTTCCATCAATAATGGCAAGGCGTCGAGATCCTTGAGCAGCAAAGCAGCTTCAGTCCATCACACTACCACTGAAATGCTGTGGTAGTTTTTCTCCAGATGTAACAGGATTCAAACCCTCCAAAAAGTTCAACTTGTGTTTCATCAGTCCAGAGAATATTTTCCCCAAAGTCTTGGGGATCATCAAGATGTTTTTTGGCAAATGTAAGACGAGACTTTGTGGGGTTTTGGTCAGCAGTGCTTTCACATAGGAGCTCTCCCTTTTTCTTATTATTCAACTCTGACCTTAACCAGGACAAGTGAGGTTTGTAATTCTTTAGATGTTGTTCTGTGTCCTGTTGTGACCTCCTGGATGAGTCGATGCACTCTTTGAGTTCTTTTGGTAGCCCTGCAACTCTTGGGAACCACTGTTCCAAGTTCTCTCCATTTGTGTATAATAGGTCTCTCCACCGTTGACTAGAGTCCAAAAGCCTTAGAAATGGCTTCACAACCATTTCCAGACTGATAGATGTCACTGACTTTGTTTCTCAGGGGGGTTTTTTAGATCATGGCATGATGCGTTGCTTTTTGAGATCTTTTAGCCTGCTTCACTTTGTCAGACTGATTGTATTTCAGTGATTTTTTGATTCAGCAGGTCTGGCAGTAATCAGGCGTCGGTGTGGCTAGCTTTAAAGAAAAAGTGGTTAATTGCAGTTAATTTATGATATGACTTTTTCACTTAGGCTCAGATGGTTTTAGATAACTTAATCCTTAATCTATCATTTAAAAATATCATTTGTATTTCTTTGTCTAATATTAAAACATGTAAGTGTGACAAATATTGCAAAAAAAAAAAAGAAATCAATAACTAATTGCACATCGTGATTATCAAATGCAATACAAATATTCATTATGGAGTTTCTTTCTACATGTGGCAAACAGATGTATGTAATTCAATCAGTTTGAGGGAGAAAAAAAAGATCTAAAAAAGCTATGAAAAGAGGGAGAAGAAATAAAATGTCTGGAGCTCTTTTTTTTTTCACAGACCCATGGCCTCTCAGAAAATGTTTCCATGTGTTGTGTCTGAGCACACTGAGAGCAAAGAAGGAAAACATTCTCTCCTCCAAACCACATGCAACAGATTCTTTCTGAAGCCAAATAAATCAACCCTTCGCTTCAGATCATGTGACACTTTTTGTGCTTTGTGTTATTCCCAACATATCCTGTTTCACCCCCCACCCCCACGCACCCACCCACCTCAAGCAGCACACACACATACACAATCAGAGTTTCCATTTCCTGTGCGTAAGATCACCTGTACAGACAGAATGGCGTGCTTCAATGCGACATGCTCAGGCAGGAAAACAGGAAAGGGAGTTCAAGGGTGTCCAACATGAAATACTCGCAGAGTTAGGGGAAACCCAGCGCTCGTGGCAGCACTCCAATTTCTGGAGACAGTAAGTAAAGTTTCATCAGTTTTTTTTTGTTGTTTTTTTGCTTTAGCACTGCCATCATGTGCTCTGCTTCTGCTTGTGCAAGAGTGCTGTAGAAGCATGATCTGCCTGCTCCAAAACAATACATACTGTATATTTCAGTGTAAGTTAATGGGATCACAAGGCAATACAGAATACAGTCTGACATTTTACATTTTGCCCTTTCCATTACTTACATGTAAGATCTCTATCACTCTATAATGTGAATGATAAATATGTATGTTCCTCTGCCTAACAGATGGTTTGTTTAGCTTAGCATAAATTTTAGAAATAAATGAAAAGTGGCTGTCTAAATGTAAAGATTGTTGCTTTTTTGTGAGACTGTACTGAAGCACAGCTGTAATCCTGCTCTAATGCTAACAAAGATGATGCTACATTTTTGTCTAGGAAGTGTGATAGCTCTTTCTACACCTGATTTTTAATTAATTGACTGATTAATACCACCTGCATATTATTGCGTAAGGTTATGTTTGGGCATAAATCCACAGTGGATCATTTTGGATACTGTGGGTTGTGAATTTAATTTTATCTATAATTCAGTTTTATTTATATAGTGCCAAATTTCTACAACAGTCACCTCATGGCACTTTAAATTGTAAGGTAAAAACCCTACAATAACAGAGAGTAAACTCAGACAACTCAGCAACTATCAGACAACCCCTTTTGAGCAAGCACTTGGTGACAGTGGGAAGGAAAAACTCCCTTTTAAGATGAAGAAACCTCCAACAAAACCAGGCTCAGGACGGGGCAGCCATCTGCTGTTTTGGGGTGACAGAGTAGAAATATGGGAGAAAAAAATACAGTGGAAGAAAGACAAGGATTAATAATAACTAATGATTAAATTCAAAGTGGGTCATAAACACAGCGAGTGAAAACAGGGGAGTGAAGAAGAAATGCTCAGTGGATCATGGGAACCCCCAGCAGCAGGCAGATTGCAGAATAACTCTGGTTCCTGGTTGAGCTGGTTCCACAGAAGAGGGGGCCTGAAAACTGTCTAGAGACTGTCTAGATGAGGAGGAGGACTTTAAATTTGATTCTGGATTTAACAGGGAGCCAATGAAGAGAAGCTAATATGGGGGAACTACACTCTGTCTTTCTGTGAATGGCTCATGGGATCTGTTGGATTTGGAAACCGAAACGATGTCTTCAGGTCTTTTTCATGATCCTTGAGCCATTCCTGAGCAGGTTTTACAGTATCGCAGGGCATGTTGCCCTATGCTGTCAGAAGCTAATGCTGTCAGAGTGTGCTTGTTCTGTAACAATGTTAAAGTCAATACCAGGAACCAAAGTTTCCCAGCAGAACATTGTAAAGTAATTTTAATATTATGAATGATTACGATTACTGTCACCTGTCTGAATTCTGACTTTGAATCTGTATATTGTGCTCTCAAAAATTCCCCAATGGAATTTTTTTTTAATTCCAAGTTATGAATACTTCAGTGGGACACGCTTCTGTGAGGTACTAATATGGTGTATGATGATTCAAAGTACAAACGATTTTTGGAACCACAAAGCTCAAACTGAAACCACCAATACATTTAAAATGTCCAACCAACAGCCCTGTCACAGGGTAACCCGGTATGCCTCTAGAGGACTAAGGCTACATATAGCCCACAACATGCTAGAATGGCAATTTCCATTGTTTTATTACATCTTGTTGGCAAAATAGAGTTGTTGTTTTAGTTGTGAATGTGATGCTAATGTGGCTGTAGACCATTCCTTCTTCAGGTTTGTTTGAAGTCCTAAGTTAGTGAAATAAAATGCATATTTCTGGTAATCCTCCTAAGCATTTCCTAAGTTATAATTTCATACTATAAAATAATTACACAATGGGCCCATGTATTCAGAATCATTTATTGCAAAGTTGGCTTATGAGTATTACCAGAATGCTTGAAGGTTGCTCTGTTTTATGTTGCTACCATCTTTGAGGTCCAGACTGCCGTACAGGAAATAGTCTCTTTATACTATAGGGGGAAATTAGGATCTTACCAAGTAGTTAGAAACACAGGAGAGTTTGACAGTCTTTTGTTTAAACAGTCTTTTAATCGCTGTCAATAAAGTTCTGTATTTGTGATTTTTGTATAGAAGCCTCAGAAGTGATAAACAGAATATCTTTGTCATGTTTTGGGTAAGAATGTATAGTATAAGCTAATTGATTAATGCTTGCATGATTTGTTTTGGGGAGAAGTTTAAGCTTTATGAGTTTAGTTGATTTTTTTTAAAAACAGTTTTAAGTTTGTTTGTACAAGTTCCTTTTTGGTTTGTCGTACCACCAACTGTGCTGCCTGTCTATCAGTATTTCTTTTTTTGTAAATAAATTGCATGCGTGTGAAGAGAATCCATGACTCCAAGCGTGCTTCCTCCACCGCATTTGCAACCCAAAGCTCTAAATTTAAAAAAAATGATGACATTTAAAAAATTGAAATAAGTAAAAGTAAAAAGGTTGAATGATACACAAACAACAAAGTAATTAATTGCACACTTTCTCAAAATCTTGTCATATTTTTCCATGTCTAAATCTATCCAAATTCAATGTAGTAACATAATTTTTTTTTTCTTTTTAAGTATGTAATATAAAAATTTGAATTTCTCTAAATATATATATATATAACAGGTCGTATGGCAATGACAGTCATAAAACCTGTCCAGCTCCTCGACATTTAGGAGAGCTGGACTTCGATAAACCTGCTTCTTGAGCAGTGAAAATGTACCTCCTTGCAAAGTCTGCCTTTGTCTGCCTTTAGATGTGTTTGGCTGTTTAGTCAGTCAGAGTTAAAAACTTAATAATCAACCACAACAGAGCACAATGCGTCAACCAATCACAGTGTCCCTCCGTTTTATCCAGTCTAGCACCAACAAATGGATGTTCACTTCAGCGGTTCTAAAATGCAATGTTCCATGTTTTGTAGAATCAAAAGGGGCTGAGGATAATGACACACAGTGACAATGATGTTGTTTTCTTGCTAAGTTTTTGCTGAAGCTCTGCACAATCTCTAAGTATAAAGCTTAAAATGGCATGGTTAGCTTAGCATAAAAATTATCCTAGCCATGTTCTGATTAAATATAAAAAAGTAAATGTGATTACAAGCAAGTCTAAATTTTACTAATGAATACATTTTATTTAGTTTAGTGAATGTTGAACTATTTTTAAACTCCCCTACCCCCCCCCCCCCCCCCCCCAAATCCCATTTATAAGTTTAACTTAGCGTGCAAAATTGTAACCTTGTAGTTCTTGCTATATGCGATATGCCATACTGATCAATGGTCCCTGTTCTTTGTACGGTAGCACACAGCTCCCCTGTGAATCTGACAGCCATCCCTAGCCCATTTACTGTCAAATGGGGTCTGCTCGCATTGCCTGAGCTCAGATGCAGATTTATGCCAGAGCAATGTCGGTTCTTGCATATTAGATGAAAGCCTTGTTTGCATATACCCGCTCTCGCCCTCCCCTCTCCTCCTACCCTCATCCCCCCTCTTTCTCTCTCTTCCTTTTTTCTGAGGCGTCACTTTAATATGTATGCAAATGGGCTGCGCTCCACGGGCAGATATGTGTGGAGTCCTGTCCTGCAGTCAGGAGGTGTAGGAGAGATTGTGTTTGTATTTATGAGGCATGGGCCCTGCCGCTCTTGGGAGAGAAAACGTTGCGAGTAGCGTGGTGGAGGCTCTGCAGTGCAGGCAGAATGCAGATATGCCAATAACAGAGGTCATGGTTGTCACTAATGATAAGAAGAGACAATTAGACAATAGCATAGCTGTAATGCAACCTCCCCTTACACACTCTTATATGCACACACAAACAAACAAACACCTAGGCTTAGACATTGCCTTCTCTGATAGGAGGCAAGCTCGCAGACTTTTCTTGAATGTTCGGTACATTGCAGCAGCTCTTCTCCTCAGCGTTGCCGGAGCTGGATTGGGGAGAGATCTGGGTATTTGGTGTGGGTAAAAGACCAATCTATTGATCATGTGCATCCCTCACTGTTGGGGGCTGAGGCATAGGGAGACAAGGTCAGGTCACCTGTGAGGGAGGCACCACTGACCATTTCATCAGCCCCATGCTTCTCAGACAGGCCTCAACAGAAGACGATCAATAAAGTCTCAGCAGACGCGGAAATAAGTGTGTGCTGTGTAAAATTTCCTGTTGCACGTGTGCCCCGCGAAATTAGAAGAAAGATCTGGTTTCAAAGAAAAAAGAATCTCATTTCAGATGAGAGTTGTAAATTGCAGGAAAAAAACCCTGAATGAAAATAACAGTGAATGCCCGGTGTTGAAGACATAATAATATCTTGGCTTGGTGCCAATCAGTGATCTACTAAGGCAACACACACACACACACACACACACACACACACACACACACACACGACTGTGTGCAAATCAAATGTCGGTTTCCCCTCTCTCTCTCTCCCTCACACACACACACACACACACTCTCTTTCTCACACACACACCCTTCCTCCATCATGAATAAACCATACTGTGTCTATGAGTCATATACCACCCCCACATCCCTCTCTAACCCACTCCCCCTATTCGCTGCTGCAAGAGTAAAAAACGCTAATTAACGTGATGGCTAGCTCCAGCTCCTGTCAGCAGCTTGTGGGGGCCTCTCAACCAGCAGCCAGGCTCTGCTGGTCTCTGGTTTTAGCTGCTCTCTCCCCAGCCACCATCTCTGGAGAACCAGGGGCCCCTCATTCATATTCAGACCCAGTGTCAGGCACCTGGAAGCTGCCAGCACCACCAGCACCAGCACCGCACAACCAACCCCCATAGTGTCTATCACCAGCCCCCTCTAGCCCAGCTCCTGTCGATACTGGATCAGCCCCCCCCCCCCCCCCCCCCCCACCCCCATACTGCTGTTGGAAGACACCCACAAAATCCACCCACTGGCTCCACCCTTCACAGATATATAGGCACACAATTTATTTTATATATATATATATATATATATATATATATATATATATATATATATATATATATATATATATATATATACATATGCATTTTTTTTGCTTTTGATTAAAGTAAAATCAAACTGGAACAGGAGCACAAACCGAGCAACTCCCATTTAGGAGAAGTGAGAGCTACAAACTCCATCTAGGAGATGACACAACCCAACTGATGGGTTGAATCACCCAACAGTGGAGAGAAAGAGAGAGAGAGAGAGAACAGTGGCGAACGAGCTCGGTTACCATGACAACGCAGCCGGGAGAGCAAGAAACAGGAACATACATAATCTGTTTCTGCTGAGACTTGCACATGTGGCACAGAGCTGCCTTTCCTCTGAGAAGAAGTAAAGGGGAGGTGTGTGTGTGTGTGTGTGTGTGTGCGTGCGCGCGCGCGCCCTTATGAAACATGCATGCCTGCCTCTCTGCAACTAAACTCACTTTTCTGCCCTAGTCACAAAGTGAGTCACAAAATACAAGCCATTATGGCGAAACTGAAGCACACAACCCAGTGTTTAGTGGCAGGTTTTTCTTTTTTTATTTATTCCCATCTGCTGAACGGTGCGAGGAAAAAAGCTGCTAAGCAGTTAAGATACGATATAAAATATATACAGGCAAGTAAGGGCAACATTTTCCCCTCTATTTTCCTTTCCCTGTGCCTCTCCGCCGCTCCCCTTCTGCCTTTCTTTTCTCTTTCCCTCTTGCTCCCTCTTTCTACAGGCTCAGTCTAACCTCCCCCTCCCCTTTCCTCAAGGGAATAAAGGTCGTAACGCAAATGATTACTCAAACCCGAGTTGCCATAGAAACGCAGTCATGTGACTGGAGCAGGCATGCATAGACCACAACAAAGAGGTGGATCAGGAACCAAACGCTGGAAAGAGCTGGAGCTCGCCTTACTGGTGCCTCAGTGCATTTCACTCAAATTCGAACCCCTTTAAAATAATAATTATAATAAATTAATAAATAAAAATGAAACGCAGAGGGAGAAAAACGGCACTGAAAAGAGCTAAAGGCTGCAGTGAATCTGGGCTGTAACACCGCAGTGTACCATATATCGTACCATTCACTAGAATACCAAGGGTGTGTCCTATTCATCATGTCCTTCTTGGAGGCTGAGCTCAGGCGCCAGTAGTCTGGAATTTCTGTGAAATGGCGTCAGTTGTTGTAGAAATGCAGAGGGTGGTGGACTGGAGAGCTTCTAAAATAGGAGCTGGATTGTGAGGCTGAAAAGTTGTCCGTGTTATACACTTTCAATAACGGCTCTCCCTCAAAGAGGAAAACAAGTTTTGTGTCAGTGCTGCTCTGGTTACTTGTCTGAGTTACTCTGTTTCCAAATTCGAGGCTTTAAAAACCCTACTGGTGCACAAACAGATTTTGGAACAGTATCTATGAAAAAAAAAAGGGGGGGGGGGGTCCATGGTAAAAGCTGAAAATAGATAAAATATTTGTTCATGATGGAAGGACACAAGTCAGAGTGTGCTGCTCTAAAGCAGGAACCAGCACCTGGAGCACAATGAGGAAGGTGGCTTGCCCCAACAGGATTCAGCTGTCCTACATCCAATCAAGCCCCATTGAGATTAAGTCCCACCAGCTCGATATGAACCCCATGGCCTGCAACCATCTCTCTCTCTCTCTCTCTCTCAGTCTGACCAACCAGCAGCCCCCTCCCCTCCATAACAGTATGTGCACAAACACATGCATACAATATCCCAGCACCAAGTCAAAGCTACACGCTCAAGAGTCTTGTGTGGAGGCAACAGATAAAGTATATACAGTCTGGAAGGCAGCATGATTGCAAGAAATACGTTGGTATCCAAATTCATCTTGGTGTTAGCAGCCATTAATTTCGGTGCATTTCAGCAGAGCGAGAGGAAGGGGTACATGTTTGTCTGATGAAGTCACCACATCTGTGGGTATGAGCGCTGTGTGTTTCGATGTCTACGCTCTCTTTCCCTCTCCCACACTCTTCTTCTCACCAATCAAACACATACAATATAAAGATACCTGGGCAAAAAGACAAGTGAAGCCAAAACAAAACACACAAACACACAATCTAAAGGGGTGTGACTGCACGGTGTGGAACCCCCTCCAGCTCCCAACCCCTTCACTGACTGCTGGCCATTTCCCTCCAAAGTCCACCTCAACTCCCATGAGGCTTCAGGCAGCAGCTGAGTGTTCAGTGATGTCTGCAATTATCCCGCGTCTAGACATTGTCTAGTGGAAGACAAGGAGATCCTGCACAGGCTGCTCTCCACAGAGGAAAAGGCCCCGGCTAGACCGGAACGTCTCTCAGCTGGTGAAGTAGTGGTTAATGAAAAGGTTAAGGGCAAGCTGGGAACTCAGCCAGGGAGCACAGACATGAAGGGAAATGTAAAGTCATATATGTAATTTTGATCACAGTACCTTTATGTGGTTCTTGCAAGCAAAAAAGTGTTTGTTTGGAAAATGTGGATTTATATCAATAAAATTAATTTCTTGAAGATTTCTGATATTTCCTTTCCTGGCATCAGATATTTCAGGTATTCCTGTGTCTTTTAGTGTGTTCTGCTAAAGAGTTCAAAAGAAACTGATTTTAGCCTTAAACAGTGACTGTTTAAGGCTAAAAGAAATACAGAATTGCAAAAGCAATTAGCAAAAATAATTATCTTTGAATAAATATGTCAACATCCCAAACATGAAATAAGAGATTTCATATTTTTCTTTATTTCAACATACTATAAGTCACTTTTTTCATTTATAAAACATGCAGCTCTAATGGCACCTGCCCCTCATAAATCCATTCTGATATTGAACTCTGTAGAATTGTTTTGGAAGCTCTTGTCTCTCAGACAGAGTGGTCTGAAGTGAATAAAGGAACTACAAAACAAGCAAAAACACGCAGCAGTTCGCAGCAGAGGTTGAAGGATATAATGAGCCGTGGTGAAAGAAGGCTATGAGAGAATGAGCAGGTGTGGTGGGGAAAGACCCATGGGCTTCAGGGAGAGAATAGATCAATAACTAATTTCAGTACAGAGCTTCACTCGCACCGTTTTCCAATAAATGCTGGATGGAGAATGCTGCCTTAGACCTCTCCCTCCCCGCCCCCTACTATCTCTATTCTATCACCTTCTACAAGCAAAAGGATTGGACTCTATGGAAGAAGCCTGTTCCTTTTTTTTTTTTAAACTCCCCCCACCACCACCATCACCATCACCGTTGTCATTTTTGGTCGGGCGGATTATGTTCCTGCTGCCAGTGTGTAGTATAAATTCAGCCCAATATTACCATTTCCATGTGTCCTCGATGACGACCGCTCTCACAACCATTCCACATATGGCGTCTCTGTATCTTTAATGTCTTTTTTTTTTCCCCTCCACTGTTCTGCCTCCTGCATCTCCCTCCCACTCTTCCCCTCATTCGACCAGGGCCAGTGTTGAGGTTTTGTCAAGAGTGTGCAGGGAGATTCAGACAGACAGGAGAGTGAAGCGTGTGTCATGCAGGGCTGCTGCTGCTGCTGCGGCTCTTCTCCTCAGAGGCTGTGACCTAGATAACCAAGAGGAGCTGGAGCGCCTGCAAGCCTTGGAGCCACTCCAGCTTCAGCAATGTCAGGAAGGGGTTAGTTGTATAACACAATGTCCTATTTAGTTTGCTACTCACACACGCATGGATGCATACACATATGTAAGCAACGGTTCCCTGTACCATCATCGCTTGCTTCTTTACAGACTGTTTGCCTGTTACCAAAGCCATGGGGGGAAAGAATGGGTTTAGTACAAGTGCGAGAGTGTAAAGGGGGGTATACTGGGCCCTCAATTCATCAGAATTTAACCATAAGCATTAAAACAAACAAACAAACAAACAAACAAAAGCCAGGTAAAACTTTCCACCTCAGCAGCCACCAAAGCTACATTATGTCACATACACATCTAGGGGCGCGCTCTTTCTGCTGTGCCTTATTTTAGCAACCACTCGAATGATGCTTGTGGTTTGAGCGCATCCGTGAGGAAAACGTGTACCACCAATTATCCTGTTATTTACCGGTACACTGTCACAGTCACATTCAGCACTGCACTGCCACTACATGGGAAATTATAAGCACTAACGTGTAAACAAATGCAAAACAAAAACTGCTACACAAAGCAATGAAGTCACAGCTGGTGGAAGTTTTTATTAATTGTCATTATTGTTGTCATTACATCTTCATATTAAGCTTGAAGTTACACAAATTCTACAGTATATCACCGTCACGTTGAGGATCTAAAATATAGATGGACCGTACTGTGCTGGAACAACTTCAATAGGTTGCACTGTGAATAGTTAAGTCTTCCAAAGTCTGAGCTACCTTTGAAAATGCAGGAGCAACACTGCCATCTGGTGGCTTTCATATTGTGCTGCATTTTTTTTTTTTTTAATTTATTTTTTAAATAAACGTGTCTATACGTTTCACCTCTACAGCATTTCATTGTGGCAGTGACAACTCAAAGACTAATCTGTACTTACAATGTTGTATTTGTAAAGTAAACATATACACAATTTTGTCTGTAAATTTGGCACAGGCAACACAGATTTGGAAATTAAACAAAGGCCTCAATGATATGTTAGACTTCGCTTCACTTATCACATCTTCAAATATTTTACACAAATTATTACAGAGTTTGTTCAGTCTTTCACTTCAGATTTTAAGCAACACAAATAGTAGTAAGCAGTTTATACCATCAGCGCTGGCTCTGCTGGGGCTTGAAGCAGTCCCAGCCAGACTTTGGAGTGTACGTGTGCTCGGGAAGAAGAAAGTATTTGAGTCTGTCTGGTAGTGGTAAGGCTTTGACTCTGTCTTCCAGTGGCCAGGGCTTCAGGCGGTTCCTTATAAATGCCCTACAGAGGCATCGCAGAGCAGGGGGGCTTGCTTCACGCTCTGCTATGTGCTTGTGCAGGTTTAGTAGAGCCTGAGCGTACGGGTGAGATTCCTGACCAGGCATGGGGAGCTGCAGCCCGCAAGAGAGATGCAGCCTGGGGCTGTGAACCTTTACCAGGTCGAGCAACATCTCTGCCTGCTCCAAGAGCTCGGCTGCGTGAGTTTGATCAGAGCACTGCTGCAGGGCTGTTTGGAGCCTCTGGAAAAGAAGGCTATAACCTGACCAACAGGAGTCACTGTGATTGGAGCAAACCAAAGACGCGCCGCTCTGAATTAAGAGCACAGCCAAGGGGAAGAGCAGGTCAAAGTACTCCAGGCTCGTCTGCGTCAGGGAAGGCTCGCCATCCTCATTCAGACAGCAGCTGGGGTCCACGCCGTGAGCCAGCAGTAGCTGTGTGGTTTTCAGGCAGAAGTTACCAATCTGAGCAGCATCCTCCACCGAAGCCTCCAGCGCCTCCTTCACCAGAAACACCAACGACGACTCGACTGTTTCACCGTCTACAGTCGCAGCATGAACGTCAGCACCTTCGGAAAAGGAAGCATCTCTCAGCACTTATCCAGATTACAACACAGGCTTAAATTTGTAACACTTTTGAAACTGAGACAACTCAGTATTTACCGGTTAATTTAGTCTTAGTAGAGTACGTCCTGTTATATCTATTTGCGTATGTTTAAAAAAATAACGTATTCTCATTTTTAGGCTTAGGCTCCAAAAACTAATCCCACATCTATTATCATGCAAATTGCTAGCATCAGATACAGGCCCTCCCTGGTGTTCAGAATGGTTTCAGATAACTTGAGAGTCAAACAAAAAACATGAGCTGACCTCTTTTGCTGTGTGTATTTGTACAGTTTCTCTTGCTGTGCAAATACAGTTTGGCTTTTGATCTTTATCCCTCCATTATTTCCAAATACGACTTTGCTCTTCCAGTGTTTAATAAGTGACAGCAGGGCTTATGTTAACCTTGTGCAGCCAAAAAAACTGACATCCTAATTTAGATCTTTCTCATGTGACTCTTCCAAAGTAACGGTTGATCTTTTAAATTAGCAACATTTTTAATAAAGGCTGAATACATTCTTAATTCAACTACATGCAAATAAATAAATCTACTCAGCATGATTCTGATAATAACAATAATCTAATAATATATTATTATCATCATCATCATCATCATCATATTTTGATGTAAAATAAAAACCAATGCGTGTCGAGTTTCCTAGTAACATTTACTGTTTACACACATTTTGATATGAAGGCTGTTTTATGATGACCCAGAGCTATATAGGGGACTGTGGTTAGATAAAAGATGAACAATGACTGCAGGGCTGAACAGGCCAGGGTGGGATACTGAGATGTGGAGCAGCAGAGAATGGTAGCTGAGTGAACAGAGTCCAGAGTGTGGAGAACTAATCAAATAAAAAGTGAAATCTGGAGCAGAGCAGCTGAAACGTGTGGGTATCATGGCCCGGAGAGCAGAGCTGATGAGGTGAAAGGCTGCAGAGTTGAGACGGAGCAGTGTGGACAATGGATGAGAGAGAGACCGCAGGATGGATGGAAGAGGACGCTGAGGTGGACGGTGTGATAAACTTTGTACTACTTTTACAATTATTAAAATAAAAATGACTCTCTTATTTTGTTCTGGACAACTGTATGGTTAATTTTAAAATGTAGGCAATCCATTTCACAGTGAGCGGTCTGTTTTTTATACCTTCTTTATTTTAAGATAATACAGCCCATATGGAAAAGATATATATAAATCTTATAAAGTTGGTATCTGTCTTGTGTGAAACTTGTATGAAAAGCATACAAGAGTGAAAACAGATATAAGATCCCTTGAAAAATTATATAAATGAAACTTGTCAGACAGACTGGAGTCCTGCCCAGGGACCTGCCCCTTTCCCCTATGACAGCTGCGATTTAAACACACCGCAACTCTGAATTGGACAAGTGGAAGAAAACGGATGGAAGCTTGAATAATGTTCTTCTTCTATAGTCTATTAATTATTTAGATGTCATAGGCATTGTCGTATTGTTGTATCCTTTGTTTACTACATTATATGTATTTTATCCTTACAATCGTTTGAAGAGCTAATAAACATAATCTTAAATAAATTTGTGAAATGTTATAATTAGAAAAATTAGATGGAAAATAACAATTTCAACTTTTCAAGAAATTGCTGCTTTTCCAATACTGATATTATTGCATAACAAAGAGACATGAAAAGCACAGGCAGAGGCTAAACACTCTGTTTCACGTGCAACACTTTGTATGTTAGAACTTCGCCCTTCTCTGCAGCTGACTGATGGACCAATAACATCACCAGCAAGAGTGGCTCACTGCAGGCAGATGGACCGTGCCTGGAGCGGACAGACAATACACTACCTCTGCTGGACCATAAAAAAAAGCTTTAGTGTTGATGTTGATGACTACGCATCCTGTAATGCTGGAAATCCCCATTTGTCTTTGAGAAGTAGAAAACTAAAATCCACTCTTGAATTACACTTAAAGGAAAAACTGCTAAACCAGAATTGGCCACAGTGAAAAAGTCAGTAACAGCTGGGGGCCACTTTTGAGAAAAAACGCAAACAAAAAAAATACAAAACATTGTCATGTGCAGGGTTTTTTATGTAATGTAAAATTCACTGGTTTACACAAAAATGTCCAAGCCTTGTTTGGCCTTTTGGAGGACAAACTTAAGTGTTTATTACACTTGTTTCCAAACACCTGAACCAGACGAGATCAAAAAAGAAAAAAGTCCCAACCCTATAGTCACTCTGCACATGAAGTTTAATGATAAATTTAAGCTTCTGCCTACAGAAGATGAAACCTTTTATGGTTAAAAAAAAAGGTCACTAGTCAGTCACTTCATGCTGGGATCTCAGCACTAGCTCTGCTCCACTTTCAATTTTCTGTTAAGAATCAGATCCACGGTTTATTCCAGGTTCAAAATGAGCGCAGGTGGCAAAAAGCCTGTGTGCAGCATTTTAGCTGTGATGCCGCTTGAGGAAGAATTTGAATGACCAAAAGCAGATGAGAAGGAAAAGGGCCTGGAGTGCGTTTTAGAGCCAGTACCTCTCTCAAGTAGCAGCTGGATGTTCTCCGTGTTGTGCACGGTGATTCCATCGCTGCTCGCCAAGGCATGGAGCAAAGGTGTTTTTCCTTTGAAGACAACATCAAAGCAATCACCTTTCAGAATGACTGAATAAGGGTATGAATGGAAATTTTACAATTAAGGTTGGCCATCGTAAACTCACCATGTTTATCTCTTGCATTCACACCAGCACCCAGGTCCAGCAAGGCGAGCAGGCAGGGCAGTCTCTCTGACTCCTCACTGGCAAGGTCCAAGGGACTGCTCTCATGAATCTACAGAAATAACAGAGTTTACATAGAATCCATCTACTGATAAAAAATAAAAAAAAGACAGAATCAATCAAAAGAGAAGTCATGGATTTCTCTTTACTCACTCTGTCCCTCTTTTCAATGTCTGCTCCGTGCCCGGCCAGCAGCTTCACCATGTTTGGCCTGTTCCTCAAAACTGCTATGTGTAGTGGGTTGTAGTATGAAACTGGGTCTTGAGAAATGAAAACAAATATTTTGTGTATAAAACAAAGTCTTCATTAAAGAGATGAAAAGTACCAGACAGGCGAGGATTTGACAATATAGCACTGTTCCTAAATGAGTGTGGGCAAAGCTATAAAGGTTACTGTACACTTACATGCAGAGTATAAAACCAAACACAGAGAACATGAGCAATAAAAGAAAAACTGTAAAAGACAAGCAAAAGGAGAGATTATGAAAAGACATAAAGAGACAGGAAGTAAACACTTGAAAAACAGCTAAATGTGAGGCGTACTGCACGGTATGTGGGAGCATTTGTTTCTCGCCAGAGGACTTTATGAAATGTGAGAGGTGAATGAAGCAGCCTCTGCAAGAAATCCCTAATCATACCCCTGGGAAAAACACATGCCTGAAACCAGCAGAGGTCACCACAGCATAGTTAGGCTTAGTCTGGAAGGTTTAATCACAGTAGAAAAACATGCTGCACTTCCCACTAGTATATACAGACGATAACTGGCTCGTTATGCATGTGCAACAACTTGTTACGTGTAGAAAAATGGCAGTGGTCTCCTGTTGGTATCAGTCATTAAACACAATCTGTGTATTAAGAGAAAATGGACTATTGCAGGAGGGAATGAGATGAATGCTAGAAAGCCAAAAACACTATTCAGCACTTTGAAGATCATTTGCAACAGCTTGCAAAATTTTAGCTACAAGAAACAAATGTGCTATTGGGCCGGGGGGGCTTATTTGAATTTGCTTATTTGGTTTTCATATGCACCCATTTTCAGTGATATCAACTTTAATAGCAGGAAATTAACAAGGCATATAATTATTTTCTTTATCTCTTTTTCGCCATATTTTTCAAGTATCCAATATTTAACAACAGCATAATAAAAACTAGAAATTCTGTGTTTAGTGTGCCACCCATATGGCCACTCCTATGAAAGAATTCTTAAAGCAGCCCTGTCATTAATAATGTGATGCAAATATGTTTGAAGGCAAATAACTGGCTATAGTTCATTGCCTAACCAACATTTCTGTTGCTTACCGGCATACTGGGAGTGTTGGATTTGGTTTTGTGTCAGCAACCAAATCAGTAGCACAGAAATGACACACACATTGTTTTTTCAGCTTTTGAAAACAGAAGGTAAACTATCCAGAGCAGTGGAGACTCCTGTAAAAATGTGGTGCTGCCAGCATCGTGACCTGGAGCCTGAACCACAGAAGCTGCTTCTAATGACATCTCCTAGTGATGTCCCTTCCTGCAGTCTGGGCCTACATCAGTTCACTTATGATGCTTGAACACACATCTTGGGCTACGTTCACACTGCAGGTCTTAATGCTCAATTAAAATTTTTGGATCAAATCCGATTTTTTTTGTCTGCTTGTTCACACTACAAATAAAACGTGACAGCAAACGCGCTCTAGTGTGAACCCTCAAAGCGCCCCACATGCGCAAAAGAAGACGTCACACACAACGCGCTCTGTTTAGACCCAGACCAAACAGTATTGTTTGACTGATGGCCCTTCATATAAAGACTTGTTTTGGACTTTACGTTTCCCAATTTTGCTTTAAGTTATAAAGTTATTTTGTTATTTACATATGGCCTAATAATTATCCTTATTGCTGTTTTAGAGAGGAGCGGTGCTTCAAAGGATAGTTGGAAATGTCTGTCAGAATCTGCAGATTATACAGTACAAAGAAAATGTTCACATTTCTCCAACACTGTCTTCCCAACAGTTTCACTAACATCTACATGGGATGGCCAGGAAGCATTCATGATGTCTTATCGGGCGCTTCTCCAGCACAGATAATTGGCGTCTGTCTTGTGTCAGTTACGTAAAAGACGGATTTAATGCGACATGACCATTCAAACAGCAGTCGCTTTCTAAAACATCAGATATGTATCGGATTCAGTACCACTTACGAAAGTGACCCAGATTGGATTTGAAAATATCGGATTTGTGCCGTTCACACTGTCATACCATGATCGGATATGGGTCGCATAGGATCAAAAAAGTCGGATTTGATACGCTTTCGCCTGCGGTGTGAACGTAGCCTAAGTAATACGCTCACTGACAAAAGACTGAGTGGACCTGAATCTGATGTTCTGAAGTACACACATCATGATATGACATATCGTGATCACTGAATGACACAGGAAATCATTCCTGCCCTTGGCCATCTCCCTGTACAACTCCTTCATCTAATACACTGTAAACACTGGAATAGTTGCATCCTTTTTGCACACGCTCTTTCTACTCTGTAATATTCCTGTCAACACTCGTGATATTTATTTATAATCACCTCTGTCAATCCTTGATTTGTATTATTTAGTGATTTGTATATATTGTGCTATTTCTTAAATCTGTAACATACTGTATTGTTAAATAGTCTAGTCTGTTTCTGTTATTTATACTGGAGCAACTGTAACCCACATAATTTCCTTAGGGATTAATAAAGTATGCTGATTGTGATTCTGATATTGGAACTGCTGCTGAAAAATTTGCTAGTATGGCAAGGCACTGAATGAACTCCAAACTGCCAGGAAAACTATTCTAATTTCTTTTCTCATCCTACAGATTTTGTATTGTAGCAGCTTGCTTGCTCTTGTTGGTACATACGCTTGATTTGAACCGGACCAACATTGGATTTTTAAGACCGATATTGATATATGATGATTTAAAAATCAGATATACCTTCTACGTCTTTTTTAAGATAAGACAATGCACTCATTGTAGTGTCTGTAGTGCTCTAAACATGACGTTGCACAGTGCCCTCTGGTGGACAAATGATTCAAAATCAACAATCACACCTTAGCTGAAGAGTGTTTCTTTCGTCTCTGCTTTTTTAAATTTCAAAAATGACATTAAGCACAGTCACAAAATGATCTCTCTCTCTCTCTCTCTCTTTAGCAAGGTTTCATAAACAAATGTGTATACAGTGTCAAGTTAAAAAAATTCACATCATCTAAAACACACCCCAAACTGTTGCTAACCTTCAAAGTTGAGATCAGCTCCGTAGCGTAGGAGGATTTTTGCTGGCTGCACCAGACCCCGCTCTGCCATTTTGAACAGGGCATAGCTGATCCCCTCCACAAACACCTCTGACTGGGATTCTTGCTCCAGGAGCTCCACCAGAGACCTAGAAATTGCGGATTCTTCCTGAGAACTCCTCACAGGAGAAGAAAGAAGCACCTTGTATGTAATGTTTGTCTGTTATCTGATACATGTTCAATTCATTACGGCAGTGTAGCACTGCCAAAAGAGGACTTGAACTGAATAGCCAGCTTTACCTTTCCTCGCCAATGTCATGTCGTTCTTCCAGTCCAATAACACACATGACAGCATCTACCAGCGGCTGATACTCATAAATTATCCTGCGAAATCCATGGAGGAAAGGCATGGCTCTGCCTCGGCGATCCTAGGTTAGCTCCTAAAAAGCATAAAAGAAATGCTGTATGCTGAGGGTGTGTCAGTCGCAACGCAGACATCAAAGCTTATCTCTTGAGTACAGCTGACAAACGTATTCATATCGTAGGTGACACGTCACAGTAACAGGCTAACGCAGTGGTTTTAAAATCCTTCATATAAAATAATATTTATTCCTAATACTGATTAGTTAGCTGGACCCATTCAGTTAACGTTAGCTGACCGTTTGTCTAACGTACGCTAACCGCAACGATATTTACGTTGTAAAAATGGCGACAAGTGTGGTAGTCAATGGCAGCATGACTTACCAAATGTATCACTTGACCTGCTAAATTATAAACAAATGTCTTAGCGAAATTACTTTTAAAAGAGAGGAAAGTCACTCAGAGCAGACTCCCTTCAAAACAGGAAGCTTTCCTCACGCCAGCATCGGTCCGACGCTGTTTTCATTCCCATTTAAAATAAAAGCCTAAGCAAGGTTCCTCTTTCGAGTTTGTCTCCTTCAATCAAAAATTAGTAAGTAAGCAAACACACTGCACCACTTCAGTTGTTGAAACATAGACATTTACTGAGAATTTAAATGCCAAATAGTGATTTCGGGTATTTAAAAGATATAAATTAAAGGATAATAGAATAAATATAAATACTGCATTAATTAGTGTATAATCAGGCCTTCCAGCAATCTGAGGCGTTTTCATTATAGTCCATTATAACTACATAGGAGCAGGCGCTGGTTTCTGGAAACCATCCATCTTTAATACAGCTGCAGAGACGGACATGGCTTTTTCACCTAATAGCTTTATATGTAAGTGGATAAAGATTCACTTACATTCACTCTCGCACTCACACACTGGTGGAAGCAAGCTACGGTTGTAGCCACAGCTGCCCTGGGGCAAACTGACAGAAGCGAGGCTGCCATATCGTGCCATCAGCCCCTCTGGGGCACCAACACCAGTAGGGTAAAGTGTCTTGCCCAAGGACACAACAACCAGGACAGAGAGCCCAGGGATCGAACCGGCGACCTTCCGTTTATAGATACGCTTCCCAATCCCCTGAGCCACGGTCGCCCCATATGATCATTCATGATGTATGATCATTCAATGATGATCAAATGATCATTCATTTGTGCATGTATATTTTCCTCACCTCCTTGTTATTGTCATTGTTTCTTCGACCATGCACCCTAATTTTTAATTCATACTTTTCCTCCTCACCTCAAGCCTCATCTCCTGATATGGTTGCAATTATGTATTGTCAGCAGACAATACATAATTGTATGTCCTGTCTCAGGACAAGCTGACTAAACAGTAAGAACAGCTGGTTAGCATTGTTCGAGCTATGGTTAGGCTTGAGTGTACTAAAAATCACAACTTTCCCTCTGATTAACAGCTTGATTAAATACTGACAATATATACTCACTATAGATGTAACTGTAGCAAGTATTAAGCACTTGAACTTTGAGGGGTAAGAAAACATAATTCAGTTGACTGCAGTCTCCAACATACCGACATCTATTGGTGATAATTTACACACTGTAGCTTTAAGTAAAATGTTTTTGTAGTTGACTTATGATCTGTCAAATATATTTTTCAAGAATGATATTTAGTTATTTTGTGGTAGAAATTACATTCCTGTCACAAGGTAGAAACTGTAGACTTTTTTATGCTAATTTATCCGGTGTTGTTGATATTAAAAATATCCTTTTTAAAAGGTATCTGGTGAAGAGGGTAACAAAAATTGCAACAAATACAACCAGTTACCACCAGTGGTATAAAACAATCAGCAAGTGCTGGCTTGCTTAGTGCAAAAAATAAAAACATACAAGTATGACTGTAAGGAAGTCTGCTGGAAAACTAACAGAGATATTGGAAGGGAAAGACATGCCGCTCAGTCCTAAAGAGAAAACTCTTGCAACAGCAGCCATTGTGACTGAAGCAGAACTTCCAAGGGGGACCTTCTTACTTTGGGTCAATATTAGCAACATTTTTTAATTAACTGTAACGGATCCAAAAATGTTTTTGTATCCCAGTGACTATTGTAATTATTTTGAATAAGTCTTCAAAACTTTAGGGTCACTGCCAAGTAATGAGACTTTAAAACTACCTCGTACCTAGCTCTGATAAGCCACAGGCTCAGTTTCTGATTGTAGATTTAATTGATTGCAGGCAGCATGATGTTGATTTCTATTGTCATTATTATTACTGTTATTTTCAATTATGGCTCCAAGTAGAATCAAAATGAGGATAAAGCATGCTGTGGTTTGGTGCAGACCTACCTTGTGATTGACAAGCCTGTATCATACGGACATGCACTTTTCCTGCAATTTCTCAGTCAGTTAAACCCCGGCTTTTTAAAACACAACACTGGCAGTGCCCAAAATGCTCAGTTCATTAATTAATGAGTGATGGTGCATGGTGACTGTGTACATTTTTTATACACACCCTTAAAGAGTCTGATAATAAACTTTAACAAAGGTTTACTTAGAAAGCTGCACAATTTCCTTTTTTAAACTCCTTTCCAAACAGACAATGCTATCGGGAAAGATTCCAGGAGTTTCCTCAAACATGTGTGTCCAGTTCAGTCTATTTGTTTATTATTTTATGTCACAAATCAATCTTTGTTTCTGATGGTAACTGTCATGGATTTATCAAACCATGCCAACTTCCATCCAACGATCAAATGCCTGATTAGCATTTGGCATGTTTCCTTTGATATTCTTACTGACCAACAAAATATTTCTTCCACCAACACGAGCAGTTCCAAAACACTTTCTTTTGTCCATATGGCACATTATTCCGGGATGGCAGCTTTCGCATTTGTGACAATTTCTCCATTATGCAGACAGCATCTGGTTGTTAACAGTTGCTTTTGTCCTGTTTAGCAAACAATCCCCTGCTGAGTCGGAGTTTGTTGACAGATGGCTCACTTTGAGAACCACAGAGGAAGGCCTTCTCTCTCACAGGATGTCATCTTTAGCGCATGTGTTTGTGTGACTGACTTTAAACATCACCCGTCCCAACGACTGCACGCATTTTAATCTAGTTTTTGTTGCTGACACACTGTCTCAAATTTAAAAATGAGCAAAAAAGTAAGAGGAAGACAAATTAGCTAGACAAGCATAGCCTATTCTTTTTTAGTTTTAAATTTAAAAAAAAAAAAAAACAGGGAGTAAAATTTTTTTTATTAATATGTTAAAATTAGTGAACAAATACACAGCTAAAAAAAATTAAATGACCAGTTTGAAATCACATTAGATCTCAGTGGGAAACAAATCATGCTGGATAGCTATACTGACATTGACTGGGTAATCTGTTAGGAACGAAAGGGTGCTGCATCGTTTGATGGAAATGAAAATGATCAACTTACAGAGGGCTGAACTCAAAAACAAAAACCCAAAGCAAAATTTTAATTTTGCTGAATTTCATTGCAGCAACTCAAAATGGTACTCAGTAGTTTTTAAGGCCCTCACATGCTTGGCAACATCTGAGCATGCTCCTAATGAGATGGTTAATTGTGTCCTGGGGGATCTCCTCCCAGATCTGAACCAGATCATCACTGAGCTCCTGAACAGTCTGAGGTTCAACCTGGCAGTGTCAGATGGATGAGAGTATGAGAGATGTTAGGGCCAGTCAGTGGTATCAGTTCCTTCATCCTCCAGAAAATGCCTGCATACTCTTGTCACATGAGTCTGGGCATTGTCATGCACCAGGAGGAACCCAAGGCGCACTGCACCAATGCAGACAATGAGCTCAGTCATGCTGAACGATGTCACAGGCAGCATAATGTTTTCCACAGCTTTTCCAGACCCTTACACATCTGTCACATGTGCTTAGGATGACACCGGTGGACCTGCCAGTTGGGCTCCAGAGTTCCAGAAAGTGAGCACAGGGCCCACCAGAGGATGTCAGCATCTCAGGCCAACCTACATAAAGTCTGTTTCTGATTGTCTGGTAAGAGACATTCATAACACTGGACTTTTGGAGGTCATTTTGTAGCTCTGGCAGTGCTCTTCCTGCTCCTCCCTGCACAAAGAAGCACATACCGCTCCCGCTGATGGGTTAAGGACCTTCTATGACCCTGTCCAGCGCTCCCAGAGTAATAGCATGTCTCCTGGAATATTCTCCACGCTCTCAATACTATGCTGGGAGACACAGCAAACATTCTGGCAGTAGCATGAATTGATGTGCCACCCTGGAGGAGTTGGACCTCTGTAGGGTCCAGGTATCGTCGTGTGTTATCAACAGTGACACTGATCCTCACCAAATGCAAAATTAGTGAAAAAAAACAGGCAGAAAAGATGAGAAGAGAAAAAATGTCCCTGACATCATCAGTAAAACTACTAATTTTGGGGGGGATGGTTCATTGTTGTCCACCTAGTGCACCTGGTATTAATTTCATTAACACTAAAACGGCTGAAACTGATTAACAACCCCCTCTGCTACTTAACTGTCCAGATCAACATCCCAGCAGTTTAACTGACTTGATGCTTTACTCTGATTAAAAAGCGTTCCTTTCATTTTTTGAGCATGATTGCTGTCTAAATAACCTTTGATACAAATTCTGCCTTTAGGTGGCAGTAGAGCAGCATCGGCACACAAACTACACCCTAGACCTGTTACTATACATCACACGCCCGAGTGAATGGTTTTAAATGTGCATGAACGCAAACACAACCTATCATGTAGATGTGGACTTGAGCGGAATCTCAAACAAGCATCACAGGGAGATTCTCTCTGGCATCCGGCGGGCTTGTCCTCTGGAGCGGAAACAGGATGCAATAGTTTAATCAAAGTTTGATTAATTCTAATTTTGTCACTTTCAAGACAATTACTGTTTTCACATCCAAGTAACCCGATCAATAAGGCGTTGTTCCCTGAACGGATGGCAGCCTGTTCATAATCTCTCTAATGAGGGTGAAGTCTCTTTTGCTGTTTTCCAGCCACACTTAATTTACTCTGGATTTTCAAGGCGTGCGCATGAATACACTTCCTTACCTTTCCTTTCACAAAACCGCCGCTGACAAGTTCTTAAGTCTTTGTGCGCACACCTGTCAGAGCTCCCCGGTGAAGCAGACAAGCTATTTTTCCAACTCTCACCATGTGGTCACGGGAGCATACTGCGTCTTGTTAGACGACAGTAAAGGCAGGTGGCACAACGCACGTCACGTATTAGACCGTGAAAAAAAAGTGTTTTTCAAACAAAGGACCCCTTCCCAGGTATCAGGCTCAACATTAATGGATGTTCTTGAGGAAGTTTACAAACCCCACTACGGCATCACCAATGTCACTGTTGTTCTCAAAGCACGGCGTGTCAGGTCCCCGCGAGTATCAACGCATGACACTTGAAATAGCTTTAGGAGAACAGCTCTGAGCCACTTTCAGAAGAACGCCGTAGGAGAAGAAATGAATTTGCAAAACACTCATTCACAGTGATACAGTCATTTAAGCGCCCACGGTCCCGTGTGTGATGAAACGCCTCGGTGGGATTCCAGGTACTGAAGAGTAATGATCGTAGTTAAGAGCAAAGCTTTGTCAAAAATATCATCCTTTGTGCTGTTTGTCCTTTTCTTGACGTCTAATTTTGAGCTGGATTGGAGGGCGTGTGGCAAACCGGGAGGAAGAAAAGAGGGGAGATAACTGCAGTTCCATCCCCATACGAGTAAATTGGCTCTATATTAAATTTTGGCCTCATCTATCAAAACAAAGAACGGTATCGAAATTACTTTGTTGGCCACAAATCGTTGGCAGCAGATTGAGCCTCTCTTGAAACAAGGCCATCATTTATCTGGTTCACATTTCCTCTTAAGGTGAAAGGAACCGGGACACAATAAGACTTTTATTTGTTCCCCGAGTGATAGATGTGACCCCCCTTGAACCCGTGATTACGAGATTACCGAGAGTAGAATAAGAATCTATTAAACATTTAGACCTGTTGGTTCCCTTTAGGTACACTCTCTTTTCATCAAATAGTGCTGTCAGGGGAGCTGTAGGCAGGGGAGTCTCCCAACACGGAGGAGATTTACACAGGTACAGCATTCTGGGCTACGCCAAGCATTGTAATTTTTCCCCAGAGGGTGATACATAAAGGAAAAGTTAATTAGCATGGATGCAAAGTACTTTTAAGATGTAATAAAACCGAGCGCGCACAGAATTCCTCCAGAAAAAGTTGCATGCTCTGAGTTGAAAGGTGAGAGAATACCAGAGGTGAAGGTGACGATGAAGGCAGTGAAATGATAATAGAGTGGCAAAGCATTGTGGGTTTGGTTCCCTCAGTGCTACTGTGAGAGCTGGAATTATCAGACCAGCAAGTCTGGGCCTAATATCCTTCTGTGCTGGCAGCGTATTGCTGAGTGAAGATTGTGGGAGGAAATAATCAGCCCTTTTAAAGGTCAGAGGAAGTTAAGCGCACCCAAAGTAGACCATGACACATTCTGGCTGATAAGAAATGACTGTGTGTTAAGAAGAATGAGAAGAGTTCACCTTGTCTCATTTATGCTATCGTGATTGCTCAGCTGTCAGTCAAATATAATGGCACATTTGCAGCTAACCCAACAGCAACAATAGGAACTGCTTAGCTCGGGCCAATGTACTTTGAGGCAAACAGTGTAATTCACTGAGGTATTAACGGTGGTGGTCACTACAGTTCAAAATCACTGTAACTTTTGTCTTTTAGGTGTTACAGCATGACATTTAAAAACTTCAAAGGTGGTGGCGATAACGGCAACACTTCATTTAAAAGTACAGTGTGTAAAATATCACCACTAGATGTCACTAAATTGGAACTAGCAGTCAGATGAATTCTGTATTCTTACCCCAATTCAATTTAATTCAATTTAGTGTAATTTTTATAGCACCAAATCGCAACGGCAGCCTTTACTGTATAGTAAAGGCCTTGCAATAATACAGAGAAAACCCCAATAATCAAATGCCTCCCTATCGGCAAACACTTGGCTCTTGAAAAAGTCCTTTTAACAGGATGAAACCACCAGCAGAACCAGGCTCACTGAGGGGTTGGCCATCTGTTGTGACCTGTTGGGGGTGAGGGGAGGAAGACAGGACAAAAGATGCTGTGGAGCAGAGCCAGACATTAAAAATAAGAAAATATTAAATCCAGACTTGTATATAAATGCATAGTGAGTGACAAAAGTAAGTGAAGAAGAAACACTCAGTGCATCGTTGGAAGACCCCAGCAGCCTAGACCTGCAGCAGAAAAACTCAAGGGAGGATTCAAGGACACCTGATCCAGCCAGACTATAAGCTTTATCAAAAAGGAAAATTTCAAGCCTAATCTTAAAAGTAGAGAGGGTGTCTTCCTCCCAGATCCAAACAGGAAGCTGGTTCCACTGAGTATTTAGTTTTAAATACTCTACAAACCAAAAGTAAGCCAGCGGTCTGAGAGCGATGTGCTCAGTCTGGGTGACATGCTACTATGAGGTCTTTAAGATAAGACTGAGCATGGTTTCTCAAGACCTTATATCTGAGGAGAAAGATTTTAAATTTGATTCTGGGTTTAACAGTGAGACAGTGAAGAATGCCAAAATGGGGGAAATATGATCTCTCTTTCTAGTTCCTGTCAGTACTCTCACTTCAGCATTTTGGATTGAATGAAGGTTTTTCGGGGAGCTTTTAGGACAACCTGATAATAATGAATTACAAAATTCAAGTGTGTAATCCTTCCTACGGTGGCTGCTGTAGGACAAACAACTCATGCATCTGTAGTGAGTGTATGCTCTCAGAATGTAATCAAACTGTTTATCGGAGGGAAAGTGTGATTTTTAGGACACTTGAGGCTAATATTAGCTGGCACAGTGTTAGCTTATAACCAGCTGTTGTCGTTGTTTAGCTGGCTCATTGTCAGCTGCAGAGACGGGAGGGTTGGATGTCTAATTTTCTGACAGTTGCAACAGTATCAGATATAAATACACATGTTTATGCAAGTTTTCATGTGTTAAGGCCTTGACTTCAGTTCAGGAGGAAGAGGATAAGGTGGAAATGAGGAAGCAGTCATGGAGAAGGAGAATGACAATAAGAAAGAAATGATGAAAAACACAGAAATGTCAGATTTTCACATATTGTTTGAAAGAGCTATTTGTGATTATTAAATTAAAAGTTTCTTATAAAGCATAGTACATATGCTGCTGGTTTCTCGGCATAAAACGCAATTGGGTGGAATGACGATGCTCATTTTGGCTGCTGTATTCAAAATAACGGGAAACTTGGCAGCTTGCACAAACCGGCACCTGCTCCTATTTATTTGTAAAGGATAAACCCAGCACACTGAACTCCTATATGATGACTTGGTAGGACAGAGCATAGCCTGTTTTCTTGTTTTGTTGTGTTTTTTTAATACCAATTGGCCTTATAATTTACAAAAAGAATACTGCGTTATATTAAATAAAGCTTTAAACTAATGGTTGAGACAGTAAAGTGCTTGGATAACTATTTACTGAGGCTTTAAATGAAGTAAGAGGTCAGACAGACTTCTGTTCAGTCTCTGGAATATATATAGATTATTTTTCTGTGAATTCAAGGTTTTCAATGGAAAAAACAAAACAAAATGAGATGCACTGAGCCAAAACAGTAAAGTTCTGGCCCCCAAAATCAAATCATGCATTCATAGAAATAATTAAAATAAACGCTGTGACATTTTTGACAGCCAGTCACCCAGACTTAAATTACTTTCCAGGAACCAGTGTGGCACATAACCCCTGTAGTTTTTTAGTTTTTACACGTTCAACATTAAACATTAGTCAGCAAGCTTTAAAGCTAATTGCAGGTAGATTTCTGAAGACACAACCATGCTTGCTGTATATCGATTTTTTCCCATTCTTTGCAATCAGCAAGCCAGCAGAGCATACACATATGAGAGTGGGATCAATAACGCTTCAGCAAATATGTCTATTACCTAAGAGTACAAGTGTAAAACTACTATTAAAAAAAAAGAATATAGGAAGCATAAGGTTTTGTCTTCTTTGTTCTATTTCCAGTTACTGAATTCTTGAATTTGTGTTATTGTGAAGCACAAACATTGCCTTCAGGAGAGTTTAGGCAGCAAATAAAGGACAAATGAGGCTAGTGACCTGTTCAGGACTGAAGGTCACTCTTTGGGCATCAGTCTTGAAAACAGAGTGACAGCCCCAGAGAGGCTGATAAGTAAATACAGTTTTAATGGTCTGTGAATGGCTGGTGGTAATCTGTGCAGGCCACGAGTGGGCAAGGCACAGAGGGCGATGGGGCATTCTGCAGCGGTTATTATAAATGCTATCATAGATCAGATAGGCCAGAGAATGAGAATGAAAGGTGGTGATGAATTTGGGCCTTCTGTTGACCAAATGACTAGAGGACAAGCTGCTGAGGCAGGTTAAGGTCATGAATGAAGGATGCCACCCAAAAAGAAGACACAACGGACAATTCATTATGTATAATGCAGAGGAGAGAATAGTACATATCTCAGGGGACCGGCTGCAGGTAGCAGGGTGACAATGTCAAAAAAAGAAAAGAAGAAAAGGACACAGTCTGCTTCAACTTCTCTGTTTGATACAGTCTGCAAAAGTTTTAAGCACCGAAAGCAAAATGAGTCTACTATAATTAGTTTTATGTGTCAATTAAGTTAAAAGGAAGTGCTGCAGATAGAAAAAAACTGAAAGCAACCATTTGCCTTTAAAGCAGTTATAGGTAAAGGTTTATGGTACTTGGCAGGAAGGTTTTCCTGCAGTTCTTCTTTGGATTTTGAGCTGTTTAATTTGCTTCTTTTTTTGGGTGATTCCAGACTGACTTCATGACGTTATGGAGGTCATGCAATCTGTAATAGGCTTTTCCTTCTGCTTCTTGCCTCACAACGATGATTGTTTATGAATCTGGTGGTATTTTTGGGCCGTCATGCTGCAGAATGAATCTTATAGTGAGACTTGAATTGTATTGCGTGATGGATTAGAATATAAAATGTTTGCACAGTGCTGTATATTATATAGCCGCAAGTATTTTTTCCCCTTCTTCTTGGCAGAAAAGCCGTGCCATTACAGGAAACAAAACTGCTTAACATTCCAAAGTCAAATGCGTTGATAGGTAACTGAAAGTGGAAATATAGTTTGTTGTATCTAAACGTGTCTGGCATTTCAGTCTTGGGTCTATTTCCAAGGCATGAAAGCTTACAGATCTTTTTCAAGACATCAAAGGGTTGAGACCTTTTTGCAGACATCAAAGTCTTAAGACCTGTCCTCAGAGAGGTCTAAACGGCACATCTGTCAAGACAAAATCGCTCGTATTTTTCCCTCTTAGACATCTCTTTAAACAATGCCTGCAATAGCGCTGCTTCTTTTGAAAACTCCAGTTTTCCAAATCAAATGTGCCTTATCGACTTTTGGAAAGAGATGGATAGTACGTGAGCTTTCACAGCAGTCAATGTTTTGGTCATTTTAGCTCAGGAAATGGACTTACCATGTGCAGAACCGAGAGGGGCTCTGCTTATTTAATGACTTGCACAGCTATATACGATGTAACCGAAGCCACTCGGGGTCTGTCTGGTGCACCCTGTGATTTCCAGCCATCGAACAGACCTCAGTATATCGTGGTCTTCAAGGGATTTAAGTGAGTGTCAGGTCCTAGAAGGGGGTTACTTTTGGACAGCTACCAGCATTTGTGTGAGTGCTTTTCCAGCCCACCATTACAGCTACAGCTAGGGAAGTGACTGTTCTACATCAACACTTTTGTTCCCTGTACCTCTAATGGTTTTTGCAGCTGTACCAGAGTGAATTTTTTTCCAGCATCAAATTGCACACATTAAGAAGGAAGTAAAGTATCAGTTCCTTAAGCAAAAATGGAATTTGAAGTGAACCAGAACGGGCGACTTAACACAAAAGCTTTAACAATGATTTAGTGCTAGTGCTATGTTTCAAACTCTCTGGTACCTGCACAGAATGCTCACAGCACCAAACCAGAATAACCAGGACTACAATAGCTATATGCTGTGTGTGAATGAAAGTATTGTAGTTTTCTTTGAGAATGATTTCTTGTGCATTTAGACCTTGCATTGTAGACCTCAACTTAGTAGTTAACCTGAAATAAGAGGAGCTGAGATACAATGTCATAAACTTTAAAATAAACTGCACCCGAGCAATGTTAGAGTTGACTGAATAATAAGTGTTGCTTCTCTTTGTTTCTTAAAAAAATGCCACAACTACGCTTTTCCCACAGTTAAAATGAAAACCAGAGATATAGGTATTACTTTACAGCGATCACAGCACTTACAGGCAGGGACAGTGATGAAACGCATCTTGTGGAAACGAATGACTGCACTGTTGGTGAGTCATCTCATACATCTCTATTTAGTCTTCATGGATTTTTCTTTATCTTTCCTTCACAACACCGTCTAATCTGCTTAGAGAGGGAGGGGAAAAACTGCTGTGGGGTTCATGGTTTAATCAATTACCAGATTACAGTAATAATCCATATTTTAGTTCATTTTCTGGGTTGCAATTATAATGAATTCACTGGCAGCTGCAATTATGTTCCCATCAATGGAAGTGGAACAAAAGCAATGTCAAATAACACCAGCACTGTATACTGCTAAGTCAAATTGCATTGGAACTGATATGTCAACGCATGCTTGTTTGCTGGACTGATATATATATATATATATATATATATATATATATATATATATATATATATATATATATATATATATATATAATCTTTATTATATTAGATGGCTTTGCAGAAAAGGGCCATTTGTGGTGGAGCGGAATATATGTTCCTCATGGCCCTGAATGGAAATAAGTATGGAAAATTGAATGAATAAATGAATGGAGATGGCTCAGTGGAAATTGTCTGAAAATGCAACAAAGGAGCGAGAAACTCGGTGAGCACTGCAGCCATATCTGAGCCTACTGCGGTGATTGAGTGCATCTCTCTCAGGATGCAGACACCATACCACGAATGATGTCATCAGACTGGTGCTTTTTACTTTTCTTTACCCATTGTCATTTCTTTTTTTCGTAATTGTATTTAAATAATTAGTAATTAGCGTTAAAGGTTTGCGTTACCAAACACGAGCGGCGCAAGTTTTTCAGTTCACTCGTCGTGCCGCACAGGGTCGCTGGTGCCTGACAAGTGGCGCAATCATGCAATCAATTCGAAATGTCCGATGACAACTTTTAAAATCATTGTTTTTGCACGCAAAGGGCAGCGACGTCACCAGAGGGAGACGTGTTAGTTATTTAACACACATGCAACTGTCTGATTTTGATTTAAAACGGACAGGGGGGACAGTTTAGTTTTTTTCGTTGTTGTTGTTGTTGTTTTAGGAAGGTGCTTTAATGCAAACTCAGCTGGTCAAAAGTGATGAATTAAAATATGTTTACTCCCGGCATCAATGGGATATGATGTTCCTGGAGCGCCAAACGCCCCCGCTCTGTGTCTGTTATGTCTTTCCTTCTGGTCCCCTCGACGCGCATTGGACGGGGTGACAGTGCGTAAGCTCCACAAACTGCAGTCTGTCTGCATAAACATAGAAGAACGATGACTTGAATCCGGACTTTCGCTGAATATATGAATCACCTGGTGCCAAAGTATCATTAGAAGTGGAAGCTGAACGCTGAATACGGACCTCTTGCTCGCTCTCCTCTGGCTCATGTTGCGTGCAGCTGGAGTTGCGCTCAGGACTTCACGAAAGGCTGTCTGGGTGTGGATGTACGCTGATCTATGCCGGGACTTGAACTTTTCTACTTTTAGATAATTCGCCATAACACGAGGATGGACGGAAAGTATCGGACTTCACGCACTACAGCCAGCTTCAGGAGCCCGGTGATGCAGAAAGAAGGGAGCTGGAAAAACTGACCGGCTGAGGACAGAGGATTTCTGCGCTTCTTGGGATAAAAAAAACCGCTATAAAACAAACACAAAATCGTTGTCAAAAATGTGTCATAACTGGTCTTTCGCCAGTAATCTAAGCGTTATCTCGTCTAAAAAGGAAAATGCTGGAGAGACCGAAGCAAAGCTGAAGTTCCTTCTCTTCAGTTCTTGAATTTTCCTGACAAAAACAAGTAGATCAGACTTTCAAAACTGCTCACTCGAACTATGATTGTTCAGCGTTTGGAAACTAACGATTGCAGCATGAAAAGACGTGTTTTCATTCTTCATTTTTAGAAACCACGCTGCACGTAGGATGCTCTTCTTTGAACTAACACGCATCGGCTTGCGCACTAATTTTTGGGGGAATTCGTGTTTTTTAACGGCTCAGAGAAACATGTTGCACATCCTTGCGCTTCAGTCGGTGGTGTTACTTTTGGGAGGTAAGCATTTTAAACCTTTTAGCCTATGTGTCTTTAAGCCCACTGTGCCGACCGAGAAGCCAGGCTTTTGTTAAACAAAGATTTCAAGTAAGTTTAATACGAACTGGAGCCACGTAGCGTGATTTTTGTCACACAGGGGACCGCGTGAGATGCAGGGTAGCGAACATCCTGCTTGTCTCATCTGCGTGTACGCTTACATTCCCCAACAAGAATTCAGTTCAGATGTGTTTAGTCATATATTATGGATTCCGAAGACCTCGCTGCAGTGGCTCTGCACCTGTACGATGAACCCAGAGCAGCTCTGGCTTTAAATAACACTTATCTCATCAATATTTCAACATGACAAGGATTATCTTGTGTAACAGAAGCACTGGGGTTGTATCGACTCTTGACTTAAGTTATTACATAAAATTCATCTCCAAGCCCATATTTATTTCATGGGAAAACTTAGGAGAGTTGCATTGATGAGAGCTCTTCATATAGCTTCAAAGCACAACATCAGTCCAAATCTCTTTGAGGTGTCACTTAATATGTTTTTAGTAGGAATTTCTGCGTTTTATATGGATTCTTGGTGGGGGGGAGAAAAAGATTATTTAAATGTCATTTTCCACATTGCATCAGTCAATTAGTGCCACTGGGAGGAGAACAGCAACATCCTTTTTGACTGCCTGGCGGCCAGGATATACAGATCTGAAGGCAGCTGGTGGTCTGGCTAATGAATCCCTTCTGTCTAGTGGGAAATGGGTTTAAACTAAAATGCAATCTGGAAATTTTAACCGGTCCTCCAATGGGACTTTTTCTCCAGATGATGCCTGGCTCTAGCAGCTTTCCAGCATACCCAAAAGAAGAGTTTTTCACGGCATGTCTTTAATTAAAAGCAAAACTTTTTTTTCCTCCCTTTTTTTTCTTGTGCAAATGAAAGAAACAACAACACATTTTTCAGTGAATGAATATGCAATCCTTGTTCACCGCAGTGAGACCTAGAATCACAATCTTATTGTAATTACATAGAATCTGCAGCCGGCAGTGTATCTGTTATGGTCTAAGAAACACTTGCGCTGGTTCCCTGCAGAATTAAAGGTCATAGTTTTCAGAAACAATCTTTCCAAAATTGCATCTTAGAGGTCCATTGTGCATGTGTGCCTCGGTGATACATCTTGGAGCTCATGAGGATTATTCTTATGTAACAGCACCTCTCTTTCCAGTGCTGGCTCACTGGCTTGAAGTATACTGTAATGATATTTGCCATGTGCTAAGGCCTTACACAGTGTGATCCTAATTGAGGATAGTGTGTCATAAACCTGCAGGACACAGCTTCTTACTGCGAATAGTGATGAAAATTGATAACACACTCCAGGAAATGAGAGGATCAGATCCGTGCTAGAAAAATGCCTGCGCAGCATAATAAGCCATGATTAGGGATGGAAACCCGGTGTTCTAGTGTGACTGTGATAAAAACCCTTTGTTTCAACAACTGCAAATGATATCCGGGTGTAGAGTTTCCTGGCCCTAGAATATTCAAAGCAAATCTGCAGAATAAAATGTTATTATGATAAAAGGATGGAGACTTAACATTTTTTGTATGTTTTGTTAATAAAAATCATACAAAACAAGTGTTCCGTCCTTTAATTGAAGCCAGCAGGTGCGTTCCAGTGGGACACCTCAGTGGGATTCCTGAGAAGAATTTTCAATCTTCCCTCCTTTAGTTTTATCCTTGAGCTTAACAAGATCCAAAGGAGATCAAGCAAGGATAGCCTTTGGTCTACATCTTTAAGCATTAAGCACACAGCCCATGCTGTCTCTTGTTGCTGCCATGTGTCTGTCCTCATGCCTCGGCATCTCCATCAAGATGATTGAAGTCGTCCTGTAGAAATTTTATTTCAGAACATTTACTTACCCAGCCGAGATTCTTAAACCCTCTCTCAGTGGAGAGGTTTTATCTGTGATTGTCTTCAGAAACATCCACTGCTGTGGTTCCTCGCCCCAGTGCTGTGGCACACATCCAGCTCTACTTCTTTTGCCCCTGGCAGTCCTGTAAACCCTGCAATTCATGTCCTCGATCAAGAAAAAAAAATGAGCCAGAGAGGTGAAATACAGTCTTTATGGAGAACAATGTTTAGCATTCGCGGCTTGATTGATGGACTGATTATGTTTGTCTTTAAGCTGTGCCGCTAAATTGTGAGTGGCATGTGTTTGTCTGGATCCTTTCATGTGTCTGTGTCTCATTTTGTTAGGCTCAACACTGTCTGATTGAAATTCAGCTGGAGTTTTGACGTGGAATTGAACACATTGTCCACTCAAGCAAAAGGATTGATTTCATCAACAGTCGGGTGGATATTTTCATGTCAGCTTCGATTCCACTGCACTAAAAAAATTTTAGTTTTAGATCTTTGACAGCTTTTTAATTATATTTGTAACCAAAGCATATTGAAGTAAATGAGTCTGTGTCTTAAGTGGCCATGCGCTGGATAAACCCCCTAATGTCATTTCTTTTTCTTTTTTTGTTGCCATTCATCAGTTGTGGTGTTGAATTAGAGATCAGAAAGAAATAAAAGGAACAATAGTGGCTTTTTTAATTTCTAATTTTTAGTATTTTTTTTTTTATCAAGGCTATCTGTGCATCGCTCTCGCTGTGGTGCACAAAGTCTGTTGAATTTTACAACAGAGGACACTGATAAAAAGAGCCGTCACCCCCCCCCCCCCCCCCCCCCCCTTCTCTCAAATCCAATTTGGCGTGGCTTGGGTGGTTTCCGTGGTTTCTCTTCATGGAAGGAGAAAGGAAAAGAAAATCACAGTAGTAGTTTGACGTGAGCTGTGTTTAAACTCCCCGTGGTTTTCAGTTCCAGCACTTGCAAGTGATTTATGCCATACGTTTGTGTGTCAAAATCTGCACCTTTGTTTGCTTAATGACCATTTTCTGAAGCACGCTGAGTAGGTGGACTGTCATCTAAATCCCTCGTACTGTTCTTTTACGCTCATTATACTTAAAGTGCGTGTGGGAGGCATGCAGCTTTCCAATCACTGAGTCGAAAGAGGGTTTTTGCCCCTGCAAGTTCAAAAACATCAGTCTAATGTCCTGTAATATTTCCACAAAGCACATCTGCCCTGCTTAATTGGCTCTTTGTAACTGCTGTGATCTCGCATTCAATCAATTTTCTTAATTTGGGGAGGCGAATGGTGGAAACCCGTGTAAAAGCTTTTAAAAAGAGGGGATGTGTATGTGCGATTGTTTTCTTTCATCGGTGAATAGTTGAATAGTGTCTCCGTTGGCTGAGGTCACGGTGAAACCGTGTGCTCGACACTAAGAGTGGTGAAAACGAGGGGAAACTACAAACCGTTCCACTTATTTTTATTGTCAATAAAAGAATTTGTCATTATTGACGGGCTAAAGCTGCATCGGTAACTAATTTAGGATTGAGCTCGTTGACATGCACATGACCTCGCTGACCCTTTGATAGTTCGCAGTGACAACAACAACATGTGTGAATTCCTGTTTGTCATTTTGCACCAGTATATCAATGTGGATGTTGAGATATTTGGCTGGAAAAGTATAAACTTTGTCCTCTTGCTAAAGGTGTTCTTGTATACTACTAAATCCAAAGGGTCATCAAATTCATCATGATTCCTCACTCGGATGTATTGTCATGCATTTGTTTACAGAATGCGGCTGTAATCCATCCTCTAGACATAACAATCAAAGGGATTACGACCAATTCATTAAGTACACCTATTCACCTTAATCGGCTAATCATATGAAAGCAACTCAGTGCGTTAAGGCATGTAGATATGCAAAAGAGGACCTGCTGAAGTTCAAACTGAGCATCGGAATCGGGGGAAAAAAGTAATTTAAGTGGTTAGTCTGAGTATTTCAGAAACTGCTGATCTACAGGGATTTTCCTACACAACTGTGTCTAGGGGTTTATAGAAAATGGTCTTGAAAAGAGAAAACGTCTAGCATTTCTCTGGGTGAAAATGCCTTCTTCATGCCTGAGGTCAGAGGGGAATAGCCAGACTGCTTCGAGCAGATAGTGAGGTACAGGAACTCAAACAGCCACTCATTAGAAGCAGGGCATACAGAAGAGCATCTCTGAACACAGATAGGCTATAGCAACAGAAGAATGCACCAGGTGTCGGTCATGACGGCTAAGAACAGAAAACTGAGGCTACAGTTCACACAAGATCACCGAAGTTGGACAGTAGAAGATTTGAAAACGTTATCTGGTCCGACAGGTCTCGATTTCTATTGCAACGTTTGGATGGTAGGGTCAGAATTTGGTGTAAATATCCCAAACGCCTGGATCTGTCTTGTTTTCTATCAGCAGTTCAAACTGCTGGTGGTGTAATGGTGTGGGGGATATTTTTGTTGCACACATCGAATCCCTCAGTACCAACTGATCATTGTTTAAATGCCACAGCCTTACCTGAGTATTGTTGTTGACCATTTATGACCACAGTGTACCTGTCTTCTGGTAATGGCAATGCGCAATATCGCAAAAATCAAACAATCTGAAATTGGCTTCTTGAACTTGACACTGAGTTTAAGAGCACTCAGACAGCCTCCACAGTCACCAGATCTCAATCCGATAGAGCACCTTTGGGATGTGGTGGAACAGGAGACTCTTACCATGGAATCTGCAGCAACTGTGTGATGCTTTCACCTCAATATGGACCAAAATCTCTGAGGAATGTTTCCAGCACCTCGTTGAATCTGTGTCGTTAAGAAATAAGGTAGCTCTGAAGGCAAAAGGGAGTCCAACCTGGCATTAGCAAGGTGTAACTAAGAGGCTGGTGAGTGTAGTCTCTAAGCTCCAAGAAGATACTTAACACATCCTCTAAAAATCTTCATTCATTCGCTTGGAAAAAGAAAAGTATTCAGTTCCTCTGTTCTCTAAAATGTTGTAAACAACAGCAAACATATGCCTCGATGTTGTAGGTTTACTCAGTGGGCTTTAATGCAAATGCAACAGGGTAATGTTACAAGACATTTTTAAACAATTTATAACTCTAAGGGTGCGAAGAAACTACCCCACAAGGTCTGCTCAAGCATCTGAATACTATCGTGATAGGACGTTTTAATCCTTGCAGATACCATCCCTTAGAATTCACAATGCATTTTCATTTTTCTACCGTAGCCCTTTCTCCTTACTGCAAATGTTGTTGCATCCTTTCATTGTAGGTGCATATTTTTGTTCTACATGAAAGGGAAGGGGGAGGAAAAAAAAACCCATTTTGCACTATGTACGGTTATGTGAAAGCTCCTGAATCATGAGATATTCCGACACACCAGACCAAGAAGCTGATTATGTTATTATATTCAATGCATTAATAAAATTCCATCAGCCCAGGAGCATTTGGGGGGAGACAGCATCACACAATATTAGATATCTGTGTAATATATCCTGCATTAAGGCTTACACAATATGGACGTGGTCGACAACTTCTGTGCAAGTGCAAATGTGAAATTGGGGAAAAAAGCAGAGATTTGTTCAGTCACAAACTCTCTCTCTCTCTCTCTCTCTCTCTCTCTCTCTCCCTCTATATATGTATATGTATATATATATTTCTATTATATTTCAATCCACCAGACATTTATTATATGTACTTTTTACTGTATCTTTTTTTCTTTGTTTGTATAAAAACACTTCTGTAACTCTGGTTGGTTATTCATATTTGATTTGAATGCTCTCGGGCAGGTGGCGGGACAAAAGCCTGTCACTATATCTGAGAGACTCTGGCTCTCGGTTGTACGCTGGGATATCGCCGCCTATCAGATGCACCAGACCTTAATGCATTAGAGGCAATGATCTGACAGGTACATATTGTCAAGGCCCATTGACTTCTTTGTGGCGTGGCTGATTGATTGCTGAGATTATGTTAAAATAGGAGCCTGTGCGACTCTTTGTGATTCAGAGCGGTGCGCTCATGCAGCAGAATGCCGAACGGCGCTTTCCAAACTACCACAGAATTTTAATTTTAAAACATATTAGTTTCGTCCCTTCTGTTCTGTTTTTTTATAATCACCGTAGTCTGTAGATGGAACAACACACGGCAGCGAGTTTGTTGTGCGCTCTCATCTGTGACACAAAACCAATATGAAGCTGCATGATGAATGAATTATGGTGGGTGACAGCACCTTTCGTAATTTCAAACAAAAAGCCTAATATGAGCCTTTATTTGGATAAATAAATAATAATAAAAAAATAAATCAGCATACTTATTATCTGTAAAGTTGTTCCTGTTCCTCCTTTTCTCTTTAGTGTGACATTAGACAGTGCAGCGCCCCGGTGACTAACTTTGACTAAAATTTGTTTCTGTTCAAAATAATGATACCGACAGCACGGCTGTGACTAAAAGTCGCACATATTTTCCTGTTTCTCGTTCTCATTACCGACAGCAGTGACTTATAGTTGCTAAATGGTTATTTATTGGCACAAAGGCGCTGTCGAGGGACTAAAAATGAGAAAATGCTGTTCAGAAATGTTAGATACAGTAGCTCAATTACAAAGTCACCCACTAGAGAAATATTACATAAACAGTGTTCACAGTGTGCATTCAAATTGGGGCAACTGGGGTGAAATAGAGTTTAAAGTCACTTTCAAAAGTGTGGTGCTCATTAAATAAGTTGATTTTTTTTTCTTTTTTTTTTTGCTGCTTTTGATTTTGAAGACAATGCTTCTACACACCAAAAAAAAGGAAAATTGCTCCACAGAATGATCATTTGTTCATGCACTGCAACTCAGTTAAATGCAAATGACCTGAAGTACACTTTGACCATTGTCTAGATGGCACTTGGTGTAATTGGAATGCCAACGTATGTGTGCGTCCCCAATCAGTCTTGACACAATCACTGCTTCCTAATCAGTGTGAAAGTAATGGCCACCTCGGAGTACAATCAGTGTACAAGTTAGTCTGGCAGGAGTGGCTGTAACTTAATGAAGCCCCTTGAGTGAACTGAGTCAGTGGAAGACAAGGAAAAGAAAAATTCCTTGACTTTATGGCTCTGGCAAAGATATTGATGTTCGGTGGCAGATGCAGCAAAGATGTATTTTCACGTGACGGTTTTCTCTTGCTGTCCAGAAGCCTGAGGTCTTTGTTTTTTTTGACAGCCTAGGGCGTTCATGAGAGTGGATGACGGGTGAGGGTTAGAGATGTCCAGTCACGGCGTAGAATTTGTGGCAATAGTGAGTCATTGTTCCTCGTGGCACTCTGTGATGTCACCACGGCCAACAGGGGCAAGGCTGGCTGTTGGCACATCCTGCAACGTGCTATCTGTGCCTGCAGATTCTCCTCTTAACCCCAAAGCCCTCAATTTCACACAAATTGGAAAGAGCCACACCAAGTGGAGACAGAATGACCCCAATGATAACGAAGGATTAGCCTATTTTTTTTTTTCAGTTTAATTCAAATTGGGAATAAAACTGTATAGATTTATTAACGGACGACTGAATGCTGACTTTTCCAGCCGCTCGGAATTTTGATTAGTTGCCATATCTTTTTATTAACCCTGCATTGCTTTATGGATGGCAGTGTTGGTTGAATTGAAATATCTCACCGCATTGTTGAACAAACATTTATGTCGTGCTCATTAGTGATGGGATTTCCGGCTCTTTTTAGAGATCCGGCTCTTTCGGCTCGGCTCACTAAAAAGAGCCGGCTCTTTCGGATCCGAACCGGATCTTCAGGTTGTTTTGTTGCTTTAATTATTTAATCATTAACAATAATATAAAATTATGCAGAAAAGGAATTACTAATGTAAAAAAAAGTGGCTTTATTTATATATGTTTATATATGGCCCCTAGAGACAAAGCACGTACAAACTCTAAAGCATATACAAACTCCAAAAAGCACGTACAAACTCCAAAACACATTTCTAGCGTTAACTGAACTTCCAAAACAGAGCTACCCAGATCACTTAAATTACACAATTGAAAGCATGTGCGTATTGTTTGTGTATTTATAGACAAGCACTCATATTTATTCAAATAATTAAAAAAAATAAAAAATTCATTTACCTGTTACTACCACACACCAAATCCGGTTGTTGATACTTGCTGGCTTGTGTAGCCACTAGGTAACAAAAGCTCAACACTGCACCCTAGCATCCTGGAGTACTTCTGTTGTCTTTTTTGTACGTGATTCTGAGTTTTTACGTGTTTTGGAGTTTGTACGTGCTTCTTAGTTTTTACGTGTTTTGGAGTTTGTACGTGCTTCTGAGTTTTTACGTGTTTTGGAGTTTGTACGTGCTTCTTAGTTTTTACGTGTTTTGGAGTTTGTACGTGCTTCTGAGTTTTTACGTGTTTTGGAGTTTGTACGTGCTTCTGAGTTTTTACGTGTTTTGGAGTTTGTACATGCTTCGGGGTTTGTAAGTGCGTCTGAGTTTTTACGCGTTTTGGAGTTTTTACGTGTTTTGGAGTTTGTACGTGCTTTGTCTCTAAGGGCCACCATAAATATACTTTATTTATTCACTCCACATAAAATGTAATAAATAAATCATATAATACAAAGAACAACTATTTACATTTTAAACTTTTAACTATTTAAATTTTCAGCTTTTACCTTTTAACCAAATTTAACGTGAAACAACACAAAACACTGCAAACCACAACACAATTAAATATAAATTAAAATATTAAAACAAAAAGAAGATGCACATTCTCTGTCATATGGGCCTGCATGATTTCTGAATCCTTTATCATCTGCAACTGAAAATAGAGGATGATTACTATCCCTTTCTAATGTGACTTTGTTGTCCCTCGCTCTCTTTCTCTCTGGCTCTGTTCCTGTGCAGTGTTGCCAACTCCTCAGTAAGGAAAATCGCTATTGGTTGTCCTAAAAGTCGCTAGAAGTCGCTAAATGACGTCATCGCCTAATTTGCATAATTGGTCATGCTAATGTAATTGTAACCTACGCTGCTGGAGAGAGAAATAACATCGTGGACGAGACATAAAGTGAGCAAAAAACGTCCTAAATGCATTTAGAATTTATTTAGAACTACAAATTAAATTTCTTTTAGCAATTATTGTTTTTTGTAATGTCACAATTCCAACCCTGCTCCTTTACCCGGGCTTGGACCGGCAAAAGTGACCCGAAATAGGTACTCTGGTGGAGTTACTTTGTGTGTGTGTGTTTATAAGTAGTTTTAAACCTGATCCACAAAACAGCATAAGAGTAAAAGAAGAACTGACTGCGTTACAGCACCCGCTGCTTGTTGAGAGTAAAAGCGATATGTGCTTTCACGTCTTTTTTTAGCGACTTTGTTTAGAAAAAAAGTCGCTAGGGGGTCTGAAAACTCGCTAAATATAGCGACAAAGTCGCTAAGTTGGCAACACTGTTCCTGTGCTGCTGCGAGTGTAACTAACGCCCCTCCCCCCTCTGCCCAGCGCAAAGTACAGGCCGCGCATGCGGAGTTTAGCGGAAAAAAGGGCGAGAGAGAGGGTGAGAGAAAGAAAAAAAAAAAACCTCACGGCTCCCAATAAGGACCCATCACTAGTGCTCATGACTGGACTTTCCACCCACAGCAGGTCACACTCTTTTTCTTGTTTGGTGAAACACGATGTGATTGAGGTGCAGAGGGGTTAAACAAAACTGTTTAGGAATTACAGACATTTTTCTCTATAATATAGATTTTTTTAGAGACGCAAAACTAATTGGACGATTGCATGGTGTTGCAGTTTCATGCCCATCCATGTGAGGCTTGTTCCCTTCAGTGACAAATTAAGGTGTTGTTTCGATTTGCAGATGTTTACTGGAATTTTATAAGCTGCAACCACATTGGGAGCGATTTGCTTGCAAGCTAACAGCTATAGGTAACCCTTACGACCAGGTCGTATGCCAAGCACTGGTATTTTTCTAAAAGTTACACAATGCCATTAAGTGAGTGAAGCAAGAATAACTTAAAGTTTCCTCCCTAAGAGACTTAGAGGTGAATTATGGTATGTGTAATGGGTTAGAAGTTTAAAAATGTAAGCTGGAGGCGCATTATTGACTGTGCTGAAGGTGAATAAAACTGTAGAATTGACCCTAAACTTTATTGGCAGGCCATGTAGAGAGGCTAATATTAGCTGTCTTTACCTCCTTTAAAAGCCCAGCAGCACTTTCTTTCTTTTTCTTTTTTTACAGCAGTATAAGGATAAGTGTAACATGGATTTTAATTTATAACACCATCATCCCACCACAAATCTCCCCACTGTTATGTGTGATCATTTTACAATGATCTTTTCAGTTCCTTGTGTTACAACAGTAGCAAGCAGCTGCCTTCTCACTTCAACCTCCTCCACTTCCTGGCTCTGATCCACTGACAATGATGCAGGCCTTGATATGATTCGTTCTGAGGACATGCTCGCTATTGCTTTGTATAAGCCAGAGATAAGTGCGAACAAGCACTTTGCAAGTGTTTTTTTTCCCTCTGCTGGGCTGCATTTGATTACTATTGCCGCCTTGTTTCATGCTGTTTTTGTGCATTCTCGCTGAACCTTGAAGATTGTAGTGTGAAGGCCCTGTAATTAGATGTTCTGGGAGCATGGCAACTGCTAAAATTCAGAGTGATGTAATCTGCACTCGATACTTAATTGCTCATGCCATGTGTAGGATGGTTTGTTTAACCTGCAATAGTAAAGGAACCGCATGTTTTCTTTGCTAACGGATGCTTTCCAGAATAAGTCTAAATATGTAATTTCACTGTCTGGTTGTATTTCTTACAGAATGTCTGTACCTAACACTTATATTGCTGTTACAGAATAAGTCTATTTTATCCTACAAACTGTGTTAGCCTGCATACTGGAAGCAACATTGCCTCTTCAATTATATGCATGCCAAAAAAATGATTGTAGATGATGTGGGCCCCCTTTAATTAAGAGGTGGGAGTCTCTCATTGTGCTTTAACATGTGCACCATCAACTTATAGCAGAGAAAACTTATATTACAAGTACCCTTTGTTTAAAATAGCAAAGGGGTCTTGTTGACAAGTTGCGGGACAGTGGATCAGGAGATTTACAGACAGATTGGTGCTGGTCTGTTGTGTTGAAGAGAGAGCTGAGTGTAAAGGTAAGCTTCAGATTTACTTCTGGATTTATTTTCCTATCTTCACCTATGTGCAACAGCTGTGGGTAGTGACCGAAAGAAGAAGATTGGGAATTAGAGTAGCAGAAATGAGCTTTTTTTCAAAGGGTATGTCGGGTCAGTCATAGAGATAGGGTGAGGAGTCCGACCTTTCGGGATCGGCTTGGAGTAGAGTCGCTGCTCCTCAGCATCAAAAGGTGATGTGGCTCGGGAATCTGTCTACAAAGCCTCTTGGATACATCCAAAACACCTAGTAGCTGAGGTCCATTTACTACTGGGAGAGACCATACCTCTGGGCTACCTTGTGAATACCTTCGTATTCTCCTCTGATCTCTGGTATCAACAAGGCCTTCCGCTTACTCGATATTTTGTCTTTTTGGACCATCCTCTGTAAACCGTAGAGATGGTTTTGTGGGAAGATCCCACCAGATCGATAGTTTCTGAAATACTTAGACCAGCCTGGCCTCTTGCAAAACCACTTAAATCACTTTTCTGTCAGCTTCTCATGCTTGAGTTGATCTTCAGCAGGTAGTCTTGGCCATGTCTATTTGCCTGATGCATTGAGCTGTTGCCATATGATTGGTTGATTATTTCATTACACCAATGGGGGAGTTGAAAAGGTGTACCTAATGAAGGTACATCTGGGTGTATGTGCCATGATGGTTCGCCATCTTGACGGCAACCAGGTAGTTTTGAAACAAAAGTAAAAAGTAGCTGGAAAAGTACAACATAAGTAGAACGCACAAAACAACTGCACACGGCAAGTCTTGTACTATCTAGCTTTTTTTTTTTTTCATAGCTGGAAACCAATGTCAAAAGAAATTTTCAGGATATGGCCTGCAGCTCGACAAAGGCAAGTCGAGTGAGAAATATGTCAGAAAGTATATGGTGAGCTGACCAGCAGATAGGTGGGCTGATCTCTGAGACATAAGCCTCTTGTGAATAAAAACAGATGAGAACTGAAGAATCATTTGGTCTTGCTGCAATATATATCACAGTAAACTAAGCCCTAAGACAAACACTAAGAAAGTGAAAAGTCGAGCTCCTTTCTCACTCAAAAGCATACACAGGACATAAAACCTGAAAGCATAAGGAGAATTCCATCAATTATTTGATAAGGGATCTAGAGTCGCAGACAATTTCACAGAAGAAACTGGGAAGTGAACTTGTGATTTATTTTTGCTATACCGCTTCATGTTCTGAGAAATAGAGCCATGCTCTAACGACTGTGCGGCGGCAATACATAAAGCTCCAGGAACCCTGTGCAGAAGCTGAGTTTAATCATATTAATGGCATTGGTATGACCGAATCAAGTGTGCACGTTTACACGCACCCTGGTTAGGGATTCTCCTACATGTCTGCTTTTAACTGCTGATAGCACTCTTTCCTGAATCCACAAATAAAAGCAGCGACATCCCAGCCTGCTCTGAGGCTGCCGTCTATTTAATTAGGTAATAATCATTTTGTTTGAACGAGACCCAGCGTAAACAATTACAACTACAGGTAGAATCAAGTCTTGATTCATTATTCGGCAAACTGAGTCATGATGTACAGTATGAATAACTAAATGAAAAACAACACAAAACCTCAAAAAAAAGGCCACGGCACGCCGGCACAACACCATTGTTCCAAAAGCAATATTTGCTTGTGGTGTTTTGAATGCCCAGATTGTTTTACTCCTATAGTGATCTGGCAACTGCGAAAGCCAGAAAATAACCCAGTCAGTTTATTAGCCAGGGGACTGTTGCTTATGTTCCATTCGGGGCTTTGTTTTGCTTTGTTTTCTTTCCTTTGCGTTCGCTCTCTGCTTGTTGCTCAAGAAAGGTTTGTGGTTAGGGGTAAAATATACCCCTTCACAGCCTTAAACCTGCAAATTAAAAAAAATTACACTCACCTAGGGGATTTAAATTCAATGCCAAGGGACTCTTTGCTTCCTGATAAAACCTGTGCACAGCAGCACTGCTAAATAGCATGTTTTTTTGTTGTTTTTTTAAGTGAACCACTTAATTCATGAAGGGGAAACAGGTGTGTCAAAAAGGATGCAGTTAGACAGCCTGTTTTAGCCCTGCAAGTGCTCTAACCTCAACTGTCTTATAGATGAGCGACTCAGGAGAAGTAACCCAGAAAGTTGATAAGGAATAGGTGATAACATGCTCCTCTACTTCCAAAGAGGATGCAGCTTGTGAAATGCTGTTTATGCATTTTCTATGTCACAATGAATCACAGGTATGATATTTCTGTTTATATATATACAAATGCGTCCTGGTTAATTCTGAGCTTAATGAGTCAGCCAGCTGTCCAGAGCCAAAGGACAAAACGTTCAGAGCACATGTTGGCTTAATGACAAATCTAAATGGCACAGAAAGGTCTCTTTAGAGAATATGGTCACATTGTAAATGACTGCCATTCTCATGCATGATTCATCACCCCAAAAGAATAGCTTGGATGAACTAGATAAGTAAAGTATGTGTAATAATTTTGAGGATTAATTGAATATGCCGAGGGCCACCTTTTGCTTTACGTTCCTTTTTTCAGTAACAGTGTTTCATAATGCTGGCTGCCTAACAATGAAAAAAACCCATAAAATAAAATAAATAACAACAACAAAAAGCGGCACTTTTGCTCAGACCATTGAGGATTAATTCAAAGCGACTTTTAGTTTTGCCTCTAGAGCAACTCTGCATCCAAGAAATGTTTGTAGAATTAAAATTATAATTAGTTTCTATTTCTCCAACACATTAGAAAGTCCACTTTTTTTTGTAGCTGGCTTAAGAGGAATCGTCTAGCCTTCCTGGATTCCTGCACACTAGCCGGGAGTGCAGACTGGGTTGATGTCAATCACTGAAATAAAGTTTAGCTTGGCAGCTCTACGGGGAGGCTTTGAAAACAAAATGTACCCCGTGTTGCTGATTTCGAAATATTTCTTTAAAACAAACAGATTTTTTTTTCCAGTGGTGTGAAAACCCTCTGCTTTTCCCTCTGATCTTGTCTGAAATAGAAACATTCCTCTCTTCCCCCCAGTCACTTTAATGGCTTTCTTTCCCTGGTCCCAAATAGAGCAATTTGTTCATGGAGTTAGTTCCTGATTTGACAGGTTTTAGGTTAAACTGCAGATTTAAAGCCAGTCCATCTGACGCTGCAATAAAAGCGCTTTTGAAAAGGGAATGAGGTAGTTTGGGGTGAATGGACACTTCTTATAAAGAAAAAAAGAGAACATGGATTAACAGTTTCAGAGTTAATGCAATATAACACACTCTAGCACTGACCTTGCTGTATGTATAGTACAGCAATTTGCATACTTCACTGCATAGGAAAAAAAGTGATATTTAGAGAAATATAACAGAGGTGTAAATAAAGGAAGTGTACTTACTGCCATAATTCAATGTTATTTAGGTGGCTTTGTCTATGACCCTCCGTATGGCTTAACATAGCTTGTGCAGCACTGAGATAGACAGAAACGAGGGCCCTTGAGCAGTTGCCAGAGGTGGAAAGGCAAAGATAGAGAGTCACATGGCATCTGTGCAGAGTGGAGCATGAACCACTGCTGCAGCTGTGAGATCCTGAACTAATCAGGACAGATGATTAGTCATCACTACATCGCATACGTTTCTCTGCATTAAACACTCACAAGCCAGAATTAATATGTAGAGTTCTGTAGAGTGTGTTCAATACACAGTGTCTACAAACTGTCAGATCTCTGTGACGGAGGTTGACAGCAACACTCGAACAAACAGGACAGATGGTTCAGTGCAGACCGTGGTGTGATGTGAAATTTCTGTCTTTCAAAAGATGCACTTTGACTTAAAGTTTGCAGTTGTTTCCCCTCAGTTCACACACAGTTTAACTCTAATTGAAATGGAAAACATTGGATTTTTCTGTGCATGTATCTGTGTATTAGTTTAATAGACAGCGACGTGACATTGACAGCTAGGCTGTGTTTTCAGCATAGCGTCAGTTCTTGGCCTCGGAATCAGTTTCAGGCAGCAATCTAAGCAGATCAGCTGATCTCAAAGCCAGCCCGCATCATTTGAGGGCTCAGCTGATATACCTTTGCTCATCCTGCCACATGGTTGGATGAACTGCTTCTGCCTCGGTGTTTTGGCCAGCACCCATGCTGGTTTTTGAATGCAAAAGTCATCATATTTGGAAGAGAGTGGAGTTAAGCATGGTTAGTTAGCTGAATTCACAAACTGTACAGGTGCAACACACAATGCTGCTAATTAATATTAAGATAAAAATGATAGATAAAAAATAAAGTAATCAAATTTCCCTAAAACAGAAGCAAAATTTTCTTGGTTAGACGTCCAGTTAAGTTGCTTGAATTAGCTGAAGTGACGTCCAAGAGAAAGTAACTGGTTTTAGTATCCCAGCAGCTGGACACTTATTTTAAATCTTACTAGTGTGCAAATGAGAGCCAGTACTGTGTAAAAGTCTTGACTCACCTTTCATGTCTTTATGTTTTGATAGAAAATTTGGAAGGAGATGTAGTGATTTATTGAAGCGTGCAAACATACATGAAAAACAAAGTAAAAAACAAAACAACAAAAACAAAACGTTTGTTAAGTTCTAACAAGCTCAAAAGTCAGTATTTGCCATGACCACATTCCTTCTTCAACACAGCCTGAAGTCTCTTAGGCAGCTTTCTTGTCATTTCTTTAGGTAGTGTTCAGGAATACTCCTCCTGGCTTCTTGAAGGACATTCAAAGCTATTCTTTAGATGTTTCTGCTTTTTGTTCCATTCTGTTAGCATTACCTGGTTTGGTAGAACAAAAAACTGTTTTCTATATTCAAAAAATTTGGAGTGTTTCATTGTTGCTGGATTTTCTTTTAAATAAATGCAACCTTGGCAGAAAATCTAAATGTACTATTTTTCAAGTTTGAGAGGAAGCAGTGTTGTATGAGGAGAAACCTAAACATTCAGAGACGCTAGGCTACAAAACTCTTTCAATGAATGGATTTTGGAAGAAAACCTGTCTGTACTGATTTAATTAACTTATGGATTTTCATCTTTAGGTTCCTGAGCAAACACCCATTTAAAGCCCTGAAGTTTTGGCTTGAACAAATATAAAGTATCAACAGTTCACCGTGAGATCTTTTTGCAGTGGATCGTGGTTGACCTTTAAAGTTATATTTGCTGGATTTTTAAAACTTTTTATTGATATATCTTAACCCTGAGAGGTGAAAAGAGTGTTTTGGCTTGATTCTCACCAACTATCATTTTCCCTTTTTTGTAAAAACAGAGGCAGCCTCTCATTCCTCCCACTCATCAAAGAGGCATAGTACTTCATTTTCATACTGCAGTATCACAGACAGGCGTCAACACCCATAATCAATCACCGTTGCTTGTGTGGAAAATTCCATTAATTGGCTTTTCTTTGGTCTCCTGATTTGGTGCAGTGCTAACATGATCACACTTTGAGAGGAAATTATGCCTGGAGTAAAAAAATCGCTCGGCTAATTGTGCCCAGTCCTATTTGCTGTGTAATTGCTGTATCACTTTTATCCTCGATATCCTCTATCTTCAGTTGGTGGCCAGAAAGTCTTTGTTGGATTTGTGTGCGCTTGTTTTTCTACCTCAACATTAGATGTTCCTCCGCACTCACAAAGAAGCCGACTGACTCTTCCCTGTGAGTGCCTCTGTAGTTAGCCTGATTTACAATATCGCTCCGCAATAAAGGCCCGTGTGAGGGGGAAAGATTCATTAAGGAGCCCAGTTTATGTTTCGGAGAACTCCGGAGGGACCGTGGGAATACTGATTGGCACACAGATGTGCGCTTGTCTTATCCCCCCAACCAAAGCCAAAAGCTCTCAGCCCCTTTCCCCTTGCACCATGTGCACTGGATTGCACAAAGGAGGTGCTGTTTGCTGCCTGCAGGATGCCTGGGATACTCAGAGTTCTTGCCACTCAAATTTGCACTCTCCTGCTGTGATAGGACTATTCCAGACGTATCAGACCTGCTCGCAGCACCTGGAGGCCCTTCTCAGCATCCTTTAATGACATCCCCACTGACCTTCCCAGCCACTAGCAGCACGACCTATTTGGGTTCATCTCTTCCATCCACAACTTTACCAAATAGGCCAGCGGGCACGGCATTGCAGTGTTTACTCTTCATCGGTCAATACTCTTTAATCCCCAAGATGAGGCTTTCTCTCATGAACTCAAAATAGCTCATCCTCCTCCCCAGTGAATCCACAGGCCCATTACTCTTTATTAGCTCTTAGCGTCTTAAATGTGGCCATCCATTAGAGGAGTGTCAATAAACATCCCCAACTGATCAAGCTCAGTAAGTTGGCAGGACACACACAGACCGATACGCATTCGCTAATTTAAACTGACCCTTAATCAGGAATAATTATTGTGGAATGAAACAGCTTGTGTCCGAGATAAAGAAGACTCACCTGCACAGCATCGTCCCTGTGAAGATTCCCAAACTTTCCGCGGTCTCCATACCTCCCTCCCCCATGACTCTTGCTTACCAGCTCGGTATCTCCACAGACCTCTGCCTGAATGATTTCTTTTCTATGGAGGCTGACATGGAGTAATACCATACTGTGTCATATATTGATTCTTCTTCCAGTCCCTCTTTCTTGAATTTCTTAGCGGCTCAAAGGCATAAATCATCTGCAAATGATCCTCGAAGGAAATATTGTATTTATTATTCTTGACGCATGGTCACAAATTCAATAAGCCCTATTAATTGAACATGGTGAGAAATATGATGTGGGTAATTCAATGGGACTAGAGAGCTTTCTCTCATCCCTCATATTTAAGACTGTCCTGTTTGGCATTCAGGGCAAAGTCCAGGAATGATTCAGGGTCACAGCGAGGGTCAGGGTGAGTGTAATCTTAAGCCTCGACAACCGCTTGTTTTTGTGATTTGATTTACTGTTTTTTGTTCGTTTGTTTTTTTGTGGAAAACCACATGAAGGCCACCAGCACCAGAAACCCTTTTATATTTCACTCTTGTGTGAGGGATGATTAAAACGCAAGCACAGTAACACCAACCTCTCTGTTGCTCTATTCACTGTTGTTCAGTATTTCTGAAGCTTTCTGTCCTTGCTTCTTATTTCTTTTTCTTCTTGACATGTTTGACGAAGCCGAAATACAAGCAAGGCCAGGCATCCAGGCAGCCATTTACTGCTATGTCCACCCATATTATTACAGCCAGAAGTGGGCAGCAGGGACATGGCCTCACCTTTTCTGGTGCCCTCTATTGTGGCTCTTCATTTTTTCAGTCTCTGCGAATGTGAAAGCTGCTCTCCGCTCCGCTACTCCTGTTCCAGCTCTACATATCCTAGCATGAGCCCCAGTGGAAGGATGAGTGAGTTTGTATGAGGCGAGGTATAGGCAGGGTGCTGCTTGGCTAGTTAGAGCTCATCTGGGACCTGGTTTCTTACCTCTGCACAGCCATGCAGAGAGAAAAACCCTTTCCACCGGTCACCTTAGAAACTAGGAACGTAAGGTGACTGTAAGTGCAAGAGTGGCATCAGATAAGTGACAGCCAAAGCAACTGGAACTGGAGGTTTTTTGGAAAGCTACCACATGCCGCGTGTCGCACACTGCCTCAGAAACTAGATTGTACAGGAAGTAGACCAGTTCAAAGATGATTAATCATTTTCCTATGAGTGAATTAAGGATCTTTGTCCAACATTAAGTTTACACCAAGCTTATTTTCCTTGAGGATTATTGTTAAAGTTTTGGTATTTTTTAAAAAAAAATCCAGGCAGGATGAAAGAGGTTAACTAACTCGCGTACAGAGGAGGATTGTCATCACCAAAGCGATGCGTACCTAGAACTCCTCGCGTGGCTAATCACCTACTCACGAGCAGACAAAAGGTGCTTTTATAATTTCCAATTAAAAACTCGGAGAAAAAAAAGTGATTCAGACATTAGAATTTTAGAAGGCACTCTGTCTCAGCATAATGTGGGCAATCCTTTTACAATTTAATGCCACACAATGGGGAAATTTAATTATAAATGATGTGGATCATGAAGTGTGTGCTGAAATAGACATTTTTCTCAGTTGAATTATCAGGATTTTTCTTTGTCTTTGCATTTTTTCCACCTGCTGAAACTTATGCGTATCTCTCTTACCCCCAACCTGGAGAAAGAAGAAAGAAAGATGATTTGCAAATTTTATGTCTTTCTGCATTAACATAACAATTCCAGGAGCGCAGTTACAGTACTGATACTCTAATAGCGAGAGCACGCTGTAATTAATGTGTGAAGCTTTTACTGTAATGTTTTACAACATTATTTCCATTCAGTTTTTTTTTCTTCTGACCAAAGCTGGAAAATGTGGATATTACTCTTTCTGTGGCCTACTCACTGAGTCAGGGTTATAGTATTACTCCGCCTCATGACATAAAAACAATTAAAGAAGACCTTACTGGAGTTCTTTTTTTAAAGGTTTATTAAAGTTCATTTGTAGTGCTTCCTGCGACTGTCACAAAATAGAGGAAGAATAATAGAAGTTTTAAAAGCTGAAGCCAAAATCCAGCGGGGGGATTAAACTTCTAAAAAATAAAAACCCTAAGATATTAATCCTGCTGTCACGTCGACGCTGATTGCCTGTCCTTAATAGAGGGAGAATTGAGTTTTCTGATGCTGCTTAAGGGTTTATTTCCATCAGCAAAACTCATCAAAACAGTGAGAGAAACCAATCATTTTTTTTAAAGTTACTTGAGAATGATTGCGCGTGATAAGCATCTTAAAATTGTAATATTGTGCAATTCTTATATTGCGTAGTGTTGAAAATAACGGTTGCACTTTATGAGCTCGGCTTGTCTGACATGTTGATGATGAACCTCCAATTCATGGTTAGCATTTACCAGCAAGCTAAATGGTTACACTGGTCCGTTAGAAGCGTCTCTTTTAAACGAATTGATTACTTCAAAGTTAGCCCGACATCCCCACAATCAACATCAGTGTAGTTTGACACTTATGGACTGTTTTCATCTGTGTGACTGCAAAAGTGGACTGAGCCATTAACCTTTGAAAGGCGGCAGACTATTAGATACAACCAGCTCAGTTATGCAGTTTATGCTCTTTTCAGGAAAAGTTGGCATGCTGTGCTAATAATTATGAATGATTTTTTTTTAATTAAAGGTTTTTTGAAGTTCCTGCTTTTGTTGGGGTCTCAGAGATTTAGCTGATAAAAACTTTGCTAAAAGATTTCCTTTGAATTTTGAATGTGGAACGTTTACTCCACTGGAACTGCAGTACCTGCTACACTATATATTGCTGTATCAAGTCTAGCCTCTGTTGCAAAGTGGGGAAATAGTGGGTGGAAAGTTGGTGACAGAAGGAGCTGCAGCTTGGAGAGGCCCACACAGACTCCAAAAGAATTACTTTGTTTAAAAGGCAGTGCCTTAAGCAATGTTCTCTCAGGGTCCAGATATCTGAGTCAAATCCCTGCTGCACAAAAAAACAAAGCACTACTAGAGTTTGACTAGGGTTGTACTGTTCAATTTCTCCTCCCTGGAACAAAGGAGCGAGCGATTAATCTTAAAATAGCTTTGTATGATTTATTAATTCCGATCCATGACACAGGCTTGCTGATTCTCATTATTTTGGATTTGGGTTAGAGATTTACAGACTTTATTTGGCTTGAGGTAGAATTATTTTCCAGTTTATGAATTCATTGTCAGTTTTCAGGCACCGGTCCTAAACAAGGTTTGCATGCTTATGTTTACGCAGGGTGGCATAGCATAAGCACTGCAAACAGTCGTGGTTTAACAAAGATGTTACCCTACATGTGGCACGCAACTGATCTCGAGTGTTTGATGCAGATATACAAAGGTCCTAGATTTTATTGCATTTCCATATTTTATGTCCTGTTTCATCCTCTCCACCAGACTAACTAATTTAGTTAATGCAGAAGTCTCTGTTTTTAATCATACAGAATTCTTGGTAAGCTTGCTCAGTTGTTTAAAGCTTTCTTTTTTAACGCGTTATATCATTTTATTCAGAAGCTCCTCTACTTGTAATTTGCTTGTAATAATGATCCATCTTGTCTGGCATTACCAAGAGCAGCCTTACTGAAGATTAACTGAATCACTTAACCTTTAGTACCCTTTTTCCCAAAAGACCTGCAGTGCTATATTAAATGTAAATAAAACCAAATTCAATATTGTTCAAATGAAACCCTGTATTTAACTAAAAAAAACAACAGAGAAAATAGATCAATTTTTGAAACTGGGACATTTTATTGTCATGCTTTAAAGAAAGTCGACCCTTTTTCAAATGTCTTTTTTATGTATGAGGAAATTAAAAGAAAATTAAACAAAAAAAAAAGAACAAGCTGGTGCTTTTTTGAAATAGGTGAAGACAATCTCAGAAGAACATGTCACGAAGTACTAGGTGGACTCACGCGCTGGACTCCGGGGATGATGCACACAAGAGAATTTATTAAAGAACAATGTCCAATGAGTGTATATACACAGATGCGGGGCAGTGCTATTTACAAGGGTGTGGGGCAGTGCTATGTACAAAAGGTGAGGGGGGCAGTGCTCCGGGGAAAATCCAGGGGAACACGCTCGTCTCTCTCCACACAATCCAAACACGAATCCACTCGCACACCAGGGAAAAGTCCAGGGAATCTGTACACAAAGAAACGCTTGTTAGATTCTAAATGCACACTGCACGGGAAAATACTTGCTGGGACGCTCGACTTTCACTGACGCGATTCTCACAACGATCCAACGAAGAATAGCCGTTGCTTCCTGTCTTAAATACCACATCCACAAATCCACACTGATGAGGCACAGGTGTTTCTTCCTCCAAGGGTGTGGGCCAAGGGCGTGAACCCATAATGAGTTCAGCCCTGGCGAGAGAGAGGGAGAGAGAGAGAGAGGACTAGAGAGAAAGAGGGAGAGACAGCTGATCAGCGACCAGCTGAACCTCCAGGCCGTGACAGAACAACACACACTTACTGCTTCCATATGAATTAAGAGGGGAAATAGCATCCAGATTCTGATAAATGCACTTAATTAACAAGCATGATTATCTCTATCAAAGTTGAAGTTTTGACATTTTGCTGGTCTGAAGCGTTCAGGTGTGTGTTAAAACAATGCCAAGACGGAGCGATGTCAGCAGCAATTGTTGCTGCCCATCAATCTGGGAACTGTTTTAAGGCCATTTCCAAACAATTTAAAGTCCATCATCCTACAGTGATAAAGATTATTCACAAGTGGAAAGAATTCAAGACAGCTGCCAATCTGTCCCAGGAGGGGACATCCCAGCAAATTCACCCCAAGGTCAGACTGTGCAATACTCAGAGAAACTGTCAAAAAACCAAGAGGCGCATCTCAGGCTCTACATGCCTCAGGTAAATGTTACATTTATCAGAGTGCGATTAGAAAAAGACTGACTAATTATAGCTTGTTTGTAAGGGTTACAGAAGAAAGCCCAGCAGCATGGTTTAGGCTAACAAAGCTACATCTGATCTAACCATTAGACAATGTCCTTTGGACAGACAAGATGAAAATGGAGATGTTTGGCCATGATGTTTGGATAAAACCAATCACAGCATATCAGCATAAACACCTCATAGCAGCTGTCAGCACTGTGGTGGAGGGGTGAGGATTTGGGCTTATTTTGCAGCCACCGTACCCGGGCAGCTTGCAGTCATTGAGTTGACCGTGTAATCCTCTGTATACCAAAGTATTGTAGAGCCAAATGTGAGGCCATATGTTTGACAACTAACATTTGAGGAGATTTGAATGTTATTGTAGAAACACAATAAAGATTTCTGGCTTCTACCTCCAAGGTGCTTAGAGAAGAGTCAAAGTCTAAAGAGGCTGAAGCTCCAGCAACACTTGTGGTATGAAGAAGAACAAGGTTATTACTTGATAAATTAGTTTTAACCAGCAGCCTTGATCAGAGCCATCACCATAATCGGACATGAGACAGAACAACGATCCCAAGCACAGCAGCAAATCTACACCAAGGTGACTGAAAAATAAAATAATTAAGGTTAGAAGTCAACACAGCTGAAATGCTGTTGGAGAAAGAGAGCTGTGCATAAATGCCTGCAAACGTCAATGAGCTGATGTAAGGTTGTAAAGAAGAGCGGACGGAGACGTCTGTATAATCATATGAGAGAATGACTGAGGCCATACAGAAAGCAAACGCTTCAAGTGAAGTTTCTAAATGTAGTTCTACGAGCAATTGAATCATGTGGTGTACAGTCATGGCCAACTGTAATTTTTTTATTTATATGGCAATAAAAGGTTTTGAAGCATATGAAATCCTTATCATTGCTCTTCACTGATAGAAGTAAAAATGTATAATTTAATTAAAAATTAAAGTGCTTGAAAAACAAACACTGTCATGGCTGTGCTTAGGTTTTCACTGCCTCTGCATTTTGACTTAGATTTAAAGTAATATTGTTGTTCATCTGGGCTTGTATGTAATATTTTTATTATGTCATGGAAACCCATGTGTAACAGAACCACGGCAGACCCAATGACATTACAATGCTTTTCAGTATATTTTATTTACACTTATCACACAGTTTGCTGTATACACACAACTCAGTCGTCTGCAGCTCACAGCCCAACAGGACAGGACCCAGTACAGATTTTAAAGCCGGCGGGGCATGATTGCAGACCACACCCCGCCACAAGAACGCTGTGCTTATTTCAGCATTCAAAAATTAAAAGGGGGTTAGGGGGACTACCCAGCTCCTAAACCTCTTAAAAGAAGAAATAATGCAAGACATGATTATAAAATGATCATTTAAAAAAATGAAGTAGATAAAAACATCAAATCTTTTCACATTTGAGGCTTTATTGTGTATTTAATACAGTTTGTACAGCATGTTTTGGAAGATTTTAAATGAAATGGAAACAGATTTTCCAGATTGTTTTTTCTTCATTCGTATATAAAAGCACACAGATGAGTCGCCTGCATGTCTTTGTACCAACAGTGAAAGCATTCAGTCACATTTCAACATGGTGCGAGGAGAGGTGCTCAATGCAGAGAGCTCTTTGCTCTCACCTTCTCTGACACATGAGGGCTCAGTCAGGAAAGTGAGAGTAATGTTGCTTCCCAGGAACCAGAGAATGAATCGGTCACTGACTGGGCTATAAAGCTTTTCTTCTGCCAGCAGTGTGATGGCACGTATACAACAACGCTTCATGCCAGCAGTTGACACAAAGCTCCTGCTTGGTCAAGAAAAACACAAATTGCCCAATGTTGTTCTGCAGCTCAGAAATCTGTGTTTCCTGCTGTAAAGACCGAGTCTTTACAAAGTGATTCTTTAAGTGGGACCATTTCTGCACAGTTTGAGGTTTGGACACTGACTGCTTCTCTCCATCCAATGGTAGGAGAGCAGCATTAAGGCCGGCAGGAGCACCGTGAAGTCCAAATCCTTGTCTGATTTGTAACCTGCTGGGACGTTTGATTTACAAGGGTGATCAGAGGAAAGAAATCCTCCAGCAGCCAGCATGAGGATGAAAGTGTGCTAAGGAAGTGTAATCATGTAGCCGATTGCTCTGGAGAAGAAGGTCAAAGCCCACGCTTCTTGTCATTAAAACCTTCTTTATGTGTTCTGTGAAGTTCCTCGGGTTATAAGAACAGTATTGTCAGTCTCTATGGACTTCTTGTGATTTAGAAAGCTGGTTTTAATTGTAATTATAATTACATTTTAACTGATTTTATATTGAACCTCATAGGCTATGTTATACTGATAAATGGATAATTCGATGCTGCACATTTCTAATTAAAGCGCACAGATAATGTGGGGTTTCTAGTGGTATAATTGCAGCAAAATTCAGGAATATAAATATATAAATGTAGTGCATGCATTTAGAGCTTGGGGGCCAGAAGGGTATACTTATTAATTAACTGCAAAAATTGTGCCTCATTATTATTTCTCATTACTGGTTAATTGCTTCATTGTTTCAGCACTAATTCTAACATGTTGCAGAGAAAATCTCTGTCTCGATAATCTTCTCAGATGTCTAATTCTCCTTTTTCAGGCTTTTTAAAATACAATTACAGCACACAAGCATTTAATTCTTACAGCAATCTAAAGTCATTCCACTGCCAAATGGCAACAATACACACTATGGAGAGGACTAAGAGACTTTAAATGGCACAAAGGCTCACGCTCTGTCATACAAAAAGTACGGCACTGTAAATTCAATGAAGTCATCTTTTCGTATTAATCTAAATCTGTTTTTATTCATATAAAAGATCAGAGGATTCAGACCCTTTAAAACACATGAATATGAACCACCTACTAGTCTTTAGAGTCAAAATAATGACTTTGTTGAAATAAATGTGAAGATTTCTTACACCTCACTAAATGAACAGTACTCCTAGTGTCCATTTTTTCTATCAAAACTTTCCTGAGACATCCTCACTTTATAGTCTGAAGAAAATATTTAGAGTCTTAGCTCACAGTGAGGATTTTATACGTAATAAGCGTACAAAAAAAAGGGAAAAGAAACATGTAAGGAGGTAACTGATGTCCTTTTACAATAAATGTATTCATTCGGTGTCTGCTGCCTGTGATACATGCTCTTTGTGTCAGTCGAACAATTAACAGCTCTGACTTATTTAGTAGAAAGAAACACATCTTTTTTTAATTTACTGAAATTCACTTATTCAGCTGATTCATGTTGTCAGAAGTCAAATAACAATACTGGACTAATGAGTCAATCAAGCTTTCATTCATTCAGAAGACCTTGAATCCTTACTTGACTTAGTGTATGTGATCTATCAGAGATATGTGTAGTTACAACACTTTTCCTGCACGTTCAAAATGCTCCTTCTAGTTTCTGCTTTGGCTTTATTTGTGTCTTTCTACATCATCTTGGCGAAATAGGTTATAAAATCACTTCTATTATAAGGCTACACTGACGGGCTTTTCTCTTCTGTCTTTTAGTAACCGACTGTCGAGTCTTAGAGGGGTTGCAGAGATATTCCTCTATCCCCACGTACCTGCCTGTCAACTATCAGCTCCTCAATGCTGACTTGGGATTTTTCCTGAAGGAGGCCAACCAGGACTTCATGAGGAACTCTACCCTGGTGTCGCGGACCGAGCCCTTCTTCATCTACCAGGCCAGAAGTTTGCCCTCTGTGAACGCCAGCTATGGGCCCCTCTCTGTGGAGCAGCCTGTCCCCTTAGAGCTCCTGCAGAGCCCGGGGACCTTTCCTGCCTCTTCTCTTTTTACCTTTAACTGGAAGGTGCAGACCTTTATCATGAATTCCCGAATTCACTTGACCAAGCCCAAAGTCCAGGTGTTGTTTTATGTTGCAGGCAGGGACTGGGATGACTACAGTGCCATCGACAAGCTGCCCTGTGTGCACATGTTTGCTTTCCATGAAACCCAGGAGGTACGTGGTACTTGCCAGCTGAGAGGGGAGCTGGGACTGTGTGTGGCTGAGCTGGAGCCACTGGCCAGCTGGTTCAGCCCACCTAGCGTCGTGCCAGGACGCCAGAGGAATCACGAAGTGTCCGAGGGCACCCCAGTGGAGCTCTACTACGTGTTGCAGTCCACAGACGCAGGGTGCCATTCAGATGAATCCAGAAAGGACCATTTCATCCGCACAAGTCAGGAAGGGCTGTTTGGTTCCTATACTTCAACGCCTTTGAGGAGGATTGGCGGTGTGAGGCTCTACCAGAACCCCACTGAGCCACCTCTTGCTGAACACAGGCTGGATAATAACTTTATGGTCTTGGTGCCAGCCACACCCATGAGGCAGAGGGAAACTGGCTCTGCTTTTATCACCGTGTCAGCCTACTCTCCTGTGGAGATGTTTACTCTCAGGTAAGAACATATTTCTTTCTGTTGTTCAATAAAATGTCCTACTGAAGAGTTTTTCTGTCAGTCTCAGTGCAGCCAGTGTCTCCTGACTCCCGTGTTATTCTTTCAGTATATTCCGTCTTAAAAATCTGGACATTACTCTTAAAAAACATTAATAAGGCCTGGTGTCACCTCACTGAAACACTGGAACAGCTGGAACATAGCAGAATCGGTTTTCCTTTCTCCTCGCTCCCTGCTCGTTCCATCTGTTCTTCTCGCCCTCCACAGTCACCTGTGTCGGGTTTCACTTCAATATAGCTGTTCTCAATTTTCTGTAATTTTCTTAAGTCAAAAATAAAATAATGATTGATTTCAGCTTATCAACGCCACCTGTTAACCGAGGTAAGCAGTAATTGCTCTGCTTCTGTACTCAACTGATCAAATCATTATTGATTGCGAAGTCAGCTGGCAACATTAATGTAGCACACAGCCTAATGACGACGACTTTATTTCGTGATTGGCTGCACTGGGATACAGAATAAATGACTGGAAAGAGTTTGAGGAGAGTCGTCCTCTTTCATGACGGTATTTATACAAGAAAAGGTGCCATGTAGCTAACAGCTCCTTGACATTTGTGGTCAAATTAATTCATTGATCGTTTTTTGTGGCCGTGTGAGAAATGTAATGCGATTTAACCCTTTTGTGGGCGAAACCTTTCACCAAGAAAAGCAAAGGAGTTTGTGGTTCAGGCCAAGAAACAAGCTATACCAGGCTTTACAGTTACAGTTTTTTGTTGTTGTTGTTTTTTTACAGTGACTAGAAGAATTCATGCTTACATTGTTACTCACAATTAATGTAATTATTACACATTGTTCATTGTTTTTCCTTAAAAGAAACCATTACATTGCTTAATTCAATACCAGAGCAGCTCACTACACTACTCGTTATATTTTGCATTGCTCTGTAAAATGACCTGAAATGCAGTCACATAGTTGTAACAATATAAACCTGAGGCTACAGTCCCAAATACCGACACATAATCCTATCCTAATGAGGGCATACATACAGTCTTTTTATGTTTATGCATGAACACAAAAAACAACGTAAAGTAAAGATGAAATCAGGACCAAAGAGACTTTAAGGTCATCGCACAATGATTGCACTGCAGTGCTGCAAGTCAGACTGCTCATCGTAGCTTTTGTTAGCTGCTGAAGATCAGGATCTGGGTGCTGGGTTGGGGTCAGCTTTAGCATCACTCTGGGTTGTTGGCTAGCTTTGTGTTAGCATGTTGTCTAACACAAGTTAGCAGTATATAGTTGATTCTGCTTTGGATTCAGGACTTTATCGTCATGCTCTTGTGCTTTCGTGCATTAAAAATAAAAGTAATGACCTAGTAAAAATAATACAAGAATTGAAATCAGCTAAAGATGTAAAGTGATTACAATAAGATATTTTGTTGGAACGCATCACTTTCAACATTGTTATCACCATATCCATAAAAAACTTTTTAAGAATGATTTCAGTCAAACATGAGCCTCGTTTGTGTTTTGTCTCTTTTTAGGCAAATCAGTTTAAAACTATTCAAAAGTAATAAAAAGTTGAAAAGGTTCCTCTAAGGTTCCTCCACTTCCTCTAAGAATCAGTTTAGTATTTGCGACATTATCTTCAGCATTAACGTGTGTTTGTCTGATGAATATTGTCTGGATCAGTATATTGTCTTGTCCATAATTTTTGTTGCCTTTTCTTTTTCTTTTGAAGGATTAAACAGTAAAATATCATCTGTAAACCTTAGATGGTCCAAACTTTATAGCAGGGATACACAATATCAGAAATAATATAATATTAACAGAAGTAGATTTACAGAATTCTCAGTTCCTTTGTTAAAACTCACTGACCTGCTGTTTATTAAAAATGTTTACATTTAATTTTGTCGAGAGCTCACAGACTAAAATGTTAGAAGGGTTGTTGATTGCACATTACTGTTAATATGAGGCATAAGGTTCATTTGTGCTAGTATTTTTGCAATGTTAGTCATTACAAACTTTTTTCCCATGAAACATGGCTTTTTTTTTTGCAGTGCCAGCTTTCACAAAAAAGTATATTTTTAGGTACCATGTAATTTAGGACAGAATCAGGTGGATAATTTATAACGATATTGCTTCACGAAGAACAGATCTGGATGCTGGTTTTTTAGGTGCTTTGCTGAATTTAATCCCTTGGTCTGAAAACCACGACAGAATTGCTTGAATATCACCTCATTTTATCAATTATCATCCCTTGGTCACCCACATCATCCCTCCATGCCTGACTCTACCTTTCTTACCCACGTCAAGGACAGAGCTACTGCGAGAGTTGCATTTGTGGCCATAAGACTAGAAAACTTGTAGGTGTTTGCTGCCTCCACCTGTTCAGAAGAATTGTAACCTTCACTGCCTACAGTATTAAAAAACACAAGTGCCATTGTGTTTTCAGAATTTCTATTAAAAAAAAGTTAAAGAAAGGTAAATACCAGTTCTGGTGACATCCCAATTTGTTGTGGTGTCATCGAAATTTCTTCAAGAAAGTAAAAAAAAAGTTTATTTCCTAAAATGTTTTCCACATTTGTTGTGAGTCTCTGTGAGTAAACTGACATGTTGCTGCAACACAATACCAGACTTGTTATATACAGTGCCCTTCCAGAGCAGACTGAAATTTTAGCTGCGGGAAGCTTTGAGATCAAAACGAGACAATGAGCCATTCTCTGAGCTATCGTTTCAAGATATTTATATGACAACAGCACATAAACCAAACTGAAAAGAAAGCAAGCAAAAACAGTTGTGTGTTAACGAACCTTTAGACGGTACACTTCATAGCCTATACAAGGTATGAATTATATGCTGTGTAAAATTAACTTCTATGTTATAATAGATATATTATAGTTGTTTTTAGTTCATCTTATCACAACTTCATAACTTTTTTTTTAGCTAACCACATATATCTTCAGTAAGTGCAGCAAGAGCCGGGTTATCTCTCAGAAATGCAGTGACTCAGTGAAGCTGCTGATAGGTGCTAATTACAGTGAACAGATGAGACAAAATGATTTAGATAATTAACATGTGATGCAAATGAGGATGCCATTAATTAAAATGCATGTCCATTAGTGTAATGACTGAAGGCGATCTTAATCACACTGGTTTAGAACATTTATAAACCTCCAGAGATGCTCTAACAAGGGGTCAAACCAATTCATCAAACTATGTAAAAAGGAAAACAAACTAGGTGGAACGCAATATTAAGATGAAGCGTACCAATCCTTATATCAAGCTGTAGCACTCTTATTGTGCACTAATAAAAACAACAATTTCCCGAGTTTACAACAAATATGCACAGAAGATGTTTTAGGGCCAGAATTGGAGCTGAGGTAAACAAGTTAACGGCAGCTTGTATTGTTTAGTTTTAACAAGCCAAAGAAAATTTCCAGACTTGCCCTTCTCGTGCTTCATTTAATCGCCTACTAGTTGTCCTGAAGTGATAAGCATTAAACTTTCTTTTTCCGAACTGCGAAAGTCTGAATGAGTTCTTTGATCAGTCAAATGAACAGGCCAGGCTGGCCGCAGAGGCAGTGCCTGTGGTGTTTTTTTTATTTGGCAGCGTTACGCATGCCAGGCGCAGGTTGGCCATCTGAGAGCGACAGATATGAAAAGGCCTCTGTGTGGTCCTAGGTGATAAGGCTGTCCTCATACATGCATTTGTTAGGACACTTAATCGCCAGAGCGAGAAGACTTTGATCTCTATATTCACAACATCATTATCATTTGTGTACTACGCACTTCTATGTCAGCCATTGTTGGCTGTATCCGCGAATGCAGAATGAGCTTATGATCGTGTGAAATCAGTCAAACAGACCCTCGGCTCTATGTTAGTTTAAAATGTTTATTAGATCCCCGCTCTTTAAAAGCAAAATCCGGGGGTTAGTTCTGCATGCTCATAAATTTATACGCACTATTTGCACAAAAATTCTTCTCAATGGACATGATGAAAAAGGTCAAATTTAAATGAAAGTTGAAATGGTCATTGAGCTCTTCAGTCATTCTTTCCTCTTCTCCAATTCAGTTTTCACCTTACTTTGCTCCATTATGCTGAAAGGTTCACACTGTGATAGATATTATGCAAAGAAAGCTAATTTGGAATATTCTTAATAGCCAATCATCCGGCCAATTTATTGCATTGTGAATTCACAGCAGGGTATGGCTTGCTGGGGCATTTCTCTGTTGACATGCTACTTTTAATTTGACGGGTTCTGATTTGATTTGACCTCCTCTGTGTTAATAGGCTCTGTCACTCAGGAACTGGAAAGTTTTGCTTATTTTTATTGTAGCTTACTTTCCTCAAACGCGGACAGATTTCGGTGTGGAGCATATCGTCGCTACTTGTAGTTACTATCATCAGTCATCCTGGCATGAGCACATTTCTATTTCCTGTCTCCTCTCCCTTTGATAAGCCATCATCCACTGGAAAAAAATAAAAAGGTTTAAATGTCAAATGAAAGAGAAAATGGCCTGAATTATTCTAGAAAAAGACCATTATGGCTAACATTTTAAAATCCATTATCACCATCTTACATGCACAAGGTGGAGGTATCTAGTTTGGAGGGCACCATGTTTAAATAATATTCCAGGGGCAGTGCAATTTACTCTGGAATAGAAGAGTCTTTACCAAATGCTCCTTTTAATTTGATGAACTGTTGAATTAATAAAAACATGCATCATCCTTGGAAAAAAAGAAATGGAAAAATTGGAAACTACCCATCCTTGGACAGCTGACATTTTTGTGAAAATATTTAACCACTTAAGGTTCAGTTAGTACCATACAAGTGCTCCTTTTAAAATTTTGATTAATGTACAAGAGACTTGAAAAAAGGAAGTTAAAGCAGAGGAAGCACAAAACTGCAGTTCCTGTTGTGGCCACTTGAAGCAGGCTCCCAATGCATGTCAACGCCCATGGACTCCAATGTTACATTGCCCAAATTTAGTGCCCTACAATCATGTTTACAGTCTATTGTTTCGATCGCTATGAATAGTTCATGATATTTACGAGGGATGAATTTTTAATTTATGGCTCATCCGCATGGCCACTTTAATTAACAGTTCCTCTAGATGTCTGCTAGACCCCAACTGTCATGTAATGCAGAGATTGGGAACTCAAATGTGTGCAGGCACGCTTAAAGAACAACAAAACCCCAAACTACAATAGCAAAAAACAGCCCTTTATTAGATGTCCAAAACATAAATCAGCCTGTAAAATCCATCTATTAAAAAAACAAACATGAGGTGAAGCAACAGGATGAAAGATTAACATACGCTGAGGTACTGAACAGAGGAACAACAGGACTATATGAACTCACACACTGAGGGCTAATTGGGTTTACACACAGCTGGGGGAAACAAGACACAGTGGCATCATCTCAGTCACAGGGGAGGAAGGAAAAGCAGATACAAGACACAGAAGACAACTCACCAGCAGTTAGTTAAACAGGAATGGAGAAATAATAACTAACAGGGAAACTCAGACAGAAAAGTCAACTTAAAAAGGGACAAAAACATAAAGAAAACACAGATGGGGAAAAACAAAATGAAGGAACTATTAAACTGTAAAATAAACAGTAACTGGAACTAACATACGAAGGTAAGCAAGCAGAAATGTAACTCTGAAAACTCAAAACTCTCTCTGAGTGTAAGGCTCAGGACCACCACAGGACAGGACCCCCAATAAATGAAGGTACTGAACATAATATTTCTGACATATTTGTAATGTTGATGCATTTCTATTTGAGTTATCCAACAAACATATTTAACTGTGGGCTGTGTGGTGCAAGTTTGGTGAAATTTCAGTATGTTATCAAGCAGTTATTTAGCTCTAATATGTGTTAGCGGATATGTGCATCTCTGCTGAGCACCAATATGGTTTATGGATGCAACTTGCAAGCTAAGTGTGCTCATCCAAATGTTGTAAACTGTGGCACGGAACAGCTAACATGACAGTGGCAAAAGTGCTGGTGCTGACACATTAAAATGTTGGGTCCAAAACCAAAGGGTGGCATCACAGTGGCTACAATCTCTTCTTAAAAGTTTATATAGTGTACACAAATTTAAATTAAATTTTAAAATCTCAAACCACATCAGTTCTCCCAGCTCGGTTTAAAAATATTGAAATACTCCCTGGTGAGATTTGTCCCAATTTGTGGGAGAATGATAAAGAAGAAGAAGCAACAGCGGCTGAAACAAAGACTACCTACTTAATTGTTAACATGCTTCAAAAAACATTTTGAATGTCAATATTTTAGAGGTTCTTTAATATAGATAAATGCCATAAGACATGCAGCTGACACAGCATTAACTTTATTGTGTTCAAACAAAGATTGAGGTAAAAAAAAAAAATGTAATTGAAAGTAATAGGTAGTAATTAGAGACCGCGGAAAGAAATCTGACAAAAGAAAGTAAAAGCACTATAAACACAATTACAGGGAGACAGGTCTGACTGCTGCTGAACAGTTTTCTGGGTGAAACTCTAAGTGGCAGTCATGCTGCTGTATCTCATCAGACGTTGTAAGTCGTCATCCAGCAGAAAGCTATTATTCCACAAACCCATCGAGTAAATGCTAGATTGCTTTTTCATTACACCATAAACCATTATTTACACCAAGCTTAAAAGTTTACTCTACATGCAGCTACTTCATTACCAGATGATATAAAGGTAGAGATTTTGACTCCTCAACGGGGTTTAAGATGTATTGTGGATGTTAATTGATATAATCAAAGAATAGGTTGTTGTGAACAAAGCTGGATTAAGCAGGATTAACTATTTGATTGCTATGGATTGCATAGCTGTATGCCTGCTTTAGCGTGCCCCCACTTTGTTAGGTTTGGGAGAGAAACTGTTTCAAATCATATTCCTTTCTCGCGAGGCTGTTTTATCATGAACAGCAGTCGCTCTTTGCAGTGTCTTAAAGACATTTGTGCACACTAGCAGCCTTTTGCAAAGGAGAGCCAAATGAAAGAAAAGACATTGAAAAGGCACTTTAAACTCATTAAATTTAACATGCCAGTAATGTATAAGATGAAGTCATTATCATAATATGTTTTCTGGCATCACTGTGCAAGCTACTTAGTTTGTTAGGTGTCATTGATAATTCATCATTATCTCCCAGTATTATATGCTTCATATGCAAATCAAATGCAATGAAGGAAATTATTTTAAAGGATATTTTCCTGCTGCAGTCTCCAGCGATATAAAGTGAGAACCCAGAGCACAAAAGGAAATTGCTCTATTTTCTGTCTTGGTGCAATGCTGCCGTGCAGCATGAGTCACTGTATGGTGAGGGCTATTACATGTACATCGTCCTCCCTGCTGGACTCTGCCATTATTGTACAAAAAAATATTTTGTCGATTTAAGTGACACTTTTCCTGAGAGCAGAGCTTCTTCGGTACACAAACACTCATTCTCATTTCTTTCCATGTAACATAGTGCTGTAATTCAAGAACAAAGGATCACACACAGACACAACTGGTGATGGATTGGGGATGTATTATTAACACTGGAGTGGAGACTGGGGCTTGTCTGCTCATTTCGTGCAGCGTTTACTGCAAAGTAAGCAACAACTGAGCGTGACTGCATGTTGACCAATGCAAGACGTAGCCTCACTTCTTCCGAAAGTAACAACTGCTATTATTCTTCTCCTTCTCAAACTTGCAGTCTTCAACCTCCGCTGACATTGAGTCAAGCGAAGGCACTCACTTGAGGCAATTATAAATTTTTTAGTGCACCTTTCTCCGGGCTTTGTACAACTTTTTTTCAAACAGGCACTAGTACTTCAGAACACGTGTAAGATGTGTAACATGGGAAGAAGTTCCCATTTAATACAAAGAGAAAAACACCTATTGCATGAATATCTAAAAATAAAACAGCAGTGGTACAATGTGGTTTGAAATTAATATTTAAAGGAGGCAAAGAGTTCAGAAGGGCGTGCCTCACATAAAATCTTAGCTTGATGGATGAACTATATTTTTCATGGAGACACCATAGAAGAAATCAGACAGGTATTGGTGTGATAGCAAATTTATTAGACACCACGCATACAACTGACGCTGAGTGTAGACTTTAAATAATCAAGGATAAGCAAATGTTACTAGTTTGTTCTAAGAGAATTGCATCATTATTACAGTTTTGTCCAATCAAGAACTTATTAGTTAATATGAAATGCTTCAACTTGAGGAAGAGGTTTCCCTAAAAACTGATACCCACAAACCTTCTTTGGGTATCGGTGCTGTTAAATTGGCAGAGACTTGTGCAAAGCCAGTAGCGGAGACACGAATTGTCATCTGTGCAACCACAAATATTGTTGCATTTGTTACATTTGTTACCCGCGCTTTCTCTACGTGGCAGCTGGACTACAAAAGGGTGTTGTGACTGTTTTGTGTGCGCCTGTGCGTGTTGCACAGATGTGCAGGTGTGTACACTTGACTGAGTACACACGGCTGAATGTCTCAGCTGTGTGCCAGGCAGATAAACACCGCTGATCTTCTGCATGCAGTTTGTTTAATAGTGTGCCTCCTGTGGAGAACATCCTACCAAACATTTGTTTTCGAACAGATTTCAATAAAGCTGTCAGCGATTTTGCAGTAACACTGGGCATCCATTTGTGCGTCTGTGTGTGAACAGGAGTGCCTCCATGCGCGTTTGTGCTAGTAGGCGAGTGCTCGTGCCTGCAGAGACGTGTTTGCGCGCGAGCACCCTGCTATGCTCGCACTGTTAATACCGAAAGCTCCACGAGTGGCTGCGATGGAATCAATTTGCATCTTCTTTAAAAGGCAGTGCATCAGTGAACAAATTACCTACCATCACGCTTCATTATGTGTACTGATGGACAACAGTGACTAATGTATGCAAGAACCAGTGGCCTAAAATATCAGCTGTGGTGGGATTGAGTGTACAAAATCATTATGCCGAAAAGGGTTAAAAACCTGATCTGAGGTAGGCTATTACCCAAAATACTATCTTTGAAAGAGTGGAAGGTAGGATTTAATTTTCCAAAAGGCACAATTTCCTTGTATTACATTTTCTACTACAAAATTTTAAGACTAAGTGCAATCTTTCTGGAAATAAAAGGTAAACATGCAGTACTCCAAAGTGGCATTGACCAAGTCCAGTAAGTCACACACAATTAACCAGTCAGAAATAAGGCCCAAAAACAGCCCATGAGATACATAAATATAATGCTAGGAAGCTTTGAAGAAGTGATAAGAACAAAGACAATATGACAAAAGACAGTCACATATTACACATATTATTACGTTATTATGCATATTATTATTATTTACGTCAATATGACTGGAGAACAGCTATGGTATTAATAAAGGTTAGACTATTTGAAACATTTGAAAGCTGGAAAAATGTCAACTGTGCCATTAAGATATGGGAGAATGTGATGGATTATTCTGCAATGAGTGCTTTTTCTTCGCTCTCCTCTTTTCACTCTCTGTGTTTACTCTGCATTTAATAATTAGTTATTAATCTCTGGCTTTGTTCCACAGTGTGTCTTTTGTCCCATCTCCCTCCACTCACACCCTACCAGTCGTGGCTGATGACTTGCTGAGTGTGGTTCTGCTGGAGGTTTCTTCCTGTGAAAAGGGAGTTTTTCCTTCCCACTGTTGCCAAGTGCTTGTTCATAGGGGTTTATCTGATATTTGGGGTTTTCTCTGTATTATTATATTACAATATAAAGCACCTTGAGGCGACTGTTGTTGTTACTTATATAAATAACATTGAATTGAAATCATTCATTCTTTAATGATCTGAGAACAAGTACAAAAGAAAAATGAAAATAGAATTCAAATACAGGCTTAAATTAGGCTCAGTGTGAATTTGATATGAAGCTCACAAGTACAAAAATTTGATCTGTTTTAGGATCATATTAAAGCTTGAAAGACACTCAAATCGTTATAAAACTGTAAATAACAGGAAACCAGAAATCAAAGAATGAGGTCATGTACAGGAGTCTGCCTTTATTACTGATGCTCACTGGGGGAAACACAAGGACTTTAGATGTTATTGAAAACTTTATGCCCTCTTACTTATCTTCCAGGAATAGTGACACTGTTGAGATGTGATGCTCACAGTGTTGTCTGTAATGTGATTTGCGATGACCCCAATGGAGGTCGTGGGCTAAAATGAGTGTCTTTGAGGAATAAAGTTGTTCTTTAAAATACAAGCATTGCTGTAGCTTTAACCTCTCTGGGGCCACAACTACTGTCAGAACTAAGACGCAAAGCATTGTGTATAATTTCGATTTTGTATTTCAATTATTGTACCAGTTATTTTTCCAGTGAATTTCTTAGCCTATGAAACTTCAGATTCTTAGACCGTTAAAAACAGTTTCAAAAACATCACAATTTCTGAATTCCCAAGGTTTGTATCTAAGAAAAACTGTCTCATATTAATTTACAAGGATATAAAAAGTGAAAAAAGAAGCAGTTGCTAATACTTGAGGGGCCGGGACCATGGAAATTAATTTACTGTAAGCTCGTCTTCATTTTATCAAGCGGTTCGCATGGGACAAAAGTGTCAGGATATTTGCTTCTAAATGTCTCTGTATATTAATTTGCACATTAACAGAGTCACTGATTCTCTTAAATCTTGATACTACAAACAATACACTCTGGAGTAAAGACAGATAGAATCGCAAGTCAGGTCCTCTTAAATCATGCTGTATCAGCTCCAGGCTTGTAGCTGCAGAACACTAATGGCTGAAGAGAAAAGTCTCAATAAAACAGAAATAAATGAGCCTTCACTGGGGTTGAGAAATAAAAAAAAGCAGCGGGAGGCCTCCCTCTTTTTGCGTAAGACCCCAACGTGCAGACCAAGGCACTGGTCACATGCTCATATCAGATTGATTATAGTCCAATCTCATTTGAAAGCCATCATCCCCAGCTATAAACAGGCACTGAATCAGCAGCTGCTGGGGTGCTTCTGCAGGGGAGAGCATGTGATGAAAGAATAAGAAAATGCCTTGTCATTTGTTGGCAGGCATTGAAGCCATAAGCCATTTTCCTAAAACAGCTTATCCATTTGAAAGTGGAAGAAAGAATTACTCTGGGGAACAAATATAGATGATTAAGACGAAACGCATCTGAGAAAAGGACTTCAAACATGCATTAAATAAATCTTGTCAGACGTCTCCGCGTTGTTATGAGTAATTTCTTTGTAGTTTGTTTATATTTAGCCTGTGACAGTTTTGGTGTGATTTGGCAGCCGACTACAGGTAACGTTCGCGTTTCCAGTCGGCTAATAGCATCAGCAGAGTCCTCTTTGGAGGCGATGATACGCGAAAAAAGTAGAAATAAAATAAATAAAGAATGTTAACAAAGAAAGAATAAACTACCCCGGTGTACAGCTCTTGTGAATTTAAAAGAGCTGATTTATTTTTATGTAGTAAAGTCTCCTTGTGTGTTCAGTATGCGTTGCAGCGGGTGCTACAAGGTGTCAAACATCGCCCCATCTTGTGCTGAGTTTGCTGATTTAAAATTTGGCTCATTAAGTTTTCTAGATTTTTATTAGCTTGTAGAGAGTCTGGCCTTGGCTTGGTGAGGTTCTGTTAACAAACACAGCTGCCAAAAGCTGGGCACACCGAGAGGCAGCAGCAGAGCAGAGGGATATTAAACTCCAGCATATACACCCCATTGTTCCCACACTGCTCCATGGGGGGGCTCCTATTATCTGTCTGGGATCCTTGTGATGGCTCCCTTAGTGAAAATACAGGGTTGTAAACCCACGAATGGCTTTCATATATTGACCATATACCACTGGATGTGTGATGGGATTACATCATAGGTTTTTTTTTTTACACTGCATGTGTTTATTGCCCAGTAAAACTTGTTTAGAAGGAAACATAAATGTATAGTAAAGAAACAGCAGCTTTTTTTAAAGACACAGTATTTATAAAGCTCCAAGCTATAGAAATCTGTACAGCATCTTCTCTGCCGGTGTGCGCACAGTTCCACTTTCAACCTTATAGTGTCCTCTGTGGACAAATCCATGGCCAACACAGGTCCGGGTGGAAGAAAGAAGTTTCTCTCAATTTATCATCATCTGATTGTTGGTATATTTTGCAAGGAGGTTGCAGTTATTGGGTTGGGAGTCACATAATCCAACAACCTGTTTTTTCCACAGGGAGCATCAATCCTGTGTAGCTGCGTGTGGCCAGACAAATACTCTGAGATTGCGTAATTGCAGGGCTTTGCTGGTTGCCTCGGATGCTTGTGGAGCCCATGCAAGAATCATATAATGGCTTTGAGATGTCTCTCCGGTGTGCATTCAAGATCCTATCACAACATATGCCTCGATATGCTACTGCCTGTATAGACAGTCATTGGCGGCTATAAAATAAGCAAATTTGTCTTTTTTAGTTACATTTGTCCCAATAAAAGCATGGCATATGTAGCGAATAAACAGAAGAAAGAACCAAAGGATTCAGGAAATAGCCTCCTGACAATTAAGACATAAATATCACACCCTAGACTTTATGTTAGACTCTGTTAGCGAATAATTCTATGCTTGTGTCTCTTTCTGTTCAAATCACTGGTTACATTTGTAACCACCTTGTCCAAATGTTACTCGTAAGACTAACATGTTATTTGGATGTCGATGAATACGAAATACATTAAAGCTCACAATAAAATATCCTGCTGGAAGGCTAATAGAGTCCAAGCTCTCACTACTGATGAATATATTGACAAGAACAGAGCCTCAGAGATCACAATACATTTCCCGCTCCCTACATTATACATGCAGCGGTAATTATGTCTTTGTAGAATGACTGAATTAAATTACAATTATTCCTTCTATCTGTTATTCAGTCCTAATTAACTGGTAGGTTTTATTCAATCCACTGTCTTTTACTTAGACTTTCGCAAACATGATCAAAGTAGTTTTCTTATAATTAATTACAGTCTCTAAGCTAGGGCCCCACTTTAGCCTGTAGTTTCATGTTTAATTTAGGATCAGTAACTCGTAGATTCTTCCAAGCGCACAGTAACAGTTATCTATATTCAATTCTTACTTTAATCTTGTTGTAAACGAAATTATATTGATATTATTAAGAAGGATTTAAATGGCATCGAGAGGCACACTCACCTCTGACCACATCCGTTATATAGCACACTTATTGTAATAAGATTCGACTAAAAGATCGTGCATTCATTACCCTCATGATGACCCCAGAAATATAGCATATAACACCCAAACCTTATCTCTTTGGCTCAGTTTGACTGTATTGTCCATTAAATTGTGAATGATGCTCAGCCTATTAGCGGTCGGGAAGTACAGAGATATGATTTAATGCTGTTTCTTGGAGGGAACACAATAAGACTAAATTGAATGGTTTCCTTATTCACTTTCACGGACTTTAATGTGCCCTTAAAACTCTATAATTGGCACTGTAACTGGTCATATTATATCCTCCCTGACACTTGTAGCCACTTGTTCGTTGACAATGGCTAATTATCTCACATAGTTGCATTCTGGAGGTTATGGGATGTAAATAAAAAGTAGTCAGCAGTTAAAAACATGGTGATTCTCAAGGGCTGTTTCACTCCTCTGTACTTCAGACTTCCAGATAAGAAGGACACTAGTAAAAATTATAGGACTATCCTTCCACTTTGTATAAGGAGTAATTTAATCACTATTAGTTGTCAGAAATTTTAAAGACTTAAGGCCAAATTTTTGTGTGTGGATGCTTTAATAAATTATTTAGAAGCCTTAATTCGAAATAGCCCCCATGACAGTATTTTCTTAAAGGATTTTTTAAAGTAAGTGAGATGAGAAGATCAATGAGACTTTCATGTCTTTACACCAAATCAGATGCCAGATATCTTAGCTTAGCTCAGCACAGGTGGAAAGTGCTAGCTCATCTCTGCTCAGAGATGACAAGACACTTGAGCTCATTAATTAGGAGAGTATCCTGTTCATGTAATCCTCATAAAAACAACACATTGTGCTTCAAGCATCTTCCTGTATATCACTATATCCATGGCCTGCATCGAGTCTTGCTTTGGGCTTTTATTTAATCATTATCTTCACAGATGACCTTGAGTTCAGGTTCAGTGGTTTAAGCATTGAACTGATGACACTTTACGACAGATTTATGTATTGCAATGGTGTTACTCCTCAAGCCGCAAACTGAGCATTTTGTACACCCTAATGTGCAAAACTGTCCTAAGAAAAACACAGAACCAAATGTCCCAAACAATGCAAGTAATTTTAAAGCTAACTCTTAGAATCAGTCAGCTTAAGAGACAAATGTGCCCAATTGCACGGCTTAGATTTCTTTGCCATGGATGGCCTGTTGTATAAATTCTTAGTGATTTGGCCTTTCGGGAGGCATCATGCTGTGCAATGTATGAAAAGCCCAAGGACACTAGCTGTTCTGGGACTGAAATAATCAGCGTCTGCTGTTTTTTTCGATGTGTTAATTTAATTCCAAAAAGCACTTGAAGTCCAGCCAAAAGGCAAACAGGGACACTTTACATTTATTTTGTGTTGATTTTTCTATACTTGTGACAGTAAAACCTGCTGTCTTTGCTGTCTGCTGCATTTTATTGTAAAACTTTGCATGACTTACCTGGTTTTATCTAGCCCAGGCAGAAGCGTCGTGGTATTTAGGGTGGATGTGCCTCCATTACCCTTTTTTATGATCTTCATATTGGATTTCAATAGGTCAAAAATAAATAAATAAATGGTTTGCACATAATGTCTGTCCCAATTCCGATGACTGCTGTGCAAAATCGTGCTGCCGGAAAACACTTCATATGTATTAGTTACACAGTTCGCCCCCACAATGTGCCGCAATTAGTGTGTATCTGGTTGATCCAGAGATCAGGAAAGTCAAATGTAGCAGCAGCTCTGCTCTGTACAGATAGAAGCGCAGCCCCCTGTGATCACAACCCCCTGTCACAGGGCATGGGCCCTCCTCCTCAGATCCGCATCAAATCAGTTGTGTCAGACACAGTGCCATTATACTTCCATACAGTAGACAGATTTTCCCCTCTTCCTTTCTTGCTTATAGCTGCTTTGCAGTGGGAGTACCAAACATGTTCTGAATGCCTAATACTAATCTGTCTTGACATTCAAATAAGATCAGTTTCTACACGTATGCGTGTGCTATACAGCACCATGCAGTTGTTCTGACACCATGCACTCAAACCACCACTCAGACTCACTGTAGTCCTGTCTTAATTAGGATGCCAGAAACCCTTTGTGTTAAAATGCAGTTCACATGTTTTAATTAAAAATGAATGAGAAACACTTGCAAACCCTGACTTATTGTCTAGTTTTTCCATGTTTCCATAGCTACCAAGTCATCTCCCACCAGGAAGTAAAATGGGATTCAGAGCTATTCTTTTTTTGTGACCACTGACTAACCCATTCGTTCAAAAAGCAGCTCCATAATGAAAGTGAATAAATTCAGGTAAAATTAACTGTAAGCACAATGCCACCCACAATTGTTGCATCAGTTAGCAACCCCCCCCAAAAAAAAAAATTAAAAAAAATCCGGCAGATATGTGAGCATCATCTTTTCATTCATGTTGTATATTTCAACTATTTCTCCTAAATATATATTTGTCACAAATCTGTTGCTAAAATTTGGACTGTGTCTCAAAATTCTACTCATTTTCACTTCAAAAGGGCGAATAGACCAGATAAAACATTCAGCCTCTTGTTGAGCCTGACTTGAAAGAATCTGGAGTATCAAATGTCAGGAGGGGGCACGAACATCTGAATAAAATGTCATAACAATCTTTCCAAATCTTGTTGAGATGTTTCAGTGTAGTATCCCTCCATAGAGCCATGACTGTACTGTAGAATGACTTAAAATTGTTTCTTCTGCTCCATTATTAGTGAAGGAATTGGTCCCCATCATGGGAAGCTCCGTGCTGACTTATTTAAAACGTGACAAAGCTCCTGCTCAGAGGGCCACATCAGCTGCATGATAAAGGAAATCTGCAATATGTCTTTACCTCCTCAAATCAACAGCAGTGTTGCTGGAGAGCAGCGGTGACTTGAGGAAAAAAATGTCACCAAGGAAGACGAGTGTTCATACAAGCTGCCTCAGTGATTAAAATGACAATCTGTTTGTGCTCACAGCTTGATTGCTGGCAGTCTGTAGCTTCAGGGAGCTTCGCCCAATCTTTAGTTATCTGTGAATTCTCCACAGTGAAATTTGTCATCAAGTCTATATTTCATTAGAACAGCTCAGGTCCTTAAAAAAGGCCTTAAATTTAAATTGTCATTCTTGTTTTGCTGTTGTTGATTTGTCAGGCAAAGCCGGGTTTGCGACCTTGCATTATGTGCTTAATATGCTTAATTTACTATAAAGCTTGGTAACATTTACCATAACAATTCTTAATAAATGGTAGGTGCATAGTTAACAGCATTTTATTTTTAACAATCAATTCGCTATAGAAGTTAGCTGTTTGTAAACCACTCTATAAATATTATTTCGTTGTTATTATAAACTTAAAACTGATATTTTTAAGACTTTGCAAATGCTTAATAAATTGATGCAGTGCATCTATAAGAAGGATGTGAACAATATGTTATATGGGTGTGTGGGTATGTGTTTTATCTCACATATCCTTCCCTCTCCTGGAATTATGCTCACATGCCTCCTGTATGTTTGGCTTTGTTGATTAATTTAATATACCATCAACCTGCCAGGGATTCCAGATGAAATTTAGTCTCTGTGACTAAATTTACATGCAGCATCCCTTTTAAATCAGCATAAATATAAAATGATCAGTAATCACTGACAGGTAATTACCAAATATGTTATATAAGATGTGAAGTGTGATATAGTTCAGAAACATTAGCATTAATATTAATTATTTAGTAAACATTGGCAAAATTGCTTAGAATAAAATAACTATTTAATAGTTTATCTAACGGTGATCTTTAGACCTTGTTTGCTGCTTCTGGAGCAAGTTTGTAGGAGGCAGATTGCATGTCATCCAGTAACGGGGGGGGGGGGGGGGGGGGGGGCGTGGAGCTCAAGAGGTTAGGCAGGCCATTTTCTGATCGGAAGGTTGATGGTTTGAGTCCTGGAGCCAGTGTAAATACATCCCAAATATCCCTGGGAAAGATACTAACCCTAGAGTGCCTGGAGAGCACCCACGCAAACACAGGGAAAACATGCAAACTCCTCACGGAAAGCCCACATGGAAAAGAAATAGTAAAAACTTATAAAAGACTTGCATAAGATGTGGCCTACTTCATATAGTGAATCATATAAAGTTTACATGATTTACTCATGAAAGTGGCCACTTTCTCATTACTTACATATTTTTTTTTAGTAAGTATCCAAAACATACAAGTTTCATTTATATGATTTTTCAATGGACCTTATATCAGTTTTTACTCTTGTATGCTTTTCATACAAGTTTCACACAAGACAGATACCAACTTTATAAGATTTATATATCTCTTTTCATATGGGAGGCCTGGCCAGTTGATGGAGTCGAACTCAGGACCTTCTTGCATTGAGGCAAACCACTAGTGCCAACCACCGTGATAAATTGCATTGCCACGAAACTGTTGCTTCACATCCTGCTTACTTGACTAAATTCTAATCTGAGTTTATATACAGGTGGTTATTATAAAGTCTTATCCACTTGCAAAGGAGTTGTAAGTGTGTGTGTATGTGTGTGTCAAGTGTACTATTTTAATCAGCCATTTCCTCATTCGCTCACTCCCCTGATGGAAATGGAGCAGAAATCTACATTATCAAAATGCAAGCTCCCTTCCTTACATTTCATCCTCTTCCTCCTGTAATAACCTTTGGAAGAAACTGTTATTAACCTGAAGAGACCCTGTTCTTGTAAAAGTAATATGGAGGTAGAATGTGAAATGACTTAAAGATTAGATATGCCAGGAAGTCACACAGGGATAATGTAATATTTGGCTTGAACTTGCAGTGTAGTGCTTGGGCTTCTTGTTTAAATGAGTGATTTGATGGAGACGTTGTGCTTCGCCTTTGCTGAACAGTATATCTTGATAATGCAAACATGCTTCCCGGGTATAAATTAAATGCTCCTCTTCTTGCATCTTAGTGCGCTGGATCTACATCTGCCTCGGTGTTTACAGCTTGTCTCGCCTCTACCCCAACACCTCGGGATTAGACCACTCAGATGCTGAACTCTGGCATTTTACATGCACTTCTAGATTTGGTTATGTTATTCAACTGGCATTTCCAAAGGTCACAACCTTTACTTGTTCATTTGGTGCTTTTGATGTCAGTGTTTCTGTGTTCAACATGAGTTTTCCCAGGACAGATGTCAGAGGTATGGGCCTTGTTAGGGCAGCAGAAGGGGCTGATCGGTACGACTGATCAATCCTCAGCAGGTCCTGTGTGATCTTTTCTGCCTCTCACTCCCTCCTTTAACTGCCAAGCCTAATCAATGCACCAGTGGTTCATCCAAGACAGAAGTAGAGAATTAAAGGTCCAATTGTGGCAAGATGTGCAAATCAGGGGCCATAAGAAGAGAAAACACCAAATCTCTGATCCCAGTCTTCTCCCTCAAAAATTCTAAATTCTGCACCTCGGATCTTTACACCGTACTGTACAATGTGCGCCTTTCCTATAGAGAGCAGACCTGTCCTGTATGGTGTGTATTTTCCATAGAGAGACACTGAGAATATGACAGGTCCTCCTGTAGCATTAGGCATTATCTGACAGTGGGGAAAGAAAAGCAGAGCAAAGTGGTTGGTCTGAGTGGCTAAAGACTGAGAGTGATGAACCGCGGTGGCCTCTTTCTCTCCTGTGAAAGGAGGCTGGGCTCATCCTGCAGCAGGAAGGTTAAGGATTTATCATTGACCAGAAAATTCAAGTGTGTGTGTGATCAGGGTGGCTGGCCCAGCACTGGGCTAAATGGAAGACTAATGGATAGAGGGAGCGAGCCTGACGGGCTCTGAGGAGCCCTGTTCGCTCCCCCTCCACCTGTCATCCATCACATTTCCAGCTGATACTGGGAGATAGCTGTGCCACACTGGTGGGAGGGGGGGCAAAAAGAGCAGGCGGAATGAGGGACAGCACCAGCTGGACGAGGACAGGGACACAGATGTGACTACTACATGTCTTTAGGAGCAGTCGGTGTTTAGCAGCCATTTTCATCCCCAGATGGAGGAAAAGAGAAGCCTGTCTGTTTGGGGAAGGATGATACCACAGGCTGTGCTCAAACTACAAGTACTCTAACAAGACTAAGTTGACAATCAGTGCACTCAAACAGCATTCAGAGTACATCTTCAGGGCTAATTAGATTTTCCAAAATATCAACGAGCTGTTTGTATTATCCCGCAACACCTAAATGGATGAAAGAGGCTAAAATGAATGGGAGAGAATGAGGCGAATGGCTTAGTGACTATTAGTATTGAAGCTTATGTAAGTAAATTAGAGCTCTTTGTGTTTTTATCAGTAAAAAGGATATAGTGCCATTTATACAACAGGGTTGTCCTCCCAGCGAGGAAGCTTTATGGGAGTCACTGGCTGTCCTTTCTCTTTGGGAGACAGTGACACACACGTACACACACACACACACACACACACACACACACACACACACACACACAAAAGTCAGTGAAATGGCTTTTTAAAGTCCTTTTATATCAGCTCAGATTAGAGTTCTTTTAAAACAGATGTCACCTTGAGGGCAAAGAAAAGAGATTATAAATTATTTGATAACCTCTCTACCGCGAATCTTTTACCATGGTCGTGCCACAGTCCTTAGATTGAACGTCAGAAATACTATCCTTTCAAAGTTAATGCTTAGCTTGGCTTTTCAAATAAAACAGGGAACAAGTGATTAAAAATCTAGATCAAAAGGAAAGGATTTGATCATGAATTGCAATCCCATTGTGTAGTGGATGGGAAACTAAAGCATTCTGTTGTTTGGTAATTTAAGAGAATGGTATCTGCCACCGAGCACAAATCAGGAAATATCCATCCATACATGCATCCATTTTCTTCCACTTATCCGATTCTGGGTCGTGGGGAGGCTGAAGCCCAGCCTAGCTGCTATCGGGCCATGGGCAGGATATACCCTCGATAGGTCACACTCACATTCACACCTACGGGTAATTTAGAATAATAAGTTAACGTACATCAGAGTACACAAAAAGAACAAGCTCACACAGAAATGCTTCGGCTAGATGGCAGATTCATGCCAATGACCTTCTTGCTGTAATACAACTGTGCAACCCTACCATGGCATGTGCTGATTTTTATTGTATAATATATTTAGTTAGGTGGTCTAGCTGTCCATAAAAGATTCTAAAGCTATGGCAGAATTACTATAGGCAATCCAGATGATTTTGTATATCTTTACCTGCTTCTTAAAATACAGTTTTTTCCTCTCCTTAAAAACAGAAACTTTGCTCCTCCTTGTTGTGAGTCTTTTGGGAATTTAATCAAGCTTGATTAATTTGGAGGAGCAGGTCTAACTGCTTCTTCGTCCAATCAGAAAATCTACATATTTTCACATCAAAGGGTGCTATGACAACACACAAGTGTCGGGTTAATTAGGTTAATTAGCCTAACACTTCAGGTTGTTTATTGGTCTCACCTTTGATACCTTGACTAGGCAATCAAAGGAGAATCCGAAAACCTCAAAATGAAGCAATTTCTATATGCAGTTTGAATATAAATCCAGACTAATGCTTGTAATTTAGTGACTGACATTTATCAAGTCTTCTGTGCACTTTCAGCTTATTGCACAATTAAAAAAAATATTTCAGAAAATCTGTGGGGAAAAAAACAAAACATAATTACCGTCTATTTTTGGTTTTGCTTCAAGTACAGCTTCAGCAGACTCTGATGAGAAAAAGAAGTTCCAGAGCTGATGTAAAACTGCCAACTCAGATATTAAAAATGTTTCTTCATGTAATTTCTGCCGCCCACCGGTTTGGACCAAAGTCAGTCTCCCTTCGAGTATTCTCTCCTTCACCTTTTCTGGTTTTTAGTGTATCATCTTGTATGGCGGTGGCTCTTGACACTTTTGTATACTGCGGCTGTTAAAATGCAAATTTCACAGGATTCAGCTTTCCTGTTCTGTCGGCAATTTACAGTATGACGTCCCCATCTCCTTGCCACTGAGCAGAGATGTGAGTGTCAGCTATATCCATCCTCCTGAGCCTCTGTAAAATACCTTTTTGCACAGACTGCAGCACTGTTCCTTTCAGGCTCTGAGGCACGGCGACCAGCGCTTGTTACAAGCACCTTACTCTTGGGTCTCGAATGTTTTAGGCCCTGACATTGTTTGCACATCTGCTGTATGTGTTTTAAGGTGATGGTAGTTCAGGGAAAACCTTAAGCTGTGCTGTTTCCTAGATGCATTCAGATAGCTGTGATAGCTCATCTCCTGTGTAAACACTGGGAGGCTTCAAGACCCTTTACAGCAAGAATAAATCTCAGACAAAACAAGCCCATGAAAGACGGTGGCATGATAGTATATTCATGTCACACTCTATTGTAATGCCAAAATGAACATTATGCAGGGCACCTTGCCACCTTTATATTGCATACAACAAGGGCAGGGCGCTATCTGGCTGATGTAAAGTTTTTAATGCGGACCTGCTGCATTTATTAGACGTGTGGTGATCGGAGACATGTCTGCCCATTGCAGATGTTCTGATAGAATTGGTCCTTTCCCAAGAGGAAAGTGTCTCCTCAGTGGTAGTTTGTTATTTGCGGCACTAAAATATGCACAGAAGCACTAAGAATACATCTCTGTCTTTGTGGAGTTCCCTGTTGCCGCTGTGTAGAGTTTCATCAAAGATGCTGGAACAACATTGGCATTTTGTAAACACGTGGGATTAATTGTCACAGTCTCATTAACTCACAGTATGTAGAGTAAACAGCCTTAGCTAAGGTGAAATGAAGCGTACTGCAAATAATGTGCACTTAGCAAGTGGGAACACTGTGCATCTGTGTGTGTGTGTGTGTGTGTGTGTGTGTGTGTGTGTGTGTGTGTGTGTGTGTGTGTGTGTGTGTGTGTGTGTGTGTGGGGTGCGCCGGCTGGCTCAAGGTTGCTTACAGATAATAAGTGGAAATGACAATTGAATGTCAGGAACAGGACAGGATTAACAATTTAGAGACTGAGAGGAACACTTCCTTTTCTCTCCTTTCAGCCCTATCGTGACACCGATTCATACAGATGAAAGAATGAAATAACTAGCCATGAAATAAATATCAATACATGTGCATCATAGAGTATCAGGTTGTTACACATTCTTGACAACCTTGTGCATTACATCCTCTCTTCAGTAAGTACAAGAAGGTGTAACTGTGTTTCAGCATATGCAGCTTATCTGGATAGTGTTTTTGGTTATCTCTCCCACATGCTCCACCCTTTTCTGTCCACGTCGGACTACAGATTGTGTCTTTAATATGAGCCGAGCAAAGGCACTGAATAATTCATGCTTCATATTGTCACCTCATACTAATGTGTGTATGGTGTAGTAATGAGAAGGGAAAATGTAGCACTTACAAGTCGATAAACACGGCTTCTTTTTAAGTACTTCTAAGTGTAGCCCAGCATTGCAATACCCACTTCTATTTAACTTCTGCTTGTTGAGGTCTTCAGAGCCACTGAAGCTGTGTTGTACCATTCATTTTTATTCAAAGCCATAGAAGATCCATTTATTTCCATCAGAGAGTTAGATAAGAAAACCCAAGATTGGAGACCGATCCATTGTGATCAGTGCTGCTTGTCCCGAGTGGTCGTTGTTGTTGTCAGCGTTACATCGCTGAGGTTCTTACAATGCTAGTCGGGCTTCTCTCAGGCTCGTGGATGAACAATTGCCATGCCACTTTTTGATGTGCATAGGGATTTCATTGTGAGTTATGCTGACATACTTTGACATGTAATTTACTTCAACCTGCAATAACTGATTGTATTTTAGCCAACTGGGGGCTGTGAAAACAAGCTGAGTAGAGCACTGATGTATTACCCTAGAAAGTTAATATGGCAAAATTGTTAGCAAATAGCTGTTTAGTTACACATTCAGCAGATACAGAGCAGCATTAGCATTTATTCAGAATTCCTGTTCCTGGTCACCGGAAAAATCCTATTATTCACTGTCTGTCTGTTTTCCATCTCCTGTTGCTCCTGAGAAATGCCTGATACTTAAACTTCTAATGGTCCATGAGCTACACACCAAATTTGACTGTCTGCTGTTTTCAAGCAGTCACAGTTCCTCTTTAGTAAGAAAACTAAGACTGATCCAACGTAGTAATGCTAATGCCCATATAACCAAATCAGTGAGCTGAAAGATGCTGAAAGACTGCCCAGATGAGAGGAGCTGTAGAGGCTGGCGATAATTATCCACGGGTTCATTACTGCAAGCAGCACCTCATTTGAGTCTGTGCTTATGCAAAAATATTGATTATAGCAGCTTTAACAATAAGTACTTTGATGTAGTCTGTGTATTATCTGTCATGATGATTTGTCTGGAGTCTTTTCAGACAGTGTTGCCAAAATGCCTCGCCAAAAAAACAGACAACAACCCTCTAATCTCCTAAGAAAAGAAGAGCACGTGCACATTCCTGAAAAGTGTTCCAGGACCTCTGCTGTTGGAAAAGAAACTGGTCTAAGTCTGTCTCAACCCCTTTCATGGTGAAATTCTCTGTGTGCAGGCCTAGCAGAAGCTCGTGTTCTTTGATTCTGTCAGGCTTTTATGTAAAATATGTGAGATCTTAAATGCTTGGGGGAAGATGTTCCTTTTAAAGGCATTCAAAAACCAGGAAACCGTTATTATCTTTGTCTCAGCTGTAGCTTTCAAGACTTGTGCTGTGTGCTTCAGTCAGTTCAAACAAAGCCGGTGTGGATGCGTGTCAGCAGTGCTGATTTTGATGTCAAAACCTGATGTTTGCACACGCAGGTGAAACACACCAGTAAACATGAGAGGTTCCTCGCCTATCTCTCGGTATCATTGCGTGTTTGTGTGCATGTGTGTGTCAGAGTGAGAATCCTGAAGGACACTCATCTGCCCAGGTGGGGTGGGAGAGAGCTTTTGTGCCTTAAGCGCTTCAAGGGCTGCTGCTCTGTCAGGTGAGTCTATCGGGTGTCCTCAGCTGTCGACCACATACACAGGACAAGGACACAACCGTTGCTGCCCACTTCAACGCAGCTCCTCCTGGGTTTGTCATAGGCTGTGTCACCTGTCAGTCACAGCTGTGTAATATATTGTCAAGTGCACAGGGCAAGGGCACAGCAAGCTGTGCTTATAATTAACTCTGCAGAAGACCTTTGAGTCATATAATGGGGGTCAGCACACCCCACTGTAGTTTTGGCATTGGCAAAGAATTGTCCTCCATGTGGAGCCGTGTGATTAAAATGACATACTGTGGGTTTCCAGGCAGCAGCGGTGGAGGGGGTGGAGCGAGGTGTTCCATCACCGCTTATTAGGAAAGGTCATCTAGAATAGCTGTTTGTGATTTGGGAAAATAGCCCAAAATTGCAAACTGAGAGGATGTTTTGGACGTCCCATTTAGAAAGCTTTGTGGTCCTGGTGTTGACCCAACGTGCCCGCACAGTCAGAATCACATGCGCTACAATAAAGTCGGAAAAATTGAATGGTTATCGCTAGGCGACTAAGTGGGAAACATTGGGACTGTATTAGTGTGCATACGTCTCCATGGCATTTTTATTTTTGTTAGTCATCATGTGTAGAAAAGTCTAAGCTACGACTAGGATGAAGACAACAGTGAAAACTAGAAAGGACACAGTATTGGGGTTCCTCCTGAAGCCAGAAGTGAATACATGCTCCTTCACATCTTCAAATACAGCTCAAGTGGCCGAAGTGATTATGATTACTTTGATAACCCGGGGCACAAGTGGGTAATATTTCAGCATTAGGCTATAGTCATCTCCATGACAACTGATCAAGTGTCCACTGATGATGACCACAATATGTGATTACAAGCTTCAGGAATAATTAATAAATGGGGCAAATAAGCATAAAAATTAATTAAAGTGAGTTATATCAACTACGTATGATGTGGCACTGTAGTGTCACTCTTAAGTAAAAGAGAATCATGGCCGGTGACTTTATTACAGCTGCAGCAGGTAGCTACTTAAATGCATAGAAAAGAAAGAAAAATTCAGTTTAACCCGATGTATGGTATCAGTTTTGATGATTATGGCTCATAGCTTATGAAAATCAGAAACCCATATTTCCTTAGATTAATGTTTTTAATAAAGGGGTTTACAGTACAGAAACGTATGTTCATTTCTACACTCAGTATTTGGTTGGAGCTCCTTTACCATGAACTACCTACGCCATCACAGTGGTGTGGCTGCAATTAAGGCCAAGCACCCCCTGAGGTGTTGCTGAAGCCCAGGTTGTGCTCATAGTGGCCTTCAGCTCATGTGTGTTGTTGGGTCAGGTGTTTCTCATCTTCTTATTGACAGTCCCCGTGGATTCTCCTTCTGGATGAAATCAGGCGAGCTGGCTGTCCAATCAAGTACTGCAATAACATGGTCAGCAAACCAGTTGGTTTTGGCGCTGTGGGCAGGTGATAAGTCCTGTTAGAAACTGATGAAGTGCATTAAAACCTCCTGGTGTACAGCTGTTTTGACTTTGGACCTGATAAAACACACTGAACCAACCACAACCAGCAGATGACAGGGCAGCCCAAATCCTTATAGACTGAGCCAGCCTCACACTGGACTTCAAACACCTTGGATTATGTACTTGTCTGCTCTAGGACTTTGATTTCCCAGTGCAGTAAAAAATGTACTTTCATATGAAAAGTATGGACTTGAACCGCTGTGTAACAGTCCAGCTCTTTTTTTCTTTCCTGAGCCCAGGTAAGACACGTCTGACATTGTCTCTGGCTCAGGAGTGGTTGATATTAGGAATGTGGCAGCTGCAGCCCTTTTCCCGAAGACCTCTGTGAGCGGTAATTCTTGATGCACTGACACCAGCCTTGGTCCTTTCCTTTGAAGCTCTCTCCCTTTTCCTATCACACTTTTCCCTTCCAGCCAACTTTCTATTAATATGCTTCAATAGAGCACTCGGCGAACAGCCGGCCTTTGCAGCCCTGACCTTCTGTGGCTTATATATCAACAATGCATCTTTGTGAATGGCTGATCGTCACCTGGACAACTGTCAAGTCAGCAGTGCTCCCTGTGATTGTGGTTGCCTGTACTGTTCTAGACTGAGAGATAAACAGCATTTATACTGTTTGAATTATAGTTACATAACTCAAATTTGAAATGACATTGTCTAATAAATTAAGATATTGGATTTTTGATCTTCTTGAACTAAAAGCCATAATCATTAAAATTATAACAAAAAAGCCTGGAAATATTTCAGTTTGTATGTCATGAAGGTCCACATACCCATTTGGCAAAGAAAGAAAAAAATGTAGTATTTTTAAAAAACCTTCCTAGACATTTTTCTCATGCGACATTAATCAATTAAGTATATAAATATATAACAGAAAATAAATAATGAATGAAAAAAAAATTAAAAATTAAATGTAAAAAATCCATATGGATATAGAGATCTGAGAGCAAAATGTGATGTCGTGTCTAAAGTGTTTTGCTCACACAGGTAATTTCTAGGTGGCAAGAGTCAGCTTACACTGCATGGACTAGTAGCAGTTGGATGACAGCGATACAGCAGCTTAGGTGCCAACTGTGCAGTATGAATTGAGTCTTTAATAGACTGCAATGCCTTCCCTTCATGGTGTAGTATGCTGTTAGTGGCTCTGTCGTTTTGCATGATTTGAAAAGTTCTGTCGTTACATTAGCGGCCAGTGTCTCCTTCTAATCCCATCTGCGTGGTGGTAACAAACAAGGCGCCGGCAGAGCTGCTCAGCTGAAAGAACAGGGAATCCATGCTTTATACGAAGCACCCCTAATTCAATTGACATTACTGGCTGGCTTTAATGGATTTTACCTGGTGAGCCTGAAAATTGAATATTTTAAAGCATATCAACTCCTTTGGAGTAACTGAAGAGAAGAAGTGCAATTTTCATTTCGTGAGCATTCGGTAATGAGAGGGCAACATAACTGAGATTGTAATCTATTCCTCAGGTTTGATTTGATTCATTTGATTTGTCTTCTGTAATGTGGTGTCCCTCTCACCTGCAGTTTGGGCTTTTATCTCCCTCAAGTCATTTGATGTTTTTCCCCACTGCGTTTTATCCCCGGAGCACAGACTTACGCAGACACAAAGATAAATACTTGCTGCATGCACAGCACTCCAACCTTTTGTACACCTCAGCTCTAGCTTCAGTCACGTCTTTCCGTGATGAGTCAAACTTTTTTTTTTTCGATGTTATCTCATTGAGCGTCTGAGGTTGTTATTGTTTTGTCTCTCACTGTGTTGATCTCTGTGTGAGGTGGGCGGCCGTCCTTCCCCTGCTCTCTCTGTAAAGGTCAGTGAGCTGTAGATGAAGTTGTGTCGATCAGATGAGTGTCATAGGCTGACAGCTAATTTTCATCAAAGCAACTCTGGGTGAGGCGGGTGAATCACAAAGTCTGTTGTCTCTCTCTAAGGATTCTCCACTACTTATCAGGCTTACTGACTCACTGTGTGGTCCTGCATCTGCTCACATCTTCAGTTTATTGCCCCTATAAAAGGTTGTAATGCACCTGTAACGCCACTTTATAGGCGATAGAGGCGAGAGAGGAAGCAGGAAAGGAAATGTAAATTTTTCATTTCTAGAGCAACCTTGTCTGATAATCTGCACACTCCAGCCTTTGTTCCTCTCTTGTGTTTTTTTTTTTTGCCCTCTTTCCTCTTCTCTTCCTCTTTGCTTGTTCTCCAAACATAGTTTGCATTGATTTATTCGCTTCCACCAATTAAAAGCAATTTTGCAAGCATTAGAGTAAGCCATGCCGGGGGCCGTTTACTGCGGCAGGCTGTTCATTACCTCATTGTGTGTGTGCCTGTCTGCTCCTCTGTGAAAACTCCTGGGTGCCTCTGTTATGCTTTTTCACTCGCTGAATGTGTCTGCACAAGCATTAGCCTACGAGTGTGTGAGTGCAAACATGTGCACTTCCATGCGTGTTTAGCTCTACATGAGCAGATGGGTGCAGGTTCGTATCAGAGATTCCCTGCACGCGCGGGGCATTAGCTTTCTGCTTGCAGGCTAAATCCTTGTGTTGTTGAAGCGGTGTCAGTTGCCTCTGCCGCAACACAGCTTATCTTTTACCAACTCCCGTACCCCTTGGGAAGGGGAGACCTGGCGACAGGGTGGGGAATCAGGGAATATGAGAAAGCGGGCAGGAAGTCACGGGTTGGTGTAAATAACCCCGGGCTCTAGGGGAAGGTTAAGGAGCTGACTCTATGCTGAATACTAAGCATTAGCCCTGAAGGACTGAGTGCCCCTGCACCTCTCCCGTCTTCTTCACATTGACAGAGCTCTGTACCACCATGCCAGTCATCAAATCACTGTGTCACTGCTCACAGGTTTAATTTGAAGTGCCGCACAATCTGGTGTCACTGTCTTGATGGTGTTCCTGCTGCATAATAAGTGGCGCTGCTCCAGGTTGCAACTGATCAATTACATTTTAGTGATGTCATAGCTTTGCGACCCCATTCAGGTGAATTCTGCTCTCATTCCCCTTCCTCCAGTTAATATTCTTTGCCTAGTCGTTCACACACGCACGGTTGGCTTTTTTGGAGGACAGCACGCGAAACGAGCTATGCAAATGGACATCAATGACTCCCACATTACCCCTGTGAGGATTTTGTTACTCTACCCTGTAACTACCCTTCCCGATTTTCTCCCAGAACGGCTGCCAAAGGCCAGCAAGCTTCTCCCTCAAGTCACAAAGCTGTCACGTCACAGCTACATAATTGTCAGCTGCAGTGTCGGTCCTGGAGCGACATCAATGCTGGTGTTGTTGAAATAACTCCAGCATTGCAATATCAGATCAACTGCCAGTAACCCTTTTGGAGGGCATTTGCAATTTTACCACATTGGTGTACCTGTGTTTTTTGTTTGTGTTTTTAAACCAAATTAGATTGCTGCAATTGCGTTTCTCAGTGTGCTCGTCCAGTTGTGAAGACAAAACAAATTTTTGGACCAATTCAGTTAATTTTGTCGCTCTTTGGCTTTAGATATACTTTGCTTTGTTCAGTACTTGATCATTTGCAGGATGAAAAGATTAGTAGCACTTGCAAAATAAATGGTTGCTACACTAAAATAGGACACACGCACACACACAAAAAAAATGCAGTGCCAAGATATGATACTAATTTCTGTTCTTAATCACAGTCTTAATGCTCTCAGCCAGACTTCAGCAGCTGGAGTTCATAAGAGCTGCTTGACTTTACTTATCATGCTCTTAGGTGTGCACACATACTTGGAAATAAAGTATGCGTATCTAGTTTGAAATTAGTTTTTAGTAGTCGGTACAATGCTGGAGCCAAGTAACAAGTCTGAGTGATAAACTGTGAGCTTTTCTAAGGTACCTTTGGAAGTCTGCCATGTTTTCTTGTATTTAGCACTGACATAAATGTGCCCCTACAGTTGCAGCTTGTTTAGGGCTATTGTCCAAAAAGACAGAAGTAATTTTCTTGACGACTCACGCACTTTGCATAGTGAGTTTTAGTTTCTACCTTCATTCTGGTCCCAAAGTATAGAACAACAAGATTTAAAAACAACTCCAGCGGCCATTACTCAGATGAACAAATTACAGCTTTGTTACATTGTGGGTTTTATGACGCTCAAAATTATTACTTGTTCTTCTTTATTTTGTACTGTCAGAGTGAGAATGTGAGGATCACGACTGTAGAAGGCGTGACTGCTGTATCTACAGGTACAAATAATTGGAGATAAAGTATCTAAATTTCACGACCTTGCCTCCAAACGTGCTCCTTCCTAGTTCTTTTCTATATATGATCCCCCAGTTCTACAAGCTGTTCATTCCCGTTTATGTGCCCCACCCTCCCTCGCCTTTTCAGTTCTTTCGCTTCTTCACTTCTGTTTAGGACATGGGGATCTGCCAGCCTTGGGAGGCCTTTCCCAAACCGTAGCTCAATTCAATTCATTGTTAAGACGTCTGGGAAGGGATCTCAAAACTGGACTGTAGGTGGAAGACAGCTGGTGCCATAAGCTGCCACCTACAGTCCAAGGATGGTCGTTTACAGCGACATAGATGGCTTTTTTCACTCCTCTTTCAAACCATCAGTCTTCCCTGTCTGAAAAGTGAACACTGGCATCCTCGAAAGAGTGACCTTGATCCTATAGATACAGATGTACAGCTGAGTCTTGTCCTCTCAAGTTTTTCCACTTCTTCGGACATTCCCTTATATCCATTTTGTTAGTTACAACAATCTCCCTCACGATAACTGCTGACATTTGAATTTATATTATAATTGGTATTCTTTATGCTGAGACGATGAATTCAAAAACTGAGGTGAAAAAGTTGCTTGAAACAATCAACTGGCCAATCACAATAGTTGCGGGCTCCTACGATGTGACGTGTAGTTACATTTCTCAGTTATGTGAAAGGTTACGGCTTAGGGTTAAAAGGGGTTTTGGGTTACATCATAAGTTAGGACGCAGATTTCCTTCTGAAACATAAATCAGGCATTACTCATCCTTTGGACTGTTTGGCTCTCTCCCATCTGCTGCATGAAGCCAGAGGTGAGACATCAATATGTGAGCAACAGAGCCCAAAACCATCAGTACTGCTTCCCATTTACTATTCGTGTGTAGGCATGGTTCTTTTTATTTCCCCAATTTTTTAAAACTGGAAATAAAACGAAAATGAGCTAAAAAGGTGAAAAGTGTGCAATTCAGTCTCTTGCCAAGGGTACCACTGTGACATTATCTCTTTGTCACAGGCCCGGCCCGCATGAGTACATGTGTGCCCATGTGCACGCACGTTTTCAGTGCCAATCTTGCTTTTTTGCTCAAAATGAAAGGCATCATGTTTGTCTACACCTGTTCATCTGCAGATTAGCCCCTGGCTGCCTGCTTGGCTCCATGCAGGAGAGAGTGGAAACACACACTTTCCAGCAGCCTTTGTTGTGCCACACTACCGGCTCGCAAAAACATCAACCCCTCTACCTTAATATTTTTCAACAAGGGGATGATACTCCAATTCACAGAACTGTTTCACAAGCTTTCAGGCTGAGTCAAGCAATATTATTGAATGAGATTAGTTCCAATTTATTCTGGCTTTGTAGAAAGCCTTGTATCCAATGAAACCGGAGGAAAATGTGTGTAAATATAAGTCCTAAAGTATCTGAGTAAACACATCCAAGTATTTTTGAATCTATTCGTTCCGTTCTGCTTGTTCCCCCCCGCATGTGTTTTTTTTCTCTCTTGCTGTGCACTTGGATGTCATGAAAATCCAATTAGGTGGACTCATTCTGTGAGAACACCACAAAACCACACTCCATGATGGCAATCATATGAATTCTTCATATGGGATTTTAGATGCTCTCCTCTCTTTGCACACACCGTGTCTACACAAAAGATAGAGTAATTGGCAAACAGATCTCCATACAAAATGCTTTTCCCGTCTCCTTTATGGGCTCTCAGCATAACAATGGGCACTTCTGTAATCTCTGCTGTGTGATTCTGAAATGAAAAACCAATCAAATGTGTCTCCTGTTGGGCGAATACTACCGTATGTAGAGCAGGTTGCCAGCATTTAGTGGCTCCCCCATTGACACATGAGCCAAAGAAACATAATAGTCTAATGTATTTGATTGTTTTAGACTTTTTTACAGGGTTTTTTTCAGCCTTTTGGTCACAGTCCTTTTGCAAATCAAATAAAAGCTCAAATATTTCTTATACGCTCATTGGCCACTTTATTATTTATGCCCATTCAACTGTGATTATTTCAGCCAATCACATAACAGCAAATCAGTGCATTTCTGCATGTAGACATGTTCACGACAACCTGCTGAAGTGAGTATCAAACTAAGCATCAGAAAAAGGGTGATTTAAGTTTTGGTGCTAGATGGACTGATCTCAGTATTTCAAAAACTAGTGACTTACTCTGACTAGAGTTTACAGAGAATGGTTTGAAAAGGGGAAAATAATCAAGTGAACGGCAGATCTCTGGACGAAAAGGTCTTGTTGATGGAACTACTCATTACAACAAAGGTGTGCAGAAGAGCATCATGGGCAACAGAAGCAGAACACCACACCATGTGTAACTGAGGCTACAATGAAAGCACTGATCCATCCAGCCTTGTATCAACACTCCAGGTAATGGTGCGGGTGTTATTTTCTTGGCCCACTTTGAAGCCCTTAGTACCAGTTGAGCATTGTTTAACCACCACAGTCTACCTGAGTACTGTGGTTGGTCATGTCCATCGTTTTATGTTAGCTAGATCGCAGACAGAAAAAAGTGCTTGTATGAATGTGTGTGTGAATGGATGACTGAGACATGTTGTATAAAGTACTTTAAGTGCTTATAACCACAGTTTTCCCATCTTCTGATGGCTGCTTCAAGCAAACTGGTTTCTTGAACATGACATTGGGTTGCGGTCAAAAGACAGTCACCAGATCTCAACCCAGTAGTGCACCTTTTGGGATACAGTGCATCATGGATGTGGTGCTATCAAATCTGCAGCAACTGTGATGCTATTGTGTCAATATGGACCAAAATGTCTGAGCACAGCACATTGTTTAAACAATGCCGTGAAGAATTTTGGAGTTCTGGAGCCAATCCAGGTGTAACTAATGTGTGTGTGTGTGTGTGTGTGTGTGTGTGTGTGTGTGTGTGTGTGTGTGTGTGTGTGTGTGTGCATGTTTTAAGTATAGGTGGGGGATCCTTAAATTTTATGCTAACATTACGGTGCTCTCAAGAAGAGCAAAGTAATTGTTCTTATTATATTTTTATTGACTTTAAAAAAAAGGTTGACAGTGACAGTCAAGGTCTGTGTCATTAAATCAGTTATGAACATTTTGATTTTATCACTGTTAATCTCTGAGTCTGTGTACATCACAGGACATTTTCAATAATGCGTATTAGGATTATTTGTAATCCATGCTATCAGAAGATCTTTTTTCCTTTGCTGTTGAGAAGCCAGGAGCAGCACCATGGGATTGTGCAGTCATGCTCTGTGGCTTCTGATGTATTGACTCAGTCGCTCTGCTGCTTTTATCTTTGTCACTGTTTTTGTACTTACCCAAACAGTGTTTCTTTCCTTGAAGAGTGAATTTAAAAAAAACAAGACTTAAAGTCTATACAACAAAACTCTGTGATGTCGCACAGCAGCACTTTGACCTTAAAAGAACCAGTCCATCCTCCTGAACACCCCTGCCCAACGCCCCCTTTTCAAAGATCTGGGAGAACTCATCTAAAAATGTGAAAACATTTCTACTTAAAGATGATTGTACAAATTGTTTAAAAAAATAAAGACAAATTTCTATTTTTCTCTTAAATATATTCAACTCTTTGAACGAAGCAGCTAACATTAGCATGCTAAAATGCTAAAAATCACAGTATTATCATAAAGATGCTAACCAGAGCCCTGTAATACAAAGCAAGTTCAGAACACCCAGAATATCTTTCTATTACCTTGCTTCTCTGACCCTAACACTGACAGTCAGGATATGCAGTCACACAAAGCTGGTTATCAACTTTCTAAGTTCAGCCAGGATTAGGATGCAGCGCGTTTCCATGAAAAAAAGAAGAGCTGGCAGCACCTGACCATCACAATTACTGGTAAGTATACTGGTAACAGAGTGACTGATTTTATACAGGAACAATAAATTACATGATTGGGTGGGGCAAGGTCTAACAATGAATTCACCTGAAACCTTGGCTAATTGTGACCCTCACCTGTTTTCACACCTTGGCTTGTGTGATTAGGCAGAGGATCAGTAGGAGGTCCACGATGCTCTTAGGGAAACTCCTAATAGGGCTTAAAAATCTGGGACTCTTCACCAGTTGCTCTTAGAACTGAAGAAGCTTCTCGGATGGGAAATGAAACTTCTCGGAGAAACTTAAAGAAGTCCAGATGCTGTTCTTTCCAAGTTTTGTCATGATGTTACCAGTTTTTGGACCCAAGCAGCAGACTCAGACCCCTACTAACAAAATTTAAAATATTTATTACAGTGGCAAATGATTAAAGCCAATGATTAAAGTTATTAATGTCGGGGAATCTGACTTGGGAGGGGTAGCTGGTGGGCAGGCTGGGGGTGGTGGCAACCAGAAGTGAATCAGTGGAAAGTAGGCAGGCGGGTGAGGTACAGGCAAGTCTGTAGATCCCCAGAGAATAATTCGTTGCATGAATAGCGAAGCCTGGTGATTGGCCGTCAGCGCTTGACTCATCACAGAAACATAGATAGCCTACAGAGTGAGCTCCAGATGAAGAACTTGGAGACAAACAGGGGCCCAAGGTCACTGGACAAATTGCTTAGCAATAAGCACTAGACCACAGTGGATGGCGGAGAATTGTAGCCACAGACTGGTCCACCTCTCCATCTAAGAAAATAGAAAGAGAGAGAGAGAGAGATAGAAAGCAAAGGCAAAACGCCCCCATGCATGCCCAGACCCTGAATGGTTAAATATGTAATACGTACTTAAAGAAACACTGCTGCTGCAGACAAAGCAGGGGGATGTGTGTGTGAGAGAGAGGAAAAGTACTGTAGACTAGAACAGCACTACAAGTGTGCAGCTTTAACAGCTTTGGTCAGTGAAATTGGGAACGAGCTACCATATTAATAAAGTTTAGCCTGTTTGAAGCCTGGAAAGAAAAAAGTGCAGACTGTGTAAGTTAACAGTATCAAACTATCACAACTCGACCATTAAGCAACAAGAGAATCTCCTGTACTGTAATCAAGTAATTCATTAATTTAACATTTAAACGACAGGTTTTTTTTAAACTCTCAGCCGCAGCCTCGGTGATGTTTAACAGTCAGAAGGCACCTGCTGATCTCTAACCTGGAAGTTACCATAGCAATATACCCAGGTAAGAAGTGAACCACATTGGTAGTACAGACAACCCAGAGGTAACCCTGAAGTTACCTGGATAAGACAACGATGAGTGCCGTCCCTGAGCCTGGTTGTGATGGAGGTTTGTTCTTTAAAAAGGGGAGTCTTTCTTGCCACTGTTGCCAGGTGTTTGCTCAAAGGGGGCCATTTGATTGTTGGGATTTTCTTTGTATTTCTCTTTAGAGTCTTTACCTTATGATATAAAGCACATTTAGGCATCTGCTGTTGTGATTTGGAGTTATATAAATATCATTTAATTAAATTGATACTTGGACTTGGTTTGCTGTGTTTGCTGAGCTACACAAATATAACCTGTGTCCTCTTCTCCATGCTAACAATAAAGTTCTCAACAAACACAGGACAGGGGCTTTCCTCAGAGCAACTTGGGCACATTGCACAGCAAACATGATTTTGCATGGCAGTCTATCTGATAGCTGCTAAGATATTTTGCAGAATAAGTAAAAACTCTGACCTGATGGCTAAACAAAAGGCCTCTAGGTGTCTTGGTAATCTTGAGCAATCCGTTCAGTGGATGTCAAGCTAGCTATTATGACATAAAAGGATGGTAGCTAACATCAATAGGCAAAGCAAACTAACAGAGGGAGAGGTGCTGATGTTAATTCCACTTTATAAGCATTTCCACTACATGACCCCTACATGAACTCTGTGTCACATATGGAAACATAAATCAGCAAAAAGTATAAAAATAAAAACCATGTTCTATTTTATTAAGAATCAGCAAAAGTTTTAAAGCCTTATTGTGCCTTTGTGAAACAGAATCCGTGTGTTTTGATATGTCGCTTTGGGATTTAAGTGTGGGTGTTTGACCTGATTTTTTTTATTTTTTTAAATTTACATTATTATTATCATTGTTTTAGTTTTGGATTTTCAATTTCTTGGCATGTTGTATATGCATGTGTGTTCGTTTTGATCTCTGCTCTTGCAGCAGTTATGTTCTACGAAGCAGCACCCTCATAGATGTGGCAACCCTTTTTACTGTTCAACCATTACAAAGTACTGTCCTCCTGCTGTCTCTCTGCCATTCCCTCACACTGCAGTTTCCCTCTTTTCTTCATTTCCCACTGAGCTCTTGCATTCCCTTCACACTGTTTATGTAGGCGGGATGGCACAATAAAACAGGAAAAGCTTCCTTGGGAGCTGCTGATTGCGGATGCATATGGTTCTCAGAGGACTCAGTGGAGTGAAATGGTCAGAATAGGTCACCAAGCCCTGTGATGCAAGTGAGCCAAGAGCAGCCCAACAGAGACTGATGGAAACAGGTCACGGAGGTAAGGGGAGTGCAGCCTCAGTTGCGGGACACAGAATGCTGCATAGGGACTATCGTCAGTCTCAACCTTATTGGATTTCCCCCAGAAATGTTTATTTCTCTCACTGCCCTGCTGAGAAGTAGCTCTCCTACTTAGCTCATCACTATTTATTAAAGGAGCCCCTGAGGAGTCTGAGCATATAATCAGGTCTGAGGGAAAATGGCTGGCGGAGAGAGCAACAGATTCTAGGCAGAAATAAGAGGCTAGAATTTACAGTACTTGCACTGCCAGCTCCTTCGCTTTATCTGAGAAAGAGTGATGATTGTATGTGTCGGAAAGGAATGATCACAACTTACAGCGTTAACTAATTAGATTACAGGTTAAATGTAAACCTTAATCCTTTATAATGTTTACAAAGAAGTTACATCAAACATTGTTTGCTAAAAAAATATATATACACACACATATATATGTATGTATATTTTTTTTTTACCAAACAATGTGTATATATATATATATATATATATATATATATATATATATATATATATATATATATATACATATATATATATATATATATATATGAGCATTTATTCTGTTGCTTACAGGAAAGGTTAAAAATGTCTGAATTGTCATTTTACACTTTTCACTGCAAGCACAAATAGTTTGAATAGTTCTCTGTTCTCTCACAAAAGGATTGGTTTTAGAAACCAGTGCTTTCTTTGTCCGATCATAAAGTTATCGAAATAACTGAGAGACAGACAGCATTTTCAAAGCCCTCGTCTTTTTCTCCTTCTGCCAGTCTACCATAGTCAAGTGAATGATTGAACCACAGACAGTATTAACCATAGGCGTGGCTTTCGAGTCATAAAAATTAAGCCAATGTGGAAGTACCTTAAACCCGCCGTCTGTGTGAAGGCCATCAGATGGCGATAGCTGTGGTTAAAAAATAAATTAAAAATGGGCTCAGTGACTCATTTTAGTTCATACTGAACAAAAAATAAAAATAATAAGTATTTTTTGGAAACCTTGGCCATGTGTTCAAATGTGAGGATTATTTGTGCCATGACATGTGTTGTTAGCCAATGAGTGTGTGGATATCTTGCAGCCAAAATGGTCACGGTGGAAACGTCTTTAAAACATGACTTCAGAAACCAGTGGGTGGTGTCAAGCTAGCTACATCCATCTTTTATGCTGTGTGTTGACAGATATAGCTAACAACATAATAACCTCTTAGGTCAGTATGTCCCTCTGCTTGATCAAATCTAGCCTCAAACTTGTCATATATTCTCATATTTCCTGACAGTGCCAATCAGCAAAGCCCTTGGGATGAGGCTTGGGTAGACAGCGCCTCTTAGCTGATTTTTGTTTTTCTTCCTTTTTTGAATTTGAACTCACTCATCTGCCATTTAAATCAGTGCCCACAACCAACTGACTACCAAATGCTTTGTGACTGCTTGACTCTCAGCTGTATTTTTGGCTTTTTCTGGTTTAAATGTGTGTTTTAGGACTTTTCGGCTTTACTGCCCATTTCAAAAGTAGTCAAAACATAATAAATTACAATCATTTTTTCATCATTAGCTTGATGAAAAAATGTAAATACCTTACTTATAGCTATGTTACTTATTTCTTTTTTACAGCATAAATAGCAAGCTGTGATTTGAAAACTACAACTGGGAGTACAAACCATGTACTCCCTGCATCCATTACTCTCATTACTCAGTCCTTTTTGGCTCTGTCTTACAGTACTGTGGTATAAATGAGGCTTGTCAGGGTCTCTTAGAGTCGGTGACACTTTTTAAAGAAGTTGCATCTTACGTCACTTTACACTGCCAGCTAAACGCTCTTTTCCTCTGTTCTCTTTCTTCCCACTGTGGGCTGTTGTCTCTTTCCTCCCCCTGTAGTTCTGTAATATGTAATATTCAGAACATTCAGACACAGTTCAGTGCTGTGGCTGCACAGGAGACATATTTAGTGACTGAGGAGAGCCCAGATGCATTGATATAAAGTGTTCTCTCCTTCACTTTTGAGGGGAGTGTCAGCTTGTCAAGCTTTGAGAAGGATTACTTTCTGACTTGTACTTCATTCTTTACCGGAGTCCTGTCATAGAGCTGTGTGATTAAGTTTAGCTTGAAATTTGTAAGGCAAGCAAAAAAAACACATAAAAAATAATGCAAGCATAAAGATGACTCATGCATTTGTACAGCAGCCTATATATATATATATATGTTAGTGTTTATTTTCAACTATGTTTATGTCACCGCTCTGTAGGGATGGGAATATTGCTGCATAGATTTTTAAACCCTTTTCATGCCAACTTATGTTGCAATTTCCTGACTGTTCCTCTAATATCCACTGCAGAGTCACGCTCTGGGCTTTTCTGAGATGACTTGACAAGTATTGAATGGATTAACATAGCATTTTAGTATTGATTTCCATGCATTTCTATTTTGATTTTATTTCCTGCATTACAATTAGCAGATTAGAACACCCACACCTAGTAAACAACGAACTGGCACCAATTCTTTACGCCACATCTGACTTTGGCTGTAGCATAAGTTTGGCATGTTTATAATTGTCCTGCTATAATGAAACTATCCTGTACTGTTCTTTCTTTTAGTTTAAATTAGTAATGTTAGCATTATGTAAAAAAAAAAAAAAAAGTGCATTTTGATGAGGATTATTTACATGGAGAATGCCTGACTGAGGTTTCAGCATAAATCCAGAAGTCACTAAGATTGAATGTGAGCTATTTAACCTGCAGGTGACTCTTACACTGACTGGTTCAAGCCCAAAGTGATCATTAAGTCAATAAAAGACACTTCAACCGCACTCCAACAACTGCTCTGTGAGCTCGGATATGGTCTGCGGAGTAATGACTGGTTCCCCTCTGGGACTAAAAACATTGTGAGACCTCACTGGAAGCCACTGATAGACATCCTGATCACTCAAGTGTAAAGAAACCAGATACAAGACCCTGCTGCACCCACTGGGACCTGTGGAGGACTGTACACAAGCTTTTTGTGTTGTTTGAAAGTTTTACCACAGCATTGTCTTTCTCTCTGGTTTAAACAGTGAATCTAGTTTTAATAGAAAAAAAACCCTAGTGTGTGATTAATCCTTTAAGAGCGTCATCAAGCTTTTATTTTGGGATGTTCTCTGTGATTGCATAATAACATGCAGTGGTAAATCTTTTTTTTTTTCTTTTTATGTAGCTACTTTCCCTCCATCTGTGATTTCACGCTGTTTTCGAGTATTTCAACAACCGGGATCTTTTTGCATTCCCTCAAAGGAAATACATAATAGCCTTGTAGCCAACATTGTGGACAAATATATTGTATCATGGCCACTTTTTGTTATGAGCTATTACTCACTCTTACTGCAGTGGTACACAAGCATGAGTATGAATTTTATTATTCTACAAAAGCCTGATAATAATATAACAAGCAGCAGAGCTGGTACCGTAGGGCCAGTTCAGTTTGTATTTATCTCTTTTTTTTGCGCAGTTTGTAGCTTTAACACCAAGTAAAAGAAATACTGTGAGAATTACATTCCTCACTGGATTTCTGAGAAGCGCAGCACTTTTCATGGGCACCTTGGTGATTTTTAGTGCTGAATAGATCTCTGCCAGTTTACAGATTTAACAAATAATGTTCAAATCAATTAGGGGCAAAAATATCCAGAAGAAAAAGGATTCTTAGGCTTTTCTTCCTTGTCAGTGTTGCCAGTTTCTCACAGAGAATGCCACACAACTGCTGTAAACAGGCTGATTATTAAAGATTCACTAATTTTCCTTTAAGTGTAAGTGCATTAGAGTAGCCTTATGCTACTATTTAGACCAGACGTTCCCAAAGTGTGGGGCCCGCCCCCTAGGGGGGGCGCAGAGCCATTGCAGGGGGGGCGCGGCATGAAAAGGGAAAAAAACAAACAAAAACAACGCTTGGACACTGCTAGCACGGGGCGCCCACACAAACGCAAAGCAGGAGATGAAGCATAGCTGAATATGTTTCCAAACCAACTTCATTCTAAGCCAAAGACTAGAAAATATGGTGAAGCACATCTTCCCTTTGGTTTTACCTGCACAAGTGCCGAGGTAGGTCTCCCTGCAGGATTGGTTTTCCCTTCGTCGGGAGCAGCGCTGGGCTGTTTAAATCACGGACAAACAGTATCCCACATTCTTGATTTGTAGTTCACAAACACTTGTTGTAATGACTAACTACTCCTGACATTTTGGAGATGCTAGCTCTTTATACAGTAAAGTTACAGTGGGATACAAATAATATCAGGCTGATCCTGCCACAATTTGTTCCCCCGGTTCAAATCACGGACAAACAGCATCCAACAGTTTATGTTTTTGAACCCATTTTGCAGAGGGATTTTTTGAAAAATGTATTGATAGCAATGTTAAATATTATTACACAGGAAAAAAAAAAACAACTACATGTAAAATAATTACACCGTGACGCCTCTGCCTTTGGAGGACGTGTTCTTGCGTGCGTGCGTGCGTGCGCGCGGGGGGGGGGGGGGCGCGAACATTTTTCTTGTAAAACAAGGGGGGCCCAGCAAAAAAGTTTGGGAACCACTGATTTAGACTATTCATATTTCTGTAGTATTAATTCACTAATCTTCAGTCGTGTTTCCTTTGCTTGATAAAGGATGCAGAGCATCAGCTGAATAATGGCGTGACACCAACACATGCATTTTTTCAACATGTTGCTTTCTATTAAGATGACCCACAGGAGACTGCTCTTGTATGGATGCTCACTAAAATGCTACACAACAATCACTAAAACAATGGAGAAGTTCGGTCAACAATAAGAGAAAATAATTAAAAAATATAGAACATGATTAAAACATAATTCTAAATATCTAAAGCTAACATCTTATACTGTTCACAGAATGACACTGGTGACAAGGCTAAAGAGCAAAGGTGAGCTTTGAAAGCTATTAGAGAAGCAAACAACCTGACCTGAAGTGTTTCAGTGTTTTAGTGTTTCAGAGCTGCAGCTGTGAGGCTGTAGAAACCAGTCTGGGACTATTAACAGCTGCTGATCAGCTTGTCTAAGTATTCAACAAGGGATATAAAACTGTAATATCTCTGCAAATACTCAAGGAAAAGCCCATGCAAGCATTTATATGTGAACTAAAGGTATTTAAAGTGAATCCTTTACCTCACAGGTAGCCAAAATTGGCAAAATATATGTTTACCAGATACTTAGGTGTTTACTCTGTTGCAGCTGACTATGCGAAGACTGCCTGTTATTTACAAACCTGCAATTTGTCAACGGATCTCACGATTCACTGTACTCTGAGCATGGTCTGAAAGATGGCAACCTGTCACAGCATCGTCCAAAAATTGGATACTCTGATTGAGACTAAACATGCGACTTTGTAGAAAACTCTATATATAAATATAAATGTTCTATATGATCTCATCTATATGCGCACATCTCAAAAGGGAAGCAGCTGGCAGAAAGACATCAAATTATCTCGGAAACACAGCAACACAAAGAAATATTATTTCACACACGCGCGCACAAACACACGGAGTATGCGCACTCTCACAGAGCTGCCTTAAGTGTGTTTATCTTTGTTCCTATAGAGAGATGAAGAATACCATCTGTCATATTACCCATTTCACTTCTCACATATAACCGCCCCTCACAACATGAGACGATATTACATCAAAGAAAGAGGCTTGACTGGGGAGGGCCGCTATATTCATTGGCATGGAGACATGCAATTGCATTTTAAAGTGCAGTAACAAATTCAGGATGAAAGCAAAGCCTTATCTTTGGTCTCATCTGCCAACCTGGTATGGATTGGATGGGGAAAGTGATTGGGCCTTCTGTTATAATTTAGTCTTCTGTTCAATCTTGGAACTTTGCTGCCACTCTCCGATAAAATCATACGGGGCCGGGACCATGTTATTGATTGAAACATTAGCCTAAACATATTTTATGTCAGCACTTTTACCTTTAAATCAGTCTCTGTTCAGAGGATGTGCTTTATAATCTGGGTTATGTTCATCAACGATTTTGATTTATTTTCATGTTCTTTTATTTCCTTTGGACTTTTTTTTTGTTCTTTGTAGCCTGCTAAGCCAAGGACATTGATGCTGTAATTTTTGCCACAGTCAAAGAAACCTTTTTATAAATTTTCTTTCAGACTGCAAGGGAGGGAATCTATTACTGATGGAGGCGAGGAACGGAGAGGAATAGCATAATGATACGGTCACATCCCACTTGATGTCATGGCAAACCGCACATTTACCACACATGGCACATCCCGGCGAGGCTTTGCTTTGTTCGTTTTGATACATTTTCAATCAAATCCTGGTGAGAGTGTAGAGAAACGCGTACATGAAGGACGCGCAAATATGAAATGACACACATTTTTACAACCAGCTGAAGGCACGCTGGTGATGAACAGAACAGAATGACCAAAAAAAGGATCCGTCCTGTAACTCGTAGATGTACAACGACATATGCAATCAATGGGCACGTTTTCTTTGCTTTCTCCGCAGAGTGAAGTTAAAAGAAGGCGTGACGTTCCTCGGCGCTCGCCCCAGCAACCCCACCCAGTGGATAGTTAGTCAAGATGTGAGGAGCGAAGGCCACCGAGTGGTGACTCTCCACTGCCGCAGGAAGGAGTCCAGCTATGATCAGCAAAGGTTAGCCCATAAAGTGCTTTTCTTTGAATGACTATATCGAGTTTGGAAGAATGGCCTCTTAGTGACTTGTAAACATCTTCATGACCTTCAGTTACAAGACGTTAAAGTAAGTTCCTCACTGATGACAGCTTTTTAGTATGTGTATTTATTTTTTTAATGTGTTCATATCTACTGAACTCAACAGCCTGACTTCACATTAGCCGCTAAAAAGGTAGTTGTCACTTTTCGGATGTGCACAATTTGAGTTAGTAGCAGTTAGATGGCTTCAGTGGGCTTATCTCCAGAGTGATTTTTATTGTTGAATTAAAAAGTTGCTGATCATTCACATTTGGAAGGAGACACACACTCACAGGCACCGTGTGAATGGTTATTTAAGCGATGTTCTCTTTGCTCAAATGACACACTTGACTTGACATAAAGGCCACGTCTGTTGACACAACTGCAGAGAGAGAAAAGTTAATCGACTATTGCAGCATCCCCTCTTCCGTCTCTCTCTCTCTTTCCCTCGTGCTGTCGTTTTTATTTGCGTACTTACTTTCTCCACTAGCAGGCCTCAAAGTTGTTTTGGTCATTTCCCATATGCATTCACATCCTTAAACTAATCTGGCAGATAGGAACGTGATTGCCAGCACAAGAGGAGGGGGGGTAGAAAAAAGGTTCCCGCGTTAATTAAGTGCTGATTGAAGGCCTTTGTGCGTTTTAATGGTTTTTCCTTCTCGGATAAGGAAGTAGTTTTAATAAATCTAACTTTCTAGTGACAGGTGTAATTTTATGGATTAGAGGCAGATGTGAAGCTGGGGAAGGCTTACTTATTCGCTCTTAAGCTTTCGTTCCACTTAGCAAATTCTAAACCACTCCCTTAAGAAAACAAGACTCCTGACATTGCAACTGCAACTTTATAATCAAAGTTGTGCAGGGGTTATTTAAGTGTAGAGCAGCCTGTGAAACATGTGTAATTTAAAGCTGCTGGTCCAGTGATTTTTTTTAGACATGTTACTATTAGCGGATCATTACAAGGAGTGATTGTAGGCTAACTGCAGTGTTACAGCACATAAAACAAAGACAGCTGTGCGTGCCGTTGAATAGCTGTGCGTCTAAAATTAGTGGCGTCTAATAAATATTTTCTTTAATAGATGTGTCGTTGTGAATCTGCACAGCTACATATAGGCCAGGAGCTGAGTCATGCTGTGTCTGTTGAAGATGCTTATGCTCAGATTTCAGTGGCCTTTTCATGTGAGGATTTAATATTTTTGCTTCTCAGAACAGGCAGTACATTTTTGGACTTTATTAACAGCCAGTTTCATACATGAACTGCCCCGAGAACTCAAAGTCGCCTCGGCACTGAAAAAACTTTTCAGACGCTCCATTCAGTCGCATAATAAGGTTTGACAGCTCAGTCTTATCATTATGTTTGCGTCTGTCTGTTCCAGCCTATTTTTACTCACATAGAAATAATGGTGAGAATATCTTAGGCTAACATGTTTGTCATCATGGCTGAATAAGATATTAAATGCACTTTGAGGCCGCTGAAAGCTGAAATTGATTTCTGTTTGGGAAGTTTTTTGTTGCTTTAAAGCTTGTGAGATTTTAAAGGTGTTGGACTTGAGTTGATCTTATATCGTATTTTGTTACAAACCTGAATACTAAAATGCATTTTGGATCTCTGTAGTACAGTTGTGATCAGATGTTTACATAGGCTCATCACAGGCATGAGTGCTTCACTAATTTGGGGCTTTTAATGATTTTTTTGAACTGAATGGAGCAACTTCACCAGTGGTCAGTATAAGAAAAGCAAAGATTATTTTGAACTTTGAGTCATACAAAGCTACTTTAGAAGTGTCCAAGAATAAGGAAGCTTTTAAAGGTAGCATGGGTACCAGATGAAACTCGGAGGTCATGTTTCATTTATTCTGGCAGAATTCATCTGGACTCCTTCCGGTTTACACAAATGTTCTCACAGCTCTGCCTACAGTGCACAATGCCACATGTTTTTTAAGTTGACTTTTTATATGTCTAATTATTGTAGGTCCAATAAGTATTTTGGTCTAAGGCTGTCACGGTGAGTGAGATGAGCCGTGTGGAAGAAATAAAGGAGGATCCAAACGCAGGCACTTGTAAAGGTGTGAGGGTGGTTTATTAAACACAAAATAAAAATGGGCAAACGGCAAAAGGAACAGAAGGCTATCTAAACTGAGAACAACTAAACTAGTGAACACAAACACAGACATGAAGGAGGATGAGCAGTGGAGAATGACGACGGACAGCAGGAAAAACACACGAGTGAGACATGGTGGATACACAGACGGACCAGCAACTACAGTGACAGAAGACACAACTTAAATACACACAGAGAAACACAGGGAGATTACACACAGGTGGTGGACACAGCTGGGAGTAATTAACGAGACGAGACAAGGGAGGTAAACTGAAAACACTCACATGAGATGCAGACCTTCACAATAAAACAGGAAACAAGAAAACACTGCACGAAGACGCAGACACGACATGAGACAGACTAGACACTGAACTAAACCTGCAATAAACATGAGAACACAAAACCTACGAACTAATCTCTAAACATGACTGAAACATAGATTCATAATCATCATCATCATCATCATCATCATCATCATAATAATAATAATAAGAAGAAAAGAATCCAAAATGCAAAAACACACCAAAACATAACAACTCAAAATACTGGGTCAAACTGACCCAGAACCATGATAAAGGCTGTGGATGACACCCTTTAGAAGTCAAAACTGACCTGAGAGCTGCCACACTAATCTGCATTTGTGCATTTGTCCGGTTATACGAGGCTAGCAGGTGTTTTTCTTCAAGGTCACTTCTCAACTTGAATTTCAGTTTTAACTTTTTCAAAGTTTATCCAACTGCATGCTTCGCCTTAGAAACTCATATATTCATGCACCATATACACTTTGCTTTACTTATAGGTCTAAGCAGAGCTACAGCAACAGCCTAAGTAGGACTGAGCAGCAACACTTGGCAGCCGGCTCCTCCTTCCCTCTAGAGCTATTTTCCTTCTTTATGCAGGTTTTATTCTCTCCACGCCATTCCGCGACCTCACCGTCTCTCTCACTCACACATACACATTCTCCATTACAGTAGTAAAAACATGTTTTATTGATTTACTAAGTGAAGAAGCCAGAGACAAGAGTGAGCATATCTAGTCTAATCCCAGCTGTTTGGGCCATGTACATTGGGCTGCTCCTTAATCTCCACAGCTGTCAAAGTCACTTCACAGAGAAGACCAAAGAGGCCCCATGATGGCTATACAATGCACAATGCTCCAATTTTTCTTTCGTCGGGTCCTCCCCGCTCAGAGTGTTTTCAATGAGGCTCTTTTAAAAGGGGATTAAACATTGCTATCTCATCTGTTGAGCTGTCATTCAGTCTGCTTTGGTCTCTCCTCCGCTGCTTCCATGCAGAGGGGAGGATGAGGGATGTGAATGGTATAGGTCAAACAAGTGAGGATCCCATTTGCATTTTAAAGTTGTTTTTGAACAACAGGATGTATACACGATTATCTAAATATGAGTTAAGCACTCACTTGAGGATTTAGTTATTTACTTCTTCACCGCGACTCTGGAAAGCCATTCTTCTGTAAGAATAGAGTCTGTTTTCAATTGAAAATTTAACTCATCTTTTATAAGAAAATGTCCATAACCCTGCGTAGGTTACAGTTAATGATGGAGCAAATTAGACCCACACTAATCAAAAATATGTTCCATTTACTCCTAAAGTGCTTAGACCAGTCTTACATCTCAAAAGTGTGGATTTCCTTGTACCCACAAGTTCACTGTACATATACAATTCCAATAAAGGGTCATTCTATTCTATTTTATTATATTCTATTCCTGTTTGCTACTATGTTATACTGCTGCACACTCAAATGTCAGCAGAACATTTTCCTGTGCAATTTCCTGGAAATTTTGAGTCATTCCTCTTTCCTGTACTGTGTCTGATTACACGTTTTCTTTACCATTAGGATGCAGCCCTGAAGTCACGTCCCTCATGATGTGGTAAACAGAATCATTTCTAAATAGAAGATAAATCAGAAAAAAATCTAATGATTGACCAATTACTATGTTTGTGCACTCTCAAACATTTATGACAAGCATTCAAATTTTCCATTGAATTTAAAGGATTTATTTTGAAATTTAGAAGAGTGTGCTCACCTGGCTCTGCAGCTCTTATTTAAATCAGTGCATTATGCTAACAAATACACAAGTTGTTAGTAAAATGCTCTCATGATTTTACCAATGTCGGGTTGTTGGCTTCACAAACAGGCTGCAAAGGGACAAGGCAGGAACACAGACTTTTAATCATCGTTTTACATGCCATTTGTACAAATGAATAATTTGCACTGTCACTCTACCTTGGACTGCTTCCTAGACTTAAGTGTCTTTGAATAACGTCCATGGAGCTGCTAATTGAAGCCTGTATGTATGTTTGCCGTGACGGTTGTCCAGATCCGATGCGTGCATGAAAGCGCGACATTACAGACGGTGTGTCAGGTGTACACTATGTCCCAGTTCAGCCACTCGCTTTAAGCGGCTCGCCCTGGCCAGCTGAGTCCCTACTTTGTACACGTTCCCACCTGATGCTCTGACCACACCTGACTCCCTGTGACTACACATGTAGGAAATACATGAAAAAGACTGCTTTCACTCAACCCTCATTTTTTTGTATCATCATCTAATTTTTGTAAATCAAAAAAATAGATAGATAATATGATTTTTGAACTTCTTCTCCTAAGCTCAGACATGGTTTACACACTAATAAGACCAATAAATTATCACTAGTTTGATCCCGGTAGGAGGCGTAAATCCCTTCGGGGGTTGTGTCAAGAAGGGCATCTGGTGCAAAAATCTGCCAAATCAAATCTGCAGGGTTACCTGCTGTGGTGAACCCTTGTGAATAAGGGAGCAGCTGAAAGTAGCTATTCTTCTTAGAAGTTGTTGAATTTGATCACGATGAACAGCTGAATCTGTTCCTCAGCTCTGCAGACTGAATTTTCCTATGGAAATGCAAACCTGTGCACTTTTCCCTGACCGACAGCATCTCTACCAATAAAAGCAATAGCGAGGTGACAGCTTTTCATCAAGGGTTGCTACAGTGAGGAGATGCGGTGTGCTTTTAACTGGAAACAACAGAGCTGAATTCTCCCTAAAGCCACCAAAGGAAAAGCTGACGGCAGGTCTTTCCGATTCAATGCAACGAAACAAAAACAACAACAACACCACAGCAAGATAAGAGCTGTTCACATTATTGTTATGAAAAAAGTCAAATCAGATCTGCCCCAGTTGCGCTGTGTCACATAACACATTACCTTATAGCTCAGTTCCTAAACAGTTTGTAAGTTAGTAGTTTTCTATTTCTATGTTCGCTATTTTGAAGGCAACAATAAAGCAAAGGGGTAAAAAAAATGAATGAACTCACCTTGTCATAGTCAAGACTTCAGCTATCAAAACCAATGTATTTTGACCTGAAATGAGAAGCGTGCTTTTTCCCTCTGTTCAAAGACAAGGATGCAAATTTTTTGGGGTACAAAAATATGTCACTTTTCTCTCTGCATACCTTCAATGTGCCACGTAGCAGCACCAAGGAGAAGACGCTTGGCCCCTTTTCCATATTTCTCTGCTCTTTGTTATTTGTCATCCTGTGTTCTTAATGAATAATTGATATACTGTAAGAAGAATGATTTTTCTCTAGACACTTCCTGTTGTGTTTATGGGCCTGTGTGATGGGAGATGACAGTCTTGGATCTTAAGTGAGCATTTATGGCCTCATTTATATGTAAATTATTATTTAACCTTACATCCACCGCCCTTTCTTTGACAGGTTGAGATGCTTAGCGATGGGGCTACAAAGACAAAAATGCCCATGTGGAGTGCACATGTTATTGGGTGAAATGCACTAGATTGAAAGCTTTCCTTTGTCTTCATTAAAGGTGAGCTCATTCAAAACGAAAGCAGTCCTGCTTCTTCAGCATGTCACAAGGCATAAGTGGAGACCTCAGTAAAAGTGCCATGTCCAGCCCTTGGTTGTTCATTATGTCTGTCTGGGTGCAGATGTAGCTCTCTTGAGAGCCACCACTTCATTAATCGCCCACACCACACCCAGTCGAGGGTCGGCAGGCAGTTCACTCATTACAGCCGTTTCACGAGGGAGCCAGTCCAAGTAGGAGCAGGGGGGGAGGGAAGATATACTATATATCTAAAAAATCTTTTTTAATTTAATAACGGTCTCATCGCAGCCTGTTTTATATTGTCTGAATCACATTTGCATAGAGTTCGGATTAATATAATTAAATTCGGCATTCATCCATTTTGCTATAAAGACACGTGACTTTTCCACTAAAGCAGCAGCTTGTAAATCTCATCAGTGTGAATACTTAGAATCCCAGATGGAAAGAAATCACACAGCTGTGTAATAACGGGTGAGATTTTGTAGCGACCCCACAATATATCTCCAATTCAAAGTTTAGAAAACCTTTAAAACAGGATTATTTATTGTTTGTGTCATTTATTGCAAAACTGAAATGAAACAAAGGAATCAAGATAGCTGTTATAGTCTTCTAGGCCCCCTGGAAGAACATTAAGCATGTTTGGTCCTTGTCATCCTTGGGGCTTCAGAGAAATTCATACTCATATGTGAGTGTTTCTCTAGACAGACAGACAGATCGATAGATAGATAGACAATCGATCTGTCAATCTGTCTATCTGTCTGTCTTTCTGTCTGACTTACATGTAAAAGAATTGTCTGAACAAATGAAGTTTTGTTAGGGTTCAGCAGTCCTGAGACTGCTTTATGCTGTATAATACTGCATAAATCGAGGCTGAAATGAAATTGCCTAATTACATTAGGGCCAAACGGGAACTTGACAGTCTTTATGCTAACACCCTTAATAATGACTCAGCCCCGTTCTCAGTGGCTTCCATCTACCGTAAATATACTCCGTCACTGAAGCCTCATTGATAGCATTTACCAAAATACACTAGTCCAAATTTTGGTTAATCTCTTAATTATATAATTGGCATGTGATCAGTACTCATCTGTGTCAGCCAAACTGTCATTTTTTTAACGAGTCCTTTTTTTAAAATTTTACTGTAAGGCTGGCGGAGAAACATTCAAAAATGCTTTTAGCGGGAGACGTGGTTTCCTTTATCAGTACTGGAGCAGAGATTTGGCATATACTATGCCCCCTCCCTCCCACACACAACCACATACACACACACACACACACCAGGACAGCCAGATGATTACAATAGACAGCCTAGATTACATTTGACTGTTCGTGCTGGCCCCCTGCTCAACTGCCAGGGAAACAATATTGGGAAAATATGCCCCAATGTGCCTCATTGCACTTTCTCCTAGTTCACCAATAGTCAGTAATAAAACTCAGCGGAGAACATTTTATCAGTGCTGCACACATCTACACCAAATGGCCATGAAACTTTTCAAGTAAGCTTTGTGAAAATATGGAACATCTTCATACAGTACATTTCACTGGCTTTACGTGGAATCCTGAAAAGCTTTTGAGAGGTGTGGGAATGCAGCTTGGTAGTTCAGATTCACTCATGCCACCTATCAAAAGTGTACATGCAGACAAGAGACAGATTGAGGTTTGTATTTGAGAATTATGAAGGTTTATCAGTGGATATCCCTCTCTTAGAGATTAATCCCCTGGAGGATTAGAATATGGTCTCTAGTATTTGGAGGGTTGCATCACTTTTTTTTCTTGCTGTGGTTATGTGGATTAAAGCTATTAATAATGCTTTCTTGATATAACAAGCAAAAGTACCTTTTTAATGGAGATAAACACATTTTTATTATTTTCCCTTTTTCCAGCGCTTTTTCAAATTAATAGAAATTTGTACTGGAAATGAAACTGTTTTGGTCAACTTTTTCTTGATTTGTTGGGGGATAAACAGCTGCACATTGCCTGATTACTTTCAGATTTCCATTATTCCTTTATTTTGTTCAAAAGATTTGGCTAAGCCAGAAAATAGGGTTTTTTATTTTACAACACGATTTTTTTTTTTTTTTTAAATTTAAGGTTGAAAAAAATCAGGAACATACCACGCAGCGTGAGATTGCTTATAAAAATGCATCATCATCATCATTATTATTATTATTATTATTATTATTATTATTGTTATTAATAAAATGTGTGCAGCTCTATGATGCTTTTTATTTACCAGTGATTCACAGGGTTGGTCAACATGACAATCAAAAAGAATAGGGATTATTCTAATTATGATAAATGAAATTATGTGTGACGATGTTCATGCAAAGTTTCAGATTCACCCACCCGTTAATGAGATAGAGTAGCTACAGACCTTATAGTAAGATTCACTCAAGATACAACACTATGCGGTATTCCACCTTAATTTGCGTACTTTATTCTAAGGACTATATGACAATAAATCACATTTTATTAATAAATCATTTTAAAGCCATAAATAAACAGAGATCTTACTCACAAATGAAGTTTATACCATAGATGGTAAAAAAAAACAGCTAGCTTCTAGGTCGGAAAAATTAGGACAATGGACAAGTGTTTAATATACTGAAGACCACTATATGGCAATCTAAATTGCTCGTTTTGGTCATGAATTAAAGTATTTGTATAAATCTTGATCATACCGTGTTTCCAAATAGAAGTGTGCATGAAACCAAATATTTAACGGGTTGTCAGTGTGTCATCAGCCACAGTCGCCCCTCCTCCCCACATCCATTGTTTTGCTCCCTTTTTGCAGCGACAGTAGAAATCCTCAACTCAAGGCTTTAAAATAGGGCAGATCGCCTCCTTTGCATTTAAACCTCCCCTATAATCTATTAAGACCTTTCATCTTTGTTTTCAGTGTGAAACAAAGGCCAGACACAACCACGCTTTTATTGTGTACGTGATGATGCTTTTCATTCATTTGCATATGACTTTCAAATGATTTAGTAATTAAATTTGACAAAATATCTTAAAGTCTAAAGTCCCCAAATTCCACTCAGATTCAGGAAAGACAATCTGTGGGAGAAAGGCCGAATGGCTAGTCTAGTGTAATCAGATTGTGGTCTGTAAAACAGACTGATCTAAGAGCAGTTGTAATGGCATCCCCCTCCTAGCTATTAATGCACTTCAAAGCTGAAGAGCATCACTTTGGAGAATAGAAAGTATATCATTATGCATGGCTCTGGTGTTTGAGCATTTAAATAGTACCCAATCTCAGAGCATTTCTTACTTTTTTAACCCAAAAGCAGCCTTTGCCTTTCGAGAAGACGGCTGGCTTATGCAGACGTAACCTTGTGGAGGGGAAAGTCAGCCATCATGGGAACTTGCAGCCTGATAAAGATGCGGGTGGTAGGCCTCTCACCTACAGGGGATCCAGCATTTGCATCGTATCCCAGAAAAGACCCTTTCGGGACAAGATGATGTAGCTGTTCATCAAAGTCTTAAATATTCAATAATATGAATGAATATTTTGCATCCAGCACAACTGGGTGCATGGGCTCCAGACCAGGTTGGATACTGTGGTGTGGGTGGCAGCATACATGGAAGAGATCATCTATCCAGTTGAATTTTGCATTGAGTACAGCGGTGGAATCAGATGTTCTTCCTCCATAAACATATTTATGCAGATTACATTTTCTAGGCACGCCGGCACAGTTTTGGCAAAATTAAACCTGTGGTGAGATTGAAACTGTTGCTGGTGTTGCAGTGCTCACTTCAGTAGCACTCAGCCAGGGAGACAAAGTGAGCTAAGGTGTAAACATGTAATTGTCTACAAACTCACTAACAAACACACTGCTTGCTTCTCTTCTAATTACATCTCTGTAGTGTCTGCTGAAGAAGTACTAAGTTTGGACTGAATTGCAATGAGATTTAGCTCATTCAGCACTCCGGCTCTGATGAACAGCAGCTGAGTGCGGAGAATAAGTCCACTTGTCTTTAATATTTCCGTTCAGATTTAACTCGAAAACTCCCTCCCTACAAACGTGTCTGACTGAACGGGCAAAAGAAACCCTGGCCCACAGTTGGCTCTAATTAACCTCAGTTTATCTTGGCCTTCAAAATGATTGGCTTTATACTGAAACCCATTTCATTTAAAGAAATGCCTGGCCTGGCACCAGCACTGTCTCATTTATCTAACCTGCACAGGAAAAATATTTAAATGAGCCTATTAAAAGAGGCCCTGGGCTGTTGAGAAAGGTATAGAAATGGTATTTGAAAAAACACTGACCGAAGGACTTCGGACAGGGAAGAGAAATGGGCAGCGAAACAAACAGAAAAGGTACCAGTCACATCCTCTCATCTGCACTACAGCACTTGCAGTGCTAACACTGACAAGCAATCTTTTGCTGTCCTCTGTTATCATTCCCGGTTTAACAGGTTGAAAGCAGAGCTCTGTCTTAAGGATAACATGCAGGGAAAAGTAAAATGTCACTAAAGGCACTCTCTTCCTGCAGCCTTAGTGCTAGTTTAGCAGGACTGACCACCCCTGACATGTAATCAGGCAGTGTGTACAACTGAGTGCTAGTGCTGAACAACAGATACATTTGGAATTGAAGCTGTAATTTATTTAACTCGGCACAGTTATTGCTTTTAAAATAGCTGATCTGGAATTTGTATCTCAGTATTTTGACGAGATCTCGCGTGGTAAAGATTTGTCATGACTGCACGTGACATTAATCTTAGAAAATGACAACACAAATAAAATTTGCCACAAAAACAATCAAAATGTGACTTTTTTTAAACCAAACTGTTCATTCTTAATCAGTGAGCAAGTCAAAGCAGGACCAGCGGACACGTTCATGCCACGCTCTGTGCGTGTCACCTCTTCCCACATAAACACTCAGCACAGGTTTAGAAGTGCAGATTTTCCCACTTTCTCACAAAGGCCGACTCACGAGTGTTGTTGGAGTGATTCGAGTTGTAACCTCGGGTGATGGTGAAGCATCTAAAGCGGTCCTTGACTTGTGTGAAGAGACACTGAAAAGACACCCACAAAAGCTCCTCGGCAAAGCGATGACTTTACTACATAACTTCACTACATCGACGGCCACTTGTGCTCATAACAAATGCATAATTCACAATTATTAGAACACCTTGACGGGTGTCTGCACGCCTTTCATTGATGCGCCTGTTAGCGGTGGCAACAAAAACCCACAATCTCAGTCTGGTGCCGATGCAGTCAGATGTTTCCTGTGCGATCTAACTCAACTCTTCACAGCCACTGGATCAGTCCTCCATCTCTCACAGGCCATAAGTCAGCGAGCAGCACTGAATCACTATGTTGAATATGTAAATGGATGCCATTAAAGCTCTCTTTCTTTAATTAGTCTTTTGATTTCATGACTGAGTGCTTCCAATTATGGATCAATGTCTCATTTCTGTGCACGGACCCCTGAGTGTGCGGAGGCACTTTTTTCCGTTACAAAATGCTTTATAATTTCTCCTCTGCCAACACGGCCGTTCACATCACCTTTCCCGACTGCTGATCAATGAAAAATCTTGCTGCTGTAAGCCCGCTGATATATGTGCACCAGTAATATTTTTTTATAAACAGGATCAAATTTCAACATATTAATGGAATGGCCAAAATTTGTGCTGTGAGTGGGAAATGTAGGGGGTACGTCGGTGTACTTATTCTGGTAGTAATTTTGCATCGAGCACTTTAAGTGGTACATAAGAGGGGCCTGAATAGAGCGTAATATCGAATTTCACTCCTGACTGGGAGCCGCGAGTACACTTAGGAAGAGGTGCTGACGTAGCGTTTTCAAACGGTATCGTGCTACTTGTGTTCTGCAAAAATAGCGTATAGGTGAATGGATTGGAGCAGATGTTAGCTACTCAGGGGTTTTATCAATCTAAAAAGATAGACACCTCACAGTATGTGTGCAATACTAATGCTTGTGTATGCTGAGAACATTATTTCCGATATAGGTTGGCTCTTGAGAGTCTATCTGCTAAAGCCTAAAGCATACAAGATCATTTTTTCTTCTTTTTTTTTAATATACAGAATGAAATATAGAAAGACATCCTCTTCATTTAGTCTGCATTAGTTAGGTGGGAAGTAACAAAATTGCCTTAAAATACTTACTTGTATTTATTTTTCTGACAACCTTTTACTTTTAACACAAATATCGGTATTTTCCACTCCTCACATTTTCAGTCTCGTTAGGGAAATTATTAAATCCCAGCAATGCACAGCTTATGACATCAAAGTGAGATGAGCCTAAATGGAGAGAAGAACAAGACACAACACAGGCTTATTGCATACAAAGAAATGGGAAAGGCAGAAAATATAGAATTTATGTAGCATTATATGTACCTTCACAGTATTATACTTAAGAAGGAGGAGCAGGAGTTAAAGTAGGATGGAATCATCCACAACATTCTTTTTTTCTGGTGCAGATGTCCATAAGTTGTGGTTTCAGTTATTAGTTGGTGATGCTGCAAATTTTGGTATTGATCCAATATTAAGTATATATAGGGCCGGTATTGCCAATGCCAATATTAATACTTTTAACTTATAAAGGCAGCTTGTGTCATGATTCATCAAAAGAATCATCATCAATCTGCAATTTCTGAACACATTTAAATGACAACTAAATTACTCTTATTTTTACTTTCAACAATAATTAGTTAATCCAGCAAAGCACACCACCCAATTTTTCATTTAATTAGAAATTGGGTTTTTTGGAGACCTGAAATGTAAATGTGTGTGTCTTTAAAGTTTTTTGGGTGACTTTCTGTTTGTTAACCCTTATCCACCTGCCTAGTCACACTTTAGTCATAAACTGTACTCCTTTTTCTTTTTAGGTGTGAAGGCAAAGTAAAAACAAAATACAGTTTGTATTTTCATGTACTAATATTTTGTTATTATCATATTGATATAGTGCAAGGTTCAGCTAGCTTTGCGACTTTTCAGACCCTCTACTGCAGACCTTCCCAAAGTGTGGGGCCCGCCCCCTAGGAGGGGCGCAGAGCCATTGCGGGGGTGGGGTGGGGGTGGGGGGGCATGAAAAGGGAAAAAACAAAACAACGCTTGGACACTGCTAGCACGGGGCGCCCACACAAATGCAAAGCAGGAGATGAAGCATCGCGGAATATGTTTCCAAACCAACTTCGTTCTAAGCCAAAGACTAGAAAATATGGTGAAGCATATCTTCCCTTTGGCTTCATCTGCACAAGTGCCGAGGTAGGTCTCCCTGCAGAATTGATTTTCCCTGCGTGCTGGGCTCTTCAAATCATGGCCAAACAGTATCCCCCATTCTTGATTTTTAGTTCACAAACACTTGTTGTAATAAATAACTACTCCTGACATTTTGGAGATATTAGCTCTTTATACAGTAAAGTTACAGTGGGATACGAATAATATCAGGCTGATCCTGCCAGGGTTTGTTCCCTCGGTTCAAATCACGGACAAACAGTATCCCACAGCTGTTTATGTTTTTAAACCCATTTTGCACAGAGAGACATTTTTTGGAAAAATGTATTGATAGCAATGTTGAACATTATTACACAGGAAGAAAAAAAAACAACTACATGTAAAATAATTACACCGTGACGCCTCTGCCTTTCTAAATAGAGGGACAGTAACTGCGTGTGTGTATGTAAGCTGTAAAACCTGAAGATAGAGACAAAATACTGTTAATCTGACTATCTGCCATTCTGCAGTTCACCTCCTGTAAACAATAACGTGGCGCACAGCTTGACGTGGAAAAAGGCACATACCTTTGACGTTGCATGACAAACTCTGTATTCCTCATCCACACATAAACCCAAAAAAGGAGTTTTAAAAAATCTCCGTTTTCGGTGATTCCAAACACCGTTTACGTGTGGACAAAACAGCTGCATTTTCAAAAATACCTGTGTAGGTGTGGACGTAGCATAAAAGAGTTAGTAGTTTATTTTCTTACTACCTGCAGATTACTTGTATTTGCTTAATTGTTTACTAAATGTTTGAGGTGTGAAATAAACCGCAATGGAGGTGCAGGTGGCAGTATGTTAGTCGAGTCGTCTGTGTTGCTGCTCCGTCCACGCGCAGAATCATGTCGGGAAAAGTCGGAAGAAAGCGCCAGAGTCCAATTTGGGATTACTTTGAATATGACTGTGTTTTGGATAAAGCAAGTGTCTTGTAGTGGAAACAGACAAATTATGAGGGACATTTCTAAAGGGAAAAAAATCCCACAAACCTTAAAGTGCACTTGAAAAGCTCACACAAGAAGGCTAACCTAGCTTACCTAAAACAGAAGCTAACCCCAGGCGAGGCAGCGTGATGCATCCCGAGACAACAGGACTGGGATATCTACATAACTGTGTGAGTCAATTACCTTCAAAAAGTTTATCAATTCACTTGAACCAAAATTACGAACACCCGGTGCTGCAAGAGTTAATAGTCTCATTGGGGCCAAGATATACATTTTATAGTTGCCTGGTATCAATGGTTGTTCATCTGCCTTTATTTATTTATTTATTTATTTATTTATTTAAAGAACCCATAGGTGGGAATGTGAGTTGTCTGTCTCTGCGTGTTAGCCCTGCGACAGACAGGCGACCTGTCCAGGGTGCAGGGTATGGTAGCTGGAATAGCAACATACCCAAGGATGAGCAGAATGACTGATATGATGAAACTGGGATTTTGTTACACTTAATTATTGCAAACACAACTAAAACTATAACTGAAACTAATCAAAACTAAACTGAAACTAAGGATTTTCAAAAAAATAAAAACTAAACTAAACTAGCAAACAATTGGTAAAAACTAATTAAAACTGATATAAAATTGAAAATCCGAAGTCAAAACTAAATAAAAATAAAAACTAATGAAAATTGCAAAACTATTAAAACCCTGGTGCGTGCATGTGCGTGTGTGTGTGTGTGTGGGGGGGGGTGGGGGTGGGGGGGCAATATTTTTCTTGTAAAACAAAGGGGGGCCAGCAAAAAAGGTTTGGGAACCACTGCTCTACTGTTTCACTTTTACTTCAGTACAGAAGTTGAATCAGTACTTTTGCTTTTGGCACCTCTGGTTATAACAATTAAATATAGCAATTTCATTTTTTATTGAAATCCTTGTTACATCCTTCAAAGTAGGCTCAAACTGACCTTTTTCGATCAGTGGGGGAACCTGTCCACACGCACAACACAGATTTATTGATGTACATAATCAATTATTGATTTGCAGTAAAAATCTGAGGGGAGCATTTGTTTGAAACTCGTGTTTGAGCACCAGTCCGAATGCCATATGTACACAGAAGCTAATGTATGCTAAAAGGAAATTGATTTTAGTTTAACAAAAACAATCTGTCCTTTGCAGGTAGAGTAACAATTTGTTTCCTTCCTGTGTTTCCTCGACACTCCCTTGACCCCTACTACTTCTGATTCTCTGATTCTGAAGCCCAGCTAATCTCGACTGCTTTTATACTAAGGCTCACTTGATCTCTCTTGAGACTCTCTTCCTATCCCCAAAATAAATTTTCCTCTACATTTCACATTTAAGTCACAGAAAACATTAAAATTAAGTCCCATACCCCGATCCCTGCTGGCAAAAAACTTTCACCTGTTAGCACATGGACATGCGACCTGATCTAATCTCATATTAACGAATAATTAGACTGATGATTTATATAGTTTTTCATTTGTATATGTGACTGTGCTTCAAAAAAAAAGTTTTCCTATTCTAGTAGTAGGATGTGAAACAGTGCAGTCAGTAAGTGGGTGTCAAAATTATACGAGCCTCTGAATTAAAATTGAGCTCTCATGGACTTTTGAGACGGGAGGCTATGCGCAGAACTTGACTCTTCATCACTAACTTTGACCTCCCAGATCCATTAGACACTACATTAAGACTTGAAGGCAATCACGCTCACGCAGCCTCCGCATCACTTCCTCAGCGACACTGTAATTATCGCAAACAAAGCGGTTCAGTTTACACATTTATGTTTGTGTTTCTGCATCTTGTACATTTAAGCAAGCATGTCCTTGTGCACACAAGTATTTGCTGTTCACAGATTAGTTAATGCGACTAGGCCTGCGTGTTTTCGATGTTTGTCCACATGCATAATTCTTTGCATAAATTTTAAAGGTCTCGGGGTTGAAATCCCCTCCATTTGGATCTATTGTTTTCATAAGATACTGGCACTTATCTCGCTCTGCTGTTACAGCAAATTCAACATCTGGCCCTGCTGTCCTTATCTACAGCTGACCTGTTTGCAAACCACATGCTGCGATATGATATTGAGCCGATTCTTTCAGGGGCGCTTTCTCTGACACACTTTTTCATGTTTCACAGAGTGGGAGCTTAACCTTGCGCAGACAAGCCTCGGGGCTGCAGGGCTAGGGGGTGAGCCTGTTTGTGTGTCTGCCTGTGTGTGTGTGTGTGTGTGTGTGTGAGTGGAGGGGGGGTGATGCCTAGGTTGCAATAGGGTATCATTGATCTGATAGTCTGGGCCTCTCTGGTCAATGACTCTTGTGTGCTCTCCAGGTTCTGTTGCCATGCCAACAGTGGCAGAGCTAAAAGGTTTGGTGGTTTTTAAGGACTTTCCCGAGAAGGACAGGCACTATCAGTGTCGGAGCACCTGCAGGTGCTGGTGCAGGCCCGCACGGTCACAGATCAACCAGGGGAGGCCTGTAAGGAGGGGGAGGTTTCAGTTTATCTGCACAAACACTTGTATCATCACCCCAGGGCACAGTGTCTGCTGCCCCCTAGTGTGTGTGTGTGTATGTGCGTGTGTTTGTGTGTTTCTAAGCGCTGTCAGGAGTTTTGGTGGTCGTTCCCAGTGGCTAATGTCTGTTGAGATGAGTGTTTAGATGTGGGGAAAATTGAGTTTGACTATCAGGACAAGTAGCAATTTATTATATTGCAATTTACCATTTAGATAGCTTTCCCACGAATTAGACAGATATAGAGTGTAACTGACTGAGAACTGATGCCTGATGCAATAAGGTCTGAGGTCACCGGTGGTGATGACTGCCATCATTAGGGATCCATTACACTATGGAGCCTACTTCAGCTGATGGACTCTAATGATGCTGCAGTGCAGAAAAGCATTTGGTTTTGATTAGACATCGGTGGAATGGTGCATTTCATTAACTCCAGGATGAGCTTTTGTTGTCTGGGAGTTGATATGCCACTGTTTGAGCTCAGGCTAATGCGCCGACTGTGCTCATGGAGCAATTTTAGAAACAAATGTAATGAAAGAGTATTTCCCTCCTAACAGTCTAAAGCCTTTTACATACACTGTCCTTCCCCTCTTTATGCCACCCAAAACAAACTGATTAGGCCCCACCTGGCCCTAACTTTCTTGACACAATATATTATTGCGCTATTAAAATGCTTATGTGTAAAATGTGTCTCTGTACCTTTGGAATTGAAAAGACAAACGTTCCCACATGATTTAAGCAACCAAAATAAAGGCCACATATTAGGTACGGTGCAAGCCGAATCCCTAATTTTTACATCTTGTGTCTCACAGTTTGCATGACTTACAGACACAGCGTAGCAAGCAGAGAAAGAAAGCAGTGAGTGAGTGTGTGTGGGAGTTGAATTTTTTAGCAGCTGAATGCAGCAGAACACTGTTAAGATAATTAGAAATATGATCCACTTATTGGGTTTGATGCACACAAGCCAGAAGCCCTCAGTTTGCGTCTATGCTTCATTATAATTGTATAATTAATAGTACTCAGCCCTTTTGTCTGTGTCGATGTTAGAAAGGGCTAAATAATAAGCGATTAAATTAAAGGGAATCTGATGCTTAGTAAAAGTGGGTTTTAATTTAAGCACTGTAGGTTGTTTGAAATATAACAGCCCGATCTTTTTGTATGCACCCCGTGAGAATACAATCAATGGAAAGTACATTTCCAGAAGTATTTCTTTCCTGTCGGCTAGAACAACATGAGCATACATGTAGTACTCGGTTAGCCTTTTAAGTCTTTACTGGATGGCTCAAAGAAGAGCGGGAAGAGCGGGAAGTGGCATGCAAGCGTTGCAGACAGATGTGAACCAGCGACACTGGACTTCATGGTTAGTGGCCTCAATCCGAGGCCATCTGGGCACCCCACTGAACACTAAGCAGTCAAGAAGCAGTATTAAGAAAATTGAAAATGGAAATACATGCAAAATGCAAAAAAATGTAACACTTAAGTGTACTTACTTAACTTGTATGCATTTATATATTTACAGAGAGCGGTGGGGGATTCATAAATTTGACCAATAACCTAAACCATGTCATTTGGATGAGCATGCACTCACAAGTCTGAAAGTAAAAATCTTGCAAGTGTAGTTTGTTTTTTGCTGCTAACATGACCCACTGAATGACTGAATCTCAGGTGCACTGTGGTGAAACAGTGGGCCAAAGATGCAGTATAAAAATAAAAATAAAAGATCCTTTTGCCTGTGTGTTCTTTGTAAAAGCAAACCGAGAATACAATTTTTAAAAAATGAAGGAAAAAATGGTTGTATTGAGATTGGTCACTATGCATTGAAGTCATTCATTCCTTCTGCTGAATTGGATTCATGGGGTGGCTGTAGCTCAGGTGGCAGAGCAGGTCAGCCCCTAATCAGAAGGTCGGTGGTTCGATCCCAGGCTGCCTCCTGGCTGCATGCCAAATATCCTTGGGCAAGATACTAACCCCATGTTTGCCTACTGGTGGTGGTCAGAGGGCCCGGTGGCGCCTGTGTCCGGCAGCCTCGCCTCTGTCAGTGCGCCCCAGGGCAGCTGTGGCTACAATGTAGCTTGCCATCGCCAGTGTGTGAATGGGTCAATATGAAGTGTAGTGTAAGTGTATGTAGTGTAAAGCGCTTTGGGGTCCTTAAGGACTAGAAAAGCGCTATACAAATGCAGGCCATTTACCATTACCATTTAATTAAAGACTGGTAATGCAGCAACACTTAAACAAGGACACAGCTAATGCAACAAGGTTAACCTCGCCGTGATTATCCATGGTTGTCACGTAGATAATTCCAGGTCATTTCATTTAGTTAAGGACCTTCCTAAGCAAAAGGAGTCTATTGAGCCTTTACCGCAGAGGAAACTAACAGCAGGAGTGTTCAAAAGTGTGTTTAATAAGACAGTAACTCTGGCTGTACATTGAAGAAAGAAGCCAGCATATTCCCAGTGAGACTGCCAATTTTTACAGGATTTAATTCAAAAAGATGTAAAAAAGCTGAATGCGGGGGTGCATTTACCTCTTTTTTTTTAATGTTTTTTGTTTTAATTTCCAGGTTCATTTCCTAAAAATAATTGTCAAACAGATAAGATGGTTGTTTTTACCATAGAGGAAAAGCTTTCTGTAATTTATTTTAGCATCCATGTCTTCTTAGCAAAGGAAATTATTTTATGGCATGACTGTGTGGATTGTACTCAAGAGGAATTCGTGTGCCAAAATAGAGACGTGTTAAAGGATTTATGCTTCCTGCCGTCAATTTTTATAAGACTATTACCAGCATGTTTTATTTATTCCATATCCCCTAACAACCCTTAAAATAGAGACTTTCTTATAACAGCCCCAGTTCGGTATTTCCTCTATTTTTGTTCTGCCAGTATAGAGAGGTATAAATGAATGTCAGTTGACGCACCATAAATCAAAGCTATTGGTTTAGTATCTTGGAGGAAATTATAGCAACATGAGTGATGCTCCGACTCATGTGATTGTATCACCAACCATTCATTGCAGCCTTGGTGTAGGAGGCAGTTTGACATGGTTGAGACGGAGGAATCACGGCAGCACGCACATGCAAACACACGCACGAGCGCATCCTTACGCAGGCGCAAGTGTCCCGCTGATATCCAAACGTTCAGTGGAGCTCGGTGTTAAATTTTTTTTTTATTACATGTAAAACTGGAAATATTTTGAATGTCATATTGACGAGTTAATGTTGAGTACCAGGGGTTCCTGTCAGCAGGCACTCAGTACAGATGGATTTTTATAGCTCAAGTCGTGGTGATGATGGAACAAGCACTCACCAACTGGAGAAAAGTTTCCGTCAGGTAAAAGGAAAGAAAGGCTCTTTGAATTTGATGTTCTTTTCTTGATTTTTTTTTTTTAAATGACTATAGCAAACGTGACAGTTTGTTCACCTTTTCACACATAAACCACTTTTCACTTTCATGCAATGTGCAGATTTCCCCAAAAAATACATCAGAGGAAGCGATAAAGTATGTTTATTGTTTTTTGCATTAAATCATCACATAAATGCACTTTTTTTGGTACTCTATATCTTCTATCGTCTGTATTCTTGTACTATTATTTCCTCTTCTGACTGAATTTAATGCTCTTGTGGCCACCGCATACAATATGTCACTGCATAACCATGAACCTCCAAAGTCAGAGAGGCAGCTACACCTTGGTGACATTCATCACTATTATAGTCATTCTTATCTTCCCTTTATTTGACAGTGTTTTGGGGGCGTTTACACCTTTTTCTCCTCCTGTCACTATCTCTCTTTTCTAGTCTGGACGAGGCTGAATTGAAAAGGTCTCCTGGGTATAGGCGTCGGAGGATGCTTTCTCCTACACCTCTTCCCCTCTCCCTGCTCTCAAACACATCTTGTATTTGACTGGGGGGGGATAAAAGATATATCTGTATTATAGAATTCAAAACTTTAGAATTTCTTGTATTTGTTGTTATTAGTAAACCTTTAGTAAGTATTTATGTTGCATCCAGTATATGCTACCCGATTTATTATCAGTAGCCAAGCTGTGCCACACTGTGTACTCTAGTTATCTGGTCTGTTATGTTATTGGTGTTCTTCTGTGTAACTGTGTTGATAATATTATTTCAGTCCTTAAATACCACAGTACATCTTATTAGCCCTTGTTTTAGCCATTTTATACTGAAATAAGGTGTCTGACCAGAAGATGAATTGCTAAATATTTCTTAAAGTCAACTGGGTTGAATTAAAAACAAATCTAGAAATACTGTGGGTTTGTCGAAAAATTAGAATGAAAAACCCATGAGAGGATCATTATTTTGTAACCAGACTCTGTATACATTCTCCCAGCTAGTCTGGAAGCACCTGAGGGAGCAATTTGAGCAAGTTGCTCTGGAAATGTCATCTGGTCTGCTCGGCTCTCTCTTTTCATACCCCAACAGTATGGTATGGTCCGTGGTATGAAACTATTTACTGTCGAGATTGCACACATTTACTAAATGGGGATTATAAAAATGAAAAAGCATCTTTCTTGCAAGAAATGTTATTAAAAGCCATTTTAGCACTAAAGTTATTGCATTTTCCAATGAGAATAAGACATTTTTTCCCATTTTCACAGAAAGAAGCGAGACCATCTTGTGACATGGTCACAATTTAATCAGAAAAAGAAAAAAAATCTAGACTGTTATTTTCGGGGTCTTATTTTGGAAAAAAAAAAAAATTTTTACACCGTGGTCCAGTTTAGCCTTAGCACGTGTTTAATGTGAGACTGAGCTGTTCCTTCAGTGTAGCCTTCTAGCTCTACGCTCAAACTCTAATAATAAATATTACATTAATAATAAGTATCCATGGAGACTCCGGTCCATAGACACTGTTTGTTCTCTTCCCAAATTGAAGCTGCGTAGTTTTAAGCTTTTGTCTGCGCTGACATTTTGCCTTTTGAATGTATCCATGACTACAGTACATTCAGGCACGGGGTAATTTGCTTTGATTGCAGAGAGGCTAATCAGAGGGCAGCGAAAATGTGACTGGGCTCCGGTTAGGGCTCCCTCGGCAGAGAGATTACGCTTCATGCTGGGATCATCGGAGTCCTTTCTCAGAAATCAGGCCTTAAAAGAGGCTCTGACCTCTGAGGTGAATGCTCGTTGGAATTAGCCTGCGGTAAATCACTTCTAATGGGCTTCCCACAGACTAATAAATTAAATTCACCTACAGCTTAAAGAAATTAGACCGTTGTGTGTCTTCCTATTTATGTGCTATTATTGCTGGAAAGCCAAATATTTGTGTGCCTTTCCATTGTTTTTACTATGTGTTTTGCATATTTTATGCAGCCAGTGTAATGCACAAAATTGCCAACTTAATACAAAATAAATGTTGAAAACAATGATTTGAAAAGTATTTTTTGGATACATAGCCAACCTACAGTTAAGTGAAAAAGAAGGTTTTCACAGGACTCTGTGCAGTCATGTAAAAAACTACTTGAAACGCCTTTTGATTCAGTAGCACGCAGAGCCACCTTTAGAAGCAATAACTTGAAGTAGTCATTTTCTGTAGGACTTTTCAATTTTTCAAATACTTGAGGAGGAATTTTGGCCTGCTCTTCTTTACAACATTGCTTCAATTCATTGAGGTTTGTGGCTATTCGTCCATGCACAGCTCTCTTAAGATTCCACCAAAGCATTTCAGTCAGGCTGAGGTCTGGACTTTGACTGGGTCATTGGAGAGCCTTGACTCTTTCCTTTTTTGCTGTTGAAGATTTGCTAGTGTGCACTGTTAGAAAAACCATCTTAAAAAACAGTAATATTCCGGCAGCTGGGGCGCCAAAATAATACCGTAAAATAACAGAAAATAACTTATAAAAATACGGTTATTTCCAGTAATGAAAATACAATTTGTTGCCCTAATTTTACATGGGATTTTGCCTTTTTCAAGTGCTTTTAAACATTAAATTAGGAACAATTTAACGTGATTAAACAATGAAATTACCTATAAACAAGGTCAATGAATGCGGCAATATGAATAATAATACTTAAATGTACAGAAATATACAGTAATAATAATAAATAATAATGGATTGCATTCATATAGGGCTCTTTGAGACCCTCAAAGCGCTTTACAATTCCACTTTATAATTCCCCTCTGGCCATCACCAGTAGGTGAAGTGTCTTGCCCAAGGACACAACGACCGAGAGTGTCCGAGCAGGGACTCGAACCAGCAACCTTCTGATTACAAGGCGAACTGCCAACTCTTGAGCCATAATAATTATTATTTGATGTAAAAAAAAGTTTAAAAGACTCATTTTATGTATTTTTCCATTTGAATTTAACAGTTCAATCTTTCAAATAACGGACAAATATTTATGAAATTATGATACATTTGTGAATGTATTTTAACAATCTAAATATGCATATGTACAGACAAATACATTTAAAAAACAAGAAAATTATGTTTTATTACATTACAGTGATTTTACGTTAATTTACATTTGAAATGTGAAATCACAGTCTATTTATGTGAATTTAATGATATTCTAGAAGAACAGTACAAAACTGTAAAATACACAGTAAAATACTTTTATATTAGGATTTTTTTTTACAGTGTGTCTTTTCACGTGACTGTATATTCTTCAACAACAGCAACAGTTTTACATGCATAAATAACAAGTGTACTACATGCATCATAATAATGCAGAAAATCAAGCAGTCCACAAAATCTGGTAGTAGCAATTTGATTAATCAATCGACAGAAAACTAATCTGTTTGAATTTGGCTCCTTTTCCCTTTCTTCTCATGGGCTAACCCTCACAGAGAGATGATTTTAAGAGCAGGTAGGTGGTGTTTCTGGACTTACAGCCAGAGCTGTGTGCCGAAAATGACCGTGTTAGGGATACCCACTCTCTCTTTCTGACATCATGAAGAGCTTAGAGAAGATAAGTCTGAAAGGATTACTTGTACGTTCCCTCATCTAATCATTTGAAACACTTTAATATGAGCATCAACAAATGATAGACAATAAGAAAATCCATAATCAGTGATTTGGGTGCACAGTGGTGCAGTGTGCAGTGTTCTCAGGCTCCTGGTTGGGTGCAGGACCAGAGAGGCCTCCTTGGGATCTTCGAGTTTCCTCCCACAGTCCATGGCTGGAGTATTAACGTACGGTAGTTTAACTGTTATTTCTGAACTGGATATAGATGTGGATGTGAGATTGTGTTGTTGTTGTCTGTCTCTCTCTCTTAGCCCTGTGAGCAACTGGTGATCAGTTTAGGGTTTACTCTTGCTCTCCAGCAGTTAGACAGACTCCTGCTCCCTGCAACCCTAATATGGGTAAGGACAGCAGGGTGTATGCTTAAGTCCCCTTGAATCAACAAATTTTGCACTCCCAGCTTCTCATTTTGGGTTGTTTTTTATTTGTAAAGTCTAAATTTTACATTTGCACTAATCTTGTATCATTGATCTTCATCTATCTTGATTATCTTGATCACATAAATAAGATATCTGAAGACACATCACAGTTTCATTAATAATGACTAGAACTTGTAAGTTACAGCACTGAAGTCAAGCTCTGTTAAAAGACATTAATTTTTAACTATATTTTTTGCCTTTTAAAGAGGCAAGGGACTCCTTGGAGCAGATGGTCGTAAATATTATTTCTATTTTTTTTGTTAACTCAGTAGTGTTTAAAATAAACAGATAAATGCAGTCTTCAGTGAACACACTGTTTTTGCTTGTTGCAGAAGCATTTGTGAAAATGTAAACATGTAGCAGTGATTATTAAATAATAATCCTGGGCCAATAGTAAAGAATGTGTGCTGCATACTGTTGCTGTATACTGTATGTTTAGATTTAGATGTTTGACTTTAGAAAACGTTAACAGCATGAGCGATTAGGTGTACAGTATTTGTCTGTGTGTGTGTGTGTGTGTGTGTGTGTGTGTGTGTGTGTGTGTGTGTGTGTGTGTGTGTCAAATCAAATCAAATCACTTTTATTGTCACATCACATGTGGTACACATACAGGTACAGTACATGCGAGTGAAATTCTTGTGTGCAAGCTTCACAAGCAACAGAGTTGTGCAAAAATACAATAACATAAAACAAGCAAAATATAAGAATGGCTAAATCTGAGACTAATAAATATATGTACAATATATAATAGTATATGCATTACTGGATGTGTATACTAAATGTTTTTCTACGTGTGCGTGTGTATACATATTTTACAAATTAAATAGAGTAAGCGATAAAATATATAAAATATACAGAGGTTTGTAGTTGGATATTGTGCAAAACAGTGGCATTAATGTACAGTATGTAGTGCATAATGTTGAAGTTCCAGTAGTGGAGGTGAGGTGTCTATGAAGTGTTCAGCAGTCTGATGGCCTGGTGGAAAAAGCTGTCTCTCAGTCTGCTGGTACGGGACCGGATGCTGCAGAACCTCCTTCCTGATGGAAGTAGTCTGAACAGTTTATGGCTGGGGTGTGTGTGTGTGTGTGTCATTAATAACTTTTCTGTGTGGAACTTCAGAAAACAGTTGCTGTTAAATGTGAGGAGGCCATCATATTTCTGACTTTTGGAGTACCATTGAATTGTGGTAGTCCTTTCTATGTTACCAACACACATACACCAACACACGTGTAAACATTTTGTCCTTTCCATACACACATGATTGCTTACCCACACACATCACATGAGGCTTATTCTGAAATCACCCCTGACCTCCTAACTGTACATTAAAATTCTTTCTGGGTTCCACTCTTCCTCACTGTCATCATCATCAAGTTGACTGCCCTCAGTGAGTGCATGGTCCTCACAGGGATAGAAAACATGCAAACATGTGTATGCTTATATTCTGACTCACCATTCTAGTCTGACATTCTTTACTATACTTAGCTAACCTGTCAAATGTACAAATCTATGTGATTGTGGATTTGTATAAAATATTTGTAGATGTGATTCAGATATTTCATTTTATTTTTGCAAACTTTCATCAAGATTTGTCTTCTCACGTTGGAGGAAATGGGGAACACACATACATACAATCTTTATAGTATGATGATTACCCTTAGAAAGGTGGTCCAAAGGCATAATGTTGCACGTTGATATTTTAATTCAAACAAACTAAAAAAAGGGAATTAATCTCATGCAGATTGGTAGTTGAACTAGAGCAATGATGCTGGAGTGGACAAGCTGTTGAGTCTCTGTGTTTACCTCTGCTGTTAGACAAGCAGAAGGAGAATAATCTCAAGAATAAAACTGGGTCACATTTCATTTTAAGCACACTACCACACTTCCTGTATGCTTTGTGTGTACATCAGAGTTAACTAATCCCCCCACATTGTTTAGGATTGAATAACTATTTCCCAGTGGTTTTCCTATATTTGGCTTTGGTTATATGAAAAGCAGGGAAAGCACTTTGAAATAAAAATGCTAAAACACATTGTTGAGATACATACACTACCCGTCAAAAGTTTTAGAACACCACAATTTTTTCTTTTTTTAAAAAAATGATGCAGTCTGTCTCTTTGCACTCTGAAATGAAAGCTTAGTACAAATAAGTAATTGGAGTTAAAAAAAAAAAAAGTCACAGAATTAATTTATAGACCAAAATGTATTCTACATTTTTGACTCACCAAATTAGCAACCTTTGGCAGATATAACAGCTGAACCCACACGTGGCTTTCTTTCTACAATCGAAATCACTGTTGTTCCCATATCTGTTGCAAAAGTTCCAATAAATGTGTAGCACTTGTAGTTTGCTTTACTTTCACTCTTCTGTCCTGTGCATCCCAAACCAGCTCGATGGAGTTTACGTCTGGAGACGGTGCTGGCCACTCTATGTTTTCAAGTAAACCATTTTGTTCTTTTTTCCTGAGGTAGTTCTGGCATAGCTTGGACTTATGTTTTGGGTCATTATCTTGCTGAAGGATGAACCCTGACTAACTAGGTGCATACCAGAGGGTACTGCATGGCGCTGCAGAATGCTGTTCTAGCTGTTTCGGTCCATAATGCCTTTTTCCAGTCTTCAGTAGTCCAGTGGCTGTGTTTCATGGCCCAGGCAAGCCTCTTTTGTCTCATCCTGTCAAACCTGTAGCTCTAAGTCTTCTCTTCACAGTTGAAATTGAGACTTGCTTACTACGAACACCATGAAGCTGTAGCCTACAGCACAAGATAAAAGAGTCTATTCAGGAAAGAAGGATTACCACTCGGAAAGCGTATTTTAATTTCACTGAGACTTAAGCAAATAAGAAAATGCTTAAACTACAATTCTAAATAGGTAAAAATCTGAAGTTAAATCAAAATAATATTTAGAATAGACCTTTTCAAAATGCCAAATATGCACTAGATGACAAGCTCTCTTTTCATTGTTCTTGCTTGAATTGTACCAAATAGACATTATACCTGAATTCATTTAGCATAGCGTTAGTAAAACTTTCCAAAGATCATGAAATGATGAAATGATGAGGCACAAAGTCCACGCTCCTGGTTTTGTGAAATTCTGTAACTTATTTGAAACCTGTGTGTTGACACAGACCATGTGTCCCTACTGAGCTGCAGCAGAGGATCAGTAACACATGAGTTGTGGGCCTTAATCTCTCCCAGTGAACTGGCCGTAAGAGAATGAATCAAACTGTTTGTACCACTGTGTTTCCTGCGTGCAGACTCTCGTGTTTTATTAGTATTATCAGTATAATCATATAAGGCTTATATGATTTACTCATGAAAGTGGCAACTTTCATATATAGTTTTAGTAAGTATCCAAAACATACAAGTTTCATTTATATAATTTTTCTAAGGATCTTATATCTGTTTTCACTCTTGTATGCTTTTCATACAAGTTTCACACAAGACAGATACAAACTTTATAAGATTTATATATATCTTTTCCATATGGGTAAGTTTAAATCTCAGTGACCTTGACTTCAAGGTCAGAGGTCAACTTTTCTGAAAATCAGAGGATCTTCACATTTATACCACAGGTGTGTCTACTAGGAGGCTGAAGAGAAAAAAGAACTGTATTTTTGAAGAATTACAAACAACAATCAGTTGGTGATTAAAGCTGGTTTATTTAATTCATTTGTATCCAATTTTACCTATGTTAAGGTGTTTGAGGTCGAAGGATTGGTGTGATGGTAAGGTGTCCGCTGCTCCGCTTTGAATATTGATATAAACTTGACACAGTGATTACTAAATGGATATTCACCAAAATTGTGCCCAACAACCAACACCATATTTGTTGGTTGTTGTTGTTGTTGCTTTTAAGGCTTTTTTTTTTTTTTTCGTTTTCACAAGAATTGCTAGTTCCCCTAGAGCAGGGCTCTCTAACTCCAATCCTCGAGAGCTACTGTACTGCAGATGTCCTGCAAGCATTTGATTCAGCTGTGTTGAAGTAGATCGAGACCCGTGCCCTACAGCATTGGCCACCCCAACAATCAAAGGATTCCCTATGAGCAAGCATTTAGCAACAGTGGGGAGAAAAAACTCCCTTATAAGAGGAAGAAATCTCCGACAGAACCAGGCTCAGGAAGGGACAGCCATCTGCCGCGACTGGTTGGGGTGGGAGGAGTGAAAATTAAAAAAAAAAAAAAAAAAAGCCAAAGTGATAATTATTAGAGCAACTTATTAATTTTTTGTTAAAATATTAAGCTAGTTTTGTCAGATTTAAAGGAATATTGGTTTTGAGTTGTGGATAAGCGTTTGCAGTGTAATTAGGCTGGAAATAGCCTTTTCCAACCCCTGCTTGTGGTTTTGTCACATTTGTCCGGAGTCAAAGAAATAATGCTAGAGATTTTTGTGCCCCTCTGCTTCTCACGTCAATGCAGGGGGAACTCTTAGAAAGGTCAGGCTCAAAAAAGAGATGCTGGAGAACCTTTGAGGGTTTGATGCGCTGGTTTGGATCCAAGGCCAACATCTCCTTAATCAGGCTGACCAATAAATCTGTGCCACTTTCAGGTCCTGTGCTAACCGTGATTAGTTGTTCAAGCTCATCAAGATGCTGAGGCGTTTCCTTGGACTGGTCTCCTGTCTCATACTGAAATTGTTCGTCCATCTTAAATGTCCAGCGTTGTTCGCTGTAGTCGTCTTTTCTGAAATAATATTCTGTGGCCATGCCACAGTCTAGAATATAATCTGGTGGCTGGCCCTGAGTGTGTATGATGAATTTTAAAACATCCTAATCCTCATTCCCAGGGTAGAGTGGCACCCCTGTAGCATGCTCCACAGCTACCTCTCCCATGCTCCCAGGGTGTGGGTGTGAATACCAGAGCACTCTGGAATGCACACGAAGTCTTTGCAGACTCCTAAGGATCACACATCCTATCACTACACAATCGATTATACACCTCTAAGCATACATGGTTAAATATTTCTAAGCATAAATGACAATCAACAATATAAACCTGATAGCTACCAGCCCCAGAGACCACATGTCAATTGCTTCATTATATGGAATATGAAGCATAACTTCAGGAGCCCTATACTAAATGGTCTGCACACAGGTACCAGGAATCACTGCAGACACGGGACATGCGAGGCCAAAGTCAATAACTTTGACGTTGACAGGAGACTGATGGCGGTTCACAACCACTATGTTTCCAAGTTTGAGATCAGCATGCACTATTCCCAGGGAACTCAGATGGAAAAGAGCATTTGCTAGTTGTTGTAAAATTGGCCTCAGTTCTCTTATGGGGAGACCCTGGTGATTCCGATCCTTCATGTAGTCCCACAGGTTTTAATCAAGCAGTTCAAAATTTAAGCAGATGCGCTTTCCATCTAGGAAATAGCCATTCCACTTAACAATATTGCAGGTATCCAAACTTCGCAGTTTCTCTAGGATGAAAATTTCTAATTTTGCCTGTTGCAAAATTTCAGGTTTGCGCTTATTGATTTTGATAGCCACGGCTTTTTTGTTTTTTGTTTTTTGACATTTGGTTACGACACCAAAAGCCTCTACCTTGTGGTCTTCTCCCAAAATTTTTTTTGCTCATTATGAAACTGACAATTATGAAACTTTTTGTTTGTTTATTTATTTGTTTTTTCTTTTGCATACCATTTTAAGCTTTCCTGTACATAGTCATGTCCTAGATTTTGAAGGAAAAAAAGAAATTGATTATAATGTTCTATTTTATCTTAACAATCACCAACTTCATATGTTCATATTTATACAAGCAGTGTTTATAAGTGTGTGTGTGTGTGTGTGTGTGTGTGTGTGTGTGTGTGTGTGTGTGTGTTCAGCGACAGATTCCCACACTGATGCACTGGTGCAGAGCATGTATTGTGTTTGCACATACTTACACGGACAACTATTTGTGTGTGTGTGTGCGTGTGTGTGTGTGTGTGTGTGTGTGTGTCTGTGTGGGGGTACGTGTGTGTCCTAGCTCCATTCTGCTGACTGGTTTATTGCTGTTCCAGGTGACGGAGCATGAGAACAGCAGAGATTCAGGGTGCTGTTTTCAAGCACCACTGAAGCTACAAATTTCATTATTTTCACCCACAAGAAGTTTGGTGTTCCATGCATGAGGCCCCATGCCACACACACACACACACACACACACAAACGCTGTCTTAGAGTGTTCTGGACAGCATCTCCTCTGGTCCAATCAGCTTGCATTATGCATATTCATTCTGACATTCTGTTCAACAGCCCTTGTTGCATGTATCAGCAATGTTTCTTCAGTTTCTCTGCCGGTGTTTATTGTGAGCCTTTGTAGTGTCGTTTACACTTTACACTGCGCATCCCATGGCATACTGTTAGAAAAGACGAGTCTTGCTTTAACTACAGATGTGCAGTTGGGCGTGAGGATGTTATTCTACTATAACTATAATATGACAGGATGTCTAAGAATACTTGACCTACAAGTTGAAGAAATGAAGAAATTGGACCTGAAAATGTCACTTTACTTATTCCACAAAAGCTCCCTGTCTATCTCTCTCTCTTATTCTCCAAATCCCACGAGGCAGTGGACACAATGATCCTATCACATCAGAGGGAGATTAAACAAGGAGTGTCACAATGACACAGGGAGTTTGATAATGGCACAATAGAAGCACTTTCAATTATAGCTCCTTCTCTGGAGATGTCTGCTAAAAAGGAAATTCTTCCAATAACTTTGTCCTGTGTCTTTTTATTCATTTTGACATTTAAATCTATCTTTCTTTAACCTTCTCGCAGCATCAATTCAATAGCTCTCTAGTATGCTGCTAACAAGATAAGATTGAGCTGAATAACCTGTGCAAGGTGCTTTTTAGACTGTGTAATTAGTGAAGACAGAAGTTTGAGTTTGTTGATAACGTGCTTTTGAAAGGGCATATGGAAGAATATTAGCTAAATATACTAGGGTATTTGTTATAACCTTAAACCTACGTGCTGCACCTTTGGTAATTTGTTCTTTTTACATTTGCAAAACAGAGCTGACAATACAACCTAATTAACTTATTTCACTGGCAAAAAACCAAGAATCAGGTACTTTTGGATTCACACTTTTTGTCATCCAAAGCATCTTTTTAAAGAAATAAAAAACAATTCTCAGTCCTGCTTCCTTTTCAGTGTGATACATGGCAGTAAGCTGAACACACTCTTTTAAGAGTGTTTACAGGCCATTTTAGATGCTTGTTGCTTTTTAGATTACAGCATGTGCATGAGAATGTGAAAAAAATGCTTTTTATCTTAGAGTTATGTGAAGGCTGATATTACTCCTTTATTTGTCTGTTAAATGTAATGGAATAGACAGCAGCTCTTTGTCTAGACTCAGCAGTGAGTCACCAAACTCCACCAACCCACATTCCTAATGTGCTTAAATAATACAGAAAATAAAGAGGTATTTTTTTTTTCTTTTTTACAGTTGGCTTCTAACTCTAACTGGGAGTTAACCGTCTAGCCGAATGTGTTCAGCTACTGGATACTGTGGATTTAGGCATTTATAAAACATTTTTAAAAGTCCCCTCCTAAGACATGCAAGCCTGTGTCTTAGGAGGGGGTTTGCAGGTGTGAACGTGAGCTTGAGTTGCTGTCTTTAAGTGTCAGCTCAGTGAGTGACTGGTGATGAGCCTGCCTGAGGTGTACCCTGCCTCTAACCCAGTGTAAGCTGGAATCAGTTCTAGCGCTCCATGACAGTCTAAAGGATAAGCCGATATATGGGTGGGTACGACGGAGCTGATGGATGGTATATAGCACACGGCAGTGGAAAACTTTAAAAAAGTAAAGGCAATCTGCATTTCTTTAACCTGTAGGGATACCAGCGCGCATGCAAATCCGGTGAAAAGGTGCCGTTATCATAATCACATCTGTTAACGGCAATGATTGACTTTACATTGTCATTTTGATGCATTCCTAAGCTTCATATAGCATTTTAAACACATTATGATGCTAGGGTGTTCACTTATGTTTCATTGTGCGTGTCTGACAGATCTGCTGGTGTCATTGTGATTTATGGGCAACCTGAACGGGCCCAAACACCATCCTCTCAGAGATCTCTGTGCTATTCTCAGTGCATTGGTTGTCAGCCGTCACCGACAGCACCTTGTCAAGTCTGATTTCCTCTCCAGTCCGGTCCCTAGAACCAAAGGGCCAGCTGCTTCCAACTTTTGGGCCTGTTATCTCTCTCTTGCCTTTGGCTGCCCTCTGGTCGTTTGTCTGCTCTCAGATTTAGTCAAACCGTGGCTAGCTTACAGATAATTATCAGACCGAGGCCAGCTGTGTGGCAAGCATCCACAGCCCCCTTTTGTTGCTAATTGAATTAGACCCCATGCTGGAAGTGACAGAGAAATGAACAGTTTCCCCCAGTGAGCCATGTGATTAGCAGACTTGCAGAAAAGAGGTCAACTCAGGATGGCATGCTGGTGTATATGGTTGATGTCACTGACTCAACAACTGTGACCACAGTCAGCCTCACACCGATGTTTCTGTCAGGTTTCATTTTATTTGATGTGTGTCAATGGGGGTCAAGTACAGAGGACAGTCAGTGGAGTGGTGCCAGGGCTGCTATGTGATTTTTGCCATCGCATGCACAACTGCGTTATAAATTAGCCTTTTGTCAAATGTTGAGAGTCAATCACATATTAATGTAAATATTTTTACCCATTCTTTCTCGCAGGTCACTTTAGTATGTTCATGTAAACATAAGCATACCACTTCTCAGAGATATTCAGCAATGCCCAGGAGAAAGTGAGAGCTACTCTTAAAGCTTTTAGTTTATTCTGGAGGTGTCCTTTGGATCATTGTTGCCTATTGTTGAAGAAACTTTTTTTCAGTTTCACTTAAGCATCCATTCTTCCTTTAATGTAAGGGGACAACAGATGTTAGGGTGTGCAGGTCCAAACATTTTTAATATTGCTGATATTTTCCATTAAATATTGTTAGATATAAGCAACAGTTCATTTTATTGCATACATATATGCAGCTATCTGTCAATTAATGATTTTTCCAGTTGCAGGTGTTCATAAGCAATCCTTAAGTAGTTTTGAATCTAAAGTGCATTTAGATATGGAATGCAAAGCTTCTGCCATAAGGTGGTGCTAAGTGTGGCATGTTTTTTACACAGAAGTGGCAGAAGAAGAATTGAGTTTAATATGTGCTGTCAGCACAAGCTAGGTTTTCGGGGCACCAGCGGAAGCTCTGGGCAGATTAGGAGCCAGTAATGTTGCTTTAATGTGCGGATGATTTAAAATTAACAATAATCCATATACAGCCTCACAGCAGTACATATTGATCCCCACAGAGCCTTTGACATTCTTATTTTTGTCAAGGCAAAATATGTAATAAAAAATATGTGTGTAGTCAAAAACTCAGTTTAACTTTTTAATTCACTTGTTTATGTCATTGTTTCCAAAGTGAGTGTAGCTTATCAAAATGTCTCCTAGCACTGCTGTTAATAGGACTAGCACATTATTTCTCCCTCACTAATCTTTCCTGCAGGTCTCAGACTACAAACTCTGGAGCTGAAAAATGAATTGAGTGAAGAAAAATGGATTTCCTTGCATCCAAAAGTCGATCCCTGTGGACTCGCACGTAAAAAGGTTGAACATTTCCAACAAAGAGCAGAGAGTTTACAGCCTCATGCAACAAAATGATTGTGATCCCTGCAGCTATATTTGTCCATTATAACAACTCTCTGGGCTGAATTTTCTTTATAACTAAGCCTTTCAGGGTGTTTTTAAACCTTAAAGTTTCCGTTTTTAAGGATATTGCATTAACTGATAGCTGGTTGCTAACTAGGCTGATAGATTTATGCTAGGACTTACCTCGATATTCTGAGTCACTGAACTAGATCACTCCACCATGTTTGCTTCATTTATGGGTTTTTTATAGCACGTTTAATTACAACAGCAACATTGACCAAAGTGCTGTACAGAAACACAAAATAACTTGTATTAAATAACTTATAATATTAGTACCAAATACCAAATAACTCATACTGTATTAAAAGCCTGTGAATACAAATGTGTTTTAGATGAGATTTTAAAAGGAGCCTGTCTGATGTGTAGATTATTCCACAGTTTAGGCGCTACGACTCCAAATGCTCGATCGCCTCTGTGAACCAGCCTAGACCTTGGTATGGCTGAAAGCAAAAGATCATTTGATCTAAGAGATCTAGAGAGCACATAAGGCTGCAAGAGGTCAGACAAATACCCGGGAGCCTGTCCATCCAGGGCTTTGTAAGTCAACAATAAAAATTTAAAACCAATTCTGAAGTGAACAGGGAGCCAGTGAAGAGAGACAAGCACCGGGGAAATATGTTCAGAAGATGAGCTGCAGCATTCTGGACCAACTGCAGTCTTGCAAGGCTGGTCCGACTAACGCCAACATTTAAGGAGTTACGATAGTTCAGCTGGGATGTAATAAAAGCATGGAAATGATTTCACCTTAGATAAAAGCCTCAGTTTGAAAAAAGACTGCTGTAGAACTGAGCTAATCCGTTTTTCAAAGGTGAAATTTTGTCAAATTTAACCCCTGAATTTTTGCGTGTGACTTAATAAAAGGCTCAAGACTGCAGGTTAAAATGAGAAGTGCTGGGATTGCCACTTGGTCCAAACATTATCACGTCAGTTTTGTTCTTATTAAAGTTAAGGAAGTTAGAGGCTATCCAGGCTTTAACTTCACCGAGACACTGAAGTAAGAGTTCTAGTGGAGCAGAACAGCTTCTCTTCAGCTAACAGCTTAACTAAAAAGCTGGTGCTCAGGTGTGTTTGATTGATATTGAAGCTTGTTACTTAGGATTAATTAGCAGGCATCAGTGTCTTTGTGATGTACTGCTATTGTCTATGGACACAGCTTCTAGCAAAATTTAGTGGCATTAGCTGGCAGCTTTGCAGTCCACTCTCTCGCATATGGTCACTTCTGGCTCAAGGAAAACCATCATGGCAGCGGCCAGAATGCTAAAACAATGGCTTCAAATGCAACTTCCACAATTTCATTAAACTTCAAAAGGAAGCTGTCCTATAAAATTCAAGAAACTGAACAAGTGGAGGACAAAGAAGAAGTGGCTGTGCTAAAAGTGAACTATAGCAAGTGAGTATCTGAAAGTCATGTCCTCAAGAAATGGGGGGGGGAATCCAGCAAATATCTGACACAGGACCTGAGAGAGGCACCTGCCCCTTCAGTTTATCCATCTACTGTTCAGTGAAGCCTCATCAAAAATGGTCTCAGTGGAAAGGTGGCTGTCAAGAAGCCACTCTTAAGGAAGGGAAATAGGGGGGAAAGTCTGAGGTATGCCAAATTACACAAGATCTCTACTGAAAGTCAGTGACAACATGTGTTCTCAAGTGATGTATCCAAATTAGACATTTTTCATTTAAGTAGTCATTATTATGTATGGGGAAAGTCAACAATGAATGTCTACGGCCATCTGCAAACATTTTGGAGGCTATGTCATGGTTTAGGGTTGTATTTCAGCCAGTGGTGTTGTTCTTGTCAAAATTTATGGCGTTATGAATGCACTAAAGTACAGTCAGATTGTGACCTACCATGTATTACCATCTGAAAAGCATCTGATTGTCAACAGCTTCTTTTTTTCCCCATGGCAATGATCCCAAACCATGAAACTGTGAAAACCATACCCAGATAGGAAAACATACAATGGAACAGTCGTGGACTAGCCTCCTCAGATCTCAAACCTCAACATTATTGAAGCAGTGCAGGATCATCCTGACAGAGAACAGACCAAAAAGCAGCCAACATCCAAAGAAGATCTTTGAATGTCCCTCAAGAATCCTGGGGAACTACTCCTTAAAACTACTGAAAGAAATGACAAGAACGTTTGATTAAGAGAGTTCAGGCTGTGCTGAAGAATAAAGGTGATCAAACCAAATACTGACTTTTAAGCTCATTATAATTATACAGATCTTATATACTCTATTCCCATGCATGTTTTGCACATGTTTCCAATTTCACTGGTAAAATATTGGGTAATCTTATAGCTCAAAATATTTTTGTACCGTACTGAATTCCAGACCTTTGCATAGAGCTGTGTTTTTCACACTCTAACTTATTTCCATTAGTCCCCAGCAAAGGTGAGGTCAAATAAACACCAAGCTATGACTAACAGTGTGCATTCTCATGTCTGTGCTTATCCTTCTCTTGCACTTGTTTTTATATTGCTGTCATATGCTGTCTGCTTTTGAAGGAAATGTATTTCTCTCACAAAACTGCCAAATTAGCAGCATGTCTGCATCCTAAAAAGAAAGACCTGTTTGTACACTGTACAATCTCATAACCTCAACATTTTGTTGACACTGTTATTATAAGGAGAAATACAGTAACCTCATAAAAGTCAAAGCATTTACGCCGGCTATTAAACTCTGTCAAGTGGATCACGCAAGGAGGGAAATAATTGACATGTTTCAAGGAGAGAAGGGGGAAAAAACTAATAATACATTGTGTCTGACTTTTCTGGAGGCCCTTTGACTTTGTGAGTGTGTGCGCTCTTTTCCTATACCTGGCAGTGTATGTAAAGTATAATCAAACCTTTCTGCTGTGCAGTCGCTTTCATTCTTTTGCCTGTCTTCCTTGTTGGCTGCCTAAAATGTGAGATGTTTTTTCCAGAACAACCCTTTTAAAAAAGAAGAAAAAAAGCCTGTTCTAAGAAAAGTAGGCCACTTGGACAGATGACTGACACGGGTTTTGTGTGACACTGAAGCACTTTATTTCGGGACGTTTAGTGCATCATCTGTTGAAATTCTTCGCCTGCTGAAATTTGTGACTTTGCCCGTCTTTAGACAGATATTAGTATCTGTGTTTTTTTCCACAGCGATGTGGAGCGGTTACGTAAGTCCACGCTGTCGTTCTGTGTTTTCAGCGAGTCGTACACTCTGATTAGAACGATAATATGAAATGTGACACAAGTTGTTTGGTTGTCATCTTAATTATTTATACACACCTCTGTTGGATGTGAAAATTGGGTTGTTGTGCTCTGCTGCATGACAAATCTTTCATTCTTTCAGTGTCAGATGCAAGAATATGAGAACGATGTGAAAGATGTGTCCTCTCTGAATATTTCTATTATTTATTTTGCCACTGTTTTTAGTCTCCTATTTATAATTTAGGATGTTATACATTGGCGTGTGCTGTCTTTCCACGAGTTAAATTTATCGTCTCTCCTCATGGTGTTGTATTATTTGCTTTTTTTTCTGCTTCATGTTTGACACTATTCCCCACATGCTGTATACACACAGGCTCTTCTCTCCAAACAAAAAACCATGTGAATTTCTTCACCCCTGCTTTTCTCTGTCTCGCCCCCACACCATGCTCAAATTACATGATGCTGTTTTGCGCCGGTGTGCCACAGAGACCGTGCATGAAATTTATTGGGCCCGAGTCTTGCCATTTGACACGCAAGATGTGGCTAACAGATCTTGTGCCATTTCCCATCTCCTCCGGCTCCCGTGTAATGCTGACCTTTCCTGCCTCAGGGCTATATTTAAACCGTGAGCACCGGAGACTTATGGCGGCATGGGAAATTTTATTATCGACGCTCTCCATTTGTCTGACTTAATTCAGGCCTACTGTAGATCGAGCTGAAGCATGCCGTATATTTATACTCCTGCAAGGCAAACAAGGGCACCGGTGACAAACCCAGCCATCAACAACTTAGTGGGGGTTACTCTTGGTGAAATATTCCTTTGAATTGCTCTTTGGAGTGTCGGGGAGATTGTGCCGTAGGTTGTGTTTACATTGCAAATCACCTACTGTAAAGTGTGAGAGGAATATAGAGCGGGCGGGATGATATTCCATAAAGCAGAGAGTTGAACAGAGAGTCATACACAAAGGGACTTGGCATTTTGGAGAATCTCAGCTGGTAAAATGTCATAGATATCAACCTCAGACACATTCATCAGCCTTTACCATTTGTCGTCATTAGACCAGAAACCGGGTTGAATGAACTCACAGACACACATGAGTCACGACATCCGCACACACTTTTTTTTTCAAGCCACCTGATTAACCATTCACTCACGCTCTCTTTTTTTCCTGCACGCTGATAGGCCTGAGATGGGAGTTCAGAGGGTGCTCCAGGTGGATCTGAAAATGGAAAGCTTCCCAGAGCCGATGGGCAGCCGCTGGATGGCCTGGCAGGTGGAATACCCGGCCAGTCGCGCTGCCACTCAAGAGGTGGAGACAGAGATCCGCCTGGCTCAGGAGGACGTGGCGGGCATCGTGCCCCTGGCCATGGTGAGTGATGCCACTTCCAGCTCAGTGCAGTGCCCAAAACATATAAATGGCTGGACTCATTACCCTGAATGCGTGTAGTAGATGCTGGTAATATTGAGCACCATATTGTAAATTCACACCAAGAATCAACATTTGCATATGTGTTTGCACGACAAGAAAGAAATGCATTGCAAAGACTTTTTGCCCTATTAATTATAACCATGATATCAGTATATTTATGACTGGTCAGATTAAAAAAAAAAAAAAAAAAAAGATTAGATTAGATTAGATTAGATTCAAAGTAGTAATAAAAGATTGGTGCAGCAAGGAGAATGCATTCGTGTTATACGGAGTGACATTAATTTAGCTGAAGCTGGATAATCTTTGATAATAGTATGTTTATATCAGTGATGCCATCCCAGGGGGAAGAGCATGCCAAATTATTCAAAATCTTTTCTCTGTCCAGTCTGTTGCTCTCAGACATGACAGAATTTAAGTTTAACATGAGAGTTTGCTTAAATTCAGCTTTTAAGGAATGGCCTTCCTCTCATCCTACTGCGATCCCTATTTAAGATCCTAAAAAATACTCATTTTCTCTCACTGCTCCCTCACTCTTTATTTGACTGTAATAATCAGCTTTTGAGATAACGGTGAGAACGAAAAGAAAACTTGATTGGTTTATAAATGGGCTTGTGAAATGTAAGAACTTTGTTTCATTGATCAAATTGAGGCTTTACCTCCCTGTTTTTCTTGTGCTTCTCCTGTTTTTTTTCATCAAACTGGACAGGATGATTAATCCTAGACTGATTTCATTCGTTTTGCTCTTTATTTGTCCAAAGTGGAAGCTTGGGAGAAACAGCTTAGAAATGAGTAATCTCCATATATATCAAGATGATTTGTTTTGTAATGAGACGGAAAAACCAGGCTATAGTGAGCAGGATTTTTTTCTTTTTCCTCTGGGATGCTTCAAATAATGCATCGCAGACAGTTGCTCCTCAGCTGGGGTGGAAATTAACAGTATTATTGAAGCATTTTATTTTCCTTTTCCAGCTTTATATTTGATGCTTCATTACATTTCACAGAGAATTATTACACTTTCTAATCAATTGCATGTATCCGACAACAGTAGCTTAGTTCTCTGTTTCAGGTTTTTGTATATACAAAAAGTTAAACCCATGTTTCAATAACAAACCTATATATTTAACTAAGCTATTAAGCTATTCTGCATAATAGGCATTTTAACTTTTAATTCTTTAAATATATTTTAGTGATAATACAGATAACTGCATTTACTCGATTCTGTTTTTTCATTTGTTTCTTTGTAGTGTATCTGCTTTAACTTCGCTAAAGGACTTCTAAACGTCTTCCATGACTGTTGTTTTGACAGCGAAAGCAGAGGCAATGATGTTTGCTCTGTGCTCACAAAGTGTGTTTAGGAGCAGGGCAAGAAGAGAGCATCTGTAGCTCCCAGCAGGACACCGTTGGAGTCTCAAGGCTGGCTCTGGCTTGAGGGTTCGCCCGGAGCTGTGTGTCTCCCTCAGCGAGGCGCAGGTAGTCGGTTGTGTTGCTCATCCCTCGTCGAGGTTCATGCAAGGAGCATTTCGTGCATCTTTGTAGCTTTGTTCAGCGACCCGGAGAACACGGTTTCTGGTTTAGATCAAGAGCGTTCAAGTGAATAAATGAGTGAAATCAGTTGTGTTGACAAAAGGAAAAGACATAGTGGCACAGCGGTGCTGATTACTAAAGCAGCGATTGCGTTTGTTTCTGATTCGGTGCTTCTGATCTTCATGATACAGACCTGACTGCGTTGTCATTGTTATTCTGTAAGTATTGCCTGTAGCTGCGTAGATGATAGATGCCTGTGGGTAGCTGTTCCAAGATTCAGAGGAATTCGAGGCATCCTCACTCCCAGATCCAGTCTTGGGATAATTGAAGTTATGTCTTTAATGCTTCAGTATTGCTCGAGTTCCCTCTCTCACGCCCTTTTTTCATGTCGCTGATGCATGAACAGTGCATCTTCCTTACTCTAGGAAAACATGACTTCTAGTGACATAAACTACAAAGATGATTTGCATGATTACTTTGCAAAAGCCTGTGCTTGTAAAAAAAGAGACCCCAGCAGGGATTTTGCACCCGCTAGCTCAGTGAACGCACTGTAAATAAAATCTTTATTTGTATTATCTGATTGTATTTAGCTGTTGTGCAAGGTCGTATTCTTGGCAGTATTGCCTTTATTGTTTTTGTAAAATGAAGTCTGTGAATGAGTGCACAAGCCTGCAGACACGTCCCTGCATTTTCACTCCACCCATTGTGCACAGAGGAAGGTTTTCACTGCTAAGTATAAATCAAACATTTTATCACTGCGACAAAATGCATCTCAATTAACTAAATATTGCAATTATTTGCTGAAGTTATAGACCGAAGCCTTAAAAATCGCTAAGATGTTATGTGTCCCATAAAAAAGACGATGCACTGTCTCTTCATTTGTGTGTCTGTGCCCTGTATGCACTGAAAGGCTGGATTTTCATTTTCCTTACCTTGATTTTCTAATCTGTTCAGAGGGCTTGTCAGTGAGTCAGTGAAGTAGCTGCTATCATGTGTGGATAAAGTATATAAAAAAAAGGACTGGTTTCACTGATCAGCCTATACCTTTGATACTAACATTTCTGACTTTTTCATCATCAGAAATTAATTTTAAAATTTCTTTTGGGGACTTCTTTTTTCAAAATTTCCTTTTATTTGGGTTCAGCACAAGACTGCACACATATTCTCTTTGCTTTGCTATTTCATTTTTCTCCATGGCCATCTCCCACACAGACAACAGCCAAAGGTGCACATCGACTCCAGCCACCCCAGTGGTGCAGTACTTAACACATAACGCAAATAGATGGAGATACATCCAGAACTCATTAACTCTCATTAACTGTATTTCTCTGTCCCCCCCTTTTTTTCCCACCTGCACACCCACACATACACACAGGCACGTAAGGCTTTTTGCAATCTGCATGCACCAGTATGAGAAAAGCACACAAGCGAGAAAGAGGAAGGCTGAATTAGATTACTTGGGATCACTGTGGCATGAAAAAGCCCAGAGATAAGTTCCTCACCCTCCTCCCTACTACACTCTTCGCTGATAGAAAAGAGGAAGTAAGGTAATGTAAGAGCAATGCCATCAAGCCCCCTTTACACACGCACACACCTGCAGGTGTGTCGCCATCACCATCTTGCCTCCGAAAGGGAAAGCAAAATCTAATATCAAAACAAAACTGGTCTCTGCACATGGAACTGAAGTTGCCATTTTCACAAAAATGGAAAACGTGGAGCAGAAGTAGTCTTTAATGGTATGTGGGTTGCCCTAATGCTGCCAAAGCAGCATGGGCAAGGAATATCTGAGAGGGTATTATGATGTTCAGGAGGCCTCTATGGATTATGCCTAATGCTGGGGCTTTCCGCTCCTTTCCAATCTACTGCCCACTAGCCCCCTGCTTGATCCCGAGTTTTCAGCTGCTAGCCGGCTGCCTGCTACCTTGCTCTCTAATCTAGCCAAACAACACCCCATGTGTTAGGTTCGGTCTGCTTCATCTTTAGCCAAGTACTCCTAAGCTACTCTTAGTACTAGCCGCATCCACCCTTCCACAAACACTTCTATTCTGTGCCTTGAAGTTTGTGTTTGTGTGTGTTTTTCCTAACACTTGTGCATGCACTCACACTCTGATGAATGCATCTAGGGCAATTTGAGGTTCAGTATTTGACTGGTAGATGACCTCCTCTACCTCCTGAGCCACAGCTGGGCCTTACTTTTTCATCTCAGATCCCTGGGAGTCATATATTTTGAGACTGAGCTTACTTTCAAGATGATTTCTCAATAAAAAGTAAATGTCAGAACTCTCTCTGTCATTCCACTTCCCGATCTTACTTCTGGTCAGTTGATGTGACCACTCAGAAACACAGAACAGTTTGTTTGGTCACCTTTATGGATGACATTCCTAGATCAGCTGATGCCAAGTCGAGCCTGAGTTACTCACTTCTGTCCCTGTTGCTATTCTTCTTCCTGGTTCAGGCAATGTCTCTTCTGTTCTTTCCTTCTCTTCTTGGGTTGGGTGAAACCTCCTGTTTTTTGACTGATGTCACATATAGTCCCAAGTCTTTATTCAGGTCAGTCAATCCTGCCTTCTTTAAAACTGTCCTGTGGCAGTGTACAGGTCTGTTGGCCCTCCCAGTCTCACCTCTTCTGTTGCTTCATACTATAATAGTGATACAGAAGCTCTTCTAAGAATTGGGACCACACGGTGCAGTCTTTGCTCGACAAAAACATCCATAATCCCACCAGTTATCCTTCTTTTGACTGCTTTTGTTAAGCCGCAGCATCTCAGGAACATCACACTGTTTTGCAGATGTTCTGATCCACTTAGTCACTTAGCCATCACAATTTGTAACTTGTCCTATTTGCAACCTTTCCAAATCACTTTAATCTCTACTGGCTTGCCCGGTTTTCTTCCTTCCAAGAACTGACTGTTATTGCCTAAAATATCCCATGAACTGTCTTCTGTTCTGACATTAAATTGTTCTTTTATCCTTCTCTGAGCACACAGCATCAACTAAAGGATACTTGGGTGAATGTATCAAGGAGTTTAACAGTTTAAATTATCCAACAGTCAGAACGATTATGGTTATTCAGTTTCTCATTTGTCTCAAAACTAATTGTTAATGTTTATACACTTACATGCTCTTACATCTATCAGAAACACTGATACTCCTTCACAGTACAAACCTGATGACTGACCAAATTTAATATATAGTTGCGTTTTTAAAGGCACAGCCAGTAATTTTTTAGGTTATTTAATATAAAATGTATATAGAAAATATACATAGAATAGTGTTTCATTACATCTTCCAATAAACTGATGCATTCTCATAAACCCATAATTAATCTATTAAAAATACACAGAAGATTGTTTGCTGTTTGTGCAAGCTGCCATGATCCCCCACCATATTTGAGTACTCCGTAATCACATTTATAGTACGTCAAAGGAAAAGACGTGCTGCAAAGGGATATTTATATTCTTAACATATGAAGGATCATACTGTACCTTTGTTTTATCATCACAGAAGGGGTTTGCTTCACCAAAGAAGCTAAAATCCGAAGGAATGCGACAATGCCACTGGCATCTTATTAAAATATCATCCACTTCCTCCCCATGACTCTAACATACATAAACATGCTCATTTATTCCTGTAGTTACCTGTCGTGTCCCTGTCACCACAAAAAGAGCTGGCTATGCAACAACACCTGAATATAAGCTAGCATTATGCTAGCTAATGTAGGCTTTAAAAAATCTGACTTTTCCACTTACAAACAGTTCGATTACATTCTCACATTGTATGAGAGTTTATTTGCTAAGCATCACAGTCTAGCGCTAGACTGTGGGTGCAAAATGGCCCACTGTAAAGAAAGTTTTACTTATGCTGGCAAACAGAGGCTAACAGAGGCTAACAGTAGGTAACGGCACAAAAACAGCAGCATTTGCCGACAGTTGAGCATCTCCTCAGCTGAACTGAAATGAGCTTTTCCTACTCACTGACTCATATCGGACTCCTTTCACAGAGTCTTACAGTCTCTTCCAGAGTAAATAAAAGTGGGGGCTTTTCACCTGGCATTGACAGCTGGCATAAACAGTGGACTGACAGCCGTCCACTGATAGGGAAAAGCTCCGGGACGGATCCAGATCCCAGCCAACAGTAGTAGAAACACGCCTGTCAACTTATAAACTACATTCTAAAATTAACTTTTCTTATACTCTTCGGTGACTTAAACATGTGTTTCCTATAACAGCCATTGTTGCTATGGTATGCACTTGATAGCAAACAGAACTCAGTTGACCGCAGTGAAAATTTTACACCCTGCAAATTTAGGGTATATAAAATTTTGTGTCACAGAAATATAAAAATGTGACTTGCTGGAGCTCCAGGTAGCCAAACCACTAGCTTTTTTTTTGCGTATTTATTTGCATTTGTCTTTCTCTATTATGGCTATTGTTGTAATTTTTTAAGGTAACCGTGCTTAACAATCAGTAATGTTGACATCACATCGAAGTTATAGATAATATGGAAAAAATGGAAAAACAAGCGCATAGAAGAGCAGAAGCAGCGGATGGCAGACAAACGCAATCACAGAGGGCAATTTTCCAAACTTCATAAAGCATGCTGAAGGCATCTGTTGACACAACAGCTTCTCTAGAAAGTGTTTTTCATCTGTAATTAGCTCTAATTAGTCTAATAAGCTGGAGTGAATTTTGTCACTCGTACTTTAAAAACCACTCTAATTGTTTTTTGAGCAGAAATCTCATAAACTCAATGCAGATCCATAACTGACCACGTCTCTAAAGGTTATAGCATAATAAAGCTAATGAGTATTAGTAATGGGAAGCTGATTTTTGGTTTGATCACATTTATGGTCTATTACTCCAGCGGCTCCTCAGACCCATTCCCTCCCCATTTACGGCGTGTTCTAAATTATTGCGCCCTTGCTTGAAGTGATTATTATAAAAAGCTCCTTTTATTTCATTACCCATGCCAAGTGAATGGCTCTGCTATGGGTGACGCTTCTGGGAAAGCACTGACAACGTTTTGAAAGATGAGCGCTCCTTTTTCTGCTCTCTTTGAAGAGGGCTCCTCCTGTGTGTTGTCACAGATCCACCTGCACTGGGAGGGCTTAGAGCGCTGCTCTCCACTTTGTCACCAATTTCAAACCGTGAAGCAGGAGTTCTGCAAATGCAGCAATTATTTCAAAAGACGAAAATGAAAAGAGTACTCAAAAGTTTCCGTCAGTTTAGAGCGAGGGAAGGCTTCTGAACTCCCTCTGTCGACTGTAATACCACTGTGGCTGTCCTAGCTTGTCTCCTCTTCCCCCTACTTTTTAGATGTTTTCTTCTTTTTTGAGACCTCTTTCCACTCTGTATTTTTCTCCTGTTTGCTCCAGATGAGCATAAATGTATTTAATAACAATGCAGATTAATTGCCTCCCTTCTCAACCTCCGCCTCCTTAATGCGGGCATCCTCCATTTCAGTAAAAGTGTGAAAAAGCTTTGTGGGGTTTTTTCTGTCATCTTGAGATGGATTTTAAGGGCAGTAATTGGATGCCTGAGCAGATTCCCCTGCACAGTAGGAGGCTGGTCCATTATCTTTTACCATCGTAAAGTAATGTGCTCCTGTCCAGGCTACCCTCATCATCATTACCCATGCTGTGGATGCCCGGTGATGGAGAGGGAGCGGGAGGACAGGGCATACATCATATCTGGACTCATCAGTCTTCCTATTCCAGCCGAGACACCAAACTGTGCTCACTCACATGAGCATTCTCAGGCATAGAGATGAGGAGAAATGAAAGAAGCCGTTAGCTTTCACGTACTGCTTCGATGTATTGTTAACCAATACATCATCACCCCGGCCCTCTCTGGCCACTTCTGCTCTCGCATGATAAAGTCATCTATCAGCATCTTCCAACCAATGTTTTATTTTACTCCTTACTATTCCATTCCCTCTGTTGCAAACCATATCTTCTCTCTACCAGGCAAGTGAAATCTGGAGTGCCATTCATCAAACATATAGTCAGACATAGAGATATGAGCACTTACATCCCAGCTAATCCTGCAGAAACCCATTAAGGGCACTGGTAAAATCATGCAAGCTGTGTATTACACAATCATGCATTGTACAGTTTTCACCTTCCCCCAAAACCCATCCCACCTCCCAAAAACCTGATTTTGGTCTTCTGAAAAGCTTAGCCACTTTATTCCACTACGGCCAAGCCTGTGTTGGATACCCCTGCTGTTTTAATGAAACATTGCATTTTTTCCCTTCTCATGAGTCATGCAGTTTACAATAAAGAGCTGATGGATGTACGCCAAGCAAACAGTCCATTAGCATCTACTACAGCTTAGAGGCTGATGATGAAGTGGTAGCACTAATTGAGGCTGCTGCCGTGTGCACGTGGCACACTACATGTAATGCTAATTAGGACGGACGATTGTGACAAATGCTTTTCTAAACCATGATCTGAGTACTCGAGACTGCGTGCCTAAACATTTTCTACGTGCCTTTGCTCCTTTGTCATCGCAGGATGTAAAAATGCTCTTGATAGGGACTGACACCCCATAACTGCACTTACGGCGAGAACAACCACCTTTTCACTGCACCACTGCACACAAACGAGCACACACACTGAGGTTTTTATGGCAAAGCCATTGTCACTTGGATAGACTTTAAACTCATTTTATTAAACAGAGAACAAACATTATAGGTGAGCAGGATGATACCTCTCAAAGCTTGCTCATTACAGTGACATTTGCAAATTAGCGGGTCACCATTAAGACAGCTAACCTTTCCGCTGCAGTTTGGTAAGCTTCTCTACAAGTCAGGTCAGAGGACTTGTTTACTGTGCCACTGCAGATCTCGGAAGATGGTCTCCGAAGCGTTGCATAATTCATGCATAAAACACCGTATTTGTGCACAGCCTTATTTTCCAGCACCTACAGAAAATGGCCAGGACCTGCACCGCCCTGTGGAACCACTTATAGTTTTGTTTTTCTAATACATTGCGCTGAACCTAAATCGCTTTCGCTGCAGAACTCTCTATCCTGACTTTGCCAAGTTGACCTTAAAATTTAAGTTTGTTCAGCTCAAAAAAAGAAGAAAAATGCAGGGATGACGCAAAGGGCGGGATGCAGACTGACAGATCAATTTTAGAGTGACACGTGTCCATATCTCACATCTCCCCATGATTGTTAACATCCTACTTCACATTCCGGTCCAGTTCTATTCACTCTGACTTTAAATCCTTACCCACTGAGGTTTGAAAGGAATGTGTGTATTTTTTTAGCAGTAATGGACTCTCCAATAGAGCTGACCTTTGCGCCTGTTGAGAGAGGTCTGTGTCCAGAGGGCAGCTAAGCCAGGCTAAGCCAAGCTAAGCTGGCAGTATGGATCTCGATCAGAGACGGGTGAAGAAATCAGACAGAGATCAAGAGGTCATCCCCCTACAGGCATGGCTGGCTGTTGCTGAAGAACTCTTCATCGATCGGCTGTGTGTGATAGATATCGGGCTGAAATTGAGCAGAGTGGCACAGGCGGGGTTGTTTCCCTGCCTTCTGGCCTCTGGGCTCTTACACAATGGGCAAACAGCAGGGGCACACACGAGGTGTACCGGAGCCAGCATCACTCAAAGCACCGACCAGCTACCTCCCCTGAGCCCCTGCAGCTTTCGCGCTCATCTCTAGGCGAGCTCAGAGCTGATTGTGTCCATGGTGGCTGACCTTGATTCTGGGTTCTGACTGTTATGGAAATTCGCCAGGGACGTCTTCGCCTCCCTTCTGACCCACTGATCTAGATGTATTATAGGTATAGTATTCATGAGAACTGCAAGAGTATTCGTCCCATAAACTTAAAATGCAGAGCTTCCGCAGGCAGCCATGTTTTATTCACAAGCTCCCTTTCTCAGCAAGGGTGGCAATTCGGGGCCAACGGGCTCTTGAGGATGGCTCTGTCCTTTTAGGAGCAGTCCTCAATTATCCACATATATTTAATTTTGCAAGCACAGACACTAATAAGTCTGTTAATGTATTTTCATGGACAGGCAGGTTTACAGATTGCCTGAAGATGAATAGATGCAGCAGAGTTTTATAATTGAATGCCCGTTCACTATGTCATATTAAACTAAAAATATCTCCCTTTGCAATGCATTTGTGTAATTTTTTTTTTTTTACAAACTTATTTAGATCTTACGACATTAACCAGAGCCAGACAGTTATTTATATTGGTAATAATCCACACAGGCTAAAGAATGAGGCACAAATAAAGCAATTACCTGTGGAGAGATTTGGCCTGTCTACAGCATGTCGTTGTGACACTTCCACATAGTCAGAGTTTACCCATAACTTATGTGCACTCATAAATAATTTACATTTGAGAGCAAGTCAGCGTGACTAAAAGATCAATACTGTCCATAAATGGTTGTGCGAATCCTCTTGCATAACTGTGCAAGCAGATTAAATGAGAGGAGTCTTCATACATCACTGGTTGCCCTTCTTTTGAAGGGTGTGAGGGCAAGAAGACAATAAAGAACAGAAGGAAGATGATTTATTCTTTTACTTCACTAAGAGGCACCTCAGTCAAGGACCCGACTATCTAAATGGTTATATAGTCAGATTTAGATGGAAGAGGCTCAGAGGGACTTCAAAGAGTCGAAGCAGCAACAAGGATTCAGCTAAAGTGTTCACCAAATAATGAATATTTGAATAACTTGAAATGGCTTTATTCGCTGTATAGCCAATCGTCACAATCAGTTTGTTTTTTTTGACAGTGCATATGAAACATAAGAAACTGCAGCCATTAAAGGCTCACCTCAATATAAAAAGTGTAATAGTGGGAAACTAGTAGCATTATTTATTTATTTTTCAAAAATGCCCACAACAGACCAGAACTTAAGTTCTTATTTTCCTGATTTTCAGTTTTTAAATGATTAAACCAACAAACATGTAACTTGTTTTCATTGTGGTATTTGATAAATGGTAAACTTTTGCTGTAATCACTGCATACAGCACTTAGTTCTCCCATGTTGTTGTGAAAGGGGGAGAAATGGAATGTATGTACTGTATATAAGCAGAATAAAGCTGTTACCTTACCAAAGCTGCATATGAAAATGCAAAAATGCATTCAGACACCCTACTAGGTCCCTGGTACCAGTTTCCAGCTGTATCTATGTTAGAATAGCCCCGGGAAGCCTATGGAGTATTGTATTTCCACTAGTGAGAATGTACTGTTGTGTGCTACATTGTGCAGAGAGCAATAGCAGACAGTGTCCTGACTCGATTCTGCCGACGTAGTTCAGAGTTCATGCGTGAAAACAGCTTAAAAGCTTAAAAACGCTGGACCGTAATGCCTATATTGTACAAGTGTTTGAATATTACTAAGCAATAATTAGTCAGCTGGTAGAGAAACAGCTGACTAATTATGGATGTTCACAGTGATTATGAAGTACATATGAAACAGCTGATGCTAATCAGTTGCCTCTTTTCCTACCGAGGCAGTGTCGGTGCATTTTAAAGGGGAAAAAACGGCACAAACCCCAATATACACTCTTTCACGCACTGACACCTTTCATGGCTTATTTCTATTCTGTACTTTAATGGGGGAAAAGGTACCCTTTCTTTGATGTCTCTTAATTATTGACTGAGGTATCTACAAAAGTGGCCCTCTTAACAATACATTTTATTCTGAGGTGCCAGTTCATCCATGTCCATGTCCTCATTACATCTCCTTTTAAGCTGAACAGATCAAGTATCAAAGCAGCCATCAAGTTAATCTTCTCTCTGCCAGCCACAGCCCACAGTAATGAGCAGATCAGATCTCTGACCGGCATGTACCCCAGACACGGCACTGCTACTGAAAGGCGGTTAGATGTCTTTTAGGAGGCAGTGAGGGTTGACTGCCAAGCGGAGATGGGCCGCGTACCGCAGCCACCTTTATCCCATCAGCTGGGAGGAGACAAGGAAGAGGGGGAAATGAAAAGCAGGAGAGTAACCTGTTCTTACTTGGAGAAGTAAAAGTGGGATGAAAAGAGAACGACGCAAGGGAGAAAGAAAGAGAGAGAGAGACCCTCATTAAAAGGCACTGTGTTGGCTTCACAATCATCCCACCACTTCAATGCGCTGTCATGCAGTGATGTATCGCTCTGCATGCCGCTACCAAGGCCTTTATTCCCACTCTCCTCCATGTTTCTCTCTTCTAGCCAATTAAACGCCCACTAGAATCGAGGGGAGGAAGTGCCACATTGAGCATTGCACAATGTGGAGAGAGAAAGCTGATGAAAGGACATGTCTCTTTTAGTCTGCTTAATAGCTCCAGGACACTGTCTGAGTGGCGTTTAATATCTACAGCATATTCGCCGTTCCTGTTGTCCCATTTCAGTTTCTTCACACGTACATATAGTTTATCACCAAGGGATGAAAATGTTTATCACAACTATGAATATTTCATTCACTGTAGTTAAGCTGACTATTGGCAGGCATCACGGCTGTCTTAATGCACCTGCTCTTGAAATGACATGAAAGATCATAAAGAGGCTCACATCCAATGATGAGTCGTCAGTCAAACCAAAACACTCGTGGAATTTTTCAATGCTGATGTCTTTTTCTTTCTCTTTTTTTTTTACGTTTTTGATTTATCTTGGCATCCTGCTGGCTTCAGGACAGCCACATTGACGTGGGGGTTGACACAAACAGGTGCACACGCTTAGCATTTGCACTGTATTTACCACACTCTCCTCTGTCTGCCGCGCTATGAATAATGCAGGCCCTAAAATCCTCAACTTGACAATGTGTTTGACCTGTTCATTTGTAGCTGCAGCGCCGATGGCGGGGTCAGAATATGGATGTGTTAACGCCGGGCTGAAGCAGAAGTTAATCGCAACAGCGGGACGGGACGGGCTTTGCTGCTTCTCATGCTGCCTGTGTCACTCAGGCTGACACCATAAATCTCACTTATTTTCAGATCCAAGTGAGACACGGGCAGAAATTACGGCCCAGAGCACATTACCAGCCTTAGCAGCGTGCTGAATGCTAACAGAGAGATCCTTGATAAAGCAGACAGGCAGTTCTCCTGCACCTTATTGGACAAAAAAGAATCCCATGTATTAGACTTGAGGGGCCAGACCGGCTCGCAAGTAAAGCACAAACACCGGCGTCAACAAGTGAGATGCAAACTAACATTCAACCCACATACTTAGAGGTGTCTCTAAAGTTATCGGCTAAAAATCTATATAATTCATGCAGAGGTGAAGGACACCACCGTTCAAACCTGAGAACATCTCGATTGGTACAATACAGTTTCGGGCCAGTTCTCATTTTTATTGCTGCTTCGCATGAAGGAATAAAAAGTACTCCGTTTTTATTAAATGTGTGTGTCATTTTCAGATGCATGCTGCACATCACTGTTCTAAATCAATGCTCACTGGAGATGGTGTTTCAGGTGTGACTAAGCCATGCCTGGCTGTCATCATGAGGATCTGTTTTGTTAAGGGTCTTTATAAGAAAGCCTAGTATCTTTTTTTCCTCCCTGCAAGGCCGCCTAAAGAAATAATATTATCTGATAAAGATACTCCCTACTCTCTATTTAAAGGTGACATTGACATATGGCATATAAACACAGAATATCCTTAACTGTACGTTTTGCTCATAAGTCAGTAGCCATGCTGCCGACGTTCGCGGTTACTGTATGTCGCATATCGTTCTCGTCATTTCTCCCGATGAAAAGATTGTTTGTCACGGCTCATCTTAGGCCTTGTTATTCTTGTAACAACAGATCATAAATCGTAAATAATTTAAAAGATAACATAGTGGCAATACGGCATTTTGACGTGATGTGTTAATTTGTTAGAGTTGCTGCATTCAGTACTAAGGAAGCTCGCTTCGTGACACGACACAGAAACCAATTATTTTATAGCGTGTCTTATCTCCTGTTCAGCCAATTTCACATTAAATGCAATACGTATTTGGTCCTATCAAAGGCTGCTGTCTTCTCCCGCTGTTTCTGATACGACGCAGAGGAGGCCTTCAGAAAAATCTTTACATGCTAAAAGTAGCAATGGTATTATAAATGGCACATTCAGAATTATCAAAATAAAGCTTGCATCTCAAAGACCAGCCTGATCTATAGTAAGAACACGTACATTTGTTTTAGTTTCACAGGCCCATATTTCATTGTCTCTTCATTCACACTTTTTTAACCTGCTGATGTTCGCCACTGGTCTCTATTATGTGTTTAATTGCGCTGTCTATGTCCGAGCGTGCGGACCGCTGATGCATCACCGTGCGATCCCGCTGTGGCTTATTACTGCCAGGCTTCGCTCTCTACAGCTCTCGGCCCGCTGGGTCATATCCAGCTGCTGTAATCTAACATTAGCGCCAGCTTTCACCAGGTCCCCACCATTTACCCTATCATATATTATAGATGACCCTCTGAAAATGGAGGAATCCCAGCAGACGTGGAATTAATTTACAGCATTCCTCGGTTTTAAGACGAATTGAATCAAAGTCAGTGGCACAGCTAGAGAAGGGTTTATATTGCTATATAACACTGTCACAGTCTATAAAATTGTAATGAAACGCCATTTGAAGATTAAGTGGGTTTTTTTGTGATTCATCGGTATCTCTTGGCTCAGCTAATAATCATTTCACTCCAAAGCTGAATGATGCTACAAATGACCAGCCTTACAAACGACGAGCTTTCTTTCAATCAAACTTAATCCTCCTTTTCTTTTTTTTCTTTCTCTTTGAATGAGCTCCACTGGAAAGCTCACAAACAAGTCTTTGGAAAGCGAGTGCACGGCTCTTGTGTACTTCCCCAGTGACTGTGGAATACATATGAATATGGACAGGAAGTCAGACACTGTAGATTGGTCCTGTCTGTGCCTGTCAGGTTTAGCAATAAAACACTAAACAAATGTGACGTTTAATTCAACAGGCATCACTCCAGAGGAAGATTTCTCTGTTAAAAGGGGGGGGGGGAAATAGTAGGAAAACATCTTCAGTGCTGGCAAAGCTTCAATACAGTGGGGACAGAAAAAGATGCCTTCGGGTTCTCGCCTATTGAAATCAAGGAAATCTGAGCTTTTGTGAGACTGTCTCTTTAGCAGAATGAAAACATCTTGAAAATAGAGACTTTTGTCATGCTTTACAATTAGCTGAAGTCCCTTCAGTTCACCAGGCGCAATATATGCGTGCTCTACACTGTAACTATTGAAAAGCACACTTTGACCTTAGTAGCGACTATTTACTGTGGCGCTCAGGGTTCTGTAGCAGTTTGTGTAATTGAAGTGCAATTTCTTTGGGCTGAATAGGCAGAAGAGACAATCCAATGTGCTTTGGTCACTTCAGGGAGAAAAAAGTTAACTCAGACTTATCTTAATTGGTTCCGATTATCTTCTGTGACAATGCTGGTGTGTGTATGTGTGTATGTGTGACTGCGTGCGTGTGTGTGTGTCTGTAATGAAAGGTTAAGATTTCTGTTCAGAGTAATGAAGCTGTGCCAGTGGATTTAAGGACCGGGGCTGCCTGATCACTGAGGTCATTTACTGGAACGATCTCTACTGCAGTCCAGGGGCAAATTGGAGCATTTGGTTCTTCTGTTTCTTTCACTGAGCCTAGTTAAGTGTGATTTGGCAGCAAGTGCCAATTTATACATAATGGAACTGACTAGTGTTGGCAGGTTAAGTTTGACTTTTATGAAAAACATTGTAGGTAAGGTAAGGAAAAGATAAAGGATAAGATAAAGGATATGATAAGATAAGATAAGATATCCATCAGTTATTAGTCTGAAGGTTTATCCACAAATGAATAACTTTCATTTCTAAGCTGTTACTTTCTAACCGTTTCTTTGCTTTGATCTCTGTCTTCTTTTTATATCTTCAGGACTGTGAGATTCTGAACACCGCTGTATTGACTGGAAAGACGGTGGCTGTTCCTGTAAAGGTGGTGACTGTTGGAACTGACGGCTCTGTTACTGACGTCTCTGAAGCGGCAACATGTCGCTCAACAGACGAAGACGTGGTCAAGGTCAGTAAGATCAACTTCTGAAAAGAGGGGGGGAAAAAAGACTCCCGCAATCTCTGCTCTCGCATAAACACGGTGCCATCGCATGCTTCAGATAGGTTTCTGTTGATGTTTTTCAAAGAGTGACATTTTATTTATTTATTTTTACATGAGCTGCTACAGCGCAGTGCAGTACCAAGGTGATGCCCTGTGCAGATATGACTTCAGATATATAGACAGGCGCAGTACTAGTATGTAAAGGGTTTGCATTCTTAAGTAATGTTGTGTATGTGTCTACTCTTTGGTTTTAGTTCAGTTTGGTCTTATTTAGTTTCCAGAGTGGGTTTTATTGATTCAGTTTGGTTTTTATTGTTTGAAAAAGTGTAGTTTTCTTTAGTTTTCATTATTTTCTGTGTTAGTTTTACTATTTTAATTATTATTGTATGAAAGGCATATGTCAAAAGCAAGATTTAGGAAACTCTGTAAAGGTATAACAATAAAAACACAGAACTTGTTGAAAGCAGTTGATTCCTGGTCTTGTAGACATCCATCAAAGTCTCATTAGCCAAGCTGTAATAAAATATTTTATGAAACTAACAATTTGGGCATATTTTATTTTTATTTTATTTTTGTTAGGTTTTCAACTTAACAACATCATTTTTTGCAGTTCTTTACTTTTAAGACCAGTTTTTATTTTTATATTAGGTTTTTGTTTTCAAATTTAATTTAATTTTAGTTATCTATAATATAACCTTTATGTGTGGATATACCTGCAAAATATGTTTAAATGATTAATAGTAAATCTGTTAAATGTAAACAACATGTAATCTAAAATGTCTGTAGTCCATTTAAGTTAATCAAATGCAATTTGCAATGGAAACTCAAATTGCCATTATAATTAACCCACATATGAGCCCATTATACAAATTATATTAAAGATTAGGTAGGTAGTGCATTTTTCATAGAAAGTGTTGAAATGATATTTAGGACATTTACCACACATGCACCCTGAAGAAAATGAAAACAAACTCTGGAAAACAACATGAAAGAGCATGTTTGATATGCAGTGACAACTGACAACTTTTTCTTTATACGATCCCTTTTAAACCTGCAGCATGAGACCAAAAAACAAAAAAGTGTAAAAGTGGCTTTGCTATGCAAACAAAGGAAGTCACACTGAGACGGGATCCAAGAGACTCAATGCAAACCCAAAGAAGAAACAGTCACATCAGTCAGCACCCCCACGGCTCATTTGGATGAGTGTGCAGGCCCGTGTACAGAAGGTTTGGCCCTTCCTGCAGTGTCTTGGTTTGATTCTGCCTGAGGCTCTTTGCTGCATGTCATCTCTCCTTTAATTGTCCCACTATTTTTTCTGCCTCTACTGGCTCTATCCAAAAAGCCCCACAATGAAAATGCCTTTGGTCTGTTTCCATTTCTAAATGGCTGTGATGTTAGTTTATATCAAAACAACCACCACATTGCTGGGTCATGTTTCCTGTTAAATGCTGTCACGATTCACCTTGAAGGTTAACAAAAATTAAAAGCTATAGTAGACGAGAACATTTACCATAATTGATCACCTTAAATTGTCTTAAGTGTGTTCTGGAGGACAATTAGGTGAAGAAGGATGCTTCTTCTTTAAAAACAAAAAGCCCCACCTGTAGCATACTTACTGTTGCTCACTCAGGAAGGCTTTTTTGCTAATCATAGCCTGTGATCGTATACATAAAGGTGACAGATTGTGACCTGGACGATTAGGATTAAATAAACACAGAGTGACTTTAACATAGAATAGTGAATCACATCACATCACATGAAATGGTGCTTCCACTTACTCCAGCCTCCTAAATTACAGTAAATTATAAAGAAATACCAGGTTACATGATGTTTCTTTAAACCTCTTTGGGAATTTGTGCAGTTTACACAAATTTGTTCTGTGTAGGAAGAAATAAGGCTATGTCTGTGCTTATTCTGGGTTATCGTGTTGACAGCTACGTGTAAGGCTCATGCAAAGCTCACCATATGAGCTGCATTTAAATGGTAAATGGACTGGTTCTTATATAGCGCTTTTCTACTCTGTCCGAGCACTCAAAGCGCTTTATACAGCTAATTCATTCACCCAATCACACCCATTCACACAAGCACTTCTAAGTTTAAGTGCTGAGTAGCTAACATTCGTACACATTCACACTCCGATGGACGCATCGGAGAGCAACATGGGGTTAGTATCTTGCCCAAGGATATTTGGCATGCAGACTGGAGCAGCCAGGGATCGAACCACCAACCTTCTGGTTAGTGGCTGATCCGCTCTGCCACCTGAGCTACAGCCACCCCGTGTGGCTGTAGCTGTGTGTGAATCTATGGAAAGCCAGTATGGACCTCTTCTATTCATACCTGCTCTGCTCCATGTAGCCACGGTCATCAAACTGTTTTTGGCCAGAGTGCAAGCTCTTCTATTGGCTGTGTTGTCAGATTGAGGCAATTTTGATATCTCATTTGTGTCATTGTCCTCTTTTTTTCACTTAGCTTGCCTGCATCACCTTATACATGTTCACACAATCCAAAATAAGTGTCTTGTTACCTCTGGCTCAGATCCAGCACTCTTCCAAAGAAAGCCAAGTTTCTTTTAGCAGGCATATTTTTGTTTTCCAGGTGCCTCCTTAGCACAGTCCGACCAAAGCCACAGGAGCGATAGCTTTTGCTGTAATGTTGATTAACAAGTTATTCTTTCTTTAGGTTGCCTCCACTGGCTGTGGTTACCCATGGTTTGCTTCATAAATCCATATCCATGTAACAGACTTAATTTTTCTCCTCCTGGGCAACTTTGACAAAAGCCTTTTAAGTGTATAGAACTTGCCTCTGTGAAGAAAGTACTGATACTGCAAAATAACAATTCATTCATAACATTTGCAGCATTAATAACTTGGAGCTCTGTCTTCACGCTCAGCATTAAACAATTTCTTGTTTCAGAACTGACCTCTGAATTCTAGTCAGAAAATATGTGCGGTATTTCAGCAGCTCGCACAAATAAAAGAATCGTTGAAATAACAACAACAACACACACGTTCATGAAATTGCAGGGATAATCTTCCATCTTCACATTAGCCATGAAGGTCGTGTTATGAGCGAGCTCCTGCAACTCCTGCTATCGTCGCGCAGCATAATCATTAGAAACCTTGCTATGTGCAAACCCTTTCCTTGCACTGAAGTGAGCGCTGAATCTTATGCAGAGAAGTCTGAGCAGCTTAATTGCTTCTGTCAAACCGGCTCTGTGTACAAGCCAGAGACAGACTCATCCTACCTTCATGCTCCCTACTCCCATCGCTCATATCTGCCTTGGATTGTGACTGTCTGGTGAGTAGTTAATTTCTTGGGCTAGATCCAGAGACAGCCTTAATGTCCTCTGTAAGTATTCTCCCGTTAGCTGCCTAATGCGCCTGATTAATGTGGCGGTGGATCCTCCTGGACGTTTATGATACTTTGTAAAGAAGAATGACGGAGTGTAACTCGCAGAGGCAGTTCCACCCTCGGCGTGGCGCGACACATACCCAGTGGTGAGGGTGGAGGAGGGGTTAAAGGGCCTGCTGATTAAGTGGCAGTGTCCCCTTATGTCGCAATATTGATTTAAGTCTATTCTGGCCAATCAGAGCGGACAGCAGGGCGGTATAAGCGTGCCTGTGTAATTGGTCGGGACAGCACAATGTCAGCTGCCATGTTTTCCGTAATTGTTTCTCCCTAGATTACTGGGGTGTTCATCAAATTCCTAGCAGGCAGTTACAGTAATTTCCTTGTCATTAAGAATACTGTAGCAGAGCTGTACGTTAATAAATACCAGATGTTTACATTTTTTTTTATTAATTAAAAATTTATAGGCTTTTTTTTGTAGTTTTTTCATTTAGCTACTAGATATGGTGAGTGAGCCCTGCACGTTTTTCGGTCAGGCACCGCATAGCCTGCAATTCGCTGCTCATGCAGCTAAGTTGCTTCACACCAACTAAGTAGAGTCAGAGATGAAGAGATGTCAAAGCACTTCAGTCTCAGCAGACTGAGTGTGGTGAGAGAAAAAGAGGCTAACAATGAGAGCTGATAAAGAGCAGGGACTCCTCTGACATCTTTATCTGTTCAAACACACTCCCGCATCGGGAGCGCTGAGTCCAATCTGCTCCATGACTGACTGCAACCAGGGGAGGGACGCCATGCTCGTACAGACGTTTAAAAGCTTCTTTAAGCCGTCGGTCTGTGTTTCATTGCACTGTATTACAAGGTACCACTTTGTACATTCTCCGTATTTGGCGTAATAACACAGAGGAAATATCCACTCATCCTGCACGTGTCCACTTGAAAATGCAAGGCCTGTGCAGTTCTTAACAGAAGTTCTCTGATGGTTAAATGTAGCCTTGAAGGATGCCCTACAGCGTGCTTTTCATCTTTCTCACAGGGGCTTTCAGAGCTTTTTGGTCTCTGGTCATAGAGTCCACTGCCGTTGATAGCTCGCTGCTGTGCAGGAGACTTTTTAACAGTTTAAGAATGGCTGGTGTAAAAACAAATGTCCACACTGGAGCTGACACGAAAACAATATTTGCTAAGTAATTTTTGTTAAATGAAAAGCAATGAGAGGAGATCGAGGCTGTATTTATTTTCAGCCGCAACAATGCCACCTGTGTCTGTGTTTGGTTGAGTGTGTGAATATTTGGTGCTTTGTCACAATGTTGTTGTAGTGGTAGTTTTATTGGTACAATAACGTTGAGGCGGACACAATAAACTGTTTGTTATGTTACCTCATTTTCAACAGCTGAACAATGGCCCACAACAAAGGGTGTAACTGTCCCAGAATTAAATGGAATTTCAATGTATTTTATTTGAAACAACCATGTAATTACATTTACCTACAAACACGTAGCAGTAGATATGCTATAAATAGGGGGTAGCGATTCAGGTTTGTACAAAGAAAAAACAAATAATTATAGCATGAGTAATTTTAAGTAGTGTGCAGTCAGTTCAGTTACAATCAGAAACTGTTCACAATATTTGTGGATCTGCACAAAATGTTAAAATTACTATTGTTTATCACTTGTCTCTCCTTTTCTGTAAAATACCTATAAATGTGCATTACTTAAAGTTACTTACAGTATAATATTTCTTCTTCTGTATAAAAAAATATTATTATTACTCTTTTACTTTAATTCTAGCAGAATTACACCCTTAGTCACAGGCCATATTCATACATGCCAACCCTCCCGATTTTTCCGGGAGAATCCCGAATTTCTCCCGGAGCCATCATTCTCCCGAATTTCTCCTGAGATTCCACCCGGACAACAAAATTGAAAAACCATATTGCAGAATTCATAGTGCGGCCCAGCCAATTCCAGTTTCCAACAATGGCGGCAGCTACTTAGTTTAATATTACTCTTATTTCTCTTTCTGGGTCGCAAAATAAACTTTTAACATATTTTCAGGTGAGAAGGTAGCTGTGTAAACTTCAAATATCTGAGCTGGCGAGAACACCAAACACCCGACACATCATTTTCAAACCCCCACGGTCTTTCGCTACTCGGGTTAAACATGATATATAAGTCACTTTGATAACTTAAAAATGTAATTGTTTGGCTTTTTCAGTGTTTTATTTGTTTGTGAGTAAATTGGTTTGGCTGAGATTAAAGTTATTAGATTAGATTAAGTTAGTTTTAACTTTATTAATCCCTCGGGAGGGTTCCTCTGGGGTTTTCACACAGCTGAATAAACGTCAAACAGAAAACTGATTAAACAGAAGTGTGAGACGGTCAAGAATTTACGCCAGCGCCCGGTTATATTTTAGATAGCAAGGAGCAGACGGCAGAGTTTCAATCCACCGAGAGAGCTCGTGACGTACTACCTGGCTTTCTTTAGACCGCGAAGGGCAGGTCCTCAGGTGGAAGCAGCCTCTGAATTTGGACACCCAGCCGTTTCCGGCCAGCCAATAATAACGGTGACATTTAACTTATTTTATCCAATAAATAAACACTGTAAAATTTATTTATCAACCCCCCAACAGTCTCCCTAATTCTGAGGTCTCAAGGTTGGCAAGTATGGCCGTATTCTAAAGTGCTACTGAAGTTCCCAATGATTAGGCTAGTTAGATTCCATTCCTGCGTAAATTAGAGTAAAATTCAAGCATAACAGCAAGCTGGATTCTTCCAACCAGTGAATTCCATAGTAAGTGCTTCAGAAACACTTAAAATAAGATAACAACTTTTTAATTTGGCTGATGTTGTCCCCTTCAAGATCCTCTCCTTTTGCAGCTCTGGACTCTTTCCAGTGCTGTTACTCTTACAAATGTGTGAGTTTGTGATGCATGCTGAATTTCATGCACTGCATCTGAGGTGTAGGACAAAGAGAGGTGCTAAGTAACAGTTGTGTTCAGGCCACAGTTCAGGCCATTTGTTCTGAATATTCATAAATATAAAAACAATCATAAGTGCTTCTGATGCTCACCGCATGTGCCGCCTCTTGGCTTGGTCACTGCGAGGTCTTCCACTAAAGACTGCTGTCGTAGCTGGAGATCCGGCTCACCTCTGGTCCCTGATATGAAGGTTTGGTCAGTTTGACTCTGAAGTTTTCTGCACAAATGCACAAGCAGTCAGAGGGATAAGCGGTTTACCAGTGGAGAAGGAGACAACCTTACAGAGAAAAGCAGCTTAATTCAGATCAGATCAGATTTGGGGCAACTTTGTGAAAAAGTATAAACTTGTATCATAATCACTACCATGTCGTCTTGTTGACAAAAAGAAAGAATCACCTCTCTGCACTGCCGACCTGCTGTCAAACTCGAGAAGGCAAAGAGAAAAGAAACAAATGTGCACATGTGGACTACAGATATGTCCAAAATAGTTTTATACAAAAACTGAATAAGAAAACAAAGTACCAAAATAGTGTTGAAGGTATGTATTTTATTGCACAAAAACACTACTATGCATTTCATTTCAAAGCAGATTTTGCATGTACATGTTATTGCATCAAATTGTTCTTTCAGTTCTTTCTTGACTTTGAAGCTGCGTGTTTATATCCATATGTCAAGATGAATGGAAGCAAAAGAAATCAGCTGGAAGGTCTCTCATGAAGCTGTTTTGATGTTCTGTTGTTTTGATCAAGCGTACACCAAGTGGGGCTATTCTTGCAATCCACATACCAGATCTTGAGGAATGCCACTAGTTCAGCCTGCAAGCTCAGTGGTGCAGACAGAAAGAAAGAAATAAACAAAATTTTAAAAATCGATGCGGCAACTCTCCAAATATCTGCTTTTATTTATACAAAACAGCCACATTTACTTTCCACGGTCCCGCACAAACTCCACAGCTAGCTTCATGCTGAAGGTGAAGTGAACAGAACACATTCTGTCACACACAATTTTTTTTTCCTCCTTTGGTCTCAGAGGATATCCTGCCACAGCTTCATGATAAATGGTTGTTTATGGTTTTATCTCACTGTAGAGAAATAACTTGGAAGAAGAAGAAGCAAGGAAAAAAAAGAAATTTTTCCCAGACCGTCGAATTCCATCTGGTACCAGCCATGGCAGTCTGTTCCAAGATGAGATTAATATGTAAGATTGAGAAAACACCCAGAGGAATAAAAAATGTGTTCCTACATTCAAGATATACTAAATAATTACCTATTAAGTGCTTTGACTTAAAGAGGTAATTGTGTGTCTGTAAATCCTCATAATCAATAATCAAGGAATAACCTTCTGACGGTTACATGTTTCTAAAGCACAAAACTGGCTCACTTATTCTTTCTATGACATAATTTACAAAACCACTAGCTTCAACTTTGGTCATTTTTATCAGCTGTCATCTTACTAGTGTCCATCTGCTGGTTCCTCTTTCAGCTGCAGGCTGAACAACAATAAAACAGCAGACCACGCTGTGCTTTCCCTCAGGTTCAAAGATGTCCTTGCTGTCCTCCCCCCTCTTCTCCTGAGAGTCGAGCAGATCGAGGAACTTTCATCTTGTTCAAAGTAGTTACAGGAATGCTATATCAGAGGAGTGCTCAGAAGTGTAAAGCCTTATAATCAACTCGCAGGGCTGGGGCCAACATGGTACTCTGTACAGTATATTGCACTGTGTAATTTGCTGTGTAGTCATCTAGCGCAGCCGTCAGAAGAGCTCAACTTAAATGCTGTCTTTTTTAATCCTCCCCCCTCCTCACATGCAGGTGTCTGACAGGTGTGACTACGTTTTTGTGAACGGCAAGGAGATGAAGGGCAAGGCGAAGATGATGGTGAACTTCACCCACGGATACCTAAGTGCTCAGCTGGAGCTCAACGTGTGGATCCCCCGTCTCCCTCTCCAGATTGAGGTGTCAGACACGGAGCTGAGCCAGATCAAAGGGTGGAGGGTGCCAATAATGGCCACCAGTCAGAGGTACTGCAGCACGTGCATCCGTTGCTAAAGGGGCTTTGTGACTGTGTGTTCTGCTCTCTTGTTTTTTCAGGGAGACATTTGTTTTACTAATTGGATGGAATATAACGTGATCTTTATAATTAACATTTATTCATTTTCTCACTTTCATGTCAGCTCCTGCGCAGCCATTTCCAGGCGTAATTTACAGTTATCCAAGAAAGAACACCAAGGTTACATCACAACCTTTAGTACAAGTTGTTAAGTTTAATAAAAATAAATTGGTAATTTGTTCACTTTTGCAGCCCCAGTTTCAAGAAAGTACAAGTTCCAGAATAGCCTTTCTCCTCGGTGATGTATTTGATTTCAGTAATGGCAAAGATAAGGTAATGATGTGACATGTGACGAACACCACTCCACCTGTCTCTTCCTGACTTCAGCCCTACTGACAAGTCTTGGCTGATAACAAAATGGCTGACCTGTGCATTGCAGCTTGTCATTACAACTGGCTTAGTTTGGCCTGCCATTGCGCCTTGTGCCTGTCAGTTGGAAAGAACATTATTAGAGCTGTCTGGAGGTCAGACTTCTCCCCTGGGGCCTCATCACTACATAGCACCTCTGCTAACGCTGCTGCGCAGTGTTACTCTGCAACTGTTGAAATCCATCAATTGATGGAGCAGTTATCAGCCACCTACGGTAATTACTTCAGGAAAAGCGTTGAAGTTAGACTTTAAGTCATCCCACGCACCAGTGTGGCTACTCTAATTATCCCTGCTCCCCTCTTATTTTGAGTGACAGCATTCAACTAATACTGTGGCTTGTCCAGGTTGTTGCTTTTCCAGCTGTGTGCTGCTATGCCTTTATCAGCGGAGACAGCCAAGCCGTGTTGTCACTGTTGACGCCAGCACCGGAGCTTTGTTTTTCCCCATCTTCGGCACGTCTTTGTTTATCGGGGGATAACAGGCGTGACCTTGCAAAGAAGCACTATACCTGTTGATGAGAATAAGCTTTGGTCCACGGTCCGTAAGCACACGGAGAAGTAAGCCAGCGAGCAACAATAGCAAGCGGCGCGCCATTCCTCTATCGGGAAAGCTGGCAAGTTGTGGCCACGCTGGGAGGAGAGAGACAGAAATGTAAAAAATAAAATAAAGACACATTAGGCCTGTTAGTGGGAGAACTGCAAATGTACTCCTCACACAGTTTTGACTGACACTGCCTGTATGGCTCACCTCTTCCCTCCCTAAGCCCTGTCAAAGCACAGACAAGATAAGCCTTTGCAGACAGCAAACCTAAGTGTAGGCGTAGCACTCGAGCATCCACCATCCTTTACCGCTTCTCTCAGGATATGTATGTTGAGATTTTACTTGTTTAATCAAGTTTAATATTCAAAAAGAAAAGAAAAAGCGGCCCTCAGTCATCCTATAGAGTGCATACCGAGTGTTTTCTTGCTGCTGTAAAACAAATAGCTGTACTGACATGCCTGCAGCATTCAAATTCGAAAAATATCCACCAGTGTTCTTTCATATAGAAACAACATTCCTGCTATAACGACCTTCATCGTGTCACTGTGGTAGAAAATAAAATGCCAACACAAACGCAGCACATGATCCACGGGCACAACAAAAATAAGTATGACACACGCATTAATATGCAGCACCTCCTCTGAAGTCAGAGCTGGGCTTGAATGCGAACGGAGCGGAAAGAAAAATTGCTTTGTGAAGCGGGTTGTTCTCAGCACTGAGTGTGATTTGTTTATTAGATTAACCTTAGATTAGATTTTGAGATGGTTGCACAAGTATTGGCATATAAGATTTATGCCGAGGCTAAAATGGTCAGACTTCACCATCAGCTTGTTTACTCCTGAATGTGTTACACCTAACTAATAATCACATTTATTAAGTGTAACAATTACATGCCGGTTCAGTCTGTATGTCAGCGCATGCTCTCGAACATCAGAGCTATTTGTCAATTCATTGGCTGTGAATTTCGAGCGTTTACACTCAAAATGATTCAAAAAATGCAATTATTGATGAGAAACTTTCAATTACTGCATTGGAAAAATAATATGGCGATTGTTACTATGGGCCTGGACTTGAACAGGTAATAAAGGCAAGGATGAGATGGCAGGCTTGTAGTATTTCAAGTTTCATTTCTACCTCTTTGTCTCTTTGAGCTGGTTTTCATCTTTGCTTTGTGTTACTGATTTGTGATGGTGTGTGGAACAGTAGCCTAAGGTTTATATAGTCAACTGGCAATTATGTGACGGTGCATTTCAGGTCATTTCTGAAGTAACGCAAAAGTATTGTTACGAGTAGTGTAACCTCACAATGTACAAGGGACCAGTTCAGTACGTCTCTAGATGCTGAATGACTCTGAGTGTATCTCACGCTCCACTTTTCTCTCACCCTGAACACGCTAAAGCTGTTCTCCACTTGAAGCAGCAACTCATACTCAATCAGGAGCAAGCAAACCACATCTTTCGGGGACAGAACTGTGTCCTCTGACTTGTAAACTCATACCTTTTACACTTAACTGAGCACTGAGACACCAATAGTTGGTGCTGCAGTACCAGGTCTGCCCAGAATCCTCCCCGGCCACCTGGGGGGGCGATCATTTGAGTGCTGAGCTACTCTGCTCACCCAGGAGTCTTAAGACCAGTGTTGGGAAGGTTACTTTTAAAATGTATTCCATTACAGAATACAGATTACATGCCCCAAAATGTATTCTGTAACGTATTCCGTTACGTTACTCAATGAGAGTAACGTATTCTGAATACTTTGGATTACTTAATATATTATCATGCTGTTTACAACTACGTGAATGTACTATTGCTGTGATTTATTACTGTTACTGAAGGTCCGCGGCACCGAACCGTAGTAAAGGGACCTCTGGCTAATATGGCAGGGTTCGTGTCGGGCTCGTAGCCGAAAACTAGCTTTACTTTGTTGTCTGGGTCAAGTTTTCTTAGAGAGACAGAGAGAGGCGTTGAAAGGCTGCTCCAACGGAACTTATTGTTTTCGGAGGAAAACACGAACACGGTGTACAGTCGAGTCTTAATAGCTTACTTACAACTGGGCTCGTCAGGCACTCTTCTTGGCTGCAGTGATTATATTTACATGCTTCCAGCTCCCGTTTTTGCTTGATGACAGCTCGTACTTTTCCTTTTTCTCCCTCCCTCGCTCACAGACACATAACGTGTATGGCAGTCCATTCTCCCTGCAGCACGGACTACACTGCCTATGATGCTACATTCTTTAGAGCTATGCTTGTAGCATTCTACCTGTTAGCTTAGCACAACAACAACAATAAGGCCTCTCTCACCCAGGAAACACACAGTCGCAGAGAGAGAGAGAGAGAGAGCGTCGCCCTGTAACCATGGCAACCGTAACGCTGCTGCCTGGAACAACAGAACGTAGCTGTCAAACAAAACCCAAACAGTCCTGACCCGCCACAATATGAAACAGGGAAGTACCGCCGTGTAATCCATTTATTTCAACAAAGTATCTGTATTCTAAATACCACCTTTTTAAACGGTAACTGTAACGGAATACAGTTACTCATATTTTGTATTTTAAATACGTAACGGCGGTACATGTATTCCGTTACTCCCCAACACTGCTTAAGACTCATGCAAAGCTGACGCATGCAAAATCGATCCCCGATCCACTAATTAGACTAAGCTGGTGCCAAGTGTAATTAAGCTTAAAAGTGTTATTCATAATGGAAAAACAGTGATTAGCACAGACATTTAGTAGCAAAACACTACTCAGATTCAGATCATGCCCCTCTAGTTTCCAATGCCATGTGCTAACTCCAGGCTAAACAGTGTTTCTAAAAAGCCTCTACCACAACCTTAGTTTTAAGGCGGGGCGTAGTGTTCCTGAACCAGGCAATCTTTTTTTTTTTTGTCTTTCTTTTTTTTAAGTCTAGCCCATCACCTGAAACTAGTTTACCTTAGGATGTCAGCTGTCACTGTGCGAATGGCAGGGTGTTTCCTGGACAGGTCACCAGCCTTTCAGCAGTGTTGGAGACATTATTCAAATTTTTAAAAAAGCCAAATCAAGTGAATTATTTATATAGCGCATTTTCAAAACAGCTGACAGTCACCCAAAGTGCTTTTTTTAGGCACTTATTTTGTAATCTCTGTCTCCAAGAACCCGTTAACAAAGCCTGGACTTCACATAAAAGACAAATATAACAACTAACTTCAAAAAATAGTAAAAACATGTAGTAATGTAAGAAGGTACTGGAGAAAGTATTTCGTTTTAAAGCTCCTTGCATTACTTTTACATTACTCCATAACAAGGTCTGAAATCACTGTCATATCATTAGCAGCTGATAATACAGACCTTGAGCTTATGGCCCACACGCTGACATTTAATGAGGACACATAAGAAATCTTTGTTTTTGTGTTTGCACCCTGAGACAACTGTTTTTGTGATATGGCACTATATAAAATTAAATTAAATTAAATTGAAGTTTTGATATGAACCACAAACCTAACAACACAAAGAAATGTTTAAAATCAACAACTGTAGGAACATGTACTGGTAGAAATGGAGGCTCATTACTGCCTTTGTTACCCGCTGAAGTGCAGGCCCCGGCTGCTGGGCTGGGCTCATGCATACCCTGGGTTCTTCGCTCGCTTTGTGTAAACATGCTGTCTGTGCAGATGCTCGCAAAGCATCCATGTTGTGTGAGCAGTATAATGCAGTTGTTTCAGGACATACCTGACATGACAGTGAGATAACCATAACTTTAATGTGATTCTTCAAGTTAATAGAATAGAATAGAATAGAATAGAATAGAATAGAATAGAATAGAATAAACCTTTATTATCCCACGGATGAGAAATTTTGGTGTTACAGAGCAAGGGAAAATAAAATATAAAAGGAAGACACAAGGTGGTCCCATAAACATAAGCAACCGAAGTTCATATATACAGGTAACAATGCACAGAATATGTATAGAAAAATTGAAGATTGTACGGAGATATGTATAAAATGCAGTAAACCTTTACAATACTGTGTTAATTAAAAATGCAATGTGATTATGTGTTACCTTGTAGCACTTGTATACACAATACTTACCTACACAGGGCACATTATGAAAAAAATTGTATTTGAAAACCAAAATGCAGTGAAATTGCAAATGTACTTTTCATAACTGTATGCTGTGACTTAGCTGGACAAATTGTTTCCTTTCAGTGTTTCAATATTGACTCCACAGTAATTTCTCCGGTAAAGACGGTCTTTCACTTGCGAATATGAAATCAGTCCCTCCAGCAAAGCTTTTAAGCCCTTATCTTCAAATCTCTCTCTACCCTTGGCTTTCCTCTGGAGAATGCAGCTGACATCTTTATTCCCACAGCTTCGCATGCAGTCCGATTTCTCAGGGGATTCAGACAGAAAGAGACAACCAGAGCGGATAATCGCAAGAAAAAGAGTTTAAGAGATTAATTTCGGGGGTTTTTTTCTCCCCTTTATCATGATTGCAACCTTTACTAGAGTGTATGTGTGTGAGAGAGAGAAATAGCGACAAAGGAACAAATGAAGATGATTAGATGAAAAGGAAGGCGCAAGTCTGTACAGTAGGATATATGATTAGTAGTTGTGTTGACAAAGTGCTTTTTTTTCCTTTGGAAGAATCCCAACCCTGCCCCAGTGTAAGCCTGAAGAGCTGTAACAGCATTTATTTCCCCAGAATAACCATTCAAACAATGCTTTGTCAACATTCAAGGCTGACTGTTTTCTACAAAAGTGTTCGTTAATGCGAAAATGTAAAAAAAAATACAGTTATAAGTAAACTAATGATATTGCGGCTGTATTGTAACCATTTAAACCTAGTTTGTCACACTCAAAGCAATTTTCCTAGTGAGAGATAGTTGTGCCTCTGTTGGCTGATTTGTTATCGAATGTAATAAAATTAGATTTGCTTGCAACAGAGCGATCTGGGAGGCTATTAAGTAAAGCCGTAAGGAGGTGTATGCACATTTACAATCCAGGCCTGGTGCTCCAAAATAGTACAGGAGAGACATTTAGAAAGAGAAATGATGGCCATTCGCTGGATTGATCCCCCTATTACTGGTTTAATCAACAACATTGCATCATAGCTTGAGTTTTGTCGGGTGAACATCCCAGTATGAGTTACACCTGTCTGTGTGTTTGTTGTTTACTCCAATTTAAAATGCTACTCAAAATACCACAAACCATACATCAGTACAAAATGAGTGTTTTAAATTCTGCCTTTTCTGGATTGTTGATACCGATAAACACAAAGTACACAGCAGCGTTTTGTTTTTTAACATCATATAACTTTGATTTACTGTACTGTGTAATGTTTTAATCAAGATAACACACAATGAGCATGCATAACAACTGTAGCATGCATATGCATAGCTCATATAATGTTAAGCACCAGATACAAAGGTAACAAATTAGCAACACATGTTGCTAAATGCACTTGTCAGTGCATTTTGGATGTAGGCAAAGTTCTGCAAGAAATCCTGTTTCAGCCTCAATTGTACCAAATTTCATGGCAGCTTATCCAATTTTTTTTTTCTTTTAGTCTGTAAAACAGCCAACACTGCTGTCTCTAAAGTCATGCCACTCTCACTGCTAAGAAAAGAAATTCTTTCCACTTTGCACATCAGACTGTTTTATTTTTTATTTTCTTTCTTTCTTTTTAAACAGGTCTACACGGGACAGCGAGGATGAAGACGACGAAGACAGGCGAGGGCGAAGCTGCACTCTGCAGTACCAGCATGCCATGGTCAAAGTCCTGACTCATTTCATAGCCGAGTCAGCTGATCCTCGAGGCCAGACCAGCTACATGCTGGGCACCGATTGGCAGGTGGACATTACGGAGCTTGTTTGGGACTTCCTCAAAGTAGAGAATGCACAGGTTGCACAGCTATTGGACAAGAAGATACTAGTGGGCCTTGACACAGGCATGACCACTATTCAGGTATACGAAGAATCTGTATCTGTATCAGTATTTGTTACAACAACAGATTACAGGTGCTGTCTAAAATTACATTTGCTGCAATGAGACAAAATCTGAATGTTAGTCAGGCAGTGGGGGGTTTATTAACACATAACAGGGGTGGCTGTAGCTCAGGTGGCAGAGCAGGTCAGCCACTAATCAGAAGGTTGGTGGTTCGATCCCAGGCATGCCTCCTGCATGCCAAATATCCTTGGGCAAGATACTTACCCCATGTTTGCCTACCAGTGGCGCCAGTGTCCAGCAGCCTCGCCTCTATCAGTGCGCCCCAGGGCAGCTGTGGCTACAATGTAGCTTGCCATCGCCAGTGTGTGAATGGGTGAATGACTGAATGTAGTGTGAAGCGCTTTGGGGTCCTTAGGGACTAGAAAAGTGCTATACAAATGCAGGCCATTTACCATTTAATAATCATAAAATGATTATCTTTAGTACACGTGCAACCACAATACAATTTGTACACCGGCTTTTTTGATTAAGTTTAATTTCAAAGCACAGTTAAAATCTTACTGGGCACGGCTGTAACATGCTTGGTGCAATCCCCCGAAGCTTGGCACAGTGTTATCATGATAAATAGAAAGAAAAAAAAACTGTTAAAAGTAGTGGTTCCTAAAAACTAATACTCAGTAGGCTTCTTTCAAGTTGCATTTTATAATTTTTAAAAATGCAATTTCACTGTAATGCTCCACTTTGGCCAGTTCTTCCCTGATTTGAACCATATGTTCTCTGAACAATGTTGCCTCTGATTCCAAATAGGTACTTGGCATTGTTTCTTGTTCTTCCCTGAATACCTGCTTTGTTAACAGCAGTAAGAGATCCAGAAACAGCTCGAGTGAAATGCTGTCATTCAGTGTGCAATTATTCTGCCGTTGCTACAATCTTTCAAAACTCCAGCTATGTTTGTGTTGGAAGATCAGTGCTTCCTTTTAATCCTCTTTACTCAAGTAATTGTGCAAATCTCAAAATCTGTTGTATAGATGCACACACACACACACACACACACACACACACACACACACACACACAGTAGTGTAGAAGCTATTTGAGGTTGGCAAAGATTTGTTTTAATATAGAACAGTATAATATTGTGGTTGTTCTAATAAATCAAAAAAATAAGACTAGTGATTTTATTAGTGATTTAACTACAACCACTTGGGAAATACAGTTCTATGCCTCTGCACTCATCACGGGCGTAGCAGTTGTGGTAATTTGGGGCTTTTTATGATTTCTCTGAACTTTTTTCAGAGTGGAATGATTTACATCTTTAATGACATTAAAAGCAATCATTTGGTGGACAGCTTTGAATCAATTTAGGATTTTCTCTAAACCACACAGGGTCATAATTCTACGTACAGGTTCAAATATATACGTACACTCACTTAAATCTTCTATTAAGGTGCTGAAGGTTAGATGAGAAACCACTTTGTCGAGGTCTGGAAGAAAGAAACCCCAAACTGTCACCCTCAGATGAGAGTACCATCTACCTAGTGGTACCGGTACATTGCACAAAGTGGATGGAGTAATGAAGAAGTATTTCTACCTCTAAATTCTTCAACTTTAGGTCAGCTCAACAGGTAGTTGGACACAACTGAGAGTATCAGCAGGACAATGATCCCAAACAACCATGGAAACTACTTTTGGAATGAATGAAGCAGGCGAACACTAAGCTTCTAGAAAGTCCTTCACAAACCCCAAAATTGTGGACTTTCCATAAGAACTTTGTCCATGCCAGAAAACAAACAGATTTAAATGAACTCTACCAATTCTGCCAAGAAGAGTGATTAAAAATATCCAATTGGAAGATTGTTGATGTCTACCAAAAACATCTGGCCGAGGTGCAACTTCCTAAGATACATTTAATCATATATTAGTGTGACGTGTGTGTGTATTTGAGCCTGTAGGTACACTTTATCCCTTTGTTGGTTAGACAAAATCCCAAATAGCTTCAAACTTGTGCACCCAATTTGGTTTTTTTTTTAATCATTTAAGATATATTCAGTATAATCATTCCACCCTGGAAGAGGAACAGTTCTAAGAAATCATTAAAAGCCCAAAATTACCATGACATTCGTGCCTGTAATGAGCTTAAACTTCTGACCAAAACTGTGTGAGTTTGGGTGTAGCATTCATCCATCCCATCAAACGCAACATCTTAGGGATACTTCTTTTTATAACTTTGTGGTCAACTGAAGTCTCTTTGCCTGGCCAGAACTCGAGAGTTTATGCACTAATTAGGCAAAACATTGCAATAAATTTCAGAATAAATGTTAAATTGGTAACCTTTTATATTTAACAAGTCAATGGTGAAATTTGGTGCCATAACTCAGGAACTGGTGAGCATTGGTAGTGCTTTGGTGGTTCTGTCAATCTGCCAGGCTAAAAATGTGCTTGAAGCATTCATTTTTTAACATTTTTTTTGCTTCTCTGTAGCAAAAGCCATGACTGCTGTCATGGTTACAGCTCTGTACTCTGTCAGAATCTTTAAACATAATTACATTTATTATGTTGTACTACAAATCCTTGGATGTGAATGTGTTCACAGCCAGACAACAACATGGTTGTAATTCTAGGTATATCTAGGAGTATCTTAAACTCTAATTAGGGTTTACCTAGCTTAACATTACATTATTGTCTCTAGAGAAAAACATGTCACAATAACATGCTGTGGAAACATGTTGCTTATCCCGGGAACAGTAACAATTGTGAATGTTGCTGTTGCAGTTTGACTAGTACCTCCCTTTGACCAGAGCAGACAGGTGATTACTGGTGTGTCACAGCCTGTACTTCAGGCTCTCTGTAGTGAGTGGGTCCTCTCCCCTCAGCCCTATGCTTTGTCAGGCGCTTCACACTAACTGGATGAATATCAGCCTCCTAATGACATCTGTGAGAGTGGGATCTGTTTCCTGGCTCTGAGTACTCATCCGTCTGTTTCTGTGCAGAGATGTGTTCAATCCCCAAACACCACAAACCTGAAAATATAAGCATCAACCGGAAAACACGACAAGTACGAGGGTCTGACAGCTGACTGCCTGTGCCATGCATCATGCTGATGAAAGATACGGCACACGGATGAGGATAAGCATGCGGAGGAAGTCTTCCTCTGCATGCTTCGTTCTTCTGTTTTGGGGTTAAAGTGTGCCTCTTTTTTAGATTACCAATATTAGTCAAAGGGAATGGATTCATACCTACATGAGGTACGAGGGTTGGATGGCATCCAAGTTGAGTTGTTTTTTGATCCACCCAGCCTGAGTAGCGACAGATAAAATTAAAATAAAAGTGTGTTTTGTGTATCGTTTTGCATATTGCGGAGGAGCATGCAAGTCTTTTATGTTAGATGAAAACCCTTGGAAAGACATTTTCTCAGCTTCACCTATAACTCACAGTAATCCCTCCCTTTTTTTTCCTCAAATCAGTGGCATCTTTACAGCCAAATGCTCATTGATGTGTTGTTTTTGCATTTCACTTGCCAGAAATCACTTGTCAGTCAAACAATGTGACCAGTGTGTATTTTCCGTTAATGAAGTTTTTTGCTGTTTTCTTTCCGCTCCATTCGTTTCTGTTTGCTGTTGCTGCTGATTTCTCTTGGGAAAGACCTCCCAGGCCTCAGTGTTTAGAGCAGGAAATCATAAAGCCTTCATCAACAGGCTATACACTAGGTTGAGTCACTGCTGTTGAGTAGCATCTATAATTGTTCGTACCAAATGTGACAGGTTACTACGTGTATTCGTGAGGAATACCGTCAAAGAAAAATGTAATTATTTGCCTTTTTTACTTTAATGTCTCCATGGTAATCTGTCATCTCTCTCCTTGTTTTTCTTCACTTTTTCAGGTGTTGTCTCCTTTATCAGACTCAATCCTGGCAGAGAAGACTATCACAGTGGTGGATGACAAAGTGACCATCACAGAGTTGGGAGTCCAGTTGGTGACAGGCCTTTCCATGAGCCTGCAGCTCAGTCCGGGAAGTAACCGGGCCATCCTGGCTACTACAACCACACAGGAAGTCCTGCAGAGCTCCAAACAGGTCAGGATGCTGTAAGAAATGAAAAGCAACAAAACGACATTAAATATGCGTAAGGGTTATTGGCTCACAAGTATGAGAACATATTGTCTAATTGAATGAGCAAATTCATCTAAATTTATACACTCACCTGCCATTTTATTAGGTATATCTTGTTAATACTGGGCTGGACCTCCTTTTTGCCTTTGGAACTGCACAATTGTTCATAGCATGGATTCAGTAAGGTGCTAGGAAACATTCCTCTGAGATTGTGGTCCATATTAACATGACAGCATCACACAGTCGCTGCAGATTTGTCAGCTGCACATCCTTGATCCAAATCTGCTGTTCCACCAAATCCCAAAAAAGCTCTCTTAGATTGAGATCTGGTGACTGTGAAGAGCATGAGAGTACAGTGAACTCGCCGTCATGTTCAAGAACCAGTTTGGATTTATTTGAGTTTTGGTGTTATTATGGTGTTGTTATTCTGAGGGAAGCAGCCATCAGAAGATGGACACGTTGTGGTCATAAATGGACATGGTCAGCAGCAATACTCAAGTAGGCTGCTGTGTTTAAGTGATGCTCAGTTGGTACTAAGGAGCCCAAAATGTGCCCAGAAAATATCCCCCATTCGAATATAACATCGGCAGCCTGAATTGTTAACAAAAGGCATGATGGATTAATTCGCTCATATTGTTTATTCAAATTCTGACACTAACAGCAGAAATTGAGACTCATCAGTACAGGCAACATTTTTCCACTTTTGGCAAGCCAGAGTGAATTATGTGAAAAATGTTCAGATGGCTCTACGGGGAAAGGAGAAAATCTGAAAACCTGATTGTAAAACGTCGTAAAGATAGGAAAAGATATTTTAGTTGACTGATGACCAAAGAAAACATCGCTTGAAACACATTCTGCTGCAATCAGGGAGAACATAAAGAGCCACATGCAACTCATCAGATCTGCAGTGGCCCTTGTCTTAAAATAACACAATAGGCATTGCAATACTTGCACAAAAAACAGACAAGTGCTTCAAAGATGGTGGTTGGGGTGGGGTTATCAACTGGAATCTGAGTTTCTGTGGCAGCTCAGACAGTGTGAAATAGATTGTATAATGTCAACAGGTATGGAAAGAGTCCAGTTTAAAAACCATTGCTCCTTGGCACAAAATATTATATGCAGTTATATACAATTATATTCATTTAAACTGTTTAAATACCCTACTATTCAACTTAGACGTAATGTAGTTACTGGAAGTGATTCAGTTTTGACACTTACAGTGCCTTTGTTGCATACAGAAAGTGGAGGTGTTTTAATAAGATAATTGCTCAGTAAAACCAACGAATAATCGTTAATCAACTGAGATTTTCTAATAATCATGTTATCAGTTATCCATCAAAATCAAATATTTGATAGTCGATGCTCCTCAAATCTAATTTTCTTTGTCATACCTAATATCTTATTGTCGTCTTTCCATTTCCTTAAGCTGCAGAAAATTATAGTCAACACTTTCATGTGTTTTAATAGATAAAATGATTAATGGATAAAATGAGTGGATAATTAGCAGGTTAGCAGAAAAAGAAGATAATAATTTGGTGCAGACCCACGTATAAGAGACTTCTATGTGATTTTACTTAACAGCTCATTTCTCCTCAGAGCCTCCTTTACAAAAGTGGGCGCTGATTCTTCTCTACTAGATGAAAATTATTCACAGACCATTTAGACAGATCTGATTAAGGCAGATAATTATGTTCATTTGTTTTACATTGGCAATTATTATCACCTAGAATATTAAATTACTCTTAATTAGATGAAATAATTTTTTATATAAATATCAGCTGAAGCCAAAAGTGCTCAATCGCCAACTCAAATACTTTTAGGATCTCTATGAAGTTATTTTTTGTTTGCATTACACTATCCCTGTCTAAAAAGAAAAAGAAAATAAGTGTGAGATTCTAAAAAGTTATCTACAGGAGGAGCGCTGCTTTGAGGCAAGCTGGATGTCTTAGGACAGCGGTCCCCAACCTTTTTTGCGCCAAGGACCGGTTTATGTCCAACAATATTTTCATGGAACGGCCTTGTGTCGCGGATAAATAAACCAGAAAAACCCTCTACCGGTACCAAAAAAACAGAAGAGTTATTCTTAACACACAAGAAAAGACCCTGGGAAACCAAGTTAACGATCAAAACAATTAAAAAATAACAACAAAAACCGATAAAACCCCTGAAAACCATACATTTCACACCCGAGCCTCAACTCTCACGGCCCGGTACCAAACAACACAGAGTCTTATTGTCATGGCATCCAAAGCTTGTGAGCATAGTGCAGCCTGAGGGCTAGCAGTCCATTGGCATAGCCTCTCTTAACATTTAAGCTGGTGGGCAAGCCCATAGCTTCAGCCTGGCAGCTTGATCCTTTAATGAATAGCAAAAACAATACAAAAATGGAAAAATGATAAGCTTTTTCATTTACTTCTATTTGTAGTTCCTCTTTTTTGATTAATTTTGTTATATTATTTACTTTCCTGAATAGATGTACATTTTTTTCTTCTATGTCTTGGCTAGTCTGTTCTTTTTACGGCACTCATATATTAACTCGAAGGCTTGAAAGCATGTAACGCAGCGCTTCTCTTTGGTTATCTAATGGAAACAGAAGTTTAATCTCAGAGCAAGCTCAAGCAACACCACAGTACTGTACAAAATTACGACTTAAAATCTGAACTTTGCAATTCTGTCATGTTTGCTTTTCTTTATAATTTGCTGCAGCTACTCTCGCTGTGGCTTCTTTGATCAAGCTCTCCAGTGAGCTCTCCGAGCTGCCCCGAACTATTCCACTTCACCCTTTTTTCTGACTGAGGGCATGAAGGCTATTTATCAGCTCTATCTTCTTACATAGAGTGTAGGGATAAGCAGGCCGCACTGCGCTTGCAAGACCTCTGGTGTTACTAATATAAGGAGCATTGACAGACCACTGTGGGAATCTATATACTTGTGCGCCTTTGGGGGATTTGTCTCTTGGTGATATTAAAATGCAAATTGTGAAACTGCAGTAGTAGGCGGCTTCACAACACCCATGTATGGCGCAGCCTCAGTGGCATGAACAATATTTAAAGTAACTGTTTGATCTTTTCTGCCCCTTGGCTGAGAGAAAATAGCTGCTGAGGTAGCTTAACCACAACTTAGTGAGCTTGACTAAAGGAACACTGAATCCAAATAATCATTATGCAGCTCATTTGAACAATTCACTATACTCCCATAAGTTAAAGCCGGCGGAACAAGCAAGGGGAGTTTCAGAGCTAACCTGTTGAAAATGATCCGTTTCCATGAAATTATGCTCTACGCAGTATTTTTACAGCATCATTTCAATCCTTTGTAATGTCTGACGATCCTGCCTCTCTCTCTCTCTACCTCTTTTGTAGGAGGCCTTGATTAGTGCATGGCTACAGTTCAGTGACGGCTCTGTGGCTCCACTAGACCTCTACAATCCAGACTTTTTTGTCCTGACAGCCACTTCACTAGACGAGGAAGTCGTGACAGTGCAGCAGGACCCTTCCTGGAAATGGCCTGTCATTGTGACGGAGGCAGAGGGTCAAGGCCTGCTGGTCAGGGTGGAAATGACTGTTAGTGAAGTGTGCCAGAAGTTCAAGCGACGCAGCATTATAGCGGCGGGGAACTGCAACATCAGGGTGAAGTTTGGCCACAGTGACAGCTCAAGGGGAGGGAGCATCGACTATGGTCCTGATGGCGATGATATGGAGAACAGGGGCAGGCTCTCCTCCCAGGACAGGACCGGCCTTGACACACACTATTATGGTAGTTCGATCTCTGACATGGAGGATGGCGTGCTGAAGAGAACCACCACAACGAGAAGCGCAATAATCCGCAGACCCAATGGGGATAAACTTTCAGTGGATGGTAGCCAGAGCATACCAATTGACTTTGCTGACTTCCCCGCACAAGTAGATCTGCCCCGTGGTCGCAATGTGGACGACGAACTCATTCAGACTGCCCGAGGGCTCACAGACCTAGAAATCGGCATGTACGCCTTGCTCGGGGTCTTCTGCCTCGCCATCCTGGTCTTTCTTATTAACTGCATTTCCTATACGCTCAAATACCGTCACAAGGAGCTCTCCATCGAGGACCAGGAGAACATGAACCATGCTCACGACTGGGTGTGGCTGGGGAATGAGGCCGAGCTGCTGGAGAGCCAAATCAGCCTTTCACCTCAGCAGGAAGAACAGACGTCCATGATAGACTCAAGCAGCGGCCTCGAGGAGGGCAGCCACTTACTGAACGGAGGCTCTTCCCAGAAGAGCGTGCCGAGCCAAGTGCATCGGGCGGCGGATACAGGCTGCATAGCCAAGGACAGCAAAGGAGACTCCCCCACCACCAAGAGAAAGCGAGTTAAGTTTACCACGTTCACCACCATCCCCTCGGACAATAGCTACCCCACTGTTAGCACACTAACTGGAAGCCACAGCCATGACATTAAGTGGGTGTGTCAAGACGTGCAGCTTGGAGACTCCAAGGAGTTGCGCAGTTACATGGAAAGATTAAATGACAGTGCTTTAAAAGAGGTGGCATAATGTACTGTGTGCACTTGTGACAAACTCACCCATATGCCTTCCAGCCAGCGGAGAGTGGGTCTCAACAGAAACCAGATCCACAGTTGGTGATCGAGGAGTAAATTTACTTCAGAATCAACCCAAACTGCCAAAGGGTCATTAAACTTTGCGAGAAATGTCATGATTCCACATGTGACTGATGATAAATCACTGACAAAAAACATGAGGTGGTTCTTTTGTTTGTCAGATGGTTGCCACTTAAACATTGTTTTATTATTACACGATTTAGAATCGTGCAAGGATCCCAGAACTGATCTGCAGCAAAGCATATAGAGTTTAAAACGAACAGTGACGTGACTAGATAGATATTCCGAGTGTGTGTGTGTGCACATTAAATGGCTTTGGAAGTTCTGTATCAATTTTGGATTTCTTACATGAAAGTTCTGGAAAGGCCAAAGCAAGTCAAGACAAATCTGCATGTTGTTCGGGGGGGAAAAGAAAAGAAAAACAAGAATGGCACAACTTTCCGGTTCATTGTCATCCTCCTTAGCAAGGCATAAGACTTGTTATGTATATACTGAACAATCTCCAAAGCATTGTACTGTTGCTCTGTATATTGTATTTTCATAACATTTAAGGAATACACAGTAATGTCAAGAGTGTGCATCAGCTTTTATTGACTGCAGCATTGTGAGGCATTGAGTCTTTAGATTGGAGAAGGTGAAGCCAATTACACACTGATCTTTGCATCAAATACTATTTATAAGATGTAATTTACCTACAAGCAACAACACAATCTAATCCCATTTAATGCTGGCCAGTGAAGAAAAGCATCAATACTCTCATCTTGTCCATTACAATCCAGTACCCTGACACCACAGCCAGTATATGTGAATGGCTGACCATCATGATAATGTGACATTTCCCAATACCGCCCTCTCAGTTAAAAGTTTTTCAAGGTTTGAAGAAAATACCAATTAACGCCTCTGTCCCATAATTACACGCAAGGTAGGAAATATTACCTTTTTTTGGAAGTGGATCTTTTATTATTCAGATAATTGCACAAATAATAATCTTCTCTGAAAACTTCCTAAACAAGGGCAGTCGGCTGAAAAATTGCATTTTGCTCAGTGAACGTTATTATCATCACAGTGGTGTTGGGGAATTGTGTGTGCGTGAGTGTGTTATTATTTTCCATCAAGCAGAGAAATGTTCACATTATGTTAACTGTTGCCGCAGTATGAATCAGGTTGTTAATCAGTGGCATCGTCAATATTATTCGTTTCAGCAAATAGTGGTGCTACCTTGAGTAGAATTGGGGATGTCGTTTAGAATAGCTTACTTCTGTCAGCATTCGGCACTAAATGGAGCCCCACCAGATACCTATACGGAGGTTTAGCAGCTTTTCCGGCTATTTTTCTGCCTATTTCCCTTATCGTGTGTCAGCTGAGAAGGTTTATACCATTTTCATGTCGCACATTAGCTTAAATATCACACTACAGAGGCCCCAGTCACAGAAGACCCCCAAGCAACCGTTAGTTGTTAAGGGAAAATGTGTTTCCCCCAACTGGTTGGTCAGTCATTGCTGACTGTTGGACCGAAAACCTATTCACGATTGCTTTGGTTGCTAGCAAATTGCCCCAATCAACTGTAGTTTGCACGGAAGACACCAGCTTGTCTGTAAAGACTTGCTAACTTCTTGCAGAGCGGTAGTAGACTTAGGTTGTACCGGCTGCATCTGACACATTTCAAAAGGTCAAATTTTTACTTTGAAAACTAACACTCTCTGTTTCACTACAATTTAGCAAGTAGTTGGTGGGCGTTAGCTCTTTCATGCAAACTATAAGCAATAGTAGCAATCTGCTAGCAAAAAAGTTTTTGTTGCAGCTAACTGGCAGTAAATGCTACTACAACAACATACAAGTAACATTAATTTTCTTAGCTAACCCTTATCAAAGAAGAATATGTAATAATATGCATTATTTTTTAAATGTATAACTAATGTTTTCTGGTGTTGCAGTGTTTTAAGTGCTGATATTTCTAAACTGGGGTAATTCAAGTAGAAAAAAATGAAGACATCTATGAGCAATGTAACACGAACACACACCGTGATACACACAAACAATTATGTTCTGCCACCATGTCGTGATCCGCTTCATTTTGTGGGGTTTTCCCGCTTCTGTGGCTTTAGCGTTATCTCCAGGGGACTGAAGCGGGGGTCACAGCTGCTGCGCTCAGTCGGTGGACCGTGAAGGGCGAGGAATGCCTGTGTAGATATGGGAGGGATTTAACTGCCAGCCACAAGGGTAATGATTGATGGAGGGCCCCGGTTAATTAAAACACCACTGCAACTCTCTTTCTGCGACCACTGTTGGTGGCTTCAGCCTCTTCAAGTAAAAGCAATACAACCCATTAAAGGCACACCACATTCACCCCCTTGGGCTCCAGTTGTAGATGTGCTCATACCTGCTGGGATGTAGCACAGGAAATATAATGGCTGTATTCACTTCGGTTCATGGAGCATGTTAACTCAAGTCTCATTTTTGTTGGCCTTGAAGTCTTGACTTCATGAAAAGGGAAAGGAGAAAAAAAAAAGCTTCCCCAGGCCTCCATCTTAAATGGATTTTTAATTAAATTGATGATGTGAGACCAACAAACTCTCACTAATGGTTGGCTGTGCTCCCTGTGGTCCTAATGTGCCGAGCCCGTATTTGCAATTTCCAAATGATTATTCGCTGTTTGATTTATGTTGCTTCATCTGAATTCATTTTACCGTCAGTTCACAGCAGGTTCACGACGGCTAAACGTACACAAACACCCCGCTGGAGAGGAGCGAAGAAACAGCCGACGAGGTCGGCTTGACATTCCGGTCCGACCGATTCTTACAGATGGAGTCGCAGGGAACTAGAGGCAACATTGTTTACAACGCCCCTGTGCCAAATCTGTCTCCTGTAAACACAATCTCCCACCTGACCAGCAGACCACATTGGGAAGATAAACACCACAGCACACATGAACAAATGTTCCCTTGTCTTAGCATCTTTGTAAGGGCTCTCAGGCAAAGTCCCTACCCACAAGATGTAAAGCTCTAAAAGAAAAAAAAAAGGTCATAAATATGTTTTTTCCAAATAAAAGTAAGTAAATTGTACATCTGTTAGAGACTGGTTCAACTGCACACTTAGTAAACGAATGAGTGATAATTTGTGTCGGAGTGCTTTAAAACAACCAAGAGTGCGTGTGTTTCTTATAATGAAGACATCACCCAGTGCAGCAGCGCGTGTTTATCCTTTTGAACAAAAGAGGTACTCTGTGGCACAGAAAAAATGTGCTAGTGTGTTAGTTGTGGAGATTATTCATTTGTAGTCAGTTAATTAGTTTTTGCCTTTTTTATGGGATTTCTTGAAAGTAAGAAATAAACAACCTTGTGCAGGTATTTTTGGCCTCCAGAACCAACAAAGTGATCTCAGCACAAGCTCACAGGTACAGAGTATTAGCGATAACTCCGAACTCCAGCAGCTATAAACAACTACAGTAGCTGGCGAAAGGCTTCAGCAGCATGACTCGAGCACCCAGCCATGTCATTTAGATGTATTGGCCCACTAGTAAGGGCAACGTGCACAGGGGAGCGACATATCAGGCAGTGCTCTCAGACAGGCTGAGGAATTTTTCTTCCTGCTGAAGAACAACAGAAGGTCAGAGGGCTACCAAGATACACCTGGCGCAAATGGTACTCCTCAGAGTGGCTAAAAAGATTTATCTTGATACCTGTACTGTTTTATGGGAGTCAAGTCCCATTCTGCACAAATAGGATACTCTAAACCACTGGGCATGCACATAATAACTAAGGCTGATGCCGTAAATCCAGATGGATGTACGCTGTTAAAGCGTTTTTACGGTTGCTTATTTCACACATCATCTGTCTGAATGAACATCCTCACCTGCCGCCTCGCTCGGTCCTACAGAAATCAGTCTTACAAGCGACAAGACAAGCACATTTTCTGGAACAAGAGATTGGGAGAGGTTATGTTATCCTCAGCACGACTTCTTCGTTGGTGTGGCATTTCAGAAACATATCAGACACGAGTTTAACAACCCGCCCCTCGTCCCACTTAGATTCCCCGGACTCCAGGATGCCGCGTGATTAGTTCGAGGTAAATGCTGATGATGAGTACTTAGAGATGAGTGATTTGTCTGCTTGGCTGTTTTCTTAAACGTTGTGTGTGCATTAGCTTATCCTAATTAACATGCAGCGATACCTCCTAATCCTCCAATTACTGGAGCAACATCTTAGGGAGCATCTGACGGCCGCTCATTACACAGGTAAGACTCAGTAATACAATTAAAAGCAGCTTAACATTCTGTAGATTAGCCCGCCGCGCGCCCCTGAAAAATCATTGACATACAGCACGCACAGTGGTCTTAATTGAGAAGTATGGAGACGTGCAGAGCAGAATTCACAAATGAAAACTCTTTATGGGATTAAACTTTTTTTTCTTTTTTTTCGCAAGGAAATACTGTTTGATACATGTCTGCTTAGTACTAAAGATACTTGGAGTAATAGTGCCTCTAATTAAAACTTACAGTCATAATTTAATCTTCAGTTTCTGGAAGTCTTTCGTTGTTTACTTGATCTTTTATCACAACTGTGATAAAAGATTACAGTTGTGCAACAGATTGCAGACAGAACAGGGATTCAGCTACATCCATATTGTTTGTAAAGTCCTGTTTTAAAGCCTTCATTTTAGTGTCTTGGCCAACTGTTGCCAGTTTGGGTTTTTTTGGGGCCCACATATTATCATTTGGTGTTGTTGTAAGCTAATGCTAACTTTTGTCCTTTAATTCAAAGGGGTGAGTTCAAAGGAAATCTAATCCCATGGAGCCGTCCTACAGGTAGAGAGAGAGATGGCAGAGATCAACACTCCACTTTGTCCCAGAATATATAGTAAAGTCAGGCATTGCATCACATCTCGAATCAGAACATTTTCTGGACAACCATCTCTAAGATACATAAACATTTTATGGCCCAAAGTTTGAACACTTATGGTTACTGTGAGATTTTTAGCTTGAGATATAGAGTACTTTTCAAAATATATACATCTATTGAGCCACATTCAGACCATTTTTTGGGACATTGAAATCTGAAGCAAGGTTGGATCCTGAATATCTCATTAACTATTAAAGATGATAATACTGAATGAAAACGTGGATGAAAGAAAATGGATCAATGCATCATTTTCAAAACACTATATCTTGCAAAGTATTTAATATATGAAGCTAGAATTTCACAGGAATCATTATATATTTCCAAACTTTGTACCATATATTTTTTTATGCAAATCAGATCCAGTCGAGCAGAAGGCCTGCATTGATTTTAAATGGAATGACCCATATGGGAGTCTGACTCTAACATTTGGACCCAGTCTCAAGTGTACCCCGAAGGGTTTTGGCGCTTGTGTTTGGTAGTTTCAAAACCAAGACAGAGTTTAAAAAAAAGACTACACCTAGAACTAAGTACTCATCCAATCATGTAATACAGCAATGACTTGTGTGCAGGTAAAGTATTTTTGTATTAGCTGTAGCTGATGTGAAACCATTGCAAGACTCTCACTTTAACATAATGATCGCTAAAGGCAGAAAACAAATGGAGTTTCCATTATAGGCTGCATATAAAAGATGGTCGTAGCCTAGCTGCAATTTGTGACACCACCCCAGAGAAAAAAGAGAGGCCTTAAATATTTATTATGTTACTGCTGTGAATGCAATGTAATGTTAAGAGAATATTCTGAACTTGAACATATAACCAGAACATTTACAAGAATAGTGGTTTTTTGTTGTTGTTGTTTTTTAATGACTTGAATATGTGCAGTCTTCTTGGTCTAAAGTGATCCATCCACCTACTATCAAAGATAATACAAATGGTTTACGATGCCAGAATTAAATGCCCCTGCCCGTCCCAGTAACTTGGATATAGGCTCACTCTCGGTTAGTGAGGTCCCCTTATGAAGCCTCAATCTCAGCATTTTGGTCGTTGCCATTTTGATAGTTTGCAACCACAAGTGAGCAGCTGACTGAAAACTGAGAGACACTGCAGGCTCACGTGGCAGAAAATTGTCAGTCACAAAGAAGCATTTGATTTGCAGGAAGAACTATTGACTTGGGAATTGTATAAACGCTGGAGGCTATGAATTCAATGAAAGATAAAGAGCATTCAGAAGGTTCTCCGAGGAACTGTTGTTTACTCGCACCATCATCCTAAAATACGAGGAGGCCAGCGTCAAAACTACATCTATGTGGGGTTTTTTCCCAGTTCTGCTTCCACAACCGCTATGATGTGTCAGAAATTCCTCTGTACATGTGAAACAAGCCACCATGCTAGAATTATGACCTCAAGGCATTGTGTTGGTTTTGAAACATCAAGCTGTCTGTTCAGTCACTGCTTCGTGGGCGCTCTGACCAAATTAAACAGGAAATGGCCCTCCCCGAGCCTCACGGCTGGCAGGCCTTACCATTAAAAGCTGATCTGCGATGATGCTGATTTCAATGATGAAACTAAGAAGAAATATGGTGCTTCCACCCCCAACAGGAATGCAAAATGAGGCTTTACACCTCTGTGTTAGCAACCTTTTCCCCCTACAGCAAGCTACAGGGCGTGTTTTTTGTAATATAAATAATTCAGGCATTCCACTTTGAGTTTGCCTTAGGACCAACAAACCATGACCCTAATCATGAAAGCAGGCTGTTAAAAGCACAATCCGTGATTCACATGTCAACAACGGTGTCGCCATGCTGCCTGAATTTAAAACACAGGACTGGAACATGTCCTTCCTGTCTTATCAATAAAACATTTGTGTCTCGTGTAATAAACTTACAGATCTGGAAGTTGTGCAACAAAGCTGTGCTTGCATGCGTGGAAACTAACCAGTACAGTGATGTTACAGGCAACTTTGTTAGCTTTAAAAGTTCTTCTTTATTTAGGCACTGGCTGAAAATGACAAAGTCACAAAATAATACACTTTATTAATGGGAACACATAACACTACAAAACATTATCACAGTTCTGTACCATACTGAAATGTAACAGGACTTTTTTTTTGATGTGACTGAGATGACAACATAATTACACATACAGTAAGCAATAGAACAAGAACACATAATTATCTGATCAAATAAACGCAAACAGAAAAAAATAATCACATGAAGAGGTGTTTCATACTGTCAGTGAGATTGAATCCAGCTTTTTTTAAAAAAAATTTTTAAATATACGACAACGCAAACGTAACTTCATTTAGTTCGGATCACAAATGAGGACGACTGTTCTGAGCTCCCGAAGGCAGGTTTACATTTCCAGGAGCCTTATGTCACATGACACGATTCCTACAGAGCCCTGAGTTTTCTTCCTTCATGTGTTCGGCTTAATTCTGAGGATTGAAAATGCACAGATGATGGTGCACACACACACACACACACACACACACACACACACACACACACACTTAATAGTATAAAAGTAAAACAAATGAATCACAGTCTTATAAATATAACGAAACAAAACAGAATTTCTGGTAAAGCTGCAAAGCCGTGATAACACCATAAGAGTTTCTGACAGCAAATGATGTGAAATAATGTAAATAATGTCACAAATGTTATGAATTTCTCAGCACTGAGATGGCATCACTGTGAATGCGTTACATTTTTTAACTGTTATGCATCCATTTCACTGTGATCCGAGCATTAATGCCACAAGTCTAAATACAGATAGATGTTTTTGTTGGGTTCTGTTAATCTAACATTGAAGATATTCGATTTTGCAGCTTGACCAGAAATGTAAAACCCAAGCGTCACAGGAGTTGTGGAGTATTTCTGACATGAGGAGGTATGTATGTATGTACGTATGTATGTATGTATCATGTAGAGTGCTATCTGAGCATTTACAGGGTAGATTAAAGTGGCTTTACAGTGACTGATCAAACAAAAAATGTGTGTTTGTTTGAAATCTTCTCCAACAATCGGCATCTTGAACAGCAATAATTTAAGGGACTGTTTCAAAATTACCATCAAAACCAATTCCCCTTTTGGTGCGATCTCTTCCAAGATACTGCGTGAGTGGGAATGAAATAGTGCTGATTCTCGAGAACATTTAATGCACGAATACCCGAGATTAAGGTTAAGGACCTAAATGATTTAAATACTGATGTGTCGTACCGGAATAAGTGAAATGAACTCTCTCTGTTAGATAACACAAACACAAATATCTGTAAAACAACTTTGAAAATATTCAAAGGGATCACATTTTATGGCACCGTTTCCTAAGTGCAAATGATCAAAGAAAGGCAACAGGGGCAGACGCGCACAGAAGTAAGCAAGTACAGTATGAATAGTTCATCTCTGTACTGTAAGTGGTATCGCTGCAGTCACCCAGTGATTTCAAACCCACTACCAGGAAATCTGGAAATTACTGGATATCCAAAGCACTTTAAAACTAAATCTTACATAAAAAAGGGTGTAGTTATGACAGTTACAACTTCTTCGCTCAAACTGCTGTATTATAATTAGTAAGGGGTTCTTAGAGCACTGAGTGATCTGACGAGGGGGTGACGGTAGTGGGCTGCAAGTTTATGAATGTGCAGTCGTGTTGGGTCAAGAGGAAGCGCGTCTCTGCTGCTGAAGCCCTGCTCTGGCTTTCTGCTTGTCGTACTTGACCGAGATAATAAGGAACACCAGCAATGTGACGCCCTGGATTCCCGCCAAGAGGAAGAAGTAGTAATGCAGAGAGCAGTCATTGATATTACCTGCAAGAGAACAAAATAAGGACATGTTATTAATAGAATATGTGAGAGTTTAGCCGAGAATCTGCACAATAAAACTGGCATTCATGTAACTCTTAAAAAGTTGGGAGCTGCATGAAGGAAAAAAAAAAAAAAAGACAAATATGGAAATCTGGAGAACAAAAGCATTGCAACATATTCGGAGGGTGACAGCAGGAGGGTTCTTTGTTACAAAGTACTTCTCCACGTTAAAAGAATACCAAAGGCAAAGGTAAATGGCCACGAGCTTGCAACTGTGTCAGGTTGCTGTGTGTTCAGCAGACATAAAAAGGGGTGCTTGAAGTGAGCATGTTAAGGAAACACGATTCTGTCAGGAATTAGGATGGAGCGGGTGAGTGGGGGGGCTGAGGGCTTGTTACTTCTCATTTCACCATTGTGAAATCTTGTGAAAGTGAAGACAATTGACCCCACACTTCAGCGCTGATAAAGGAAAGCGGTATTGAAGCAACAGAGCAATGCAAGCCCTCAGCTATGATTCCAGCCCAGGAGTCTTTCATCGGCATTAAAGCGATTTTTGTTCCTGGTGGGACTGGGATGTGATTAAAGAAAAGAGAAAAAAAGAAAGGTGGAAAAAATAAACTGATGCTTCCACTGTGATCTGTGGGACTTTCTTTTCTATTTTGGAGCCAGGAAGAGAAGACAAAAAGACAAAGCAGAGGGTTGCAGAAGACAAAGAGGAAGCAGTGATGGTATTTGCCGACATTCCCTGCCCATTTATTCCTAATGGATTTGGCAAATCCAGCCCGACATCGGCCAACTTCGACTGTCTTAGCATTTGCTACACTGTTGGCTGAAGTGGCCGTTCTCATTCAGCAACAAAGCTCGAGAGGACAGCTTAAAACAAATCCTGTTTTGGTCATGCTAGGGGTTTACATGAAGGGCAAAGCCGATACAGTTGGTTTCGCTGGTCAAGTATGGTGACAATTGGATTGGCATTAAAGCAGCTTTTTGTACAAATGACCGTGCGAGACAGATCAATTGACTTTCAGCCAACAGCATGAGACGATGCTGTGAACTACTCTGCTGGACACGGAGGGATTTTTAGGCTATTTAAGGTGCCTCGACGATAGGAGAGGCAATGTATTGTAAAAACATCTATTCTTCATTTAATAGTGGGCCTGGTGTTATTATTATTATTATTATCTATAAATGTGGAAATGTGAAGCCCAGAGTAATCTGACGGAGAAACAGGCTTGATTTTAATTATATAAGCATCTAAATTAAGTCAAGTTCTGTGTAGTCACGTGGAGTCTAATTATACCTGTCAGTTTAAGGTTAACAGGTTAAGGTAGTATATGGTATACAGCATATGGTCTAAGATTTTTCATTTATTTCATTCTTTTACTTTTCTAATGATTTCACTGAGCGATTAAGAAATATGAACAGTGTGCTGCAGACATGCACTCACTTACTAAATCACTGAGATTATGTTTAAAGTCAGCAGTTCTAACACACAGTGAGGTTGAGCCTTTAGTCTAAACACAAACAACAACACAAACATACACAGGGAATACAGAATGTGCAGCTCACAGTATGCTGCTTTAAACTGCCTTTTTTGTACAATATTAGGATGATGACTGAAAATAAGAAGAAATGTAACAATATAAATATATTAACAATATTAAACACAGACATAGCAAACATAACAAAATCAGGTAAATCTAATTTTAATACCACACAAATATTTGACTTTTTAATCGATTATTGAAGATGTCATTCTCCTTCTCTACCTTAGCTATCATAAATGTTAGGGACTTTGGCCATAACCACTTGCATGTGTTGCTCTGTGATATTACCACGAAATATCAACGTGTGTCAAACCGACCAGACTTCTGTGTTGAAAATCATATGAGAGCTGGGTTTAAGACTGTGACCCATGCTACTTCAAAGCACATTGTGCGCTGTCTGTCCTGCGTGCTGCACAACAACATTCAATATTTAGTATTTACTGCTGTTTACACTTAGCTAGATTAATGCGATGGTGTTGTGTATAGTATGTTGCTTTGTTTTGTTTTGTTTTTTTGCTTGTTTTCTATTCTTTTTCTCTCAACAGGTGATCCCGGAGATATTTTTTTCCCCCCTTTCTCACTGTCCCTCTCCCCTTCTGTTTTTCTTTTCCTTCCTCTTTCTTTCTCCCTTTCCTATCCCTCACTCATGTCTGTCCCGTCTGTAACAACTGAAAATAAAATAAAATAAATAATAAAAACAAAGGTCGATCAAATGGACCAATACGGCAATGCCATGATGATCCATTTGGCAAAATAAATCCATTGGGTATCCTTGTTGGTCTTCAGACAACAATTCTGACGGCTAAAGAACCAAATGGGACAGGCAAAAGAAAAAGACTGTGACCCAGACACCAAACCACAGTTTTCACTTGAAGAGTTAACAATTTCCACGGCTGTCACAGTCAGAGCCTTTTCCTTTTCTCTATCACTCATATCGTTGCCCCATGAATTCAGCCGCCACGTTGAGGTTGACGTATTGTGGCATCTGAAGGAAGATATTAAGCGGAAAGAAACCTAACTGTGGTGCATGCCAATGTAAGACAGCTTACAATGCTTTGTTTACCCATTCTACTTGCTAGATTCACAGACTGTGACTCCACTCCACAAACTGAAATTCAAGTTGAAGGTTGCACTGGAGGAGATCCAGCGCACGTTACCAAGGCACAAGTGCAAGACGACAGAACAGAACTTACAGTGATCTCCAAAGAACAGCTACACTGAAGGCAGTCCAGAGACATTCGGCAAGTGAGCTGCCAAATTTAAATCAGGTGAGGTTTTAAGGGCGGATCGCACAGTGCGTTCCAGGCGACTGAGTGACTGCTGAATGTTCTGCACCAACTAAAATGCTGTCGTGCTCACACAGCCAGTTAAATGGCTGTGTAACTTAACTTTTCTAGAAATCATTGAAAATTAGCACTCTTCCTTTAAGGATGTTCATTGATTTCAGCCTGGCCTCAAGTCTTAGATCAACTGCCATCGGTCCTTACTGCTCACTAAAAATGTAAAGAAAAGGATTATGGAGGACAGGCAGTCAAACATATGGGTGCTTTGAGAATACTGGAGGGCAAGATGACTTAACAAATGCACACATAAATCTGTCCATCTGACCCGCCATAATTTATAAATAATAATGAACAAATGAACAGCTGTGACTTACAAAAAAATGCCAGTTTTACATAAAAAGGTTTTTACAGAAAAGCCACAACTCACTGCAGAGGTGCGATCCACAGCTTCAAGTTCCTTCTAATCAAAGAGCAGAATTTGTGGCAGAGCTCATCAGATCACACCCTGCACATTGTGCAAATACAGATGGCCATATTCCCACTCGCTGTGCTGTACACACGTTCTTGTGGATAATTAGACATTAAGGCGAACAAAGCAGCGCTGCTACGATAGGATACATCCCTCAGGAGCGACTCCTCGTCAATGCCCTGTGCACTGGGCTGTTTCTATAGCTTGAAACCTTTGATCAAGGAACAAAGACGCAGCTGATGACTTTGACCCGGGCTGAAGTTTTAGCTTATTTTGTGATGTCATCTTAATCTGGTCAAGGGTGTAAATTGTGAGAAATAGATCAAAAACCAAGACAGTGTTTAAATAATTCATGAAGATGAAAAAACAATGTGTTTGACAGCAGGGCATGAAAGGAGAGGGGTTAGCGCGGTGAAGGTACTTAGATTTTCAATCGATAATTCACAGATGGTAAACAAAGAAGAGTCTGCTGCGGTAGTCTTAATTCACAAAGCAGTATCACATAAAGTAATATAGCATACAAATGATGTATGGGAACACATATACATGCTCAATAGTAATAACAAGAGTGTTTACTAAAATATGACCCATTTAATGTAGGATATAGACCATAGAAAAATAAGTGCAAGGTTTACAGAAACATATTGAGCAACCTCTGAGTTTGCTCTCGGGTGCTCGGCCTGCAACAAACCAAGATTTTACTAAAGTTTCCTTAAATTTAAAGTAAAAAAAATCAAAAAACCAAACCCTTAAAGTAGCTTTAATAATATTCTAACAGATGACTGGATCACAAACTTTGTTCTAGTTTTGCAAATCTACCTCTTAGCTACCAGAATGAAAACTGCTGCTGGTAAAAAAGTAACATCCAATTTTTTGGAGCAGTACTGAAAACAGTGCAAGGTTTTCAAACAGTATCAGTGCCAGCATGATGCGACCTATTGTTTTCGAACATATGTTTACGGTTTTCAAACTATTTAATCAATTGTTGGGAGAAAAAATATGCCCAAAAGTTCTCCCATTGAAATGGATGGAAGGGCTAGAATGTGCCAACTGAATGACAGCTTGGAAGAAGCTGCAAAATTCTTAAAATGTGCTTTAACCATCAATTTATCACCAAATTGAGGTGAACTCAGTTTTCTTTTAAATGATATCTTCTTTATACCCAATACAGTATTTTTATCTGTAGGCATCTAAGAGGATTGCCATCTACTTGCCCACTAAAGGTCAATCATAATTTTTCATCTTTTGTCTCACTCCTCTGAGCACATTTTTAACACTAATCAAAAAATCAAGCACAACTTTGTCCAAGGAGATTGCTATCCTATTTTTACCCTAGTGTGACTGAACCACAGCATGAGGGCACAGGTGTGTGTTGGCTTTTAAAATTAAAGCCCTTGGATTATTACTGGAAATGCAGTATGCTTTAAAATCTGCTAAGTTTTCAATATAAAAGCACTCACTGGTCAACAAGCACTTTGCTACTGGGATTTTTTTTATGTTTACTTCAACAAATTTCACTTGCTGACTCCAAATCTGAAAAATGTTTTGATCTCAAACATCACGTTTTTTAAGTTATAGTATTCCAAATGTTGGACAACTAAGATGAACGGACAGAAACGGCGATGCATTTCAGCATTTAAGAACAAACTCTGATCTCCCGAAAAGTGAAGCCAAAATTAAGGAAGGTGTTTTTGTTGGTCCTGAAATCCCTGAACTGATACTTGACAACGACTTCCAAAGGACACTGAAGCTAACTGAAGCAGCACAATGTGAATCATTCACACAGGTTATCCAGAGTTTTCTTGGAAATCAAAGAGCAGAAAATTATGCTGAGGTTGTGGAAGCATGCTGAAAGTACACCAGCTAAAAAAATGTCACTGAAGATGCACTTTTCACATTCTCATCTCAACTTTTTTCCCCACAAAATCTGGGAGATGTCAGCGATGAAAACAGGGAAAGATTTTAATGAGATATAAAAAGTGACGGAAAATTGGTATCAAGGAAAATTTAATCTAAGCACCACGTGTCACCACTGTTGTTTCTTGGATGTGCAGTACAAGTGCAAAAGCAAGTGCGTCAAACATTTTTGAGCTGGTCTTGTTTTATTTGAGCTGCCAGAAATATGCTTAGACACAGATCTCATATAATATCAGTGTAATAAATAGATAAATTGGTATAAAGTTCCTAGTAGCAAACAAAAAATGTGTTTTGTAGTATTTTATAGCCTAAGTTTCAAAAGTCTTGTAGTAATTATAGGCATAAAAACATCCAATTACTTACTGGCAAATGCTTTGACCCTTCAGCTTTTTTCCCCCCAATCTTTTAAGCTACAAGCAACAATCAGCAAAGTCCGACAGCCAGCAACACTAAAGATTCTAGAGGCGTCTAACGGGAACCATCAGTTTCTTAATGGAGGAAGGAAAAAAAAACCTTAAACCCTAACCTGCACCACACAATGCAACAGAACAGGCAGGAGCAACAATCCCACTTCATAAAAATCCCATCGTTTAGCTAAATCTTAAATTACATTCAAGCTCCACCCCTCTCCAGGGCCCACTTGGCTGCAAAGCACTTTTGAAAAATATGGAAAACTAATTACAGCAGCACAAGACCAAACAAGGACATACTTAGAAAAAGCACGCATTAATAAAGCTAATAAACATTTGACAGATGTATGAAAATTAAATTCAAAGCGAGGTAGTGAGGGGAGCAAAAAGAGTAGTACTGCTGATACACTTGTTACTAAAATGTTGCCATGTTTAGAGGATCTGTTTGGCAGCTCTGAGTTAGTAAATTTCAAGGTTGTGATTAGGCTGAATGCCGCAAACAGGAGGGGTCACCCGTCCAATACTGGAGTGTTGTAAACTTGTGGGATAATTTACCTGCAAGTGGGCTTGAGGAGACCTTGTGAGTCGAAATGAAATGGGTCAATATCAATTTAATGTTTGAAAATGGATCAATTGATCCAGACCTTCGGTATTATAACCCAACATTTTAATGCTCCAGTGACTTCAATGCCATCCTCAGCCTGAGAATGAAATCGGGGGAAAGAATCGATGCATGTTTGCTTCAGCAATAAATATTATTTTCTGCAGCTCTGCCAGCTTGGAAGACTTCATGATTGATCCTGAGGTTTTTAAATTGCTACAACAGGCTAACCATATGTATGGCCCCCCTATTACCTCTGGCGTGTATACAGACCTATACAGTCCTTTCAGACAGAGTTTATGTTAAATTCTACAGATCTGACACTAGAGGCTTCTATTAACACCCTGACATTTCACGCAGCCCGGCCCAACAGGATGTGCGAACGTCAGCTCGCTGTGAATATCTGAACACGTGCCAGACATCTGACATAACATCAGCCAGGACTTGAATGCTGGTAAAAGAAAAGGCCATTTCCTGTCACGTGACTACAGAAATTCACAAAAACCATTCACTAACAGTGAATAAAACCTACACAAAAGGGAAGGGGAATTAAATGCAAGCGCCATTATCTAAAGACAAAAGCCTTCTCTTGTGTAAAGGATAATATTGCATAGAGCGTAAAGGCTGATGCTTGACTGACTTAGCATGAGAATAAAAGTAGCTGCAGTGTTTTTATACCAGACCTATAAAAATACCAATGAGAGAATGTGATGGATGACTACTCAACCAGATGTAACTACGGTGGAATACAATTTGTTGTGAGATTTAAGGGATCAATAATTTCAACATGAGCTTGAAATGTTTCAAGTTTGAGAGCTTAAACGTTGCACAAAGCACTCTGCCGAACACTGCCATGTCCTTCAGTTGCGCACACACAGGGTCATTCACCCCAAGAACGAGAGCAGGTTTTGTACCCATCTAAATATACCAGACATAAGGATTATCACACACAGAAAACAAACAAACAAAGAAGAACATCTAAAAACTAAAGACTCATCTGCAGTGGCATTGATGTTTGAGCTGCACAAGTGAAGGGAAGCTCACTCAGCAAAATAGGTCATAACTGGGCAGAAAATTAAAAAGATAATAGAAAATTTTCAATGACTGGCTCTTTGCTGACTCTGTCCAAATGAGGCAGGCTCCGTGAGGAAAAATGTTGCCCATCCCAGTGTTGGAGCATGCACGAGACTGCAGATTCCTTCTTAAGATGAGCAATAGAATGACTTGCATATCATTTAAGCCATTTAAATCTTGGACGAGTGCTATTACTATCTCTGTGATGCAGAAAATTACTGGAAATAAAAAGGGAACTACACCACTATTCAAAAAACAAATATAATTTAAAATTTTAAAACCAAACGCTTACAGTGTTGTCAGAAAGTCCTTTGTAAACACATTTTACTTGCTAAGTGTATTTTAGTGAAAAAGAGGCTTATGTGCTCCTTTAGTTTCTAAGACTTTTAAACAATAACTGACCAGTAAATGGACTGGTTTATATATAGTGCCTTTCTACTTACCCTTAAACATTTATTCATACAGTGCTATGGCGAGGTGCACTGTCCCATCATTCACACTCAGGCATCAGGTGCAAGTTGGGGGACAATATCTTGCCTGAGAATATCCCGATCGGTGAGTGGTAGTCGACCCCTTCTAACATCTGAGCCACGGGCACCTCTGGTAACGCTAGTAGCTGGGCTAAACACACTCTGGCCTGATGACCACCATCCATGTTCAGTGCAATTACCGCTTAAACAAAACATTTTCGGGATCACAGCTTACACACATTTACTTTGTAGAACACTTTGCCAAAATCATAAGAAGTCCCTGATGAGATATAGAAGGGACATAAAAGACAATCATCTGGGAAGGGTTACAAAGCTATTTAGGAGGCTCTCAAACTCCACAGCTCAACGACCCACAGCAACAAAGATTACTGGAACAAGAGCGAACAGTAGGAATTGCCAAACATCTTAAAACTTCCCAAGAGCAAGTCTCAACAGATGCAAGAAATGACAAGTCTCTGTCACCTCAACAAATGTCTATTTTTGACTCCACAAATAAAAAACACTGGGCAAAAATGATGCTCTTGTGCTTACAGAAATATTGTGATGGCACATCACAACCAAAAGCAATAATTGGATTTCATAAATGCTTCTATAATATGTTTCAAACCTATTTCAATGTGAGAATTAAGAAGTTGCAAACAGATATATCCTTTAACTACAGTTACAAGTAATATTCTGAGTACCACAGTCTTTCTGTTTCAGTCTGCTGATGGTAACAGGGGTGCACAATGAGATTTAGGTGCAAGTTTGCGAACCTTTTGTCACAATGCAAATGTGTCCACACATTCATACTGGATACACTATTTTTCTGGCATGCTTTCTCACATAAGAAGCTGTGTTTACGCAGGTTTAACCTTTAGTTTAAAAAAAACAAAAAAAAACGTGATACAGTTTAGGTTAGGGGGAAAAAAAAGAAGTAAATATGAGGTTGAATACTTTGTTATGCTACTGCACTGTGCAGTTATATTACAGCCACTGTACCTTCTTAGTTAAAGCTTTAAGTGTCTAATTATCTAAGATTTTGGTACTTTTTTTGATCTTGTCTTTTAAAAATGTGAAAACACAAATCAGCCATGATCTTCCCTGACTTCTTTACCAAACCGAAAGTTTGAGTCTCGAAAACAAGGAGAAAGCTGAATTCTCTCTGTGACATTTTACCTACACTGACTAACAGAGGCTTGTGCAGAGAAGGGGGATGATAGAGCTACAGCATGACAGGAGGGCTGAGCATCTACCAGTGTGATGCCAAACTAGCAGTGCCATCTCCATGTAATGCTCGAGGGACAGCTTTACTTAAGAGGAACAGGCCTATGTAATCAGACCCCCAGCCAGTGATTAATGCTGCTGTCTGTCTTCAGGCCTGTGCAGGTCAGTAAAGCTCAGCACAGCTCACCCAAGACGCTGTTTACCGCACGCCATGTTGCCCGCAGCCATGGAAATAAGCTGAATCTTTTCCACGTAGAGAGCCAGGAGATGTGGAAAAAAGCTAGCATCCAACAAAATGTGAAAAACAGCCACAATAACAAACAGCATAAACCCTGACTGTACGTAATGCCTAAGCTTTGTGCCGTATGTCTTTAATCAGTGGCCAGGAGGATGTTTTGTTCCATTTCTGCAGTTCACCTTCTTTTTTTGGAAAGCAAAGGGAGTCTTACGGGCAGAACAACTTTACCTTACCTTCCCCTCAAGTTATGCACGGCTGAGCAAAGGATGGATATATGAGGCATAGAGCTAACATCATCAGAAGTACCTCCCTACCTGTCGGTACACTGTATTAATGAGCTATTAGGTGTTTGTGGATAAACAATTTACAGTGTTGGCTTATTTACCGCATGCTCAGGGAAAAGTGCATCTGGGTGGGGAGCCTCTACTCGCTGGGAGTCCATCCATCTGCTGCCACCACCACACTATTCATTCTAGCACTCGGACAGATTTACACAAACCTTTTGTCGTTAGTCTGACATGTCTATTTATAATGTGAAACACTCTTAAAACAAGAGACCTGTGCAGGGTGTTGCCCCCTCCTTTCTGTGTATAATTTACAAAGTCTTTAAGTGGATTTTAAATTAGCTCAAGCTTTTGAACATTCTTAAGGTATGTTCCTGGAAGATTAATTTCAGGCAGTCTGAATCGATGCCTCTCTTGTGGTTTTATACCTAACGTCAATGTGGGAATACAATAGTATGTGGTCTAGCACTGGGTACCTAACAGGATGCTTGGCAAAAGAGGTGACAGGTGACTTACGGATAGCGCTGAGAATCACGTCACTACTGTGTGTTTTGATAATGATGAAGTGATGAGAACAGGTTGAAAAGAAAACCAGCTTTTATTTCAAGTTTAAGCACAAGTGCTTGAAGTCTTCGCCTTTGTGGTAGCTTCACCTACACCAGATGGTTCCAGGACCACATTTTTCAATAATACAAAAACACGCACAGACATATGTGTGCGCTTACACTTCCACAAACATACAGGTGCACGCACACGCGTGCTATCAGCTTCAGTAGAGTTCTTTACCTCTTGATCACGGTACGTGTGACGTACCTGCCAAATTGGAATTATCATAAGCTAAAATATCTCTTACCAAAGTCTCTATGGGATGACATCCAGCCAATTGACTTGAGGGAGACAATAGCCAGCAATCCGGAGCCCACAAAGGATCCAATCCCAGAGAAGAAAAAGAAAAGCCCCATGATGGCACTCTGCATGGACTTGGGGGCTGCAGAATAGGCAAACTCCAGGCCTGCAATAAAGATGAAAACACATACGTAGAAATATATATGATTAAATGTTAATATAATGCAGCTTTATAGTTTATATGGCACAACATGTAATGAAATATGACAAAAGCTGCCACTGATGATGTAATGTAACTTGGAATTCACTGCTACTTAGACACAGGATTTAACCTAAACACGTTCTGAATAAATCTTCAGTCTGAGATACTGGAGCAACAAGGTAACATAATTTACTTGGATACGAGCGGTGTGATAAATAATAACATGTGGAAATCTAAGTCTTTCCCGACTAAGATTAATGCTTCTTCACTTTCAATGTCATCTTCCGATGCATCTCTGGACCACTTTAAATTACATTTGGGGAAATGGGCAAACTTGCACGGAAGCATATATGGCAAGCAGGATTGGTAGAGAAAACAATATTGTGTTGGTATGTCTAACAAAAAACTGTTCTTTTTAAAAGATAGTCCCCAGATTTCACATCATTTCAAATGAATGTCCTTCCTCAGAGACCCCAGAATATTGCACAGTTTGTGCAAAACCCAGAGACAGCCTCTTGGTTTTAGACACATGTTTTTCTGGATTGTAAACTGTGGTAACGCCACTGATATAACAGCTTATCTGACTCACGATCTATTACAATTTACATGTTATTGCCCATAAAAGTAACCAGTACCCACTAGGTGATCAATGCGTTTAGGTTTAATCAAAGATCAATACTGTAGGAAGAGTAGTGATTTTTGTTACTTCTAGTGGACAGACAGACAACTAAAAACATCAGGCATGCTGGTGTACATTTTATGGGCGGAGTAACATTTCAATCCCAACTCTTTGCGTATTTATCCATCTGTGTAAAATAATTTTGTTTTTGTTTTTTGGGTGGGTTTTGTTGACTGTTCACTTGTTAATTGCAAAAGAATTCCTTGGCAGCTCATTTCCTATTGTGGCACTGGACTGTGGTGTTTGTAAGTACTAAATAATTTGTGGAAGACAAATTATTCAGTATTTACTGTGAGATGGAAAAAAAACAGACTGGAGGGGGGGAAAAAAGAGTAAGAAACTTTCGAGAAAGAGAGAGGAGTATGGGGAGAAATCTGTGTGTCCTCTGCCTAAAACATTCTGTCTTGCTGCAAGCTGACATTGATAATTTCATGGCACCTCAAACATAGGAGGCCCTATAGCTACATCTGTCAGAAGAGATTAGGGACTTGTGCTTATGTGTGCCTTTTAACATCCTTGGAGGGTAACATTGTGCAAATTAACGTGATGAACAGTTTCTTGACAGATACCTGCGATAGTTCTAAGAAGGAAAGAAAGAAAGAAAGAAAGAAAGAAAGAAAGAAAGAAAGAAAGAAAGAAAGAAAGAAAGAAAGAAAGAAAGAAAGAAAGAAAGAAAGAAAGAAAGAAAGAAAGAAAGAAAGAAAGAAAGAAAGAAAGAAAGAAAGAAAGAAAGAAAGAAAGAAAGAAAGACTGCAGAGGGATCCTTTTAGAATAAAAAGGCAAAGATAGATGTGGCAAACATTATCACTGGGTATGCATGAAAATAACCTATATAACCTAAATGCCTCACCTGCTTTCAAGTTTAATTTGAATAAGGAACACAAAAACACTCAGAAGGGGAATACATATGTACATATCTAATGTATGCATTGTTTTCTATTCCCAAGGTCAGAGGGGTTTTTTTATGGTTTAGAAAGTAACATAAGCCTTCTACTTTTTTCATAAGAAAAAAACATGTTTAAAAATACTGCGGGCACTATTTTCTTTTCTTTTACGAGAGGATTTTGCATTTTCTTACCACCCTTAAGCAGACGAGCTTGAGTGGCATATGTGGAAAGCATTACCCATTGCCGTACAAGACTGGGGACTGCAGTCAGAAAGTTTGATAGCACCAGAGGTTTTACACAGATTTATTCAAACAGAAGATGACTAAGGGGAAATATTCCTCTTTACCAGACACATGCCACAATTCTGTCAGACATTTTGTCTTGAACTAAGCCCTGTGGGATGGAGAGAGAGAGGGGAGAGCAAGTTTATTTTAAGGATCCCTATAGCTTTGTCAAATCTCGGATTTGACTTTCATAGGGACTCTCTTTATGCAAGTTCCAGTGTTTTATAGAAGCCTTATGGATTTCCGCTCAAGGGTTATATAATATCCAAGATCATTAAACAGATTTCAGTTTCCAGAGATTTTTAAAGATGACAAATGTTTTCTGAGGGAACTGGACTGACCAGATATTCCTTCAAGTCCTAAATATTTATAGTCTCATTTTCACTCTTAAGCAAGAAATAAAGAATGTACTACACCGAGACCACACAATACGTTGTAGGACATTTCATATTAGTAGGAGAAATACTCAATCATGCCTAGAGGGATTAACAAAGTTGAATCACTAAGATAATTTGATGCCCGAGGCAATGACTGCAAGAGAAAGTAAGCAAAAAAAATACAGATTCCAATTAGATAGATAAGCAGAATGCGAGGTATATTGCCCTATTTTGTATGTCTGCATGCTAAAGGATAAAAATGGCCCACAGCTGCTACTCCGTTCAACGCAAAACAACTTCATAAAGAATTTCAGATTTAGTGCATTTCTTACAAACACAAACAGCATTAAAGCAAATCCCCACATTATTGTATTACTGGGGCAATATGCTCTCCCCAAAGCTGTTAATGAAAAGGCATTTACTCTTCACACCAGGGCTTGCAAGAAATGAAATGACTCTCATTTCTCACGAGTTTCTTACCGAGCAGTTTTGAGCCGATACCTGGAAAATGATCACGAACAAGACTGTAGCTGTTGTTTGAACACTGACCCGCCTTGATCCAATGCGATTCTTTTCTTTTTCGTCGCTTTTGCAAACATAAATGACAGGAAATGTATTTCTCTGAGAAAAATAAATAAATAAATGAAACACTTGAAATTTGAAGCAAAAAAATTTTGCGGGGAGAAAAATATACGGTTGAATTGTTTTCTTAGAATCATCTTGTCTCGACTAAATAATGTTCACAAACAATCTCGGCCATTGTAACATTTTCTACGCTGACAAAGAGGAATGTAATTACAAAGCCTTACCAGTATTAGTTTAACGTATTTGCTGCTTCTTACTGGACAAATGTTAGAGCTGGATGAAAAATTAAGAGCCTATTTAAAATATTACAAATTAGAGGTGCAAATATTACTCTGATTTAATGTGAAAAGCAATCCACGCTACAGATACTACACGAAAGACCCAGTGAGATAACCTGTTATACTATGTCATCTTAAATGTAAATGAATGTAAATCTGCAGTACAATCCTTCTAAAAGTGCAATTTGATAAGAAGAAATCTTAATAGGATGTTTAAGAGCCGTTTTCTGCTTCTTTGGTGTATATAAGCAGATGTAAATGTCAGATCTATCAAACTGCTGGACTGATAATTAAACTTTAATTTGCTATGGTGTAACACATCCTTATTAACAGCGTGTCAGCTGTGAAAGCTAACTAAGTGAATATGTGTCAGTGCAATTTGTTAGTATTATCTCTCTTGAGCTGTCCCTTGTTTGTAGAAGGGAAAAGGCCCAATGTAAGAGTCATTGCATATGATGGCGCATATCTAAAAATGTCAGCTTACCCACACTATTAAACATTAAAGGTGAAAGCTTTATATCACGCTCCACCTTGCACTGCGATTACAAATATAACCTTGGGGCTAATCGTGTATATACAGTATCTGTAAATTTATGCATCTCGCCATCTCCTCTATCTGTTTCAAGAGCACTGGACGTAAAATGAAAGCTTTGCTTTTTCCTCCCTGTTTGTTAAAAAACAGTTACTGTATCCACACCTTATTTGGAAAAAGCTCCGTTACTTAACAATGTCTTGCAGTAGTGTGATAAAATCGGGATAATCAATTATCAATTGATGTTGTGGGCTATTTACTCTGGAGTATGGACTGCAACCCACAAACACATTAAGCTGGTGCCGGATGGCAATAAATCAAACAAATTGTTCAAAAAGGATTTACACATTAGTCTTCACTGCATTGTGCTTACAGGAATAGGCACAATGGGTTTTAGCCCCCAATCTATTCTGAATGTTCAAAGGGAAAAGCTGATCAACTCAAAGTACAAGTCTCTTACTCTGGAGAAGGATGTGACATTTTTACATTTGTTTACCTGATCGCACTATTAAATGAAAGCGTTTAGCATTTATTTGAAAACTTTACAGAGGATGTCAACTGGCTGTACCTGCAATGCTGGCAAATATTTCGCTGATTCCAATCAGCACGTACTGAGGGATCTGCCACCATATGGCCAAATCTGCCGCGTGGTAGATGACGCTCCCAAGCATCTGGTCAATGGTACCATTGGATTTGACGATCTCCAGGCGCTTTGTCTCCAAAATACCTGATGGGGTGGACCCAGAAAACAGTGCAAGGAAGAACAATTAACTAAGGGGAAAGCAAAAAAAAAGACCTAAAATTTATTACACACACACCATATATATTTAGCATGGGTAATTTGAAAAGGCTTACATATTTTGGAAAAGATACTTTAAAGCTCGTCACACCAACATACAGCAAGAAGCTGCCAGACTTAGAGTTTTCAACATTGAACAGTCCATTAAGGATTTAGCTAATTTTAAGGCTAGCCTACACTTCATTAAGATCACATCTGCACGCTTCTATATTCTGGCAGCTGGTAATGGGACGGTGCAGATGATTCAATAATAAGAACCAGGCAGTTGTCATCAACTGCCGCTGCTTCCTAAAAGCTTTATTCGATAGCTATTATCATGTAACCAGCGGCTATTTCCAGATAACTCCCAGAGACAGCCTCCTATCATAACTGCACTTAATGCTATATTTGAGAGGAGTTGTAGCCTTGTAATCCGGATATCCTATAATACCAGCTGTCCATCTCGAACAGCACGGCCACTGAGCTGCCCTGAGCAAGTCGCACACTATAAACGCACACATCTCTGCTCCCCCACCCACCCTAACTAAATATCACACAACAGACAACCCAGCGTGATCCCTGGAAACTCTGCTCCAGCTTTTCTGGGGAAAAAAAAAAAAAAAGGAGAAAGAGGGCGAGAAAGAGTGAGAGAGAAATGCTTTGGGTGCAATAGCCATTGAGCTTTAACCAAATGAGATCAGACATAAAGTGAGAAAAGTGAGACAGCATGCTAAAAAACAAACAAACAAAAAAAACAACAGAAAAAACAATGTCAGCATGGTTTTTGAGAGCTGGTCAGCATGTGGCCAAAGTCTGGGAGTGTTGTACATAAATGATCAGAAACAGTCCACTGTCTACTTAGCAGCATGCCTTCAGTAGTCCCTTTTCACTGCATGGGTAGTCCACCTGTCCTTGTACCACGTGTGTCAGCACAAACAGCTTCACCATGTAAAATACTGCTGCACCAATCCAGACAAATACACAACAAGATGAAAGAGATGCTACCGCCGAGGAGCAGCGGTGTGGCGTGCCGGCAGTGTCATGTGTGACAACTATCTAGTCTGTGGATAAAAGGTGGCACACTTGGACATTCACAGCTATCCATCTGTCAGTCTTTGAACTTCATGATTTTAGCTTGTGGACCGCTACAGATAAGCACCGAGTAAAGTCAACTTAGAATGCAGCTCGAAATGTAATAACAGTGTAAGGCAGCTCCCAGGAGTCAGTGTGCGTAACTGAACGAATGTGAATCGAGTCAGTTCTGGGGATAAACGGTGCACAGGCTCTGCAAATTACTGCTGTCTGAATAATTATTCAAATAAGCTGCAGATGCAATATCATTATACTGCATCTCAATAATTCACTTTACAAAGCATATTACTGTAAAACTTTGACAGAGTCCTCCGATTTGTCTCCTGGAATCCAGGTCAGAAATTTGTCGCACACGAGTTGTGTACTCATCTGTCCAATTCCCACACCATAAACACATTCTCTCCACTCCCAGAACTCAAAACAGCCTTCTGCAATATTCTGAGTTTATTTTGCCTGAATTTAACTGCAAGTGCTGCACTTTATTTCAGTAAGTTGAATGGAAAAGCAAACAGCTAATCAGCTTTGGAACATGAAAATGAAAATATTAGAAGGACCTTTACTTGTCAGAAACCTCACATCCTCTGATATTTAAATTGAAAAATAAACACTACAGATTTGGTTAATAATCATTCTACCACATCAGGTTGATTGAAAAAGATTTGTTTGATGGTCTTACTCTGCCAAGACTAGAACATTTGAGGACTCTGCAGTCTTCTTTTTACACTCACTGTTTTGATGAGGTGAGCTTTAATTTATTAAGTTGCTGGTTTTGGGTGTTTGTTGTGTTTTTTACACATTCTGCTATCAGATGACCATAAAGGAGCAAGAATGAACAAGTTTATCATATACGTGGAGATAAGATCAGTTTGCATAAACAGACGTAAAACATACCATAAAATAATTGTGACCTAATGTTATGACACTTCGGTCGTGTTTTGTTGAAAACTGTAGAATCGGCTTGCTTGTGATATATAAGGATACAAAGCATGCTTGTCGTGGAAACTGTTGTTAAGACAGTTCTACAGAGATTCCCTCACAATTATCCCCAACAACTGCTGTTTATTTTCATTAAGTGCATTATTCCCCATCTATAAAACCACACTAGTCAATATCTAAGGATCACTAATAGTAAAATATGTTCATTTTGCACATTTGCATTTCTGTGTAAGAAAAAGTGGAGCGTTTGTGGAATACAATGTAGACTGATTGGCTTTTCTTCCTGCCTTCATGCTCCAAACATTTTAGCCTGGATGCATCAGTGCAGCAACAACCACTGACAGGCCTGGCTGAAGCTTTCGAAAACAATCTACAGACTGGAAAAGAACACGACTGAGCACGGCTGGTGCAGTCACACAGGACTAAAGAGTTAGATGCCACAGCGCTCTCTATAAGCTACTGAGTGAGGGGGGACAATATCTGCTGCTTTTCCTTTGCCAGATAGAAAGTCATGGGATTCCGGAATAGACTATAAATCTGTGACAAACCATCTTTCGAGTCCCACATGAAGCAACACCAGAATAGCAATAAAAAAAAAAGTTGATCATATTCAAGTCATGTCGGTGAAGCGGCTTTGTATTAAAGCCATGTTACCAAAAGTAATGAAAATATAGATCAAGTAGATGTGGCACTGGAACTGCTGATTGTATGTTCCATCTGCCACAGAAAATAACACCCAACTTTGCCTTTTTTCCTTTGTTGTGTTTGTCCTATTTAAGTGACATGTACAGAGAACTCGGCTGCGGGTGCACTCACCCGCTGCCACGGCCGAGCACATGACAAAGAACATCCCTACTGCGATCCTTTTCAGGGAGGAGGGCAGCAGGCCGCGCCGTTTCAGGATTGGGTCCACCACTTTGTCCTTCAGGGGAATCAGCATGATAATGAGCACTGCGTCAAACATGGTGAGCCAAGCAGGCGGAAAGCGGAACGTCATCTGGGGAATCCAGGGGGAGAAACATGGGATGAAAGAGAACAAAAGGCAAAAAAGTATGAAAACTACACAGTTCGCCAAATGTTTGCGTTCACTGGAGTCTGTGCATCCTTCAGACTTGATACTGCTCTGGCACCCCCAGGTGGTCGAAAGCAAAACATGAAGCAATTTAAAAAACAAAACAAAACATAAATAGCATCTATAGCACATGTGTCAAACTCCAGGCCTCGAGGGCCGGTGTCCTGCAGGTTTTAGATGTGTCCTTGATCCAACACAGCTGATTTAAATTGCTAAATGACCTCCTCAACATTTCTTGAAGTTCTGCAGAGGCCTGGTAATGAGCTAATCATTTTATTCAGGTGTGTTGACCCAGGGTGAGATCTAAAACCTGCAGGACACCGGCCCTCGAGGTCTGGAGTCCGACACCCCTGATCTATAGTAATGCAAGCAGGCAGTCAATACCGAATAAATATTCAGCTTATTATTCACAGCTGTAGCAGCAGCAGCACTAGTATTAATAGGATTCATAAGTTCTCTTTTTTACATTCCAATCTATTAAAGCTTAAATGTGAGACAAAATTGACAAAACTGATTCTGAATTATCACGATAAAGCGTAATCTTTGGAAGGAATAATTGTACTGTGTAAACAGACTGGATGACATATCAATCAAACAGAAAATCCACTATAAGCATACAAAGTATTTACAAGTTGAGGCAATATCTCACTGACTGAGCAGTGTAACAGTGCAGACTGCTGGAGCAGAGTTTTTTGTTTGTTTTGTTTTGTTTTGTGCAATTCAAATTCCAAGTGCCATCTGAGCTCCTGATGTGTCTCTGGTTTAACACTTCTGATAGGATCATTTATTCTCAAATTGAATTTCCATTTCTTAGAGCGACCGCTGGCAATCTGTACGCAGCTCCTTAGAGAGTGTTTTTCTCTCTTGTTTGTACATTATCATATTCAAAATGATAGGAAGTGCTAAATGAGACTTCTTCTTTGCCAAGGCAAGGCTGGCATGAATGACTGAGGTGTCTCAGCAGGCCCAAATCTCCCAAATCTCAGTGTTTTTTTTTTTTGTTTTCTTCCCCACTTCCCCAAAAGAAAACCACACATACACACTGTATACTGATTTAGCAATTTGGGAAATGATAAAGACTTATTGCAAGATTTATATTTTCTGCTGCTCTTTATCTTGAGAAAATTGGATAGTGCCACCATTTAGGGATCAAAAAGTATCCCATGTTGCAGGTTGTGAGCATTTTAGCCATTATTTCCCTAGACCACCTTTAGATCAGCATGAAACGAGATTTATTGAATGAATGCTTTTAATATATGCAATAATATTACATTTGTAATATGTATTCATTTGTGTCTGTTAAAAGGTAAAAGTTGGCTTGGGGTTAATGTGGGAGTCACAAAAGCAGTAAAATTACACTATTAGGTATTTGTGAACACATTACATCCAATTATAATTTCAATAAGAATGCTCTGTTTTTCAGCTACAAGTACTGTTACATTTAAGGAGAGGAAGAGCCTTTAATCTTTCATAAATGATAGTATAGGATTCTTTTATCACGTGCTGTCATGAGGCACTGTAGATATACAACGTGGCTGTTTCTGAGAGCGCACAACTGTGTGAATTGCAATGGCCATTCATTTTGGGAGAAGCCACCACACGCTTCCAGCAAATGTCTGCAGCCTCTTTTGTGTACTCTACACAGTTCTGCATTTTCAAACATGCACAGTAGTAGATGCACAGAAAAACACTCCTCTCAGTAGTAGTAGTAACCCAGTGTTTTTGTTTACATTTGGACTGTGAATTGACAAAATAAATAAATAAAATTAAAATCTATTTGCTGTAAAACATCATGCATGGCTGATCATCATCACATTTTGGGCTTCAACTGGCTTTCACATGAATCCAATTTTGAGATTCAAGTTTGCAGACTTGCAACAATGATCCTGTGCGCATAAGCTCAAGGAACACATATTAATGTGTGACTCAAATTTCAGCATCTAAGCATTACGATCGTTTGCAAATATCACAGAATTTTCTTTACACCTTAAGATCAGAGTGAGGTTTGTACATACGCCTGACATACTATTGAGATATTGAGAGATTTTAAAAATAAGTTTTTAAGAAATTTAAAAACAAATTTAAAAACAGAAGAACAATGGAACAAATAATTTTAGATCACTGCAAAGCATTTCTGAGATAACTGCAGAAACATATACTTGATTACTATGTCCAAGTTGGTGTGAGACGTTGGGGGGATTTCTAAACCATGTAATGAAGTTTCCTGCAGCTTCACTGCTCTAACTCTTATAATCTATTGTAACAGATTAGAGAAAAAAAAGCTTATAGAAATATGTAATCTCTGCAGACGAATAATACATTGTTTATCCCCTGAACGAGTAACAGGGCATGAAGTATTGAATTTATTGTGGGTTACCATGAAAACAGTTTTAATTTTAAAATGTGATTTTCAAATTCACATTTTAAAATTAGTAGTAGTTATAGTAGTATGGGTGCCATTTCTCCAAAGAGACAGTTTTTGTTCAGGTTGGCCACTGAAATGTGTCAGGTGAGACGAGACATCTATTCTCACTTCCCTTTTGATAATGACAAATGTCGAGGCCGGTAGCAGGAAGGGCCTAGTTCCATTTTTTCCTACCAGATAAACGGTGCACTTAGGAAAACTTTGTAGAAATGTAGTTCTTAAACACAGTTGTAAACATGTTACACAAGTAAACAAAGCCATGTAACATAGTTTCACGGTGTTCCAAGTCAAGTATTTTTGTGGCTTTTCAACAGCACTAGCTCAGACTGCGAGGTTTACCGACAAGTGTTTCACTTCACAATTCTGTGAAGTCGGTACACTTCACAATTACCTCAAGCATGCCTGTTCAGAAATATGAACAGACTTACTGCATTACACAAACTGCTGTTACTACTCAAGTAACAGCAGCTTGATTTTCTTTTGATTTTCAGTCATCAAAGCACCGCAGCGCTCAACATCTAATCTGCTACGGTTGTCCTGATAGACAACTATTGGGCGTGTATCACATAGGCACAAATGCCTGAGCACTGGTTCCTCCATTCCTTGCTGGACCATTTACTGAATGTCACTCCACTGGTCCTTCCCCACTACCCAATTTTCTCTATTTTCTAGTGCCACTATAAGACGAAAACTTAAATTTGCCAAAATGAAAATAGACTCAGGCAAAGTGAGAGACAGGTATACCAGCAAAATTTGCCAAACAGAAACAGGTGGAGGCGCTGCTGTGGTCAAATACAATGCCAGCCAGTTGCTAATCTGTGAGGTATTAGTCTATGAAGTTCTCACTTAATCCCCGTTGCATTATCAGCCTTTGCTGCTGCCTCCAGCTGTTGTGTGTCAGTGGCCTACTGACTCCTTTAGTTTCAGCAGTAAAAAATATAGATCAAAACCACTTGTGAGAAAGCAAGGTAGAGCTCCACGCTGTTATGTTTAACTACAGAGAATTAGAGAACAGTTAAGAGTGCCACAGCACAAATCAAGTCAGAGCACACTGGCACTAAAATTGTTAATTAAACTCAAAAGAGGTGCAGGAGAGTGTCTCCACTTCAGTTTACCTTAGAGAAGTCAGAAGTGCTGTTTGGGGTCGTATCAGGAATCTTCAGATGGAGGCTCTGCAGGATGTACGTTGTCTGCATCTGTAATGCGAAAAGGAGATTAAAGTCTCAGCGTGAAGTCGTTCTCCACTTTGTGATCACCAGGGTGTCTGGTGCACACCATTCTTCTCCAGTTTTGACACAAACAATGTTTTACCCGATAATGTGTGCACATTATCTCTTGTGTTCTCACTTTGCATTTCTCATCATGCGCAATACTGTTTTAATGTTTGGATCTAACTTTATATCAGCTGATCTTACCTGAAAGTATACAGTCCAGTACGGAATAAGAGCAAAGAAAACCGGAAGGACCTTCACCAGTGCTTTGACTTCCTCTACTTTCTCTTCAGGAAATTTCCCTCCGTAAGTCACTTTGGCACTGTCCAGTAGTGCCGGTTTGCTGTTTCACAGGAAAAATTTAATAAACATAAACCTGATTGAAAATACAGTGTAATTAATGGCATAAAGCAAAAATAAATCCAGAATAAACTAGAATTGGTCTGTGCTCTTTAAGTGGGAAATTAATCAGCCTTTTATGTGAATCTCTCGGCCTTTAACAACAGCACTTCTAGAGATATGAAAGAAACTTTTTTTCTAAAGCCTATAATCCCCATCTCTGGAGAAAATGTCTTAATAAGAAATTCTTGAAAGGCAGCAGGACTGCCCAACTTAAAATATTCAATGTCAAGTTTATGAGCTAATAGTGCTACTTTGGTTCAAAGTCAAGTATCCGCACTTCAGAATAACTTAACCACATGAAACGAAGATGAATGCCTGAACCAATGGGGGGGGAACGAATTATACAGGTGGATCAAAGGAGGCTTTAACATAAAGCTCTACCAATAAAATAGAGTCATTTTATTCCACTGGTTCACAGTCACCATCCGACTAACGTCACTACACTACTTTAGGAAGCTGTCCCACTGAGACTGATCTGGGTGTGCTTTGTGTGGTTTGTTTGTATATGTATTTAATTACTGTATGAAATGTCACTCTTACCGGAGCAGGTTTGGCTCCACTGGTTTCTGTGAACAGCAGGCAAAAGCCAGGATCTTGAACATGTCAGTAAAGGCACTTCCATCGGCGGGCTTGTTGATGAAAACCATACGTCCCAGGAGAAAGACCAGGAAAGAGATCCCAAGGCACACAGTAGGAAGGATGTAGCCAACCTCAAAGCTAACGTTTTGCTGGATGTAGGCCACACCTCCCAGTGACAGGATGGCACCCAAGTTAATAGACCAGTAGAACCAGTTGAAAAATCTGCGAGTGGCCTCTGGTCCTCTGTCTTTGACCTGCGAGCACACAAAGCACAGGGTGACGTACGTGCGCGAGCAATTTTTTTTTCTTCTTTAATCCAAACATAAAGAGCGTGTAAGAAGAGCAAGTGTACTCTGAACTTTGCAACAGTGGTTTGTCATGAGTTTGTAAGTTAACTACCAGCATCTGATTGTTATAAAAAATAAGTGAAGTCACAAGTCCTCTGATATAAAAGATTAAGATTTCAAAGCCAGGAAACAGAGTTTAAATTGATTTAAACTATGGCTGCATGACTCAAAGCTATAACATATAGTACAAAGTACAGTTTGTAAAAACCTAAAATGATCAAAAACACAACGGTGAACTGTCAATAACAAAGAGAAACAGTGATCACAAGCTGCATGAGTCAACATGTTTGCCACATTTATAGTAAAATATACATAGCAATACTGTGCAAACTTTATAATAACTTTATCATTTTATCATCTCAGCTGAGTGAAATGAGCAGAACAATAGAAGCAACGTTTTCTTTATTCTCTATCTGCTTATTGTAGCTTTTAGCATTCTTTAAAAGGTTGCAATTAAAGGTTATAATATTGGCTTAGTAACGCTGCAATAGCTGTCTATGCAAACACATAACATTATCATCTGATCCATCCCACATACAGTTATTCTTTTGAGTGAAAAGATTTTCTCAATTCCTGATGGATATGTCGCTTATATACAAGCACAAAAGATGCACTGGTACAGCTAAAACATGCTGAACATAAGGTCAATATATTCAGCATAAATCTTTCTGGGGTTCATCAGTGCATTTGTGCAGAGTCAGTTATGAAAGTAATTCCATCATGGCATAGCTGGAGAAATAAATTCTTGTCAGCTGTCTGAAATTACTGGAATTTTTGCAATGATTAATCATAAAATGTTGTCCAAGCTTCATATAGGTCACAATTATAGTAAACACAACTTAACTAAACTCGCAACTCTGTGTGAACCTCAGTGGTATCCAATTAAGAAAATGAGGCTGGATGGTTGTTGGGGTGCCCCTCCATATAAAAAAGGCATAAAAGTCTGACTTTTGATTGGTTAACATAAACGATAAACACCTCCCTCTTGATTGTAAAAGCATTTAGAGATATATGAAGCTATAAAAGGCTGTAAAAGCTTTTTTCTAAAGACCTGGAGCAAGACTATAGTTACAAAAACATTTAAGTTACCTGAAATAAAAACTAAACTTAACACAAAAAGTAGGAAACTACAAGAGGAAATATGTTTTAGTCTTTGTCAGAGCAACACACATTAGAATGTTTTGGTGAATAAGACTAGTGTGCATACATGACACAGAAATTGTGGTTTTATAGTGATACTTCTAAATTTCTTGAATATTTCCCTGACAAATACCCCTACATAATGAAAATTCAACTAAATATGAATAAACTCTCAACACAAAATAAAACTAATGAAATATTTACAATTAAAATAAATCTGTCTCCAAGTGGTAACACCTGTAGACATTTCCACAACTGGATAACAGCGTTCAAGGGAAAACACACTACTAGCAAAACAACCAGATCCGGCCATTAGTTGGAAAGCTTAGAAGATCTACAAATTTTTAATGACATTTCTAGATCAGTGATGCATGAAGAGATTTATCAAAAGGTAGACAACACCATCATCCCAACTTTAAAGTCTGGTGGAACCAACATCATTGTTTGGATAGCTTGTTATCACTGAATTAAAGAACAGCTGTCTGTGTTTTAAAGGAAAGCTTGGGTGAACTAGCAAACAAACATTAAATCGTCTTATGAGCAGCTACCAGAAACAGCCCCCATTTGAAAGCTTTAGCTGCTAAAGGAGGTTCAACAACGAATTGCTACAAACAATAAAATAATATCAATCCAACTTTTTGTGCTATATGTTCAATCAGATTGTGTTTCTTTACAATTGTCACTGAAGATCAGACCAAGTATCATGACTGACAAAACTGCAAGTCCGTTTGGTAATTCCAAAGAGGTCACAAACCTTTTTTTTTTCATGTAAATGCACTGTATTTAAAAGGGGAAATCACAACAATCAGTATGATAATTTTTTTACGCTGTGAGAGGGTGTCGTTATTAGGAATGAGGCCAATTTTAACAGGGACTCTTCTGTTTCTCTTAAATATTCAAATCTCCCACGCACCAAGGACTTTCAGTTGGAGGATCACTAATGGGAAAATTTTGTCTGTATGAGGTAAAAATTTCAGTTTCAGTACGCAGGAAAAAGTAACCTCATGGTGCATTGCATTTGCTTTAAGGTTAGTGGACTTTTACCAAAAAAAAAAAAAGCGGTCTCTTTTGTGTGTTGAGTATTTGAACATAACATTGCACTAATCATATTCGGTCTGCCAGCTCCCCTTGAGACAATATATCCTTTCCTGATTAGATTACTCTGAGAAACAATGACCTCATTGATGAACTTTCCCACTTCCATGATTGCGTGTTGTGGAGGGCCCTCTAGATAATTTTGATACTAAACTGACAGATGTGTGTTTCACTTCTTACTACCAACTAAGAACAATTGAAGAAGTGTTTTTAAATGTTTCCGTTTGTACATGTGTTCCAGAGAAATGTGTTGTCTATTCTACAAGATGCTTCAAAATGTTTAGTTTTTAATGGTGACAGCCATAAGTAGCCATGACAATCAAGAGCATGTCTCTGAGAAATGTCATGGTGCAGCTAAAGTCCCATCACATGTCTGACTTCATTGATGTGCCCACTACATATTTTATACAGGCCAATTCCAGAAAGCTAATGGTTCAGGTTATAGCCTTCTGGTAACAGGAAATTCCAGGTATTTCCTAATTAATACAAACTTTAATAACTCATAGTAGTGCTGTTTATACTCTACCTGATCTGCCCCAAATGGAGTGATGTTAGACTTCACAGTACCCACACCTAAGGCAATTAAGAAAAGTCCACCATAGACTGCTGGGCCACAATATGGGGCACGAATGGGGCAGGTAACGTTTTTTGGAGTGGTAACGTTTGTGTTCAGACACTCAGCAGGCTGCACAGGAAATGCCATTTCTTCCCCGCACAGGTGTATCCTGGTGCCCTCGTTTGAAATAAAAGGGAAAAACAGCATGCCAAAAATGTACAAAACCAAACTTGCGGCAATGGTCAAGAATTTTCCGAGGTATGCATCAGCCAACCAGCCTCCAAATGGTGAAATCAGGTAAGTTACTCCCATGAACATGAGTGGTGCCTGGCTCGCTTGAGTGCCCTCCCAATAAAAAGGACTACCATTAAGAAAAAGAACCAGGTTGGACGTTATGCCATAGAAAGCAATCCTCTCTAGTGACTCGGCCAGCAGGATGGCCGCACATGCCAGTCTTCTTCCCTCGAAGACCGACGGTGGTGAAGGTCTGTTCTCAGTGTCTGAGTCCAAAAGAGGGGTGCTCTCATTGGCGCCCCTGTTGTTAGCCATTCTCGCCCAACTTAGTGGAATGGAGTTTCTTCCTTATTTTTAAGAGTTCAAACCTGAAGATAAAACACAAATATAAACCAAACGGTGACACCGCAGCACAAACACAAACAACTGTACCGGATCCACAACATCTAAATTGTCAAAGGAGAGCCCATTTTCTTGTTATATAGGTTTTTAGCTTATTACAAACCTGAAGTAAGCTAGCTTAAGCACCACATCAGCTTGTTAAAGTTTCTCATTACCTTACCTTTAATGACAGAAACACGTCCCAGGGGTCTTCGGTTGTCTCCATCAATCTAGATCATACTAACCGCTCAAATGTTTCGTTTGTACTGTCTAAAAGCTGAACTTTATGAAAAGAGAACTGGGTGTCAACAGAAAAACAATGTCACAGTTCTGTCGCGTGACACATAGCTCAGTCAAAAGCTGTCACTCTTGCGTTGCTGTGGAGACGATCTGAAAATGAAACTTACGCGACGGGTATAGCAAATCGAGGCGCGCAACACCATCCATATGATATAGGGATTTGTTCCGCTTACGCAGAGCTAAGCAAGGGGAGAAGGAAGTGGCTCTGCAGTGCAATTTAATCTCTTTTTTTTGGCTACGGCTGATTCTGTTATTATATAACATGAACCAACAGGGTTTGCGGTTTGGGGATGGGCATGACAAAAAAAGGAAGAAGAAAAAGAAGTGAAATTGGATAGCAGCACTTCGCCGCTTACAGTCATGTTTCCAGGGGGCCGTATAGAAGACGGACTTGTAAACATTACAAGCATGGTGCACTACCGTAGACGGTCTGTGTGCAACCCTAAGACGAGCAAGCCTTGCTCTTAGGTGCTGCTACGTGTTAAGTTACGGACAAGGAAATGTAATTGGAGCTCGGCTAAGCGAGCTCATTAAAACGTAGATGTCCCGCTCGGTGCCGTCAGCTTTTCGCGAATATTTCGCGTTAAGTAGCTAATTAGCACGTCAGCCCTGCTTTCAGTGGAGATATGAAATTACTTTTCCTTGCCTGTCTCAGCCCCAAAACTGGGAACCATACTACAGCTGAGAGAATAAGGTAACAAACATAGTTGCTAAGTGTAGCTGGTTCTTATAGCTGGTATGATTCATTAATTATTAACCCACGAATATACTATGAGGCAATAACGGAGTATTTGACTTCATCAGGGCAAGTGTTGTTGATAAAAATCGCCTACTTCACTGTGAAATAAGTGTAACAAGTTGGCTCCAAATACAAACCTTATCGTGTAATGAGACACCTTAAGATAAGTAGCAGTAAACACGGGTGTTGCCGGTGACCTTGGCTTCTGTTCTTAACAGGAACTGAGCTTAATTTAATGTGATTGGTAACACTTGTCCGTCTACTGTTTCATGTTAAAATAGCTCCACGGAAGACGTTTCCTGGCTTTAACCATTATGAATTTGCTCAACCACTCAGTCTTCCTTCCTGCCTTCCATAAGCAAATGTTAATTTTATGTTTTAGGTCCTACATTGAGTCAGCAGGACACACTTGCGAGCTCAGAGACGCAGGAGAGTTTCAGTCTCCTGCTGATGTGGTAAATCTGGTCTCTGAACATCCTAATTTTGAAGCTGCACTGGCTATTCATCTTTTCAAAGCGGGCAGACTTCTCATGGGTAAACTGACTTGCTGTTATATCATCTACTTATCAGCTGTATACTTCAAATGTACAGCTTTCAGTCCCACATTGCCTTTTTGTTTTATGTCTGTTCTTTACAATAGATATTGAAATACCCTTTGGCGTAATCTTTGGCGGCACAGACATAAATGAAGATGTGAAAGTGGAGCAGAAGCGTGTGGTTATGGAACAGGTGCTACTGAAAGCCAGGTGATGTTGTACTGTTGCAAATTCCTATTTTAAAACTTCCGGATGGCTCCAAACTTAGTACATGAACTTTAGTCCTTCATATCACACATATTCCATACCATTTATAAAATGATTTTGGAAAAGTTTCATTTAAAATAACTGAAAAGTCACAATTTGCAAAAGAGTCTACATTATAAATAATGTGATATCTGCCTCATCTGTTGGCTTTGTTAATTAGACTAGGAGGCTGCATCTACAGCACATTTGTTAGCATCTTACGATAGAACAAGGAGCACAGATGCATTAGAGGTGGGAATGGAAAATCAGTTCTAGCTAAGAAATTCAAATTGTCCAATTTAGCAGAAGCTTATCAGTTCTTGCGTTTATTACATTTGTGCATTGCACAGCACTGAGGTCAAACTCAATGCAGGGAAGCTTTTGCACAACCAAGTCGGATGCAAGCCTTTCTTTCTGCTCTGTTTCTACAGTGCGTTACGTCACTGAGAAGATTTTTAAAAGCGCATTGCAATCAATAAAATCTCATCAATATTCATTCCTACACATGCTGTTAATCATGTATGCATTATATTTTTGGAGAGTCATTTCAAGAGGACTGCTTATTACAGGAAATACCCTGTAACATGTCTCCCATGAGAAGGACCTGCTGATTATATCAAATTTGACAGTTATCATTAATCATGACTTTATCCATGTTTAATATCTAGTATGTTAGTAATGTGTCATATCATATTTTTGCCAACTTCCTTTTTATAAAGGTTTGATTCAGATGTCTCCAATCTGAAGTGCGAGCAGGAAGTAAATGTCACCACTTTCATTTCTTTTATTAAAATTATTCACATGAAATGAGAAAGCTTCTAATCCACTAATCATGTGATTTTTATGTATTTTATTCAGTCTTTTTTCCTTCAATACATAAATTCCAGGTTTTCACTGGGGGTAAAAAAAAAAAAAAACAACCCAAAAACTCTGGCCTCTGGGGCATGAAGAATCATAGACTGTATTTAAAGGATGGACAAAGCCAAAGTCAGAATTCTTTCTAATGATCAGGAGGGGGCGAGACAGCTGTTTGCATGGATTAGCGGTGTGTAGATCGATACTTAAACATTGATTCCACCAATAACATATATTTATATTCTAGAATTGATTTTCATATTAAAATATCAATATTTTTGCAATTTGGAGTGAATTTGTAGATTATGATTCACAAGAACAAAATGGAAAGTAATGATATTATTGGGATCGCCTAAATTGTTGTCTGCGTAGCACTTTGCAAAATTTTGGAAAGTGACGTACATCTAAGCTTAAGCTTTGTGTTGATGTATAAGTGGTGGGAATTCTCTGCATCCTTAAAACTATGAAATCCCATTTATTAGAATTGTAGAGCATTTAAAATTATTATATTGGGAATGTGTCGTTAAATATACAGCCTACTTGCAGTAAAACAGACATTGTAGGCTTTAAAAAATAACAAATTTAACTTAAAATATTTTATATGTAAGATAGATAATAACATGTATTAATAAAATGTTCCTCAGCTTTATTATTATTATTGTTAATCATTCATATTCATTTTTGATTGTTAATTGAATATTTTAAACTGTAGGTGTTGAGTTTTCAGTTTTTTTTGGGGGGGGGGGTTTGTTCTTCATAATTAAACAATAACAAGTAGTATGATGTCTTGTATTCATTATAAAGGTATAATTGGAAATACACTACTTTTTTTTTTGATTTTCCAAACACATTAAGTTCATTATCCTTATTTAGTACCGGAATTTTATTTGGTATTGAAAAGAAAATCAGTGGCATTGCACATCATTAGCATAGACCCTCGAACCTCTTGATCCAAATCTTTTTATTTTGTTTTTTTAAATAAATCAATGTAAAACAATTTAATAAATACAATTAAAAGTAAAAATAATTAAAAGGTAAACAGTTTGCTGATTATAGACTCAGTTGCTAGTTTAAAATCTTACTGGAAACTACATGACGTTGATTTTGCAAATTATTCCCAATTAAAGTCAAACAAGAGGATAAAGCAGCGTATGCTCTGCTGACATAGCTACCTTATGGCTGGGAGGTTCCTCCTGAATCGTTGTGCAGCGTCCTTTAGTTTATCAGTCAGGTCCACGCCTCCCTCATCCTGTCCAGGTTCAAAATACCAAATTGGCTTCAAAGCATGACCTCGCAAACTACTGAGACTACGTCCATCTTTAATAAACAATCTATGGAAAGAATAAGACTGAAAGAATTCAAGCTAACCACTAGTTTAGCAGGCTAATGGCTAATCTGGCTAATCTAAATTTTATGCCCTAATCCAAGCCGACATCACACTGAAGTGTCTCTGTTTTCTAACTGATTAAAGTAAATGGCAGTAAATCTAGAAAAAGACCTTCTAGAGCAGGGGTGGGCAACTCCAGGCCTCGAGTGCCGGTGTCCTGCAGATTTTAGATGTGTCCTTGATCCAACACAGCTGATTCAAATGGCTAAATGACCTCCTCAACATGTCTTGCAGTTCTCCAGAGGCCCGGTAATGAACTAATCATTTGATTCAGGTGTGCTGACCCAGAGTGATACCTAAAACCTGCAGGACACCGCCCTCGAGGCCTGGAGTTGCCCACCCCTGTTCTAGAGGAATGTGCGAGAGCCTGTTTTCCAAAGCTTCAAACATCTCAATCCACCCGCCTCCCACTATTAGTGCCATCTCATCCCAACCTTGATCATAAAGTCCCATCTCCGCCCTGGGCTTGTTTGCCCATTTAACAATGCACACTTACAAATGAAAATTAGTATCTTCTTTCAGTTTTTTTGTTTCGTTTTTGTTTCTTTGCTCTACATTCCCTTCATTTTCCAGCTTGTATTCTTTCTCTTTTTGTACTGAAATCCTTTCGCTTTGAGCTACAAGCAGTTTTTCTGCTCTCTTACTGCTCTGCCTGCAGATTTCTGTGTTTGAGTGTTGTTAGCACAGCTTTTTTCCCCCTTTTATTGTTGTCAAAATCGTTATTACTTGTAAAAGGCTATAATTTACTGCCTATAGTGAAAATTCTTGTTTTGCTGAAATGCCTCGCACAGCAGTGATAATGAAGTGTTTCTTTGTTCCCAATCAGGTTTGCTGTTGCATTTACTGACAAACTGAAAGAAGAGGCAGAGTTATTTTTGGTATGATTATGCGCTTATGTTTTTTGATAACACTGACTGAAGTAATTCGTAGTTCAGTTGAGTCGAGCACATTTTAGGCAGTCTCTCTGAGGATCGCTGATAGTGTTGCATTGGGTTGAACACATGAAATTTAGTGACAAAAGGGAGAAAAGAGGAATTACTATTTTCCCTCCTCTCTTCACATCTAACCAGAAGTTGTAAATTCTGGATTGATAGTTGCAGAAAGTTACAAAAAATGCCCCCCTCCCCCAGTGGGAGGAGGGATGGGCTTTCAGGTTGGGCTGTCCAGCCATTTGACATGCAGTTTAAACTTTGACGCATGATGGTTACACATGCAGATATCTCTTTTTTCATGCCCTATGTTTGGCCCCAGTTCATGTTTTTAAATTCACCCAGATCCTTACTCTATCTGCTTAATTGCAGCTTATAATAAGAGAGAAAGCTTTTGTTTACATTTTTACAGCACATCTGCAGACGGCAGGAGCCTGACAGCGTCAATAAATACAGCAGAAGGGCTCTGACTATACAAACACAATATCCTGCCCTGTCCTGTAATAGTCTGGCATTAAAACAATATTACAGTGTTTTATTTTCAGATTAGATTCCAGCCATAGGCTGCAGATTGAGGCAAGTGGAGTGCTTTATCTCTGCCATTTAGTGCTGACAGCTGGTAGACAGGACAGGCACTGAGAGGCATCGCCAAGCTTTTTATTGCGACAGAAAACACACATAGCGGATGGATCTGGTGTGATAACATCCAGTCAATTTCTTTCCCGTCCCCTCTGATTTATTTTGCGGCACCCGCATTATCTTAGCGACTGCTTTCCTGAGTCTCTTTTTAAAGTTTGTACTCTGTTTAAATATGCTTAGAACACAAAGAGCTTTAAATGGCTGTCTCTATTGTCGGACATAAAAAAAAAAAAGAGAGAAGCACAGTTGGTGATAATCAAATGTAATTTCTATAAACAAACGCTGCCAATAATTGCTGATTGCGTTCTGTTAGCTGTTTTAACCACTTCTTTTTAATTTTTTTCCTCTGAAGGTGTCCCAAAGCAGCAAAATCTACATCCAGCCTCAAGGTAAATTCTGCATGGACATCCTCGCCTGATGCTGTGCATCCTTGACTCACCGTTGAAGTGTTGCACTAATCAGCTTTGACATTTTCCCTCCATTATCATACTGTCTGCAGTACAGAGTTGTGTTTGCTCTTGCCATTGGCCACCGTACCATGTAGGACAGCCCAAATCTCTCTTCCATGTTGTTTACCACTGGTATCCTTGTTTGGCAAATAGTGTCCCTTCATAGATTAGACGAGAGCCCCCAGGCCAGCTGCATGGCTGAGCCCCAACCAGTGAAAGCTTAATTTTCAGTCTTGTCCCCAGAGAGCGATCATGCTGAAGTGCTTTTTACACAGAACACAAAAATTGTATTTTGGATCACTGATAATTTTGAGCACTTTGCACTATTTTTTATGAAGTTCACTATGGCTGTCTCTGTGTTTATATTACAGGCATCCAGACAGACGTTACTGAGAAATTCTGCTGGACTGAATTCCTGAGGAGCTCAGGTACTATTAGTGCTTCAGGTTGTCATTATTCCAGGTACACTTTGCAAAATGTGTAATTGACAGTGGAAGATTTCTTTTTAGACAGTCTTTTTTATATATATATATTGTTTGATGATGGTGGAAAATCAGTTATTTATCCAAAGTGATAAAAAATATTATTATTTCTTGTACTGACCCTTAATGGAAGGCCTTAAAGAAAATATTGAAATTATGTTCACATTGGTGTGCAGAAGTCTTGAGCTACCCCTCATTTCTTTAGGGAAATATGAAGTAGGTGTAGCAATTTATTGAAACATGTGCATATATGGAAATATTATAATATACAGTAAAGTATAAAGCAATTACAGAGTTCATACAATTCTTATAAGCTTGAAAGTCAACGTTTTGTGTCACTAACTTAATTCTTCAAGTCTGAACTCTCTCAAGCTATCTTGGAATTTCTGTAAGTATCCTTTGGCTTCTTGAAGGACATTCAAAGCTTTTCTTTGGATGTTTCTGCTTTTTCTTTTGTTTGTTACAAATATGATCCCAAGCTGCTTCAATAATGTTGGGGGTCGAAGCTCTGGGGAGCCCAATCCAGTGAGTTTTCCTTATCCAGGTATGCTTTTAATGCATTGGCAGTGCTTTCCAGATGGTGTCGTGTGGCATGACTGATCAAAATCTGTGTTTATAATTCCATAGATTTTAAGGAGATCCCCAACACCTCTGGGTGAAATGCAGCCGCAAACCATGACAGAGCCTCCACTGTGTTTTACAGATGGCTGTAGACACGCACTGTTGTACGCTGCCTCTCTCCTACCTCCTCTAAATGTATTGACTATAATTAATCAAAAATGGCATATTTGGGTTTATCACTCCAATAGACCCTTTGCCATTGATTTTCAGTTGCGTTCTTGTGTAATTTTCTCCTTGTTTCCATTCCTTATAAATGGCTTCTTGACAGCCAGCCTTCAACTGACACCATTTCTGATGAGGCTTCAATGAACAGTAAATTACCAGATGCATCTCTGGTAGGTATGACCTCTAAGGTCATACCTCCAGTCTTTACTGGATTTTTTAAAAATGTCTTTTTGAAAGCTAAACATCTGCTGAAGATTGCTTTTTAGTTCTGCCACTTGTCCAGTTTCCTCAAATTGTTTAAGGACACACTGCAAACCATACTGAGATATGCCGAGTTGTCAGCTAACAGCACTTTGCAAATCACATTGTTGGTGCAAAAATAGTATTTTATGCTAACTGTGTTATCTTTGACATGTAGATTCAACTAAAGAAAAGTTAGCAAATTATATGTTTTTGCGTCAGTTTGCTGTAAACAGAAAGGTTAAAGATTCAATTTCAAAATTGTCTAAGCTAAGTTATCTGTTATTTGCCGAAACAACACTGTTTTATCCCTTGAGTTGGGTCACCTGCCTGACCTCACTCATTCTGTCTGCAGGCTGAGCATTTGTGATTGTTTGAGAATAAACAACACTCTTTATTGTTTGTAACATGGAAACATGTACATTCATACATTTTGTTGGAGGCACCTTTTCTGGGGCACAACAATAAAAAACAGCGGGAACACTCGATGTGGTCACCTGAACATTTAACACACCTGAACAGGGAGTTACCTGAGGCATTTTGTGTACAGGGGTACAGGGTACAGGGGAGACAGTGTTAGGAAAGTGCAGCGCCTTCTGGGGCTGACAACCTGAACAGAACTTAAGCGGCACCTCTTGGGCGGCAACAGAGGGGTAAAAGCAGCGTCTCCTGCTGCTGGACCCCTTCTCCACTCGAAACCACAGCTAGGAGGGCTGAGGCTTCTTCCTCCTGGGCGTTGGGTCCCTCTGGGAGCCCGAGGGTGGGCCTTTGCTCCAGGCCGACTGGTGTGGAGCTCGGGCCGGAGGATGTGCTCTTGCTGGCGGCACACCCACTTCAGCAGTGGGCGCCGGTCTCTTGCCAGTCGGCAGAGGAGCGGCAGGCCTGTGAGAACTAGCTGCGGGCTTGGGCTTGGGCTGATGTCTGGGGTTGATGTCGCGCAGAGCTTCCGTCTGCTTCTTCCTAGAATGCTTCTTCTTGCCTGAATGGCTTCAAGTCAATGTCCGAATAACCCAGCCGCAGACACTGGTGCGTCCAGATAAACAGCTCTGTCCCTATCCAGGACGTCAGAGAGGGTCAGCCACGGGTGCCTCTACGCCACTACTGTCGAAGCCATCCCTCTGCCCAGGGAGAGCGCTACACAGCGAAACGCATGGAGGATGTGATCTGTGGCGACTCTGACCTCGTTAAGAAGAGGTGCCAGCGGGCTGTCATCAGGAACCAGCGATCCGAGCTCCGCCAGGCACATTGCCTGGTACATCTGGAGCATGGTGACAGAGCTCATGGCGCGAGCAGTGCCAGCCTGAGCCCGATAAATCTTCTCCAGCTGCGAATCAGAGAATCTGCAGTGCTTGGACGGCAGAGTTGCAGGGCCACCAACACCATGGTTATGGGACGGGGCCAGATAAGCAGCCAGAGACGGCTCCATAGGGGGTGGGTTAGCTAAGCCAGCCCCCTCGGCGCCGTCCAATTCCATGTACTGTCTATAGCCGGGCACAGTGACGCGGGTAGACAGAGGTTTGTCCCATGATGCCGTTAGCTCGCAGAGAAAGTCTGGGAACGTGGGAAGGCAGTTTTTGGCCGCTGCGGGCTCCGGTGGGAGGAAAAAACCCACGAACCGCGACGGCTTCTGTCGGAGGAGAGGGCCAGTCCACCTGCAGCTTCTCAGCAGCACGGCGAAACAGGGAGAAAAGAGAGGTGTCATCGTGGCCGACCAGCGCAGCAGCGGCAGCACATTGGGCCGACAATGAGCTCTTTCTCATCCTCCGACAAACCATGGATGTCCAGGCCGATGTCCAGCACATCATTGTCTTCCTGGGGAGTGCTGGCGGGCTTCAACCCAGGCTGAAGCCAGTCAGCGCTCCTGCATGGTTCCGGCTCGTCATCAAGGAACCATGATAGGACCAAAATGACATGCATGCACCACCCAGACCTGAACATCAACATATTCCATGTGGTCAGCCCAGCTAATTGCGGGGACATCGACCGGAAAATCCTCGTCTTCGGACTCGGACGAAGCCGGGGCTCCAGACTCGGAAAGGAGAGGGTCATGCCTTGTGACAGCCGAGCGTCCCAGCACTTTTTCCACAAACGTCACCCGTCTTTCCATGGTCGAGCGCCAGAGCTGGTGGCAAAACGCACTGGCTTCGGGCTCCGTCAACGCTCTCCCAGCGTGGACGATCCCCAGGCAGACAGGGCAGGCATCGTGCTGGTCGCTGTTGTGCAAAGAGAAACCGCATCCCTGAGGACAGGGGCGAACAGAAGATTTCTGCTTTGCTCTCTTCGGTTTGGAGTCCATTCCAAAACGCAAAGCGAAACGCTACACAGGAAATACTTGAAATTAATTCAATTCAATTCAATTTTATTTATATAGCGCCAAATCACAACAAAAGTCACCTCAAGGCGCTTCATAGATATAGAGAAAACCCAACAATCATATGACCCCCTATGAGCAAACACTTTGGCGACAGTGGGAAGGAAAAACTCCCTTTTAACAGGAAGAAACCTCCGGCAGAACCAGGCTCAGGGAGGGGCGGCCATCTGCTGCGACCGGTTGGGGTGAGAGAAGGAAGACAGGATAAAAGACATGCTGTGGAAGAGAGACAGAGGTTAATAACAGATATGATTCAATGCAGAGAGGTCTATTAATACATAGTGAGTGAGAAAGGTGACTGGAAAGGAAAAACTCAATGCATCATGGGAATCCCCCGGCAGCCTACGTCTATTGCAGCATAACTAAGGGAGGATTCAGGGTCACCTGGTCCAGCCCTAACTATATGCTTTAGCAAAAAGGAAAGTTTTAAGCCTAATCTTATAAGTAGAGATAGTGTCTGTCTCCCGAATCCAAACTGGAAGCTGGTTCCACAGAAGAGGGGCCTGACAAACTGAAGGCTCTCCCTCCCATTCTACTTTTAAATACTCTAGGAACAACAAGTAGGCCTGCAGAGCGAGAGCGAAGTGCTCTAATAGGGTGATATGGTACTACAAGGTCATTAAGATAAGATGGGGCCTGATTATTTAAGACCTTGTATGTGAGGAGCAGGATTTTGAATTCAATTCTGGATTTAACAGGAAGCCAATGAAGGGAAGCCAAAACAGGAGAAATCTGCTCTCTCTTTTTAGTCCCTGTCAGGACTCTTGCTGCAGCATTTTGGATTAGCTGAAGGCTTTTCAGTGAGTTTTTTGGACATCCTGATAATAATGAATTGCAGTAGTCCAGCCTGGAAGTAATGAATGCATGAACTAGTTTTTCAGCGTCACTCTGAAACAGGATATTTCTAATTTTAGAGATGTTGCGCAAATGGAAGAACGCAGTCTTACATATTTGTTTAATATGTGCGTTGAAGGACATATCCTGGTCAAAAATGATTCCAATTAGCGCTCCGCGGGCAGCCTACACACCAACTGGAGGCTAACACCAACAGGGGCAGTTAAGCTAAGTTCAAGTCAGCAGACAACGGAGCTAACTAGCAGCAGCTAGCTAGCCCAACTCAGCAGAGGTGTTCTCAGCGAGGTGAAGAGGGTAAGAACTGAGGGATGACTGTGATGACAGGGGCTATATGTGCAGGCAGGGCCGTGCGCATTTCATCACAGGTCATCTACCTTAAAGGCGTGAATAAAGGTTTCTTCAGCCAGGACACGCGAGGGCGCGATATCCCATACATATGTGTTGTACTGAGTGAATCAACTGAAAGGGAACTTGCGACTTTTCCACAGTACTGTGTTTTCCTGCTGTGCTTAACTATCTATTGTATTATTTATTCTTTTTTTGTTGGTGTTTTTATATTGGATACTTATTCACAAAAGTGTTAATATGCCTGCTTTATAAACCAGGTCTATACATAAGCATGTAATATTTTGCAAGCATTTGCAACATTGTATACAAGCGATAGCCTGCATTATTTGTTCTCACTCCAGTTGAGCAACTGCACAGACCACGATAGGACCAAAATGACATGCATGCACCACCCAGACCTGAAATAGGAGTGCATAAAAGTACTACTGGCGGTTTCTCAGAGCCTCATCCAGACTTTAAATTGCACATTGTAACATGATGTCCATCCCAAGTACATTAGCGCTCAGGGAGAACCCCATTGAGTACAGAGAGGAACAGTTGATTAATAGCATTCAAGCCCAGGGCCATTTATCACCACGTTTCCCATCCATACCAAGTAATACACATTTTCCACAGTCGTTTTTCCATTTATTATACTTGAAATGAGAGTCGGCTCGAGTGTGCCTTTTCAGAAGCGATGAAAGCACTGTAATCTGACTCATAGTTGTTTTTAGAGATGTAAACAATTTAGCAGTTTCTTCCTCCTTGTTATTTTATCATGGGGATTTGTTAGTATTTTATTTATTCATTACTTTTTGTTTGTTTGTCTACGGTGGATGTGGGACAGCTACATTTCAAATGATTAAGAATAATTTTTTAAAATTATTGCCTTTGTGAGGCTAACATTGCTTAAGGAGTCATTAGGCGTTGTTTTTGTAGTTATCACTGGGTGTGCTCGGCTTTCTGCTGTCTAAAAGACTAGATTTTCCATATCCTGCTTTTGAACAATGATTTTTAATAGGAAATGATTTTTTTATCCTTAAACAGAAGAACGCAGTCTGACAGAAGTAACTCCTGCAGCAACCTGTTTTGCCAGTTTTCATCCTACCGTTGTCCTCACATACACTCCCAGCACTGCAGAGGGCACCATCCCATGTGTTCATTCACTCCTGCCAGAGCTGCATATTGATTTACTTATTGGTAAATGGTAAATGGACTGGTTCTTATATAGCGCTTTTCTACTCTTTCTGAGCACTCAAAGCGCTGTACACAACTTGTACATTCACCCATTCACACCCATTCGCACAAGCACATTTCTTTAAGTGCTTTCTAAGTAACATTCACACACATTCATACTCCGATGGATGCATCGGAGAGCAATTTGGGGTTAGTATCTTGCCCAAGGATATTTGGCATGCAGACTGGGGAAGCCAGGGATCGAACCACCAACCTTCCGATCAGTAGATGACCTGCTCTACCACCTGAGCTACAGCCACCCCGTCATTCCCTCCATCTTGTCTGACATGAATTAATTCTTATTAAATTGTGAAATCTACAGTAATTTATATATAGGCAAGCTCAACACGAATGGAAGCTTGGGCATGGCCGTATTCTTTGTGGCCACGTACTGCAGTGTAGAAAAAAAACCTTCGACTAGTGGACATAAAAGAGCCAAAGCATCCCTCCTGTCTGATTGAAGATAGATGACTAGTCTGTATGTGCCTCTGTTTTACCCTTTGGATGTCATAGCCTCCAAAGGAACAGGCTTGAGCACTGAATTTCAGAGTCTTTCTCTCGATGAAAGTCACTTTGTGTGTGTGTACATGTCTGTGTAGGTTGTTTTGGGCCCATGCTGTGTGCCTGGCGAGATGGGGTTAAGGGATAGATGAAGTCCAGCACTGTAGAGTGATATTTTCAGTAACTAAAGAATGATGGGAAACAAGCAGGGAGTTTGCTGTTTTGCAGTTACAGGGCTCTCAAAGTGCACGATTATTAAACAGGTTCCACAGGAAGCGGATCAGAAGATAAACAATAATTAACAGTAGTTAATATAGTCATAGTGATGTTTTTAGCTCCTTTCAGACATGCACTCCTCTTTGTTACTCTGATGGCATATGAATGCGTCCGTTTCATGTGTGAATGTGTAACCTGGCACACTGCAGCATCAGTGTAACATTTAGGTATTGCTACAAAAAATGCACAGATGAGTAGTAAAACGGCCACTCTGAGTGCCTGTTGGCACATAATGTGCGTGATCTCATTGCTCAGGTGACTTAAAGCCATAAACCCTTAAACAGCAATAAAATGAGGAACAAAATCTTTGAGTGATCAGCCCAGTCTCGTGTCAATGTGTGTAATAGTCATGAAAAAAAAAAACAAAATCCGTTTCCATCCACACAAATAGTTGTTTATATTTTATAGTATATTTTCCTGCTACTTTCATAAAACATAGCATGTATTTTGGGTAGAGAAAGCATGAAGTGGTCACCATGGTAACAGAAGTTAGTTTTTTTAGGACATGTCAGCTGTTGTATTTTAACCCGACCGATCGTCCTTCTCCAAACCTAACCCAGGAGTTTGTAATGCCTCAACCTAACCAAGCAACACATTTTTTTAATAAATGGTTGATTTAAAAATGATACAAGTGATTTATGAAAATCTGTGACCTGCATGACTCTGGCGTGAGGGGCAACATGAATTTGTCCACTGCCACAAATAGTTTTTGTCATGTTTAAGTTATGTTCAAGAACCAAAAAATAATGTAGGGAATTTCATGTTGGGAAATACATATGTATTAAGTAACGTAAAGTTAAGGTTGAGCAACACAAATCAACAGATTAAGTCTTGATTATTCATCAAACTCCCATAACAGCAGATTTGTGAGACACTCGCCGTCACTCTTTTTGCTTGAACAAAACAGCATGCAGAACAGATAACGTCTCTGTACGTGAGCTCAATATTTCAAAAATTAGAGGGGAAAAAAGATTGGAGCTGGCAGGGGTCTGAGTGTATTATCAAGATGAGGCAGTCTGTTTTAAGTCTGTCGTTTATCAAACATGAAATGAAATAACCTCCAAAATTATGTATCCAAGTAAGCATAATAAAGTAGATTTAAATAAAATAGCTGGACCAAAATGTGAACAAGATAAGTGAGCTAATCTACAGACATGGTTGGTAAAGTATTTAAAATAGTCAATAAAAGAATTGAACTTTTGAAAAATAAATAGGAGCTCCCTTGAGTGTTTGGTGTCTGCAGTAATATTACCGTATTTTTCGGACTATTTCACTGTCGATGAACGGGTCTGTTTTCATACATAAGGCGCATTAAGCAAAATAAAACAGTCAGATAAGTCAAACTTTACTCAACTCATTCTTCTTGCTTCCACTTCCGTACCATTAGCGTTCATCCTCCAGCTTCACTGTGTTTATGTTATGCTAACATAGCTGTGTCGCTAGCGATCACATAGCACATCATTATATACCAGCTAGTCCAACTTCAGTAACCCTACAAACGTCACTGCTGTTTAGTTTTCTGTCTTTATTTATGTTGGAAGTGATAGCAGAGCTGTACGTTTGAATTTGTTCACAAATCTCTCAGTCAGAACATGCTATATCATGTTTAGGTGGAAACTAGCGAGCTAACTTCCTACTAACTTCTAACTTTGTTAAATTTAATAAATTCTGTTTTCATGTATCCCTGGATGTTAAACTTAATTGTTACACTTGGTAGAGCAGCAACGCTGATCATTTTATTAAAGACCAAAGAATTTAGACAGTTTTTAACTCTCAGTGATGCCGTAGTGTTCGTTTGACTTTGGGACCTGAAGCGGACGAAGTTTTGGACCCAGATTATTCCGCAAGGCTCCTGACTACGGTAGCCGTAATGCTCCGACAATCCATCAAGCGGTGCGGTGTCGTAGCTTACCAAAGTCGTACTAAAACATTTTTGACAGATTTTTGAGCGCCGTGTACCACATAAAATCACTTCAAGGTCATTAAGCACAACCAGAATTTATACATGAGGTGAACCAGATTATAAGGCGCACTGTCGATTTTTGAGAAAATTAAAGGATTTTAAGTGTGCCTTATAGTCCGGACATTTTTGAACACTGTTTGCATGCATGAATCTCTGGCAGGAGATTTACAGAATTCCTTTGTGTATGCAAAAGCAACATAAACATTTATTTGCCCTCTGTCTGTTAGCGGATAAATGAACAGCTCATCTTGGACAAAGAAAAGTAGAGAGGCTTTGATGAGGTGTTATTAATTAGTCATCTGTTTGTATATTTACTTTAAGGCCTGCATTTCCTAAAATTTGCCCATTTAAGGTTTTATTGCAATGTTTGTTGTTTTTTGATCAAGCAGCTGCCTAATCCTGGACGACTTTCTCCTGTGGGTAACAATAAAGGGATCTTATCTATCTTATCTTTACATCTATTATAGATTGAAATGTTTACAAGTACAATTTGACAGTAAAGTCTTTACCACTATGAAGACAAGTCTTTGACAGGTCAGATTAACGAGGCTCACGGGTAAAGACTCTAATCCAGGAGCGATAGAGTCGCTCGCATTCAAACACGTGCCACAACGGCAGTGACCTCATTACTTATAATAAATGATCTGCCATATTTAGACGGTATCGATCAGCATGTGACAGCAGATGACATTGGGCACTTCAGACAACTAAGCTGTCACACAGTGTCACAGTTTGAGTGATACAGTAATAGCCTGAGTCATTTAGGTTTTCCAAAGTGTATACGGATGCCTTCTCATAACTACATAAAGGATGTGGCCTCTTTAATTATCAAATTAACTAATAAAGTATTGGCACTAGATTAAGAAAACAATATCTTAATGAGCAAAATGTACTGTCAGAGCCTTTGGTTAGTATTTTATAATAAGAGAGCATAATGTGGCTTGCTGTATTAAAATAATCAACACTGAGCTTCAGTATAATTATATCATGTTTATTGGTTTTAGAATTACCAGATAAAGCATTTTTTTTAAAGTGCATTTTGTGTAAACTTCCAAGGGGAAAGGTGGGATTGGGGGTTGATCAAAACAAGTTACAGCATATGAACAAAGATCATTTTGCCTGCATTTTCCTAATCTGCCAAGCTGGTACAAAAAATCAGGTCATTCTGTAAAGAGGTCAGGTGGGAAGCCTTGATTTTTTTGATGTTGTTTGATTTTACAGTTTTTGTGTTTTTTGTCTGTACTCTCATAACTAGTTTTCAGACTGATGTTTTGGTATTGAAAGAACAGAGATGGACACAAATGGTCCATGACAGACCTTTTGCTCCTTCGTTTTAAACACATTTGTACAGAATAATAATTATTAAAACAAAAAAAGTGATTTTTAGAATTGCTGCAAATGCTGTTTGAGAGTTCAGGTTATTTATAGATTTGTAGCAATGTTCCCACATTTATAGTCCCAGTCTTAAGCCAGGTCAGTTGCTCCATGGTTGGATTGACTCTAGGATGTTATAAGACGTCAAGTATAATTAATTTTAACTGATCAAAATGCAGGTCATGTCACAGCTCTTGTGTGTGGTTCTCATGTGGTGTGCGAAATTGCTTATCACACACTCGTCACATTTCATATGTAGTTTGGTCAAGAAATTTTCAGCTACCTCAAAGCATAATATGTACTGTGGAAGTGCTAATTATTGGAATTTTTCAAATTAAAAGTTTTTAATAAATGCAGTTTTTCATGCCTGAGTTATGTCAACATACCGTGCCGCTCAGCAGATGAAAGCAGAGCTGTTCAGATAGATATGTTCTCTTCCAGCAATGCTGAGACATACGCATGCACACATACTGATTAAAGCATTACAGGGGTTGTTACCCTTCTGAAATCAAAGGCAAACAAACAAAAACTATGATTTGCGTAGATCTCACAGAACTACACAGACAGAGAAAGAATATTGCTTCTGGCACCTCATGTGATTTGTACAATTTGTTTAGTTTTATTCTCAGAGGGAAAATGAATTTTGTCTTGGATTCCCAAAAATATATATTTTTTCCTCACTGGGTTTTCTTTTTTCATTTTGACAGGTCTGTGCTAAGACATGATTCCAGCTCCTGTAGTATTTTCCTGCAGCTTGTTTGGAGGAACTGACAGGATGTTTAGCTTAGCTGGCACGTTTTCAGATCATGTGAATCAATGGGAGGAAGTTTGATACATCCCACAGATATAAAAGCTTTTTTTTTTCTCCTAGGATCGGGGTCAGTGCCCAGTCTCCAGGCTGTCATTTTAAGATGCTCTTTAATAGCATTAAAGAGCTGCTTCAGCCTTCTGATCTGGACTTATCTGGCAGCAGGGGATTTCACTCGAGTGTCACTGTACTGCAACCACAGGCTTGGTGCTCTGTGGTTTGATTTCTTTCACTTTTTTTTGTTTTGTTTTGTAAACTTGGACAGAGTTTGTAAAAAAAAAATTTTAAGATTTGGCTTGAATTGGTAGCACCGTTGCCAAAATGGTTTTCGCAGCAGCAGTGATTTTGCATTTTGGGTCGTTTCAATAAGGATTAAAGGATTAAAAATTATTTTTCTGGCAATTTTCTGTGTACCATTATTTACCACTGATGGCAGAAAGTAATGTAATTTTATTTATTCTTTCAAATTCAGCCTTAAAGTATTGCTGTTGTACCAGCTTTGCTTTAAATTTGCATAAAACCACAGTCTTCTCTGACATAAAGGCTCAAAAATCAATGTCGATAAAGTCTAAATCTTCTTTTCACGAGACTTTCTGCTCTGCATTTGGCAGTCCACCCAGCTTTTGGATAGATTTCCCCGCAGCTCTTTGTATATAGTCATGGTCCCTAGAGCATCAAACCTACTTTAATAATCTATGAATTCTTTTTGTGTAACCAGCAGGTCAAAATTTGCACTTTCTGCTGGAAAATATGCCAACGTCTATTTGATGGATTGGTAAAAAATGCAGACATTCAGGGTTCTCTTACTCATCCTAATGATTTTGGCAGACTTCTGACTCTATCCTCTAAAGTAGAGAATGTATTCAAAGCCACAAACGTCAGCAAGGTTGACACAGATGTTAGCATTCCTCTCAGGATAAACTGTAATTTTTTACGAATGCTCAACATTAAATTTGTTGCAACCATCAGTTAAAAATTTGACATTGTCCAACACTTTTTTTTAAAGATCAAATGCGTGATGAACAAATACTCCTCGAAGGGTCATCTCCCTGGTTGAAGCTAGTCGCAGTGCATACACAGAGCCATAGATGGATGGATGTTTCTGCAGTCAGATCATTGCTTACAAAGGGAGCTTTGTTGTATTTTAAACAGTAATGTACTTAGACGGACAGCCACTTAACATCTTCTCCTCACAGACTAGAATTGGATGTGGATGCCAGAAATCTGATTCTGTTCATCTGGATGTTTTGTTTTCAGTGGGTTCATCACTCACTCACTCATCCAAGTGACATCTACAGTCTCAGCTGACTGCAGGTTTCCCCAAACTTACAAACAGTGCATAGTGACTGAAACTAGCTCCACTGACTAACAATGGGCTATGAGGACTTTTTTATAATCATTTAATTGGCGTTATCGTGACCATTAATCAATGGCCATCAGTACCATTAACATAGAGTTAGGGAATAGCAACAATCACAGCATTGTGACATGGTGAAAGATATATCGGTAAGCCCTCTCCTCAGTTCAGAGGAGGACGGACCTCCCTGCCTGTCTTATAGTTGGGGAAACTGCAGTTAGCTGAAGTCACTGAAGAAGTCATTTGTGTGAGTGATGAAATGTACTGAAAGCGTTACGTGCAGATGAACAGAATCAACTTTCTGGGATTTAGTAACCTGCGTGACTGAGCATGCATCGAGACAACTGAGTGTGACGTCAGTTACCTCAGTAAGCTAAAAAATGATTTGAAAGTGTAAACTCGCGAGTTTGAGTCGTCATTGAGCTCCATTTTGTTCTGTCAAGAATGTTTTGTTCATTTTGTTTTATTCTAGTCAATAAACAGACTAAAACAGGAAACAATCCTTGAACACAATACAAAGTCTAGCAAGGACATCCAAGAAGTACCTAGCACTGATGTTGAGGAAACATCCATAATGTTGGTTCAGGTTTAATTTTGGAACAGCTTTGTTCCAACTGTTACCATTAAAATGCTTCCTGGGTTTGACTATATATACAGTAGAAGTAGGTACACCCTAGTGCTATCGCTTAAATCATTGCAAAGTCTAGCTGTATTACTTGTTGTTGAACAGTATGGTTTTGCCCTTGTGCAAAATTAAAAACTAAAAATACAGGGTCACAGTTAGAATACAGTTCAATCGCAGTAAAGCCCAACACAAATTCTGCAGTGAAGATTTAATTTTTTTCAGCATTTTGTATTTCTAACTTAGATTTTTATGACAAATACTCAATTCTCAAACTTATTCAGAGTTTTTTGTGTGTGTTCAGCTTTTTAAAATTTTTGCTCGAGGGGATCTGTTTCTCTACAGTCCTGTTCAAACAGATGAACGATAGAAATACTCGCCAGGATTTTGGTGTAACTCTTGGCATTTGTGTTGTCATGTATCAATGGCATCTTTCCAATATGGTCTGGTCTACATTAATAAATAACCCCAGTGCCAAGTCTGTCGCTATGCAAGTGGATGACTGTACAAGCACTGCTCAGTGCATGACGGCATATTAGGACGATCATTAGTCACCAGTCTTAGTGTGTTATTTCACACCTTTGTGCCATCTCACAGTCACATTTTTCAGTTCCCCATGCGTGACAGACTTCATGCAGTTAACAGGAATAACAGGAAATCACAGATCAGTCATTATAGGCTTTTGTGTCTCTCAATCAGTACTCACTTTTGTTGTACTGTGCTTGTACTGCTTTGTTGTAACATTTTCAGTAATGTTATTTAAGTGCTATTGATTACTGATGTTGTATACTACGTTCCTTTTCTATAAAGCTTATAGTTAAGGCTGGATCAGGTGACCCTGAACCGTCCCTTAAATGTGCTGCAATAGGTCTAGGCTGCTGGGGACCTCTTTTACTATCCATGTGTTTATACACCACTATTAACAACCATTAATCATGGGTTAGTATGAATCTCTGACCTTTCCCGCAGCAGATGGGTGCCCCTCCCTGTTTCTCTGATTCGGCCAGATGTTTCTTCCTGTTAAAAGGGAGTTTTTCTTCCCCATTGTCTCCTTCTCATAGGGCATGGCTATTCAACTAAGAAGTTAGTTGGGCCAGATTTTCAAACCGAGGAATTTATCTGGGCCAGATATTTTTTGCAGCCAGTAAGCAGCAGATCATGATAAATTTCAAACCCACACAACTGTATTGAAAAACAAGTAATTTTTTTATTCCTTTTCCCCTGTAAATCTGGTGACCTCTCACAAATGCACACCAAAAGGTCCATTTAAAAAAGGGGAAGTATAACTAAACTATTTTTTTTGCACATTTGAAATAATAATAATAAAAAAAACATTTTGAACCCATCTCCTGCTATAGATATTACATCAATTTTCCTCAGGTCATCTAACAGCATTTCAAACTCGTCTGACGCCAGAACTTCAACTCTACGAACTGTCTGACAGGGGTACGTTTTTAATAGCAGATGTCACACTTACTTTAATTTTTTCGTCACTTATCACCGCATCCACCACGGCCAGCATGCAGTATTTCACTGTTTCAGAATCTGTGAAAGGCCTTTTCTTCTTCGCCAAGAAGCAAACACGAAGGAAAGCTGCTGCAACTCTCTCTTGGACTGTACAGGACCCTCACCATGGTAGTACAACTCCGGTTGTAAGATTATTAAACTCGCAGTTAAACTGTACTTTTGCAGCCCTCTCCTGAGATTGCTCTGGAAAGTTTGTGTAGAAAGTCTGGTGTTTGTCATTGTGGTGCCTTCGTAAGTACAGCAACACACTCACTGCAAATTAAACACATTGGTTTGGCATTTGGATTTGGCGGTAAAATGAATAAGTATTTGTCAGTCCAGGCAGGGTTCATTGTCAATTTTGCGCTTTTGGACTGAGAAAGACACGCTGTTGTCGCATCATATATTACGATGATTGTTTAATATGTTTACATCACGGTGCATTGTGTGTTAAATATTGCTAGGCTACTAGGAGTGTTGCATTCACAGTCTACACTACGCTGTAGGAATTTTTAATTTTTTAAAAATGAATTAATGAATTAATTTTTTGCGTTTTCTCTGTGTTTCTGCTAGGACCACAGGCAGGGCCACTCGCAGGTTGCTTCTGGGCCACCATTTGAATAGGCTTATCATAGGGGGTCATCTGATTGATGGGGTTTTATCTGTATTATTATAAGATCAATATCTTGTGCCTTGAGGTGATTGTTATTATGATTTGGTGCTATATGAAAACAAAAAATGAATTTAGTTGTATATGTGAATGCCCCAGACTAAGAGTAACTGTGTAACAATATAGTATATTCTTCTGTTATTTCCACTGTCATCCATTACATACCAGGCAGTTGTGACAGTAATTCTGGTTCGCCTCGACTTGAAGGCGAGTACATTGTAGTTGTACTTTTGAAGTGAAAGGTTTGTTGACTAATGTGAGGTCTGAGACTTACAGGCTAGGTCGTGTGTTGCCTTTATGATGGGGTTGTGTAATAGGGTCAGGACTTTTAGCTGCTGTCTTTGCCAGGTCAGGTGCACTAGAGTAGCTGCTGACATTGTGCACGTTTGTGTGCCTGCCAGTTTTTGATAATCTCTGGATTGAATGTGATAGCCGGATGATATTTGAGAGGAGCAGATTCCACAGCATTGCAGTTAAAGCCTAATTCTTCAGATGTTTGATGTCAGCTCGATATTGGCCCGGCTAATTTATTTATTTAATTAGAGCTTATCAGTGAGCAAATTGTCACCCAAATATTCAAAGTGTGTAGTTATGATACTGCATTACACACTGATTAGGGTGCGACCTTCCAGTGTTTTCAGCAGACTATTTCCCTCCTGATCAGAGAATTGTGTGAGCACATTAGTCACCACTGTCTTATTTTCTTCGTGACCTTGGTTGATGTATTGCTTTCATTATCTGCTGATGTACTTGGGATGTTCATTATGCAGTGTTTTGATATTGTGGCGCTGTCTTTCTGTTTGTCTGGCTTCTCTCCAGGTGTAAGGACTGAGCATGTGGATGAGCTGCGTGTCTTCCTATTGGTCTGTGGCCTCAGAAGAGTCAAAGACCCCCTCTATTTGGTGGAGGTTTTTTCAAGTATGCTGTGATTTTATTCATTACGTTATATTGTTGAATTCATTTCATTGTGCTTGCTATGAAATGCATGTGTATAACATCAAGTGGCCATTAGATCAGCACTCAGACCCAACCCGTTATTGAAACTAGAAATACATACCAGTAAATATGATTATGTAAGCTGGATGAAAAATTGCTTATGTTGTCTGTGGGAACTAAGGTACCAAAAAAAAGTACCGTCGAATTTTAAGATTTTTTACACATCAGTCCTGGTGAAATCCTAAATGTTCACCAGATACAGAGAACATATAAGATTATAAATAACTGAACTCTCTTAGGCAAGCTTTCAGTTGTCTTCCAACAGAGATACATTCAAAATACTTCTTTGGATTTTGGCTGTCTTTTGTTTCATTGTCTGCAAAAATGATCCCACACTGCTTCAAAAAGGTCTGAGGAGGCCAATCCATAACTGATAGTGATCAATCATGATCCATCCTGGCAGTGTGTTTGGGATCATTGTCATGTCGAAAAAAAACTGGCTTTCAGTCCAGTTCTTGTGTAATTTTGCATTTTTCCAGCCTTTTCTTTCAGTTTGCAGCCTTCCACCTACATCATTTCTGATGCGATTTCAGTGATTAACTTAAAGGCCAGGTGCATGTGTGAGGCCTTTGCTGGGTTTTTTGCTATTTCCTAAACTCGTGACTTTCAGATATTGTTGATCTGTAGGCAGACTACAACTCTGTTGTCTCAGGCTGCAACTTGCAGCAGTAAACGAGCTATTACACGTGGATTTAATGGCATCTTTTTGCTCTTTTTGCTGCTCTGCAGCCTTGTTGACTCATATGATCCATATCTTCACCTGCTGCAGATTCTGGTTGGAGTGATCCTTCAGCTTGTAGCAGATATTATGGAGAACAGAGCGAGTGCTGTCATCATCTCCAGTCAGAGTGGAATAGAGTTGATCCACCTACAGAATAAAAAAACGAAATCACATCCAGGACCAATACACCAGTGACCTGGCCATCATCCAGACAGGGAAACACAAGACTGGATAGACAAGAGCAAACTGGTTAGCAACAGCAATATTGCAAGTGGTGAATTAGCCAAGTATATTGGTGCATACTGTGCCCCCGATCAAAACCTTTGTGAATCTCATCTTCTGAGATCCCTACCAAAGTACTTAAAATGATCTTTATGGTAGTTGCGGTGCAGGAGGTGCCACTATGGTCGCATTTTGCTAAATACTAGGGGTGCAATGATACACAAAATTCACGGTTCGGTTCAGTACTTTGGCGTCACGGTTCGATATTTTTTCGATACAAAAAAATGTTCATGCCTTTTTAATTTGTCATTTATTAAAATTATAAATATATATTTTAACTCAAACGTACAGTTTTTAAATTTAATGTTGCTGAAACAACAAAGGGATAAAATAATAAATCTATCTGATCGAGAAATCACTCATCTTTGGAAAAGAGTTTATTACAGAGAAATGGCTCTTTCCAAAATAAAAGCTATACTATACGCTTCTTCTGGGCTATATTCTCAGCAGCATATTAAACATATCAGGTCCCCATAAGGAGAATCATGTGCTAACGGCTGTCTAAATGACGGGTAAAGTTTGTAGCATGCGTGCTTGTTGTTTTTGTCTCCTTCCACATGTCTTTGCACTAGCATGATGTCGGTGTAAATGTGCAGTCATATTCATTTTGTTCCCACTAGTGCTGTCAGCGTTAATCTGAAATGATGTTAACGCCACAACACAGCAAATCCCCGTTAACGAGCTACCGCGGATCGCCCCGTGCGTGGGGCTGGACGGCGTCAACAAGTTAACGAGCAAACTGCGCTAACGCAGTAGTTCCCACCCATGTAATTGAGCATTGCTGGCACATCCAACATACTGTTTTACTTTTGTCCATGATGCGCTTACCTTCAGGGTCATACTTCACATGAAGACCAAAATAGTTCCAAAGGCCAGATCTGAATGAGGATGGGGAGGTTAAATTTGCCATGTTGCAATGAGCTTAGATTCTGTCTTGCTAGCTTGCACTGCACTCAGTGGATCTGCGCTCGACAGTGCAGCCTAGGCGGAGTAGTCAAATGCAGATCCACTGAGCTCTCAACACAGACAGCATCGTCAGAAGAAAAGTTGATCAAATGAATTAAAAAAAATTGTATTGTTTGATACATATGCGTACCAAACCGAAAGCACTGTATCGAATGGTTCAATATCGATACGAGTATCGTTGCACCCCTAGCAAATACAGTGAGGGGTGGCCCTATTAACCAGCTTAACCTTAATGCCTTTCTTAATGTATCTGCTGTTGTAGAGGCCATGTCCCAATCAATTAGATGTCAACCGTTGAGTTTCATCTAATAGAAAGTGTTTGTACAGTGCAGCGGGGCAGCTCGTTCTCATTTTGTCGGGTCTTGCCTTCATGGTTTTTATGTTTTTTCTTTCTTTGATGGATATCCTGTATGTCTTATTAGGTACCTAATATTTTGCCTCTAATTAACACAAGTTGTTTCTTTTTCAACCCCCCATATATACTGTGACTTTCACAGCACGCAGTTATTGTAATGAGACATCACTAGAGGGCGTCAACATTGTATATTAATGTTGAGGAGAGCTGCACAGTTCAAGTTTCACATGCACGTTCTTGGAATTAACACGTACTGTCCATGAGTGTCGTGCATTAAACAAGCTTGTGGGAATCTGTGCAAGAACAGCCTCACTTCTTTTGACAACTTGCTCATTTAAAAAACACACACACAAAAACAAACTGCAGTGTTGTTTTTTACATCACCAGTTATATTTAATGTTTTTCAGAGTGGCATTGTGAGAATCTGCTGAATGTGTTAGTCATTATTGGACCCAAGGTAAGTAAACAGTCCTTATGCACTAGTTTTGTTTTGTTTGTTTCTTTGTGTGTATGCTTTTGTTTTTGTTTTTTTCCCTTTTCTGCCATGTGCCTCTGTACTGTCACTCTGTGTACTGCTGAAATTACCTAGAAACATCCCCCGGGAATTGAGGCAGCCTCTAATTGGATAGAGCAGACATGCAGGCTTTAGTTGTTATGCTGGAATTAACGGACAGTGCTGGGAAGAAATGTCTTCTGAATACTGGGGAAGGGGTCAGCTGTAGTGGTGGTTTAGTTGTTTTGTTTTGTTTTGTTTTGTTTTGGGGTTGTTTTTTTTTTGGGGGGGGGGGGGGGGTGTTGGCATTACCTGCTTCACATTACTTGCCTTTTACTAATGACCTGTGTGGAAGTGGAGCAAACTCATTTTAATCCTCATAATATGTATCTGCACCTGTACGGGGAGCACAAGTTACAGGTTTTGCCGCCCTGTCACATGTAATCATGTTTCTGTGCTGTGTGTCTCCCTGAAAACATTAAGTGCTCAAGTACAAGCTGTGCGTCTTCATGTCAAACAGTGCAAATAAATAAGTGGAAAATAGCAATTGAACTCTCAAACCCTGTCGTGAATAACCTCGTGCATCAATCAACTAGTCAGTCGCACAATCAAATTATAGTGTTTTTATTTATTTATGTTAATATTGTTTTCTTTTAAAAAAAAATATCAGGTTGCAGTTTTATGTTAAAATTCTTGTCATATCCCAGAGAACAGCAGCAGCCTCGGTTCTTTGTTTTTCTCTCACCTATTGTTTTCTGTTTGCATGTCTTCATCTTCTCTTCTCCCCCCCACCCGACTCGCTTTGATACAGCATCAATGTACAGTACTTTAGCATCTGTTCTTTCTTTCAAGCAGTGGTCTCAGGCAAAAGGTACGTACTGCTTTAGCTTTGCACAGAACCAACTCAATTAGGCATGGCCACGGGCTTGTATGTACCGTCTTACTGCCGCTTCTTGCTTTTTCACGAGGCTTTGCTGCTGCTGCCGTTTGATGAAACGGTTCAGTCGAAGCAGAAACATGTGATTCATCGTGACACGTCTGAATCACAGGCATGTTTGTTCAAGAAATGGAAAGATATTAATTTTATACTAAAAATGTTTTCGTGTGACAGCCAGATTTCAGCTGTGTTAATTTAAGGATTATATATTTTTTGTGGAACAGTGTTGAACAGATTAAACGAAGTGAAGGAAAAAAGATCTAAAAATGCGAAGAGGAGGTGGAATGAGACATCCCTCGTTCAGGCTGTCGTGACATCACAGAAATCAGTATCGCTACTTCATTCAAGTAATAAGCGCTGTGGCTTTGCAGCATCTGTCATTAAGAGGAAAATTCAGGTCAGTTTGTCAGCGATGACACATCTGAACTCTCTGTAAATGGGCTTTAAATTACAGAGTAAAATAAATCTGGACAATTCCAAAAAGGGAACGTTATCTCCTGTAACGATAGCAGGCTTTCACCTTATTTATTTGCTGAAAGCAAAAATGAAATCTAATTATATCTCTCTCAAACACCAGTAAAGGTATGACAGATTTATTAGAATGAACAGGAACACTGAAGCTTTCACCGTATGACGTAGCTTTGTTGTTTGTTTGTTTTGGGCTCACTATAAGACAGCGCCGGTTGGGCTTAAACCGTGTATTTTTGCCAGTATCTTCATCATCTTGATCCGACCCCTGCTCGTTTTATAATTCCTGCAGAATCCCAGATTGCTCCAGGATGCAAAACTGCATTTCTTTTTTAATACATCTTAAAAAATAATTTCATGAAGGCATTTTGTGAGCTATAAAATAAAATGAGATGTAGCAGCTTGCTTAGTAGCATCTTTGACCCACATTGCTATGCTTTGACTTTTCTGTGGACAGGCTAATGCACATAAATCCCACATTGCAATTAATCAGATTGGCCACCCTGCCCACCCTGACCCCAATCTCTGAAAATGCAGGATTTTCCTGAGAATGATTTTCTCCTGATAGAAGTTCTTAATTGTGTCATTCGATATTTTATATCCCAGTAATTAGGATATTGCAGGTATCCTTAATAAAAAAGAAAAACAGAAATTTTGTTGCACATGTTTCGGTCATTTTTGTTTTGCCGCTTGTTTTTCAGATTGATCCCGTTCTTTCTGCTGAAGTAGAAACAGTTGTTAAAAGGTAGGCCTTCAGCTTTCTTTGTGTTCAAACTGTCAGTTTTGTCTGTTTAATTGCTGTGATGTTCCATCTTTTCAGACTTGCCTGCCTTTGTGCTTCTTTCATGCGGTGCATTGAAAAACAAACGCAGCTCACATGTATCGTAACATAATGTGAACAGAATGCAAAATAGAGCTGAGCGCCAAGGTCCTCTTTTTATTATCTCTCCTCCCACACTCAAGTCTCCGCCGATCTTTCAGTTTTTCGCCACAGGGCCTCACCACAACAGAGGTCTTTGCGGCAGGAAGCTGCCCTCTCTGCTTAAGACTTTACCTGGATGCTCCGTTCATGTCACAAACAGTGCAGCTGTGTTTCCTTGCCTGAGCTTGTCACTGCTGTTCAGCATCATTCACGCCTCTGTGAGCCCTGAGTCACACAGAACTGAGTTTTGCCACTGCTTTTACAGAACAGCAGGGGTGTTCTTGGCCCAGGAGAGGTGCCAACAGGAGCTTTATGCTGCCATGAAAAGGTGCTTCGCTGTGGTCAACAGCTCTGTTTCAGAGGGCATGTCAGCAGCCATCTTGGAGGTAAACATCTTCGAGGATGGTGGGTAATTGGACGGCGGGGCAGCACGATGTTCCAACATTGACAAGAATAACAGTTTGGTAATGGTAGTTTGATCTATCAAGGCATCTTACAGAGGAGCTTTTGTTTTTTAATCTAAACCACGTGAATCTTCTGCACTGTTTGTTGTTCAGCTACAATGCTATCTGGACACTTCTGGGACAATTACCCAAATTAATTGCTTGACTCCAATCTTCCCATTCCTGAGTGAGCAAATCCTCTTAATCTTTTTTAAACACAGGCAATTAAGACAATCCACAGTAGGCTTAAAGTGTTATTAGTTTGTTAGCATGTTTCACTTAACAAGGTATTAGCTTGCACAGATTGTTAATTCTTTAAGTGAACTGAAGCACAGAATGGCGGCGCTGTACACCATCCGAAATGCTCGAGTGACTGCTTCTTAACAATGACAGGATAAACAAGAAACTTTTGCCTTTGACTTATGCTTTCTGTCTTCACCAGGCCATTGATCTTGGGGTACCTGTGCTGGCTAGAAACATTCCAGGAAATGCAGCTGTGGTGCAGCATGAGGTCACCGGCCTTCTGTATTCTTCTCCTCAGGTATATATTGGCTGACCAGCTCTGTAGTTAAGCTAAGCGCTGTAGTCCATAAACATAATGACTGTGTTTATGGACTACAGAGAGGATAAACTGTTGCCAGGGCTACAGGGACTCCTTTTACCTCAGCTGACCAGAAAAGTACACAACCGCATAAAGTAGTACCGACACACTGACTGAGAACAACTGGGGGGTTTTATGTCCTCTCCTCGCATAACTGAATAAAATAACAAGTCTCACAGTTTTAATCAGAAACTTTTGACATCATTTTGTAAACTTTGTAGCAGTTTTATCACAAGTCCAATCTGAGCAGGTAAAATATAACAAAAGGTCCCTCCTTGTGTTATATTTTATTTTATGTTTCCTCAGGTGCTTGGATTAGAATCAAAAGAAGTGCACCCTTTAGGGAGAGAACAAAGATACTATACTACTGCATAGTGATGCAACAATTAGCAGCAAGGTGGAAAGTAAGTAATCCCCCATGAGAACTGCTCAGTCTGATATTCAATGAGGTTTAATGCAATGGGAGATAACAAAGGATAAGGCCAATTGGTGGGGCTTAAGCGTTGTATTGTCAAGATCATGCTGTAGCGTGATGTTGTTGTAATGGTGGGGATAATTCCTCCCTGCACGTGTGCTCCACTGAGCTGCTGGTAGGAAGCTCACACAGATGGTTGCAGCAACTTGGGACGGATAAACGAGGACCTCGGCCAGGACCGACGGGAAGAGAGTGCTAGTCTTTGAGCCGCCTTTGCAGTAGCTCCCGTGCAGGACTTTTTACACACACTAAAGTCTTTCCTTATTCTTTCCACTGACAGTATTTCTTGTTCTTCAAGATGGAATTACATGAGGAGTGTGGGTATTAAGAAATGTGTCGAGCAAAGTAAACACAAAAGCACTCACGAGCTTTAAAGAGGAAAAATGGCCTGTCCTGTCGGGCTCTGTAATTTGCACCAAGAGTGAAGTGAATATAAGCGCGCCTCTCATAAGTTGAGCTTTAATCCTTTTGCTGTGAGGATTTATAGCCCTCATATGTCCATACAGAAGAGCCGTTTCCCACCAAGAGCCTCTCCAGACATAATCACATCACTTGAAGTGAAGTAAAGCAAAATGGCCTGCTGACTGGCAGTGGCTAAAACTTTGTGTGCCCATTGGCTCAGTGCAGCAGTGAATGTTGGCTGTCATGTTGCAAGAACACTTCAAGGCACTTTGACTTCATTTTGTTGGAGGCTTCTGACAGGCTGCTGGGCCAGCAGATGAGCAAACTAGGATTCTGAATGCTGAGTGGATGGACCTCATTTCTATGAATATGTGATGGTGTTATTACTCCCTTTTTTTATACTGTTGCTCTTTTATCCTTGTCTTTTCTTCGCCATGTTCCCAACACGACTGGTTGTACAGTATCTTTTTTTTCTAACTGTATCACTTTGTTTGTTTTTCTCTTTTTACATAAGCAAATGAGAGGTGGCAGCTATTAGGATAGAAAAAGGGGGTCTGTTGGGCATCCATATTTAGATATGGAGCCACAAATATCTCCATCCTTTGGCTATGTAAAGACACTTTTGAAGTATTTGCTAATCAGTGCACAGGCTTCTATCTGAGTTCTGTTCTTGTGCTTTGGATTATCGTTTATGCTTTAAAAAATATCTCCAGGCACCTTCACTGGCAAGCTTCAAGTGGCATTTGGCAGTGAATGAGACTAATTTTGCCTTTATCCTTGCCAGGAATTTGTGCATCAATCTCAGAGGCTGTTGTCAGATCACGAGCTGAGAGAGAGAGTGGTGAGGAATGGAAAACTCTACGTGGAAGAGCGTCACAGCGTTAAACAGGAGAGAGAAACTTACCAGCGACTGGTGGACACTTTGCACTGAGCACATTAAACTGCAATCTGTAAACTTTCTCAGGGGCTTCAGCAGGAGAGAAGAAGAGCGCGACAAATCTCTCTTTGTTGCACAGGTATAATTATGCTCGTTTGCATAACAATGCGGTTTTATCCGTACTACCTGACTGAAAATTATGACGAAGAGTGCTTTAAACTAAAGACATATGACATTTACGATGGACTCTTATTTATGGTTTAATTATGATATAGGCATGGATACTGTGATTATTCTTTCTGCATATTAAATGGTTATTGATCTAAAAAATTATTACGTTTCTCTTTATCAGACTTTTCCAAATGAAGTCCAGGATTTTTCCAGGTTATGCTACCCGTTTCTGTTTTTTATGCTGAAATAACTGGGTTACACAAAGAGAATGAACCAGTATAACTTTGTTTAAAGGATAGAATGGCACAAAAGTCCTTTTGTTTGCTGTTACAAAGATTGATTATGATATCGTACTGCACCAGCGCACCGTAACAAAAACCTGTCAAATCAAGAACTGCATTAGTTCAGGCAGGCCACAAAGATGAGCTCGGCCACGATCCCAGTATGGCAGTGAGTCCCAGCGCTAGCCTACTTCAGCTGTCTGCTCAGTTGATGGTTTTCTATACATCCAATTGACAAATCCCATATAGGAAGCACTGTTTAAGCTGCTTCAGCCTGCACACACTTGCTGCACACCTTCAAGTCGCTTTGCAAACGACCTTCACCCCAGCTCCTGTGTGTCTTTCTTCTTCCTGATGTGTTTTTTCTGTGTTGGGTCTCGGTGCTGCTCTCCCCACCTCATGCTGTCCACATATCCACATAGAAATCTGTGAGGGGTCCCGAAACAGAGCTACGTTTCCAAATATAAGTACTGCAGATGGAGATAATCTTAATCTCTGAATTAAGCAAAGAAAAAACTGCAGTAGATGACCAACTCAAGTGGCTGGTGCTTAACGTAGAAAATCAATTAATAGGCAATATTGAAGATCAGTCCGTTTTAATGTTAAAAAAGCAACTGAAAATTAACCCAACTTAAAATTACAAATACATCTTTTATGTCGCATAATAGAAAACACCCCTTTTGGTTCTTATTATTTTAATCAAAGCCATATGTCTACTGAAATCAGTGTGAGATTATGCTGATATAGGATATATTTTCAATTTGGAGACACTTTCTCTGGGTGTCTTTGTACTGTATGCATCAGCATGTGAGTGCAACAATTTAGAAGTAGATATCCACATGCAGCTTTAATATTTGGTGGCTTTGTGTGAAAAGGGAGTCCGTCTGAATTGGCCGTCTCAAACACGATCACACACATCTAACTCTCCAATATTAACAATAATATACAGTACATGTACATGTAAAAGGCCTTGATAGGTAATGAAATGTAGAGGAGGGCAATTCCAAAATCATAAATTCTCGACAGTTTTCAGAGTTGACAAAGGCATTGAGGTGATCAAAGCCACATCTGCTGTACATGTGAGGTCTGATCAGGTTCTCTATTATAACTGGTCCCCAGGCTCTGTGATGGGCACTTGAGGTTCCTCCCCACAGCTGTCCTCCTTTCCAACCCAATGGATGCCATGGCCGTTCTCTCTGGGTGGGAGATGTGGTGAATGCTGGCGCTCTAGTGTGGAGAAGGTTGTGAACTGGACTCTCTTTCTCTTGCTGGTGGGCGAGTGGAGGGACTCTGTGGGCATCGGTTTGCCTCTGAGGGAGCCTACGCAACTGAGGGGAGAATCTGTGACGGAGGCCAGACAACTGGGCCTCCTGGAAAGAGAGCCAGTCTTATCAGGCCCAATGTCTATCACAGTGGTTGTAGTTTGGGAGTCTTGCTGGACCGGGCTGCCCGGCACGCTCATCACCAGCTCAGCATCTGTGCCCAGCCATACCCAGTCGTGCCTGTGGCCTGTGGGTTCCTGGCCGTGAGAGGGCGGTTTCTTGTGCCTGAACTTAACAACATATGAGACACAGTTTACCAGAAAAACCAGGATGGCCAGGCAAAAGACACCCAACAAAGCATACATGCCAATCTCTAAGTCTGTTAGAGGCCTGTTTGCCAAAACTTCTTCACCACCAACTTCTATTTCTGTCGTCCCCTGCCCAGGGGTCTCCACCTTGGTGGGGAAGTTGTTGGAGTTTACCAGATTCCTGGGAACCTTCACCGTGCTGGTGAAGCTAACGCTGCTCATATCCTCCACTATCATGTTGTCTGACCCGTATCCTTTGCTGTTCTCACCAGGGCTGCTCATTAGGCTGACATTAGCCACAGTAGTAGGACTACCAGGGTTTCCTGAATTACTGGTCTTACCCACTCCTCCGAGGCTACCGCTGGTTATCAGGGTTCTTTCTGTAGATTTAATAGTGGTTGTGATCTTCTGTATGGCGCTTTCTTCTCTGTCTAAGTTTGGCATGCGTGGTGAAGCATCCTGGGATGGCTTTCTCTGCTTCCTCTGACGCTCCACTTCTTCCCCATCGTTCCCATAGTCAGTTTCCTTGTTGCTAACAGTACTGCTGTCGAATATTCCATCTGATCGCTTAGTGTTCGCTTGAAATTTGACCTTGAGGGTGCCGTTGCCTACTGCAAAAGTACTTTTGCGTTTGGACTTCTGACAGGCCTCACAGATGGACATCTCTACTCTGACCAAGACTCCCTCGCCCTCTCCTTCTGCCACCACAGCTGGTGGCGTGCCCTGCACCGACACCACTCCCTGATCTAGAGAGGTCACCGTCACACGGAAAAAGGATTGATCATAAATGTCAAGAGGTGTCTGATTGCCATCACTGAATTGTATCCAGGCACTGACCAAAGCTTCCTAAGAGAACAAAGAAATTGTAAAAAGATTGTACTTTGATCTTTGAATCTAAAATCTTTACATTTAAAAAATGATAAAGGATGTTACCTGTTTGGGACTCTGTAGCACCTCCTGTGTGGTTGTGGTAGCCAGTATGGCCCTGTTGCTTCCTGCACTGAGCTGTAATGTCATGGAGAGCCCTGTAACCAGCTGAACCCCCAGCTCTGTGATGGTCACTTTGTCATCCACAACTCTGATAGTTGTTTTAGCCAAGATGGCATCAGATAGTGGAGAAAACACCTGTCAACATCAGGTAAAGTCACTTTTTTAGGCTTCTTCAGATTTGATCTCATTTTTAACTCTTTGCCTCAGACAGAAATGGTTCAATTCAGAAAAAGAGTTACTCTGTGAAAAGGCAGCAAGTTAGAGCTGGCTCACAAGACTAATCCAAAGAGTATTCCAGTTTATTACCTGGATGGCAGTGGTCCCAAAGTCTTTCCCCGACAGCACTCTTCCTGCCTGTAGCCTAGCCACTCGAGTGTCCTCCACCTTCATGAAGTATCGAACCAACCTTGTAACATCCACCTGCCAATCAGACCCCAGGAAATAGGCCTTTGGATCCCGGGGGTCTTCTTGCTCTGCCATGAAATGGGTTAGCACCCTCACAAGGGCATGCTGAAACTGCAGCATACAGCCCTTCCCCTTCCGATCGTTTTCATCACTGTTCCAGCCAGTTCTGGGACATGAGCACAAAAACATACGGGTAGGTCAGGCCTATCAAACAGTACATGCTTTCCCCTCTATATCAATCACTCAGCCCTGTCTGTCTCTTTATTTGATTGGATCACACTGAATTGTTGCAGTGCATTACATAATGGAATCTAACCTCTAAATCCTCGGAGAGATATGATTTAAATTTGTATGAATAAAAAAAATGCCTTTGGAAATCACACCTACTGTAGAAATCAAGCAAAGGGATTTTGTGTTGTTAGTGGTTTCCTACCTTTTTGAGGTGAGGATGGGTACCCTCCAGCTTTTGATCTGGCTCAGCTCTGTGTCTGACACCTCAATCTGGAGAGGAAGCCGGGGCATCCACACATTCAGTTCAAGCTGAGCACTCAGGTAGCTGTAGGTGAAGTTTACTGTCATCTTTATCTTCCCCTTAACCTCTTTTCCATTTACGAAAACATAGTCACACCTGTCGGACACCTGGAGAGGTAAAGATAAAATGGAAACAGTCCGCCGGCACGTGAGCATCTTATCATTTTTTGTCTAAGATGATTATGTAAACAATCTACATCAAACTCGGGATTAAATTTGTTCATGAAAGCAATATTCTTCCTACCAATGACAAAAAATAATCAAGTATTCTCATGAAAGTCACCATTTTAACACATCGGCCATTCCTGCAACAACAAATAGCCGTGAAGCAGTTTTGCACTGGATGTGTCACCGCAGTAATGTCAGCTGGCTTTAATAAACTACTGTGATGATCACCGGTGTGAGGCGTCGGGAAGAGGCAGCATTGCAGTTTTATGTTAATCGAAATATCATGTAGTGCACACTGAGCATCAGTCCTTCACAACCAAGTGCATTCATTACAACAGAATTTCAAAGGTGACCTTTGCAAGTTTGGGCAGCTGCTTTAACATCATTTTGCGTCACATCAGGAGGTTTCACTTGGTCGTCTTTGGCCGATACGATAATTAACAAATCACTGAACTCTAGTGACTGAAAACACCCAGGGGAATAAAAGGAAATACACTGACGTTGACAGATGGCTAAAGGATGACTACATATATAAGTTACATCTCGAAGCGGTGTGGACCCAATACTTACGAGATGTGCTGTCACCGGGTCGTGCAATTTTTAGTTCTTTTTTTTTAGAGTACCATGTGTCATCATTGCATCTTGGAACTGCATCCCGTGGATATAGAACATCTTTAGAATAACCCCATCACTCATCATGTCAGCCCTGCTGCTAACTCAGATGTAGTTTCAGCTTTTATACCTAACAGTATATTTCTAAGAAGTGGCACAAAACCTTTCAAATAGATGTCGGGGAAAAAATTTCCATGCAAAGACAGAACAACAGACAAGGGCTCATTTATTTTCAGTGCACTTGTGTTGAATCTTCATGTATTTAATTCAGTGTGTGGGAAGTCAGCTGGTCAGCCATGATTTAAGGCAATTTGCTAATTTTCTACTGTGTTAGAGGAGCACTTTCCAGGACCTCCACCGTCTGCTGTGTTCAAATAATATTCCGAAGAATAAGTTAAAAGGGAATGCCATTTTAAATGTGCCATCCGCCAACTCATTCCAGTCATAATCTTATTCTTTGTCCAAGAATATCCCTCACCATTTTCGGTATCGCAAAGATATTTATGTTAAAATGGGATTTGCCTTTCATCACTGGGTACAGTATTACAGACAGGCAGAAATTAAAAATGCTGAAATGCGTGCTTCACTGACGCAACTCTGCACATGCACATAGAGAGTTTTACTGAATGTGCACAATTAAAATATCCAAATTCCAAGAGGTACTCAAGAGTTTCCACTTGATGTAAATTTTTTGGTTAAACTGCTATATCACCTAATAAAAAGTTCTGGTTAATAACACGTGCTCAAAAATAAATAAAAAAATAAAGGAACACTTTGAAAACACATCAGATCTCAATGGGACAATAATCATGCTGGATATCTATACTGGTATGGACTGGGTAATGTGTTAGGAACGAAATGCAAATCAAAATGATCAGCCTACAAAGAGCTGGATTCAAAGACACCCTGAAACTCAAAGTGAAACAATAATGGGGAAGTCTAGTCCATTTTGCTGAATTTTCATTGCAACAGCTCAAAATTATACTCAGTAGTTTCTGTGGCCCCCACATACATGTATGCATGCTTGACAACATCGTGTTCCTGACATGGCAGACGGTGCCCTGTGGAATCCCCTCCCAGATCTAGACCAGGATGTCACTGAGGTTGTGGACAGTCTGAGGTGCAATCTGGTGGTGTTGGATGGACAGAAGCATAAAGTCCCAGAGGAGTTCTGTTGGATTTAGGTCAAGCGAGCAGGGGGGCTTGTTAGTAGTATCTATTCCTTTGTCCTCCAGGAACTGCCCACATACTTTGCCACATGAGGCCGGATAATGTTGTACACCAGGAGGTACACCATGTTGTACCCAGAATCCAATGCACCAGCATAGCACCAAAGCAGCTGAAACTAATTCACAACCCCCTCTGATACTTAACTGACCAGATCAAAATGTTAAAATGTTAAATGCTCAGATGTAAATCCTTCATACCTTAAGATATTTCCATATTTTTCTCTGTATCATTTCTACACATTTGGGAATCGCTTCCACCAAAGAACAGGGAGTTGTTTTTTTGTTTGGGTTTTCTTTTTATTTTTCCCGGTCATCTGAGCTATAAATTCCTGATAAATCCTTCCCCATCTATCACTAGCAGATTTGATCTTCAGGCAAAATAGAGGAGAAAATATATCTGAGTCAAGCTGTTAGACTAAGAAGATTAAAGGGAATATTTGTGACTGAATCTGCTATCTGGTCAGCAAACATACAACATGGCTATAGTCAAGGTTGAAAAAGAATATTTTAGTCCACATTCGTCCTCTTGACTGTTCCACATAATTCTGTTTTTCTATAACCCGCACAAATCTGTGCTTGATACAGGTACACTTACTGCCCGTGACCTCGTCATACTGAAAGTGCATTTGTTTATTAGCTGGGACAGCTTCCGTTGGATAAACTTACAAAATTCAATTGCGCCAGAGAACTGGAGCCCACTGCATGGCTATTTCTTTTTTTAATCTTGTGTAAATATATCAAGAGCCTTTGACCTCAAAGTCTAGGCACCTGACTTTCAATTTCATCCATAAACAAACCCGGCTTTTTGGCAGTCAGTCGTGCTCACTTATACAGGATAAAAGGGACAAGTCGCAGGATGGAAGCACAGTGGTAGATTGAGAGGTCATGTTGTGAGCAATTTAGCACAGTAGCTGTTCATTGTCGGGGAGATTGATGGGAAATGTTGTCAAAGTCTCACTAATAGTTTGTTTTACCATGTGGAAAAGAAGGAGAGAGTAAAAGTGACTTTGGAGCAACGTCTTTGTGTTCAGCTGTCTTTCCCTTGACACATAAAACTAACCTTGTCCATGTGGAGTATTACAAAGAAACTACTCAACTTTCTTATGCCTCTCAACATTAGGACAGGGAAGCAAGGTACAAATATGAAGCACTTTATTGTTGTTGATGGACATACCACTGAAGTTCACATCCTTTGTTCTGTCATTGTTCTTGGAACGTTTAAAACCAAAGGGACGGGGAATTTGTTCATTGTAAAGGAAGTCATAAGGGGGACGTGCAAATCCTACCTTGAGAACGTCTTCATCAGTGGAGCTACAGTCTGTGTAATCAGACACATCCGTGACTACTCCATCTTCCTCCACAGCTACTGTCCTCACAGGCATCACCACCTTCTTTCCCGTCAGCACAGCGGTGTTCAGAATCTCCGTGTCCTGCAGAGAGAGCAAAGGGAAATGAGTTTCATATTCCAGTTCAGTTTTAGAGTTTATGTGGTGGTGCTACTGTCACAGTGACAAAGATTTTTAATTTATTTATTTTTTAATAAGAGTGGCATGGGATGCAGTTAAAGGAGGTAGACAGGAGACACGGGCAATGAAGCGTGACTCAGCGACTCAGCAGCGGTGGCGAGGTAAGAAGGCCAATCCGCCTTTGGGAAGCAACTGGGGGAGTAGAGTTAAGGCTGGGTGATGGCCCGGTCACCACATGGAAGTAAGAGCTAATCTTGGATTTTTTACTGCACAGGCATGTCCCTCAAAGGGATGCTGTATCACTTCACACATGGGCAATTAACCGGAAACATGGACTAAAAATAGTCTTTATTACACACAGAGGCCGCCTGCGATGCACGGTGCATTGTTAATCATAAATGTCACGGAAATAAGAGCGCTCATCCGTGTCTGGATGAGTTGGTGGTTCGATTCCTTTTGTCTCATTGTCTTTTGGCATAGATTGGTTGGGTTAGGGGCCTTGTTTGCTTGTTAGCTTCCCTTGGTCTTTGAGTACCTGTTAGGTGACTAAGAGGTGAGCTCTAAAGCACTTTATTCCACAAATGAAGGCTATTTACGTAACACTATAAATGTGAGGTGCCTTGTTAAAATGAATTGATAGTTAGTTGTAGGAATCCTTGGATAATCAAAGCATGAAAATGAAGCAGATGGGTAAGTGTCGTTCTCTATGGAAAAAAAAGAAAAAACAACAGAAAACAGACTGCTTTAAATGAAGCTGAATTAATCGAATATTATAAGCTGAAGTGCAGTGCAGTTCTGTGAATGAACAAATCAAATATAAAGAGACATTTGGCGACTCCAAGTATGAAAATGAAGCAGATGGAAACGTGTCCCCTCGAGAGTAAAACCGCTTTAAATTAGGCAGAAATAAATAAACGTGCAACTGAAAACTCTGATGTGAAGGTAGTATCAGTGAAGCTTTTTTCTTTCCTCCCCCCCTCCTATAGAAGTAGTGAGCAGCAGCACTAGCTGAAGTTCATGGAGCAAGGCCAAGAGTGATCAGTCAGCGCTAATGTCCCCTTGAGCCAACCATCAAATCTCCTCCTGTTTGGCCTCAGGTCAGCTTCTAATCCACCAGCGAGATGGGCCATGTCAAATTTACAAATCGGGATACTGTAGCTTTTCCACATAGCTTTGAGCACTTCAGCACCTTTAAGATGGAAATGAAGCATATAGCCTGCATAATCTTGCTAAAGCCTTCATTAAAAGTATAGCAATTATCTTTTATTTGTATAAATTACATATTTCAATTATATGTAGTCGAACAAATGTGAAAGTTATCCCTCCAAACAGTGTTTTAGTTAGGAGCTGGCCCCGGTGACAGATAACTCCGATTCAGCACGGCAATTAAATGTGCTATAATGTTTCTCATTGAGTAGAGGAGATTATATCACGGGTTAATAATAGAGGTAGCACAATAAAAGAGGCCTGCGGCACCAAAATAGAAGCACATGAAGCAGCTGTTAGCAGGAGAGAATGACCACATAATGCACGCTAGAACAGAGCAGAACAACACAGAGGAGACATCAGCTAGTTGACAGTCAACAACACAAGGTCACACTCTGCTCAAAATAGAAGCCATTTACTAAACAGTCCAAAGCATATCCAGCCTTCTGTGTATGCAAACCAGACAGGAACAGATCAGAGCAAAGTGCATTTTATGATATTTTCATGCACCGACGCTCCAAGGATGCAATCTAAGCATTATTGGAAACTCTGCTGTTGGCAACATCGATCCTGGTGTTTTACTCTGATTAGGTGTGACAGGAGAGATGACAGCTAACTCACCATTACGAGAGGAGCTAGGCCGACAAAGTCTCTCTGAGTGGTATAGATCCTCATGGCTCCTTCAGTCTTGACTCCGTTTTTGGATGTGGATGGTAGCTCCAGCTTCCATATGATTACCTGGCTGTCAAGAGGGCTGCTCAATTCTTCAACTTCAAAATCCATTTGAAGTACCTCCAACAAACTGCTTTCAAGCCTGAGTGGTAAGCAAAGAGCTGTGTTAATTTGACAGATGAAGTATGCATTATATACACATGAAATCACACCTGCTTTATAATTTCAGTACAACACATCTTGTGTTAAAATGAAGATAATCAGACTCTTGTTAGCGCAGCTTCATGTTGCCTCGAGTGCTCTTCAGTTCAAGCAATAATGTAGCTTTTAAAGAGATCTGTGTATCTGAGGTTAAGTGATTAAACACAGCACAAAAGTTTACTGATCCGAAACCTTGGTTACCGAGAAACAAAAAGATGTGTAGGCACACTCTGCACTTTCAGTTCAATTCAGTTTTATGTATGTAACACAAAAAAACAAACACAAGTGCCTCAAGGTGCTTTATACTGTAAAATAAAGACTCTGTTAGAGAGAAAACTCTGAAAACTGGGGCCAAGGCAATGGTGGGAAGGAAAAGCTCCCTTTCAACAGGAAGTAACCTCAGGCAGACCCAAGCTTAAGAAGGGGCACCCTTGACCTGGACTGGAGATGAGGGGAAAGAGAAGAGAAAAGGGAAGGCAGCGAGAAATGGGACATAAATATGTTCTGTAGTTTGTCTATTACATGCTATGGGTCAGATTTACTAAAGCGCTGCCTCAGTGCAAAGTGGGTTTTGGCATAAAACAGTAGTGTCAGTGTTTGCAAAGACAGTGCAGTGATAATATTAAGTGTACGAGGTGGCAACTAAGAGAATTTTGCAACTGACCCCCTTCCTTTCTCAGAATAGAAAATATTTAAATCAAGCGCTCTGATAGATTTACTAATGTTTGCGACATGCAATTTACTGCTAATTGCTAATTGCTACTGCTAATTGCTAGCACTAATTGCGCTGATATTTAACACAGAAAATGAGCATGTCCTATTTTTTTCACTTGATTTTTAAATAAACTGTGTTTAATTCAATTCACTCTTATTTATATAGTGCCAACAATAACAACAATAAAGAAAATTGTGCTCTTTTTCACTAGGAAAAAACCCCCCACACAGACACCTATGAGCACTATTTGGCAATTGTGCTTACATGCTTTTTCAACCCTTTTAGGGAACTTGGCCCTACAGTGAGTCTACAGCAACGCTTTCCGCTCCAAAAGGCCAAAGCACAGCAAGGCTTCAGACAAAAATCAGCATGTTATCATACTAACAGACTCACATATTTAGTTCTTCGTCCATTTCCTGAATGTCTGCTTTAAAACTTCAATCTCAGTCTTTTCAGTGATTTTTGCGTTTTTCTGTTCCTTCACGATTTATAAAGTTATAGATGCTAGTTTCAGCTGTCCCCTCATTCACAAGGGGTTAAGATTTTTTTTTCTAACCAGAGATATAGAGATGTGTATTGTTATTGTGGCACAACGGCAGAATCACAGTCTCCAGCTATTGCACTGTATAGTAACTGAAGCCTGTGTATTATTGTTGTATTTTTGTAGGCTCTCTAATTTACATCACAAAATGCCTTGAGGCGACTCCTGTCATATGAATTTAGTCTTTAATTTCAACGATCAAGTAAAAACCTAACATCATTATTATTATTACTATTATTTTAATTAATTAATTAGTTGATTTTTTTAAGGAAATTTCAATTCAAAGTGAGTTTGCTTTTTTCAGTATGAGGAAGAAGTAAAAGCAGTTGAGACTGAGCCTGGAGTTTTGGAGATATTCATCTTAAAATTCATAGTGACATGTTACGAATTTGGCCCCATGGATAGAAGTGTAGAAAAAAAAATTTCAGAGTGCGATGTGATCCTAGTGTTTGTGACAAGACACAGTCCTCTTTTTTAGCTATGGAGTGGGCTTTGCATCTCTAGGCTTCTTCACAAGCTAAACTAGAAAAGAACAGAGCTGAATTTCTCTTTGCTGACACTCCCCTCGGGTTGCTGGTTGCGTTAAATGGGTGTAGAATAAAAGGTGGTCTGAGGACAGCGGCATCCTGAATACAAAACAAAGTATGAGCCTGTGTAACTTATAATAGCCTCTCAGTGATGACAGCTGCAAGAGAGCTTCCTAGCCACGGATTCAATTTTCTGCCATGGTCGTGTAGTAGTTAGTACCCTGGGTTTATTTGCGGGCATTGTATGGAGCTGCAGAAAAGATGTATTGCTGGACAAAAATGCAATAAGCATAAGCACATGGGCGTTATCAGTCTCACTGCATCTGTGTGTCCATGTTATAAATCTGTGTCTGACTCGTGTGGAGGCACAGCATGAAAATGACCTCCAAAAAGGCTGCATACCAGCCGCCTTTTGTTGCTCTGAAGTAACAACAGGAGAAACTGAAAGTAGTTTTTTATTATTCCTTCATTAAGTTCCAAACGCAGCAACAAGGCACACAAAAAGCTGCCTCTGTTTGCTTCTCTCAGTCATAGCTGCCATCATTAGGAGCGAGACAGAGATTGAGTGTAATTTAATCATTTTAGGCTATCGCTCAAAGACCCAGGAATAAGATAATCGCATTCTGGTCAACTGTCAAAACAAGATATGTTTAATTCAGATAAACATGCCTATGTGGTATGAAGTCGGTATTAACCGTATTAAAACACATATCCAACAATATGTGGGATGTTTTTATGTGTGTGTTATTTACACCCCCTGTAATTTATTGTGGAGCTTACAGGGAATGGATGCTTCAGCATCTTGTTTACGGATGGCAGTCTGCCTGAGAATAGCAGTGTTTAAATATTAAGATCCACACCAAGCCCTTTGCAACTGAGGATAAAAATAAATAAATAAAGCTTAAATGTATAAATACAGCAAACACTTTCGGTGTTTGCTAAAGCCAGCTAAGCAAAAAGTCCGAGAAGTCCCCATAGTGGTGTGACAGTAGACGCTCCCAGCAGGGGTTCCGTTAGTTTCATGACATTTTAGAGAGGATTAGCAAAAAGACTGGGTAAATAAATATTTTAACCCATAAAGAAGTTGTAATAAACAATGTCACAATCCACGGCAAATGGGGAAAACAACATAATGAGGTCAAACCTATAATGACAATAAATTCAGTGTTGTTTCTCAGATTATGGCAAGCTGTCTAATGTTGTATGAAATCTGATCTGACAAAGCAATCTTCCACAAAAGCACGCTTAGCTTTACCATTTTTGAATGAAGCTGTATAGTGGGTTTAAATATATATATATATATATATATATATATATATATATATATATATATATATATATATATACAGTATATATATATATATATACACACACACACATATATATATACATATATATATATATATATACATATATATATATATATATATATATATATATATATATTCACACACAGATCAAAATTTTGTTTCACAAACATCTCTTTAAAATTTCTCTAGAGGCAGAATCTAACTCTTACAGTTGACATTTTAAATCTAAAGTCTATATGTTGAGCTGGAAGAGTTCTGCAGGCACCAGCATACGTCTTTTACCACCATGCAAAACATTTATTCAACAGAAATAAATAAATAAATAAATAAAGCATCCAGATTCTCTTTCCGTGCCATTCTTCGTATAATGCCATTTGTATTAGGGCACATGGTAATAAATCATGCCCACTGTATTCTAAGCCTATTTTCAGTGCTTTATTCATTTCTGATTGAATTTTCTGATTTCCCATGGGCCCCACCCTAACCGTTTCAGGTTCACCTATGAGTCACTACATTTTAAACATCTTGGAATGACCATCCAGAGGTTAACATCTGTGCTGCCTGTAACGGAAATGTTTCCGGTGATTGGATGAAAGGTATTTTATGCGCTCCGAAAGAATTGCAAGAAAACCAGTCATCCACTGCTTTTGATTCTGAATAAAAAGCTTCTTAGCTTTTAGTAACAACATAGTCTTTGTTACTATGTTGTCATTGTGATTCAGAAAGCTGCTAGCATAGCCCTAATGGGTTTTTGCCTATATAATTTAATAATAATACAAATTTCAATATAATAATTGTCTCCGAACGAAGTCGATGCTTTATTTAATTATGATACAATTTTGAGATTTCCCATGGGCCCCCAGACTGTGGCGCTGTCAAAGGTATTAGTTGAGGAAATGTAGGCAGGTCAGCGACAAACTTTACTGGAACTTTCTGAAACAAACTCAGGTGGCGTGTGAAGAGACCCGAGGGCTGTGCAATTAGCCTGAATTAGTGTTAAATGGTACAGAAAATGGTGAGTGCTGGCACCAGATGATCCATCACAAACATGGACGGTGTAGAGCTGCATATATCACACTAGAGCAAACTCTAAGCCCGCAGATATCAAGTGCACTCTTGCTAACTTTTTTTGCAGCCCAGAAGTGCCACGAGAAAATAATGTTCCACTGCGCTATTTTATTTTTTTTCATCCAGCGTTTGTGTCTATTGGTGCAGCCATAACCACAGAGGAAACCCATCGATAAGCCACAGGTGGATCTGACTGCATTTTCCATCAAATTCATGTGTTGCTTGTGGTGTTTAAGACCGTTTTAGCCTTATTCTTTCAGCTGCAACCCTGGTGGGGTAAACGCTCTGGGGACCAAGTAAAGAACAAGTATTAATAAAAACAATTCCAACTGGTTACTACACTTTGCAAATCTTCTGTAAAGGTCATCGAGTTGTCTACTAGGCTTTAGTTGTCTGCTTTAGGATTAGGTCGTCAAATGAAGGCCAATGAAATCGCCTTCGCCAATTGTTTGCTGCCAGCAGAGAAAAATGAAGCATTGAATATTTGTGTTTGTCAGGAAAATTGAAAGCCTTTACATGATTTCTAAAAATCAGAGTCTCTATCGCTTCTCATCCACCAAGCTCCAAAGGATCATCTAGGAATGGTGATGCTGGACAATTAGAGATGCAGTTTAAATGACCCGTCTCATTAAGTTACAGCCAAAATTGTAAAGTGTCTCCTGAGATTGCCTCGATGAAGAGTTGACTCACTTCATGGCACAGCCCTCAGTATAACACCGTAATATAGGAAACAAAACAGAGACAGAAACAGAGGCTGCGCAGTCAAACTGTCACTTAAGGACCCAAAAAATCACTTTAGTATGCAATTAATACCTGATAACCACACATTACAAATAGGTAGTGTAGTTTTAAACACATCCCTGTGGCAACTCCACTGTTGGCAGTAGCAAAAAGGTACAGTAATAAGCAAACCTGAGTGACAGACCATGGCATAACATTTTTCCGCTGCGTTGCCTTGTCCTTTAAAAAACAAAACAGAAAAAAAAACAGGTGTCTTTTAATCTCAGGAGGCACGGGTCACGCTTACCGGACTTAACTCTTAATTGTACTCAGCTCATTGCAGTTAAGCGAAATGAAGCTGCACTTGGCTGAACTTTAAAGTACATCTGAGAAAGGCTGGTTGTCAGGGAATGGTTGTAGTCCTGTTTAATGAGATTATGGAGCAAGTTAAGTACTTCTTAGGAACCCAAAGAGCTGACTGATCAGACCAACCTGCAGATGTCTTGCAAATAGTTTTAGCATCAAGGCTCAGGATGCACTCGGTAGCTTGCACTTTTTAGGTTAAAATAAAGCAGGGTACTACATGCTAGAAATACCTTCCCGTTCACAGTTAGTGAATGTCTTGAAATAATTAAAGTGCAGACAGAAAGTGGGACTTAAAGGGGGGTAAAAAGCATACCTCCCTACAAGGACTTTCTTTACAAGAATACCTGCAGTCATCCAGTGGTTAAAGTATATCCCCTCTGGACAATATGCAATGAACCACATACATGCAGACATGTACAGTACAGACTGTTTGTGATTTGCTTTTCCAATGCAGACACACGTCCGCTTTAAACAGCTGGAGGTACCTGCAACCCACGATGCATTAAAATTCCCTTTTTAGCTCTGCAGTGTAAATATATCAGCGGTGATAGATTTCCCAGCAACAAAAAAACAGACATACATGAATAGTCTACAGTGACATATAAAGTAATGTGAAGAGAACAGACTTGCCTTTTCCCAGGTATGGGAGCCTTTCTCTGACAAATAACAGCGATGGCTCCATCCACACTCAAATCCAGAGTGATGTCCCACAGTAAAGAGTTACTGGGTGTTACTGTTCGAAAGGTCACACCTTTCCTTACTGTTGCTCTGTGAAAAGTCGAAAATGAAAAGGTCAAGAATGCAATAAATTTTTACATTACATTACATTTCTGGCTTTTTCTTTTTTCATGAGTTTTGGAATTTGCTTGTGAAAAAAAATGTGTTAAATATAGTTCCCTCATGTACAATAGATTTAAACGTCCACCTTAAAATTCATTTATAGGTGAATTTAATTAATGCTTTTAATCTTGTCTGGTTTCTTACGATAAATCCATTTCAGTAATAAGAAGGAAGCTACATAAAATTGATATTCAGGCCTGGGGACTAACCGAATAGATAGAGCATTAATTAAATTAATTATAAAGGAGGTAACTTTATTCTATTTTAAAATAAAGACCAGTATTGGTAACTCACAGGGTTGTAGGCTCTCACACTTTTCAACATCTAGTTTTTGTCTCACACTGCCTCAACAATCTCATGACAAATAAGAAGAAGCCTCAACTCTGACCGGTGCAGTAATTTAATGTACAAACATTAATGGAAATACAGTATGTAAGGCAAAAATAGAGATTTTAGGATTCATTCAAATTTGAAAGTCAATATTTGTTATGACCATCTTCCTCGGCACAACCTGAACTCTCTTAGGTAAGGTTTCTGTACTTTCTCGAAGTAGTCTTCAGGAATAGTTCTCCAGCCTTCTTTAAGAACATTTAACATCTTTAAGAACACCTATCTTTGGATGTTGGCTGCCTTTTTTCTCTGTTTAGATGATCCCACACTTGTTGAGGTCTGGGGAGGCCAGTGCTTTTCGATCTAGGTATGCTTTTACCACAGTGGCAATGTGTTTGGTATCATTGCCAATCATTGCTTTCCAGATGGTATTGCATGGTGGATTAAAATCTGACAAGCCCCCAAACACCACTGGCTGAAATGCAGCCACGAACCACGACAGAGCCTCCACTCTCTTTTTCAGATGGCTGTAGACACTCACCGTTGCTCCTCTCTCCTGATGTCTTCCATATACACTGATGATGATTTAAAGCAGAATTTTACATCTGGATTTTCTTCCCATTTCCCTCCCTTAAAAAATGGCAATCTTTCCACTGAAACCATTTCCAATGATGCAGATTCATCATTGGGTTCAGTGAGGTATTTGCTGGATTTGTTCCCATTTTGGTCACTGGGCTTTTCAGATACTGTTTATCTGCTGTAGATAGTTTTTTTAGGCCCACTACTTGTTCTTTTGTCCTCCACTTGTACACTTTTACCATTTTTGTTTGGTAAACTATGTTCTCTTTCATAGATCCAGCTAAAGAAGACGGACAAATTATGCGTATTGTGACAGCCTGCTAGCTAAACACACACACACACAAAACCAAGGGCTGTTGGGAAAATCGTAGTGAAAGTGAGTGAAAAAGCAGCCAAGACCTTCAGAAAGTTTGAATAACAAATATAAGCCGAGTGTTGCAAGCACATCAGCTGGAGAGTATGTTTAGTTTGTTGCTTCAAGCTGTTTGTAGGAATCTTTCTCTCATGTCTCGAGCTATATCAGGACATTTTAGTCATATTTTTCTAGACTTTTTAATTAAAATGTGTTAAAGTTAAAAAAAAATGTTATCTAATTATTAAAGCGAACACCCAATTATGGCAAGAGGTAGCCAGATAACAATAAAAACACATGATACGGTACCATGGGTCACCTATTAATCATTGCACATCACTAATGGGAAAACAATTTCTCCTGATATAACTTACTAGTTATAAAAATATTAATTACATTTATAACACATAATTGGAACAAGTTACCTCTCAACCCTGATATTGCATAGAACATTAATCAAAGGCAATATTTATTAGACTCTGTACATACATTTAAAAGAAAATGTAAAGAAAATTGTAAGAGAGAGAAAATACAAAAACACAAATCTGTGATATATATATTTATCCTTATCTCAACCTGTAATTACCATCACCTCTGTGCAATTAAAGGTGCAAAGAAAACGTTGTTCTTTCTATTTATATTCACGTGCTCTCATTATTCAAAATGTACTAATGGGGTATTAGTTTTCTTGGCGTCTAATTTGTAAATGGTGTGCATTATGCAGCCGAACAGACCTTCCCCGTGGGGCTTTCCCAGCATAAGCAGCTTGCAGTAGGTCAAATGTTAATGAGATACTCTTCTGGAAGAATTGTGGAGGCCAGGAGGAGCACACATGTAAATATGCCAGACTTGCTGAATATGCACGAACAAGACAGAGAAGTTGTATCCGAATGTTCAGGAAAAACATCCTCGTGTGATTCTTTGTTTTTCATCTGCATGCAAAGCTGTGTGGTTTATCTCTGAGATAAACACAACTGTTGAGCGCATTATGAGTCTCAGAGGAGGTGTAATTTTTGATAGGAGCAACAGCAATCTGAGCACTTCTCTTTCTTTGGCTTTGCTGTTGTATTTCAAAAGCAGGCAAAAGAAGAGAGGACATTACTCCCTTGTTATGCGCGGTGACAGGAGAGCAGCCTAAGCATGCATTATCTCTTAATTGAAAAGCGTTACTCGTGTGCACATTTTTTACATTTGTACAACAAATCTGAGCCACCCTTTGTAACAACATCTGCACAGCAAACATGTAATCTGGAAAGAAACATCTTTGGCAAAACCGCTTGAGACCTTTGCTCCAGATTACATGCAAAATGTAATCAGGAGAGAAGGTCTCAAGTGGCCACTGATTTTAGCGCATAAGTTTCTGCTGTGGAGCCGCATTTCCCTGTAATCACTCGCTGTCTTAATGGCTGGGATGTGCGACAGAAATATCGCCCTCATTCCTTTTCAGAATGACTGAAAAGGAATGAGGCTCCTGTTGCAGCAACACTGTTAAAAACATAAAATGGACACAGAGCTTACAGGTTAAAGGTCGTAATTAAAAAGGACTGAACGGTATCATTTTCAACAGTTTAATCTTGCGCCGTCATGACCCTGAAGCAGCTGATTTCCATTCCAGCTGCTCAGTGCAGAAGCTCATTTGTCTGATTAATACAGGTTCCTACATGGAGCGGAGAGCTAAAGGGTGAAATCATCTAGTGGTGTAACTTGTGACAATTGCACACAGCTGAAAGCCACCTTTTTAGAAACAGGTTCATCGCTTTAATATTTATTCTGTTATACACTGTTATAATATTCATTCCTTCAGTAGCATTCTGGGTAGCTAAATTCAGAATTCAGTTGAAGCTTGTATAATTGCCATCGTTCCCAGTTTTACTACAGAGGTTGCTATGGCGAACGCGAGTCAGAAATGTAAGTCAATTTACAGACTGGAAACGAATTAAATCAGCTCTGGCTCTAAACACTTCTCATCATATAAAGCAAAAGGAAGAGTGAGATTCTGTTGCCGGTGTATGGCTTCTCTGGTGGTATATCAGGTGGCAGATGAGAGCGGAGCAAAGAGGAACCTGCAAGTCCCTGATTAGGATGAAGGTAAGGAGATAACAAGAAGGAAGGTGCAACTAAGGTAATGATAATTAATTTTTGTCTTCACATTTCTTATCAAATATAATCTGTGTAAAAAAATAACAATGCTCCCACCGAAAAGTTTATTTCAGTGTTTAACTTAAACACATATATTGTATTTTTCGGACCATAAGGCAGACCAGATTATACGGCAGATTAAGTGAAACAAACATTAGCATTCATCCTCCAGCTTTACTGTTTATGTTATGCTAACATAGCTGTGTCGCTAACCATCACGTAGCACATCATTATATACCAGATAGCCCAACTTCAGTAACCCTACAAAAGTCACTGCTGTTTAGTTTTCTGTCTTTGTTTATGTTTGAAGTGATAGCAGAGCTGTACGTTTTAATTTTTCAGAAATTTCTCAGTCAGAACATGCTATATCATGTTTAAGTGGAAACTAGCTGCTAACTTCTAACTCCGTTAAATTTAATAAATTCTGTTTTCATGGATGCCTGGATGTTAAACTTAATTGTTACACCTGGTAAGGCAGCAACACTGATCATTTTATTAAAGATGAAAGAATTTAGACAGTTTTTAACTCTCAGTGATGCCGCAGTGTTCGTTTGACTTTGGGACCTGAAGCGGACGAAGTTTTGGACCCAGATTATTCCGCAAGGCTCCTGACTACGGTAGCTGTAATGCTCCGACAATCCCTCAAGCCGTGCGGAGTTGTAGCTTACCAAAGTCGTACTAAAACATTTTTTGACAGATTTTTGAGCACCGTGTACCACATAAAATCGGTTTGAGGTCAGCAAGTACAACCAGAATTCATACATAAGGCTCACCGGATTATAAAGTGTGCCTTATAGTCCAAAAATAGGGTACCTTATAAGAATAGGTTGTTATAGTTAGAGCAGTGTGATTCTTCTTTTAAGGGCATTAAAATTCAAAGCATGAAACACAATCTACATGCATTGCATCAAACTACCATATGCAATATGGAACGGAAATCTGCAATATGATTTCTTTTTCTATTTTCAGTATCGCACTGCATATCTCAGCTTTGGTTGAACATTATATATACTTCTTTTCTTTTATCTTTCCTTTCAACAGTGCTTACTTAGATTGTGAAGTTTACTTTCAGTGGGCCAAAACTTTAATCCACCATGAGTGAGGTAAGCAGGATTGCATGTTCGGTGTATTAATGAGAGCACCTTGGAGGGCTGTTAATCTAGTAATGGCCTCTGAATAACGTGCCCGCCGATGAAACACCTCTGTGTATTGAGCTGAGTGGAGCAGGGTTTAACTAATAAAAAGTGACAGTAACAAGAAGACTTATCTAAAGCCCCTTTTTTTCTGTCTCTCAGCTCCCTTGCATTAAAAAAAAGAATCCCCTGCGACTCAAGGAGGCGTATTTCTTCTGAACATGAACATGAACCAGTGTCCATAGCTTCAGTTAGCAGGGCCTGAGGAGGCAGCGGGCAGGGAGAGGCACTGAGGCAGAGAAGATGGATGGCTGTGGAGACCGAAGCTGACACTGTGTGAGAAAAGCAGCTCTCAGGTGCTGCACCTGCCATCCATCTCACTTCTGACCAGGCAAGGCATGTGTGGCACAGTTGTTTCACCTTTTGCATACTCTTCATCCACTTAAGGGGCGCGTGCACGCACTTAAAAACACTAACGCACAAGACAATGCCCACAAGAGAACCAGCCCCAATAGTAGACATCTACACTTTCAAATACACTCAAAGCGAGCTTTGATTGCCCTCGGCCTTCATTAGCCATCTCCTTTTCCTTATTTACTGTTTGCAGTGCAGTGTTCTTTAGACTTATATTGATTGATCACAGACACATGGCCAACAGAGCAACAATCAAAACAGCGCACATGCAACGCAAAGAGCACAGAGGCTGAGCTTGATCAAAGACCTAGACGATATCCTCCAGCTCGCCCAGATGCATTCCATCATCAAGGCTGCTATCGAGATGCTACATAGGGTTTGTAATTACTTCGCTGATATAATTTGTGTTCCCATCTTTAGCTTTGTGAGTGCATCACTGCGGGGCCACAGCACCACAGTGAACCCCAGTGCAATCGGAAACAGATGCAATCGTTAATTATGCAGGCAAATGTCCACCGTTTAGCCAGTCTGATGGCCAGCCATCGGCAACGTGCTTATCGTACTTATGGAGCAGTTTAGGGAGTTGGGGAGATGTTCATGCCAACACTCCTGCCAGATGGCAGGCACCGCAGCACTAAAATGGATGTAAAAGCCCTATTTGTCACCGAGTTGAATGATTAGACCCGTGGTTGAAAAGCTCACTGACGCGGTGTCCTGTTGATACAGAAACTCACTGTTAATTTATTGCCTCAATGCTATTTTTAAATAAAGCCATTAGAATGGGGGAGCTGGGGGTACTACTGAGTCTGGTTACTGAATTTAAATAGATGTTGAGACGAAAACGGAAAAATACACTCATACTTGCTCATACTTCATTCCACTCAACTGGGTAAAAGGATAATCTAATTGCCCTTCCTGTGGGTAACGCGATGACGGCAGTACAACACTTTATCTGTGACCTTTACAAAAGCCTCGCTGAGAGTGACAGGTTCGTTTTTGCCGTGACGGACGGACAGGTGTGGCTTGTCTTTTCTCAATCAACCTCGAATTTGTATTTCCCTTGACTGGAGCTATAGCCATCAAAAACAGGTTTATCATGTTGATGAGAGAGTATTAAGTAAAGCTTAATGGAACATTCAGACAGTGATAAAGCACACAGACAGCTGTTGAGGACTGGATGCACAGCGCTTCTTAATGTGCTGATAAGCTGGCTGAGGGCTGCACTGTGGAACTGAGTATGGAACTTAAAGATACAGTCAATATTTTTAAGTTAATGGTCTAAAAAAACATGGATGTAGTCACCAACACATACAGAAGGGACTTCATTTTCCTTTCTAACGATGTTGCCAGAGAACAGAAGAGTAGGAGAAGAAAGGAAAGAAGTGAGGCAGCATTAATGCTTTCCTTTTGGTTCATTTGTGTATGACTGGGTAAATGAATTAAAGCAGGAATGATTAAAAGTGACACAATAAAAAGAGGAAGCAGGGATTGGTTTTTGGCTCCGTTGCCTAAGCTAAAAAAAAAACCCAAAACAAACAGGAAACCAAATAATGACATTAAGTACATGGTCTAATCTTAAAAAGCAACAACAACAAACAAAGGTGAAACTATTTTATAATACTTCTGGAAATCCAGCGACAGCTGAAATATTTGATAAACCACCTTCAGACTCAAGTTTGCATGTTTCCTTTTGCAAAAGAGCCGAGTACCTGAGAGAAATGTTGCTTCCTGACAAGGAGGACATGTGCACCCATGCATAGTTGTCAGCTCAGATAATATGGTCCTTTTCCAGCATTCACAATTGAATTAAAAAAGGGGAATTAATAATCCATGACTGTCTGCTCACCCACTCACCTTCAGTGAAGCACGCATGAGCAAGTCGAGGTGGAAGTCACTTTTAAAATGTTTGAGGTATTGATTTGACTCTGTGAGTGCAGACTGTCCAGGAACTGCCACTTCTGCACTTCGGTGCTGCCTTTAAGGCCGGTTCTTAAGTCAGGACACCTTCCTGGACTTCACTCAGCAACAGATTTATGACACGCTCAAACAAAGCCAATTAATAAGTGAGTCTTGTATGGAAAATGCATTTGACGCCTCCTGTCAGACAATAATTCACTGACTTGGAATAAAGCTGATAGTGTCTTGAATAACAATTTGTAAAACCTGCCTCTAATCGGGTCAACGTAAATCTCTGCTTGTCTGCGCTGACAGCCAACCTCGACAAATGTAGCTTTGCCGCCGCGTGCTTCTGTTTGATCTTCGCCTGGCTGATGATAACAAAAGGCTGCAGATGACCGTGAAAGCCATCAATGAAACGGTGAGTGCGGGTTGGAAGCATTTAATTTAGATCCAGTTTTGAGGTGCCAATCTCGCCGCGTTGCATCATTTCACCTGTAAAAGGGAAGTAACAGACTGATGTCTTGAGAGACAGCCGTGATATTAGGCTAAGGATAATTAGTCAGCTGGTTGAGGCATTGGTTCTTGGGAAATATGGAAGGCTGTTTTTTTAAACATGTCTGTATAAATTTAGCCTTCATTACCAAGTAAGTCAGAGGCTCCAGAGGAATTACAGTCTTTTTAAGATGGTTCTACAAGTGCTCTCATCTCTATTCAAAAGCATTCTGCATTGCAAAGTGAGATGGAGCCATGCTACTAATCTCTGCGATCTGCATACACTCTACAGCACTGTGCACTGATCCTGAGCATACCCTTTAAATAAAGGAAATAATTTTCTAGTTTTCTCTTTTTTGAAATGGAACTGAAGGCAAAGGAAGGAGAGCGGGAAAAAGAAAAGGCTTCAAGGACAAGAGGGGAGGAGTGGGGGCAGAATGAGACAAGTTAGTTAAGGAAACTATGGTTGGTTTATGGTTTAAATTATTCTTTATAAAGTCTAATTTAAGATTTAATCTTTGGCACACAGTATTATTTGCTCCGTGTTAACCTTGATGACTCCTGCTGTTAAAACTGCTCTTAATGTCTTCAGGCTTTGCTGCTCAAATAATCCATCCCGTTTCCAGGAAAGATGGTTAACAGCTATGATATTTCCAGACAAATGTCATAATCCATACTAAATCTCATTTCGTTCAATATTCGCTTATATTTGATGGCAAAGGATTTGGGTAAGAATTAGGGAAGATGACTAATACTATTAGTGAGCCGTTCCCCATTCTGAGGTTTTGCTGACCAGATGATTTCAACTTTGCTGAAATAACAGGCCCATGTAAATCGGGGACAGAGTTTCTCTTATAATACTGCAAGCATGTGGCCAGCCGTGACATTGCTGACCACTGCAAACTTCAGGGAGGCAAAAAATTCAATTTTACCTGAGAGTGAAGTTAGTCAGCTGAGCAGAGCTGGCCATGAGTATGTAGAAGGTGGCGATGTCAGTCTTCTTTAGAGGTTTGGAGGATGTCCGTATGACGATGGCATTGCCGAGCTTGAGGCGCGAAAGCGTTGCCATCCCCTTAGGCACCTGCAGAAGACGCACGCTTCCAATCCTCTGCATGGGAGTGACAGGAATAAACTCTGCCTGCTGCTGTGAACCCCCCCACCGACTTCCATCCACAGAATTGCACTTCCCTCTGACTTTTGGCTGAGCCTGGTAGTACAGCTCCACAGGGTTCCCAGCAGATGGATCCTGCCTCTCTCTACTGGTGCCCTCTGACCCTGGAGCAAACCAGCCAGGCGTAGGAACCAGCTCAGCCATGCAGGTCCCCCTCTCACCTCCTATGGCACAGGAACCCCTCACCTCCTGGGTTTGCCAGAACGCATACACCGTCACACATGGTAGCTCATCCAGAGCGCCTTCCCCTCTGTTCCAATCCCTGCCTGCAACATAGAAGAGCACCCTGACTTTGGGCTTGGAGGAGAAAACCCGAGGCGTCAGGACAAAGGCCTGGATTTTCCAGTTAAAGGTAAAGACCTCTGGTGCATTGAAGAGCTTCACAGACTGGACCATATCTAGAGGCACAGGTTTCTCTGCGGACATGGTGCGATAGCTGGCATTGACCGCCGGCTGGCGGCTGGCTCGTAAAATAACAAAGGGCTGGATGTGACTCTGCATGCTGGAGTTCCTCATGAAGTCCTGCCCTACCTCTTTTAGGAAGAGGTAGTCAGCATCCTTAACTTCGTAGCTGACCGGCAAGAAGACAGGGAAAGGCACTGGGCTCTTGTTGTCGGTCAGTTCTTTACTGCTCAAATCTGAAAGAGGAAAATTGAAAATTACACTGCTGTTGCAGGACAAAACGTTTACGCTACTTCTGAATAAATCTACAAAAACTGGACTGAAGCATTTCACTTTTTTGTCACATTTGAAGACCGGTAGTGTCCCCAAAACACACGAATATCAAAGTCATACAAGGCCAACTGATCAACTGAGTGGGACTTTAAAATATTAGACTAAAAGGCCTCTGGCCTTAATCTTAAAAGTCCTATAGCACAGGTGGAGCAGATGTTAAACTCTTTGGCTTTGTCACCAAATTATTGGAATTGTAAAAGGTTACGAACTGTATTTGTTTTATGAAAAAAGACAACATTCCCAGTGTCCTGGTGTCACATCAGATTGCTTTGATGTGGCCTTAAAATACATTAACAGAGAAAATCTGAAATAAAATATGAAGTCAGGATGAGACCTATATAAATGATGCTGCTTTCCCCAAAAGTCAGATCAGCCTGTTATTAGCCGAGTTGTAACAATCCAACATTGATTTGTTGACAAAAGCCTTTTTCTCTGCACAGTATGTAATTGTTTCCAGGTAGTTAATAGATTTCTATGGAAATAATTTTCCAATATCGAAATGCTCTTTAAAAAATGTCGCCTGCTGTGTTGTCATATTCAAAAGTGTCTCTATTTTCCCTCCATAGCACGAGAAGGTACAATCTGATACATCTGGCACAAAGTGGAAATAAGCCATCAAACACTGGGATTAAAATGGCTTTTCAGATTGTCTCTAGGCAGGGGGAATAAGTAGTGACAAACAGGGCTGTGCATCATTATATCAAATGAAAGAAAGTAGATTTGATGTAAAAGACCAGCATGCACCTGAAAACATGGTTACTGGTTAAGGTACGCATTTGTACACCAGCTGGTCTGTGTCGGTGTGTTTTGTACAGTGATAACAGGAGAGTTACAGGAGTACTGTAAATACTAATCCCAAGTGTAAAGAATGACCTTTTTGCAATCGCTGTGTCAAATCAATCGAACAGCATAAATGTCCCCTGATCTGATTTCATGGCGAGTGTTTACCACGCTGGAAATCAGCAGAGGTCACTCATGCGTCATGTGTCCTCATTAAGTGTCCATTTTGACAGAATTATGAAGATTATAGCTGCTGACCCGGGTGTGCACTTTTGATCTGGTGGCTAATTGCCCTACTTGGTGAATCATGAACGCAAAAAAACAGAAACACTCATGTTTACTATAACAACCTGGATGAGGCTGCTGTGAATATGGCAGCAAACCCAAACTCAGTGTCTTAAAAAAAGGACATCAGATCTACAACTACTGACTTATGTATATTCATAAGAGAGTAAATGCCGCATTGAATGCTATCTGCCATTGAATTATTAATCATTATTTATCAAATGAGGAAGGTTTGAAGTTTTTCTGTGTCAAATTTGTTCCGCGAGTCCCTCATGGCTGCCGGCTCTTGATGGGTCCGTCTATCACGACCGCTTCTGCTTTTCATCCTCCCCCATCGAGCCTGTCGAGCTGGCCTGACACTTCGCACGGCAGCGACTGTACTGTACATGTCACTATCATGTCAGCCCAGCAGCCCTCAGAGGACGACAACAGCGTTTATTTCCTCCCCTTCCACACACAGACAATAGTGTCAGTCATGTTCACTGAGTGGGTGACACACTGCATGAGGCAGAATCTGGACCTAGGATCTAGGCTATCCTGGCTTAGCCTTCCAGTGGGCACTGACAGATGTGCTATTTAATACCAGAGCTGGCAGCACCTCCAGTTGGAGTGAATATAAACTGGCTCGCTGTGCTCCAGGAGGGAGCATTCATCGCCGCTGTAAAGTACGTCACATGCAAGCTCACATCTTTATGTTTGAGTTTAATGTACACTTCTTGTCATTTCACATCTTTTTTTTCTTGATAATAGAGTTTCAGTTGGAGCACGCAATCTATCTTCAGACTCCAGAAGCTGTTTTGCTTACAATTGGCTAGAAGGTTCGTCCTTCTGCTTTGCCAATATTTAAGATATTTATCAAGTAGCCAGTGCAAGCAAAACTTCTCCGATGATGAGAGTCCAGCCCTGAACACGAGAGCAAATCTGGCACACCAGCTGTTCCAGCCTCTCAAATCACTCACTTTGAAGACACTGAGCTTCCTCCTTGGCTGAATCAGGGAGCGCACGTGTTACCATGCAGATGTTCACGCCACCAAAAACTGCAGCAGGGAACATATTCAGTGGCTTCCACCTTAGTGGTGTACAGTATGTAGGTTAAGTGCTTTCTGTGTGCCAATGTTTTGTTGATAATCAAATCTTTGTTCATCCCTCTCTGTGTCCAAATGAAAATGCTCCCTGCATGAAATTAGATTTACAAGCACTACCACTGAATGTTAGCAGAAAATTTACTTCAGGTAGGATTTCTTACCGAAATGAAAATGAGACGATACAAAAACGGAGCTTTCCATGTGTCATACCGCTTTCTTTCTTTCTTTCTTTCTTTCTTTCTTTTATTTTACTTCAATCATTTGTTCAAAGATACCTAATAAGAGCTTTACTGCCATGCATCAATATGGTCGTGTTCAGTTCTTGCAGTACTTTAACATAAGAAGTTGGTTTGCTCTGTTGTGCGTGTAAGAAACAACAGTCTGCTTATTTAACAGCTTCGAGACTTCATTCATCGAAGAGATGTTGATTTCAAAATAATGTTTCCCCATCGCCAGCTTTAATAAAAACACTTGTGTCTAATGAGCTGCATTTTGCCCCGCAGTTTGTCTCGTGGCTTTGTATTAAAGGTTTTTCATTTGCACATCAACTAACTGATTTTCAGTGTGCTTTTCTTTTAGCGCTATTTCTTCACTTGTAATCAATCTTTGTATTATTCTAATAAAATGCAAAAAGCCCTAGCATCCATTGTGAATTCTAATGCGCACTAATGGCTTGTACCATATGTGCAAAACAGCTTGCAGAAGTGAGTCGATTCCCAGTAGCATCATGGAAGACAAACGGATGTCTGCGCTGGAATTAGTAATTGAGAGAATGAAAGATGTGTTCATTTGTGGCTCAAAAGTTTCTCTTTCACGCTGCCGTGAAAGGTTTCTTTCCCCTTTTTTCATTTTTTTTTATCAGATATTGCATATATGTGCTGTTTATAAATAGAAAGTGTTGGCAGTGGATCAGATGCTAACCGCACTAATTATGCACCTGCATTTTCTTAATCTAATGTTAGCACTGTGACTGTTTATCCTCTGACTGGCTAACCTATCCAATGCATCTAAGTTTAATAAAACATTATAGGTTCTCATTAGGATCTGACAGGTACACTTAGGAGTCCACTTGGGAGATAAACAGCAGCGTGCAACAGAGGGAAGAAAAGCTGTTAGTACATCCATGAATTTTTTAAAAAGTTGTGGAAAGTTAAAGTACCTTTCAGCAAGGCAGTTAATTAACAAAGCGCAAATAGAAAGTGGGAAAAAGGGCAAAAGTTTGGTCCAGCAAGAGGTGGAAGACGTGCAGGAGCACAAGCACTGCAATGTGGTGTCTGCTGGAGCAGGGTGCTAACAGGGTGCTAATGAAATGCAAATTTACAAAGATTGAAGTTTGCTTACATCTGCCCATAACCCTTTAGGGCGTTAGAGTGTGTATTCAGTTTAAACAAAACTAGAATTGAAAAGAAATCATGTTTAAAACCTTTAATGGGTAGTTTATAATTAACAATAAAGATTGCATTGCAAACATTGAAACTGTAATCTAATAACCGCAAAGCTACAAAACCAAGCATGGTTGTACACACTTTTAAGTAGAAAAGTTACCAGCCTGCATAGTCTAGTTAAAGCATCATACCCTCATCTTAAATGCATTATGAGGGGCTTTATGATGTGCAAAAACACTCCAATAAATGCACTAGTGATCATATGGCATGTAATGCTCTGACTTGCTGTTGGAAAGACGGGAGAAAATAAAGAAGAGGAGGGAGGGGGAAGAGAGAGAGAGAGCAAGAGAGAGAGAGATCTAGGGAGGCTTAAGCTTATGCAGTGATTGGTAGGGATTGCAATGTCCAATGAGACTCTTAAAGCGGCTTTAAAAATCTGTTTTATCACAATTTCTCAATTTTTATCGTTTTATCCCCACAAATCAGCCTGCCTTCATTCCCTGGAAATGGTCATCTAAGGCAGTTATAGGCTTTACACAAATGCCTTTGAGATGTGCTTTTTCTTCTTCATTATCAAGTTGGAAATCTAGATTGCCTGCCTCTTGTTTGCCTCACTGTACATGAAAATTGGGTCCCCCAATTTTTTTTTTTTAGCAGAAAGCCAAAAGAGAAAGTAATACTTCCACCATGACAAGAAAGGCACTGAGCATTAAAGCACTGCTCACGTTGTAATGTAAACCCATCAAGTTCTTTACCCCTCACTGATTTAATCCTAAATGTTTAATAGGCTGTTTTACTCACTGCTGTGACACTCTCTCCTGCAAGTAAGACACATGTGCTCGTGTTACCCTCACTGGATCATAGTGGAATAAGATGTAAGTCACAAATGAGGACATTTATGTATTATTTATGTTTTTAGAAGATGCGTTAATCTTTAACAGCATTGCTGAGAGTAGGCCCACCTCCATTCAGTAATATGTACACATGATGGAGAGTTCAGTCTAATAATTTGTTTTCAGCTGTTACAGTGAAAGCCAAAGGTTCTTTATGTTAATTCATTCACTTTGACATGCGCTAATCTTGAACTCATTTTTCACCTTTCTTCTTTTTTTAAATTTAAAAACAAGCAAACTAACCACTTCGTTTTCACCTACCTTGTGTAATGACTGCTGTAATTGTTGCAAAGACTATCTGTAAGATCCTCCACCTCTGCCAGTGCGTGCTCATTTTGGCACCCGGCTCTGCACGCTATTCCAGGCAAGTTCCCTGCGTCCGTGCAGTTGGGTTTTGCTTCAGTAGGTTAAGAAGGGGGTCCTTTCATCCATTCCTGCAGTTCGGACGCTTTCCATAATCACACTTGTGCGAGTATAAGTGGTAGTGTAATCCGTATTGCTGGTAAGATGGAAAGCGCATCGAGGTCTGTTCAAGTCCCGGCTGTGCGTAAAAGTTGTGCGTAACGATCCTTGCGGGGCTCTTAGTGTCCGGTCACAAGACGTGGGGCTCTTGGGGTGAAACCGTGTGACTGAGAAAGCTACGCTTGGATCATTAATACCCTTCTAAACGAATTATCGCTCAGATTGAGTCGGTCTCCCAGTCTGCCGTCGCGGCTGGGACTCTGCGGTGTTAAACGGTTGAAAGCAGATCACTGACTGTCTTGTGCGCAATCCTCAGGGTACTAAACTCATCATCTGTCACTGTTCACTCGCTCAGGAACCCACGTCCAGTACGCAGCGAGTAGGATTAACCCTGCCTTGCGTTTGATTGTAATGTCAGAAATGATCATAGGTGCCGGATTTCTGATCACTTAATCTGCTTCAGTCCATGATGACCCACGCTCAACGTTCAGTGAAGCTACTATAGTCTGTTTGTGTTTTGAAAGCTAACTGTCCAGATCTCATTAGTGAAAATAACAAACACAAGGGATAAATGGGAATTCACGTGGACCAGTATTTGATTTGAATTCGGTTTTTTCTTTTCTTTAATAATTGTTCTCCTTCGATGGAAGTGATTATTTATATTTGTGTTTTTTTCTTAAATTAAATATCCATTGTTAATTATTATAAAATGTAAATGCTGAAGTAGAAAAATAACCTTGGCCTCAATCGCGATTTAAAAAAATATATATCCACAGCGCAATTTCACTAAATTGTCTGCTTTGTGTTACAAACGTACTGAAATCAGCAAAGTTGTTTCTTCTTTACTCTCCAAATCAAGGATGATTTTCTATACATTGTCTGCAGGCATCCCAACCTTTTCAGACATCGGCTGGTTGAGTGCAGGTTACAATCAGTTTAAACTCTGCCAGGATGTAGCCGACTCATTAGGACCTGACATCATCACACTTATGTCATTATTATTGTTCTTTTAAAGTGTAGAGAGGAAAGTTCTCTGATTCTCAGTGTGAAACTTGGAAACTTTCACTGCTTTTTTTTTTTTAATATTGTCCATCAAGAGCATAATAAATTCCAATAGTCATCAGGTGGATTTTTAGTGCCCTCTTATGGTAAAGATGAGTTTCTCTGTAAGTAATCAAAGGTGAGGCACTAGCTATAGCTTGCAGCCCAGTTGCATCAGAAATGAGCAGGTTTCCCACTTATTTTACTTCATTTATTCATCGGGTGACCTGATGAACAGAAGACCAGAATGTATGTATCCAGTGACTTCAAATGCAAATGCTGCACCAGAGTGACATTATGGCCTCATGTTTTTGCACAAACCAAGATTACAATAGCTGTTAGTCATCTTTCAGAAACAAAAGCATGAACATACATTAATACCGCTGCAGTAGAACTCGGAGCACACTGACTTATTTTAAGAAAAAAAGTTACTTGTTTGTGTCTTGTAGTTAGGTAAACAAGTCTGTAGGCTCTAAGTGTAATAGGGCTTTATTGACTAATAAAGAGGATTAACCAACATATCAACACACAGAGTGTGTGACCAAAGCTCACGGTATCTGGAAACAGGAGGAAGTTGCCACGAGCTACTGCTGCGAGCATATTTGAGCTCCTCCCTAGCACTGCAGCACTGTGATAAGCAGCAACAGCAGCAGCAGCATCTGTATGTTGGGGTTGCTCCAGTACGCTGTAGCGCTGCCAGAGGATAATTTAGATCCTTTCCCATTTACCTGCTCCTCACACACAGAGACATAGCAGCTACACTATGTTTTGTATTGAGAAAGACTGAGAAGAAGTATGCCACCCCCAAGGGTGGTGCACTTTCAAACACACACAAATGCAGGACTGGAAACTGTATGAAAATGAATAACTGTCATAAATCCATGCAAATGTTTCATCACGTTGAACAGGCCTTAATAGCTGCAAGTAAACAGAATTTTGCCTGCTATGTAAATGAGATATTTTGATTCGAGGTACTGGCAGCTAAATGGTTGAGTAATTTCCCAGGCAAATTTTAATTAAAATAGCAGACGCTTGCTGTTATAAAGGAAACAGCCGTCTTTGTCACCTGATGTTGCGCGTAAGGCCAATCACTTGACACACACGCGTGTCACACACTCGCCCGTCATTTCACATGACATTAAGCTGCAAAACAATAAATAAATAAATAAAAACTGTGACCTTGTGGACTTCCGCAAGAGATTTTAGGAAGCCTCCAAGGGGTTCTTTAAGATGCAGAAAGAACATATGGTGAAACCTGTCAAGAATATGGTATGAACACTTACAGGACAGAGAAACATCACAGGCCTCCGGATATGCAAGTTATGAGATTGACATAGATGGATGTCACGGAAGAAATATGCTAGAGTGGGGAGAGTGGCCATAAGCTTATGATAGATGTGAGTGCCACAAGGAAGGGAATGTGTTTTCAATGTACATCATCCTTCTGCTTGACAGATAGAGGTAACGTCTGCCGAGGTGCATTTAGCCACACATAACGCTCTAATGTTCCCATTCTCATTTTCACTGTGAACACAGAGTGTGCACTAGAATTTACATATTGTTACAATAACATTTTTTGCGAAACATTAAAGGTTGCACATGTGCAGTCACATGGAACTTTTCTGTGTCTGTGGACTGTAGACCTTTCTGCTGGACTGTATTACTACACAAGAATTGCGGTGGCGGGGGGCATTAATAGCTTATACGTCATTTTTTTTGATAATAATATATTTGTGGAAGTTGATAATCCTTCAATAAATATTCATGTGTGACGTGTGACTGGCTTTTTAACAGTTTTACTGGTGTTGTGGTTAAAGGGGTTTTGCACAATTTTCGGTAATTCATACCGCCACTGGCCACTTCATTATTGCAGCTATTTAATTGTTTGTTAAGGAAACTATCTAATCAGGCAATTACATGGCAGCAACTTAACGCATTTAAGCTTGCAAGCATGGTCCAAACAACCCGTTGAAGTTCAAAATAATTATCAGAATGGGAAAAAAGGTCACTAAGCGACTTTGAAACATGGCGTAGTTTTTTGGGTCAGATCTGCAGTATTTCAGAAACTGCTGATCCACTGGGATTTTCCTGCACAACCATCTCTAGGTTTTACAGAGAATGATCCAAAAAGGAAAAAAATATACAGTGAGCGTCAGTTCTCTGGGAGAAAATACTTTATTCAAACTGATAGCAAAGCAACAGTTACTCAAATACCACTTGTTACAACAAAAGTATGCAGAAGAGCATCTCTGAATGCACACCTTGAACCTTGAAGGAGATAAGCTACAGCAGCAGAAGACCACACCAGATACCACTCGCGCCAGCTCAGAACAGGAAACTGAGGCTGCAATTCAAAGGCTCACCAAAACTGGACAGCAAGAGGCTGGAAAAACATCGCCTAGTCTGACAAGTCTCAATTTCTTCAGCAACATTCAGATGGTAGGATCACATTTTGGTGTAAACAACACAAAAGCACAAATCGATCCTGCCTTGTATCAAGAGTTCAGGCTGTTATAGTGTAATGGTGTGGAGCATATATATTAGAGACACACATGGGGCCCCTTAGTATCAACTGACCATTGCTGAAAGAACGCACCTACCTGAGTATTGTTGCTGACCATGTCTGTCCTTTATGACCTCAGTGCATCCATCTGCTGAGGGTTGCTTCGAGCAGGATAGTGCGCTGTGTCACAAAGCTCAAATCATCTCAAACTGGTTTCTTAAACATGACAATGTTGGGTCCAGTGATGATTTCTCAAATGGCTTCCACAGGCCCATTAAAGGGTGGCTGTGGCTCAGGTGGTAGAGCTGGTCGCCTACCAATCAGAAGGTGGATCGATCCCCGGCTCCTCCTGTCCATGTGTTGAAAAATCATTGGGCAAGATATTGAACCATGAGTTGAGGGGGGTTCGATGTCTTGTGCAAGTGTGTGAGTAACAGATAAAACCACTGTATGATTATGTGTGTGATTGAGTAGTAGAAAGAGCTTTGATTGCTCAAATTGAGCAGAAAGGTGCTATATGTGTACCAGTCCATTTACCATTTACTACATTCAGCACATCTCAGTGCAACAAAGCACCTTTGGGATGTAGCGGAACAGGCGTTTTCATCGTGGATGTGCAGCCGACAAATCCGCAGCAGCTGTGTGATGCTGTCATGTCAGCATGGACCAAATTTGTGAGGAGTGTTTCCTTGCACTTTGTTGAATCTGTGCCAAAATTAAGGACCTTCTGAAAGGTCCACTCGGGTTCTGGCAAGGTTGTAGCTAATAAAGTGGCTGGTGAGTGAATATTTGCCTTGTTAGTGAATAACGGTTAACATTGGCCGATTTAAATGCAGTCATTGTGATGCAGCGGAAATACTTGGCAACCACAGGTGTTCCTAATGACATCCTGTCCTTTAAGGTGTAAAGCCATAATTAATGTGATTAGTAACACCTCAGTTGACATAGTTCGAGTGAAAAAGGCCACTGTGAAGAGGATTTATTGACACCACTTGCATATCTGTTAACAAGCTTCAAATGTGAACAACTGTGGCCCAGTTTCAGCTTCCATACACGTGAACAAAAATAAATCAATAATAATAATAATAAATAAATAAATAATATATTGTATTCAACAGGTGCATTATCAAACAATATGTATAGGTTATTTTCTTCCAGAAACACAAAAGTAGCAAAAAAAAAACAAGCCAAGTGTTAAAATGAGAACTCAGACATGTTTTACAGATGACAGCTCTATAAAACATCCATAAATTTGTTTGCTGCTTTCAATAAAGGATTTCTAAACACTTCATAATATTGGCCTTGTGAGAAACTTGTTAAAGCTTCTCTGCAATTGAGAGACTTTAACACCTTTGTAAAGAAATTTCATCCAGAGAAGAAGTTATAACTCTGAGAGAGCTGAGTACTAACACTGTGCCAGTGTTCCCTCGTGCTGGGGACTGGGACTGATCTCCATATTTATCCTGAAGTTATCTTGGCCACAACTAGCTTCAAAGTTGGCTTTCATGCAAGCTCTGCGGTGTTGATAAGTTTTGACTAATTGACAGTTATTTTGAGTTAACAAGTGTTGACATTTCTCACATTTCTCATCTGATAAATCAACACCTTTGCAGACAGAGCTCGTTATTCAATCTGCTGAGGTGTTTAATTAGTCCAAAGAAAACTGGCTACATGTTGATTTTTAATAACTCATTATTTATTTCTTTTTTTTTTTAGATGCAGAAAAGAGATAATTTTCCTACTCAGCAGGAAGCAGGTTGGGGGCTGTTCAGCAGAGACTTTGGGCTTTTTGCAGGTGGCTGTGGCTATAACTGAACACAGGAACAAGCCGTTCTCTAAAATGTCAGTGTAATTTGAATAAGAGCAGGAATGAAAATCTGACAAGTCAAACTACACCCACCTATGCTTCAGTCTTCTTAAAACTGTGTCACTCACGTCATCTCTTCACGTGACTACAGTTAGGGATACTCCCACACAGAGTGGGTTCTGTAAAGCCACACTTTTTCATCCCATACAGCAAACCTTCAAAACCTTCAGTGACTAACAACCACTAAAGCACATGTTCCCATTATATTCGACAATGGATTTTATTTTTTAGAAAAACCCATAGGCAAATCCTTAATTTGCCGGAGGATTTGTCCTGTTAAATGACAACAAAAATGGCATCTGCGTGTCCTTAACAGAGATGACTGGAGGCTTTTTTTGCTGTGACATGCATGTATAGTTTCCACTGCACTCCCACACAAGCTGCGTCTCTCCAAACATTAATGACAAATGTGTAAAAGTTATGAGGTACAATGCAGAGACCTGAGCAAACACAAGCTCAGATGTGCTCAAATATGCCCAGAAGCCTGATCTTTCGTCAACCCCCAGGGTCCTAGAGGCACACAGTTTAGCTCTGCAGTGTCACCCAGAGGTAGCTGGAAAAACATGGCTATGCAAATGATTATTCAGCTTTAATGACAGCAACACAAATATGAATGGCCTATGGTCAATGGTCTTGAATAGATTTGTGATTTGCAATTTTATATTTGGACCACTGCTTTACTTGAACAGTACACATCAGTGCGGGTTGGGTTTTTTTCTCAAAATCTTTTGCAGGGAAAATGCTGTCTGCAGCTTCCTAATCTAGCCCAAACTGGGCCATGAGAGACAGCTCTCCATGTTTTGGTTGAATACCCCCAGGCAGCCGAAGACGAGTTTGTTCAGCCTAATCTCCGCTGTGTGATGTGTGACTTCTTCCCCTGCTGTCGTACTCATGTAATCTGCTGTTTGTGCCGCTTTAAGTCCGGGGAGTAGCAACGGGTTGAAGCGGGAAGACTACATGATGGGAACTGTCATCTCTGCCCCATCGATGGGTGCTGCCAGTATCCTGCTAATCCCCAGAGTAATCCCACCACAACAGAGAAATCAAGCGCACCAAGGCAAACAGGCAGGACAGGGCACTGCAATATTCCAAACAGCCAGTGCATGCTTTAGCACTCAGACACACACAAACAATATGCACATATGCAAACAGTGTTAACACAGTGACAGCAGGCGCTTTACATAAAAATTGGCTGTCACGCTTGACGATTGGATCAATGTTTTCAGGTCTCAGCTAATAACAAACAAAAAAAAGAAATGTATGAAGCGGCTAAGGACTGTTTGCTGTTTGACTGAAACAGACTCACATCCCTGATAGAAAAAAAAAATGACTCAACGGTATGATTGAGATCTGTGGCACATTTCTACACTGCCATATTGTTTCCTGACCTCCTGAAGTGATCCAAAGGGAGAAATCCCGTCACAATCATCGGAAATGATTCAAGCACAAACACTCTGAACGATCAAACCGTCTTTTTCAGTTTTCATTTTGTTTTCAAGCTCGTGGCGGTGGTTCTGTGAAAGGAGAGGATCACGAGGATCACTCAACTGAGACAAAAAGAAAAAAGGGGAAAAAAACTGATGTCACTTTCCCGTGCCATCTCACAGCTGTCTAAAATAGCACAGAACCCAGATGTTTGGCTGCTTCTCACTGCGATGCAAACATTTCTACCTTGTTATATTTGCTTTGCTCCTTCTCTAATGAGGGGACTTTGATATCTTTGCTGGAGGCCATCTTAGCAGTCAGAGAGATGTCTTAGCAATAACAACATAAAGCGACCATAAAGCCTTGGCTTCTAAAGGTTTGCTTCCCTGTTAAAGGCAAAAGAAGACACATTTTAAGCAAATATCACACTGCTACAAAGTTCATTAGTTGGAAACTATTTGTCTTTTAGTAATGGGATCATTTGTTTCCTGTTTAGTAACGGAGTAAGCAAGGCGCTTGTTGAGTAAATAAAAATCACTGATGCAATAATCGGGCCTTTAATTAAGCTGCCTACCTCATAAAAGATACATCACCATCCACTCTTTTGTCTCATTCATCTATCATTTATTGTCATTTTTTGCAGCACAGCTCCATAAACTGTGCCAGGTCATTTTCTAGTACAGTTCATGTTTCCAAAACTAACTGGGAAGTTTTCTTTGGAGAATCCTGGATATTTTGTGAAACAATGAAATTGATATTTGCTTTTGAATGTGTTGCTGTTTAGACTGAACTACTGTCCTACTGTCATTTCTCCTCCAGCAGTCTCACAGGGGCAATTCAAAGGTGGCAGTACTTTGATGTCTGAGTCGCTGCTAAATATTAGCACAGAAACTCAGTAAGTTAAACTTTAATGTTGAACACAGACATTTCCGCCAGCATCATTAAATATACCATTTTTTGTTTGATTGTTTTTTCTGGGGTGAAAACGGAGTTGTTGTCCTTGGTGCGTCATTGTAAATTTAACTGTATAATGTTAAATAATTTAAAATTAAGCTGAATGCTCTTGTGCATTTGTAGATGCAAAACAATAGATTTTTACATTTAGAAAAATGAGCTCACCCTCATACACCTCAAAGTGGCTTGGTCCATTTGTTAACCTTACTTTGCAAACTCTGCAGAGAGGAATGTAAAGCAAAGCATGTGTTGGACATTGTTTTCTTTTTCTTTGTTTGATTTTAACTTCTACCACTTACATAATAAAACTTATTTATGGTTGTAACCAGATTGCATTTTGTTAGCACCATTATCTCCCAGTTGAATCATGTGCTTCAATGCAGCCGCCACATTGTTACCGGGGCAGCAACATCTGCCGTTGCATTGTTTATGTTTATAGCAAGCTGAATTAAGCCAATTTTCAAGTGGTCTGGTATTTTATCTTCTCCTCTTGCACATTCTTCTTGGTTCCCCTGTGCCTGTTGTGCCAAAAATACAAACAGCACTGACACATTTATAATACAGAAATGCCTGGAAGGACCTTTTCAGTGTTTTCCGATGTAAAGGAAAACTTCCAAGAATAATATAATGGATTATAAAGGAACGAGGTTGTTCTTTATGGCAGCATCACCGGCTCCATGACAGCTATAGTGGATTAAATAGTCACTACAATACAGTTCGTGTGACAGCTGTAGAGGTCAGACAAGGGAACTAGACAGACTCTTCTATCTGATGCTGGCAGGATGAGAGGGCCTTGACCTAAATTTAATATGTTTGCCAAAAGGACATGTACATACTCAGTATGAGGAGATTGTTGGCTGTGCACTTTAACAGTAACAGAGAAGCAAGACTTGATGATAAAGTGATGCCTGTAATGGTAAGAGTGAACGAAAGGGCAAACATGACAGGTTATATAGGTGCAAGGACAATTAAGTACAACGCAGGTGTGCTGCAAAGATATTAATCCAGCTGGAGAGTGGCCCATAAATGCCACCCAAAGGACCGATGAGGCTGATGAGGTTGATGGAGGGGTCAACGTGACTGAACTGCAACACCCCATTGGTTGAACATTAAGGTCATGAGGTGGACCTTCAGAGAATCAGATTGTCAAGGATGAGAAGTGCCGGAGGCAACGTTCAATAAAACATGAGAGCAATCTTCTCACCACGAGTAAAAGTACTCAGCTGTTCAACTCCGGCCAGCCCAAACAGATTTCCCCTGTGGGCCAAAAGCACTGCAGCTGCTCGTTCACCACGGCTGGCAATCCACGCTGCCATCAAATCGACAGCCATTGGCAGAAATAGTGCTGGAAATTGGTCAAACTACCACACAGTATCTGACCTCTGACAAAGCTTATCTTGCACATGAAAACGTATGGCGGTGGAATCATAGTGTCTGTCTGCTCCAGCTCCTCTTTCTGCCTCATTAGTTGCTGATATTGGATAGGTTATCTCAGCTTCCAGCACATTTTAGGGTTGCAGCCGGCTCACCTTATCCTGAAACTGCAGCAGTGGAAAGGTTACATTTTTGTGGCAATATCACACCCCAAACTTTTTTTTTCTTTTTTGAATATCATGATTAGATGTGCACTCACTGCTTCTCCTGAAAGTTTCCTGTGTAGCAATTAAGGTGTGTCAGTGATGGCTACATCCTGGGTTGGTTCCATAGTGAAGGCTGCCTGCTACAGGGCATGAAATGAGAAGGAGACAGATGATAAGCTTCTCTCTCATGCTCTGGGGAGCACAGTCAGTCATGATGGAATGAATCATGATGGGCAGGAGTCTCTGAGTAGGAAAGTATGTTTTACAACCACAATATGGTCAGACACGCTCATTGGGTTCTTGGAGTACTGGAAGCAAGAAAATCCTCAGAAATGATGTGTGACTAAAGTACAGATCCAGTTTGCTTTCCTTTTTTGAACAATACCCCTTAATTAGATCTGAGACGTACACATGTATTTGTTTCGGTTTAGATTTAATTCACTGATGTAAACGGGCATGCCTAAAATCAGTACAAGTGCAGCAGACTGTAAATATTGAACTTACAAGTCTTCCCTTCAGCATTCTTAAAGACACTCTGAAAGACCAGAGGGGGCTGCACATCTTAAGCCCAATTTCCTTTCACTGATAGAGTGCCAGGTTCTAGGAATTACCTGGCAAAGAGTGATCAGGTCCAGAGGATTAGCAAGAATATTCTCTTCCAGAAGTCAGAGAACTTTTTTCATCTCCAGAGGGTGGTTTAGGAAAAGGCCAACGAGTGGATGTCAGAGCTCAACTTTAATTTATGTATATTTCTTTTCAAGCTAACTCACAACAGCATGACATGCAGTCTGAGCAGTTAGTCAGCCATGTTATTAGATTTTTTTTTTCTTCTTCTTCCTGGAGACGATGGTGTGCACATAAGAAGTTCTAGAACAGGCAACATGTCAACAGGAAGTGAACGAGGAGATATGACATTTTGGGATATTTAATCATGCTGTGTCATACAAATGATCAGGTGAAATGCGTGAATGACTAAATATTCAATCAGAAAAGCTGCAGCAGTGCAGCTGTGCTGCCATCTAGTGCTTCGATGCTGCAACTCACTGCTTGGTGCCGGGTGGGCTTGCAGCAGGGACATAAAGCTGGACTGCAGTCCTTTATCTCTTATTATGAATGTGTGTGTGTGTGTGTGTGTGCCTTGGGCAGATATGTGCTTTTTTTACTCAAAGCATCTTCTAGTGTCAAGGAGCTGCACATATCTCTAGCAAGGGGAATTCCAGAGAGAATCCACATTTCCATACTCCATATTTAACTCCACAGAGTGTCTGTGTTGGACTTGAAATTTTATTCCACCTCCCTAATATATTAAAATTACAGTTACATGAACATTTACAGTAGAAGTACTCTCTACCAAGAAAAGTTCGATAAAAATACTGATCATATAGAAAGGGGCCATGTTCACTGACGAAAAAGCTAAATAAGATGAGAAATGTTCTTTTTGACTTTCTTGCAGTGACTGATGCTACCCCGAGTTAGCATAGCTTAACTTAAGACTTCAGACTGGGGAAATAGATATCCTGGTTCTGTCTAAAGCTGACTAGATCTATAGCAAAAAAAAATCTAAATAAATTAACCAACAGGAGATAAATAATAATGGATGTGCAGTTGTTCAGAAAAGTCATGTTCTAAGGTCTTGTAGTTACTGTGAGGCGAGAGTAAGTGTGCTTTGCACAGATAAAACAGTTCAGCTCTGGGAAACCCTCAGGGCGCCTCGGGTTAAAATTTCAGTCATGAAGCACAATATCTCCTTCTTGTGCCCAGACAGAGGCCTTCATCTTCATCTACTAGAGCTATCTACAAATAAAACTTGAATGGCTGCAATTAACTTAAGACACCTCAAATGTGAAAAGAATTTGAAATCATATTTCGCCTGTTAATTTGTCAGTAAATATGACTGCCACAAACCGCATTCACTGCTGCTGTAGGCTTCAGACATCAGCAGGAGCCTGCATATGATAAAAGTCATTATTAGCCCCTAACTTTGCCTTAAGGTAACAACCTTCCATAATTGAACAGTGTGTACTCTCTGAGAATCACACAATTTGAATCTCTTTCTAGGTCACATAACAAGCTACCAAAGAAAACTACACATGCTCAGTTACAGTGCCAAAAGTGGAAGCAATCCTTTTGGACCTAGAGTCGGAATTTCTTTCATCACTTCAGGTGATACAAATGTCACCTTGAGTTTTGTTATTGCTCTGCTGTCCTCCATGGGCGGCCGTTGTACTGTGGCTCCACTCAGTGATTGACTGTGTATGCACCACCAAACGAGTAGCACCAGGACAGAGCCACTTATCACTCCGGGAGCAATGGATGACCCGGGAACAGAGATGCAGCCCGGACCACGCACTGTGTCATCTGTCTGCCAGCTGCCTAGGTGAACCAGAGGATGAGGAGATGAGCGGAACTGAGATTTAGAGCCGGCCCTTCCTCACATTATCTCCCTCACACCATTGCTCATGATGCTACATTTCCTGGAGCTAAGAGCCACTGGAAGAGACTTTACAACTGGGGGATAATGGGGCAGCTGAAGGATGAGGAGAGCCGTGTAACACCATCGGGTCCGTGCTGTTATCGGTATTTCTAATTAAAATTAGACTCCCGCTTTGCATATTTGTCAAGCTCAATAAGTTTGCTCAGAATTGGTGTGTCAGCACTGACGCAAGGGCATATCGACAGCTGTGCACCGCTGCCAGCTTGACAAATGTCAGAACATTTATTCTCAAGGAAAGGAGATTACAGTTTGATCATAAACGTTCCCTTCACCCTTATCCTCAACCTCTTCTGTTCCACAGTGTAAGATTATTAAAGCTGTGAGTGCATCGATGGATGACCATGCCAGGGGATTAAATCATTTGCCACAAAATAAATGTACATCTGATCAAACAAGAAAAACTCAGCTACAGCATTCGTACATAAAATACGATTACTTTCCATAATTGTCTGCGTGTGCGGTTCAGTCAGCTGTTCAGTCTGCTGTTTGTGAGGCAGCGACCCACACAGAGAGACACATCTTTGCATCCAGGGAGAGCACAGGGAGAAATGGTACATTCAGTGGAGCTGACAGGTACCTACCTCTGATTCAGTGTGATTTATTTCCACATAGAGCCCGGACGTGGCCAGTGCATCGGCAGGTCAATTTGGTTTGGGTAGAAGAAGAGTTCTCTGATTGATAGAGAGAGGGCCAGCCATGTTCTCTACGCTTGGCTCCCCCTCCATCAGGGCCCCTGCTATGGCCGATTAATCCTAAACACACAGAATAGAGGCTCAGGCAGGGATTTTGTGTGCATTTGTGTGAGCCTCCATCTCCAACCTAACACTGGCTTTTCGTGGAATTAAACTGTTTCATGGTCGTTTTTGGAACTGGACTTTTATAGACAAATATTTCTGGTATTTACATTACCCGCATTAGTTGCAGAAATGGTGTCGCCACTAGATGGCAACATCTGCTTAATTAAAATTGTTTTTCTATTACTGTAAAACAGATGAGTTAAACCAATATTATGTTAATGAGTTATTTGGTATGTCAGAAAGTCCTAACCAATAATTAAACATAAACCAACCTTTCTCTTGAAGACTTATATATTTTAAATGTCTAATTTCCCATCAAATTGTTGCCCAACTCTTTCAAGAAACCGACATGTGCCTTGATTCATATAGGCTACTTCTATATGGAAACCACATCAGATAATTAAACATTATCAAACCTTTATTGTTTAAAATCGCTACCCTTCCATTAACCTTTAGCAGCTAACACCATGATCTACTATCTTAGCAGTTTCACCAACATTAAGGTAACAATTCTTTACATTTTTATGTCTTTTTCTAGCTATTTCCAGTATTTATCCATTACCTTTACCTCTTCTTTTTAAGCATTGCCCGTTGCTTTTATCAAAGAGTTTAGCATTGCCGTTAAACCGTTTTAGCTAGCTATTGCTGCTAACCAGCAATAGCTTAAAGTGCACTCCACCATCTTTTCCCTGTAAGAAGTATGGCCTACCCTTGTTTGTTTACATTTCCAATTACATGTGGCTTTCATATATGCATATCAATAAAACAAAATCATTTCCTTTTTTCCCCACCAGACTACTCTGTAGTCTCAAACACAGGCAAACGAAGGAGAGCAAAGAGCCGCTGACTCTCCTCTTTATCAGTCAAAACAGCATAGCCAGGCTGCTCCCTGTAGTTCACTTCAATCCCTCTCTCTTGTGCCTCCTCTCAGTGCACACCCTAAGCCTGGGTGTGTTGGATGAGACTTAACAGACCCTACGCCCCTCACAACTTCAATGCGCAGTATGGTCAAAGTGCTGCCTGATGTCCCACTGACCCAACCCACCTCTGAGTATCCGTCCAAGGTCTCTCTTTTTGTGTAACTCCCCCCAACCTGCCCGCTTTTTATCCCTTTATCCAGGCATGAGATCAGAATTCCAGATCAGGATTAGGGTCAGCATCGGGATCAGTTGTATCATATATCTACTGAAGCATCTCTCTGCATCTCTCTTTCTCCTCTCTGGCTTTGCTCGTCCACCAAAAGATGTTTTATCTTGTGTTCTCTTCTCTCCTGGAGATGAGTGACACATCAGAGATAGCCTTCAACTAATCCTATCCTTTATACTCTGTGAAAGGAAGTTGCGAGCATGTAGCCCTTTCACACTTTATTTGTTGTCATTTGAAATCATGCTTAATGTCATGCTCAGCTTCAGATGGGGAGCTCTGTGCCTTTTTAAATTTCACTCAGTCTGTGATGCACCGCTCAGAAACAGGGGAAACTTAAACATCAAAGCGAAACAAGAATTCTTCCAGTTCAACTGTTGGTTATTGTTGGAGCTGCTCCAGGAAAATAGCTGATGATGTGTTGGCTGCGTGCCCTTCAAAGCCCACATTGTCTTTGGTTGGAGAATTTTAAGTGTCATCATTATACAAAACTGGAATCAGACAAATCATAATATATAACAGGCAGTGATCACCTTTTTTCTTTTCTATTGGCATAAAGAATTATATACCTGTGTCTGGTACTGATACATTTCTTTAGGTAAATGTAAGTCATCTTAGCTGGAACTGTAGTCACTAAAATCCTGCACTTGTCAGCTGTGTGTGCCCATTTCTCCAGCAGGTGGTGCTGCAGAGCTGGCAATCCTACTGAAAGAAGCTCAGGCGAAGTTTTAGACCGTAAGACACATCCCCAGACCTTTACCTGACCTCCCTTTCCTCTCTCGTGCACACACCTTGTCAGCGGGCTGGGCCTTATCTCTCTCTGACTGAACTAAGCCATTGAGTGCACACTTGACCTTGTCATTATCTTGTACCTGGCTTTGTTTTCACTCTCATTTCTCCCTTTTGTGTGCTCACTGTCTTTCCCTTTCCGCACTATTTGAACAAAGATAAGAGCAGAGTCTATTTACTAGCTCAATAACCCCTCCCGTATACACCCAGACACGTTTTGTTTATGAAAGAAGCCTTGTGATATTTCAAAGAGAGGCACTGACCATGACCTTCTGTGGTGGTTTGAGGTTACCAGTCAGCACCACTAAGTCTTTTTCCTCTCATTTGCAATACAGAGGAAGGAGAGAAGATCAAACTTTTTATGTGAAGTACAAAGAGTATTAAATACTGTATATGGGCTCTCTTCCTGTTAAATGTTAAACACAAACTTCACGGAGTGAATTAACTCGCTATAAAGAAAGGAAGGAAGAGGAAGAAGATTTAGGCCATTAATCTTGACATTTATGTGCAAAATAAAGCCTAAATAATAATTAAAATATAATTTGCAGGGGACAGTAACAGCCCCAGCTTCGTCATCAAAGCTTTCAATGTCCCTGTGTCCTCACAAAATGTCAGTACTGTGCAAAACTACAAAGGAAACTCCAGCAACAAGTGTTTACTGCTGTTAACCTTCATTCAAATCCACTATGCTTTACCAGTGTCCAATAGTTAATATAAGACAGCTGGAATAAACCAAGATTCACCTAAATGATATAGCATTTATGTGGATTTTTCTGTTAGTAACATTGTAACCTGTAACCATACTCTGATTCAGTTTTACTTATATCACAACAACAGTCGGCTAAGATGTGATTCAGCCAGTGGTTGGCTTACTTCATCTATGTCAGTATGAAGCTGTTATGACATCTTTGAAAATGGACTTAACCATTTTCTTTCTAAGAGTTAAATCAGAGGATAGCACTACTGTAGTTGTCGTTCTCAAAGGGGGGGGGGGGGGGGGGATAGTTTAATTTTAATGGAGAGAGACAGAATATCAACCAACAAAAACCCAAAAACAAATTTCATAAAAGTTAAAAACTGTTTTCTGTTTCAATGAGTGAAATAAGTATTTCATTCCCAAGCAAACATGACTTATTTCTTAGTACCATAGTTGTACAGCAGGAAGATGTTTCTTGTAGTTGGTCGCCAGGTTTGCAGAGATTTTGGGCCATTCCTCTTTACAGAAACTCTCTAAATCCTTCAGATTTCTTGGCTTCCACTGGGCGACTCAAAGATTCAGCTCCCACCACAGATTTTCTATAGGAATAAGGTCCAGAGGCCACTCCATGACCTTAATGTGCTTCTTCTTTATCTTTTCTTTCGTTGCCTTGCCGATAGGTTTAGGGTCATTGTTGTTTTGTAAAACCAATCCACGACATGTCTTCAGCGTTCTGGCTGAGAAAAGGAGGTTCTCATCCAAGATTTTACAGTACATGGCCCCCTCCACTGGACCCTTAATATCGTCAAGTTGTCCTGTACCGTTAGCAGGAACACAGCCCCAAAGCATAATGCTTCCTCTCCTGTGTTTGACTGTTGGGTTGGTGATCTCAGGGCAAACTAAGCTTTTCTCTTCCTCTAAACACAGCGGGTCAAGTTGATGCCAAAACGTTTAGTTTTATCTGACCACTTCACATTCCCCATTCTCATTTACATGTTCACTGGTAAAATGAAGACGGGCCTTTTAGAGAAAGGAGAAATTGGGGCCACCACCTGACTGAGAGCAGTTGATTCTTTTATATTTCTTCTACAATTGCACGATCAGTTGTCACCTTCTCACCAAGCTTCTTGTTGATGTCTTGGAGCCTGTTCTAGCATTGTTCAGGTCTACAATCTTTATCTTGATGTTCTTTGACAGCTCTTTGGTCCTGCTCATGGTGGTGAAGTTGGAATGAAAGAAACTGATTCTATGGATGTTTTAATAATTAACATTATTCTACTATTCATGCTACATGATGATTTAGAAACACAGAAATAATATAAGTAGTTATAAATTTAAAAAACAATGGTCTTGTTTCATATTCCTTTAGTGTTATATATGTGTTTATCATCCATTTTCCCCTAGTAGTTACAAAATCCTGAGCATCAAGGAGGAAATACACATGTAGAAGACAATTAACAGGCTGTAACTGTATCAGACAAACACAGTCTTATGTTAAGGTAAAGGTAAGTTTAACACACTGAGCAGTAGATATTGTCTATTTTTGTCACATCATGTCTTCACTGTATTATTCTTACAAGGAATAAAATGATGGAAAACTGTGATTATCGTGAAATAGCTCACTCTCACCAAAACTGACTGATGTGGTCGAGTTTCAAAGTAACCTTCAAAATTATAATACATATGCTATCCATAGAACAAGCCTTAATATATCTGTCTATCAAAAAGTTCACTGACAGCATGAGGAGAGATGGTGCTCGCCTTTGATTCTAATGCTAAGAGCATAATTTATGTAAGATGTTTGAATGGCTTTTTGAGTAAGAATAGATTAAAGGAAGTTTCATGTTTGAGGAGCCAAAAAAAAGTGCCTGCAAAGCAGTGTTTTTAAAACTCCTGGGGCTGCAAGGGGGTTGATGAATGAGCTGGGTGCAAACGGTGATTAGCTCAAGCCATTTCTAACATCTCTTACAATACAGTTTGCCAATCACAGCTATCCCTTGAGTTTTCCTCTTTTCTGTAAATATGAAAGACCTTGTCCTGACAGTGACTTCAAACGTGGCAGCAGCGGGCCCCATACCAGGCCATGGTGACTCCTTCAGCCCTTCCTCTCCACACATCAAACCCCAGCTGACAAAAGCAGCTCTAGGTGGCATAATGAGACGCACTGCTCCTTTCAACTATGTGTGAAGTGTGACATTCTCTGTCTTCTTGTATCGTGTGTTGACACTGCAGCCTGTGTGTGAGGAGCTGACCGGATGGTACAGAGAGCCTTCCACCTTTTAGACCCCAGCTGCTGAGTGCCGCATCGTAGATCACCGAGTTCCTTAGGTCAACAGCCAGAGTCGCGCACACAAGGACGCGCCTGACACAAAAGCAGAGGAGAGATGCTTTGGTGTGGCCCTTCCCACTACAGCTTCCTCAAGATTGTTTCATCTGGGTCCAGAGGAAGGTCTGCAGACTAAAACATTAACTGATAACTCAGTGTTCGCAAAGCCTTTTAGGATAGGCGGCACTGGTGACCTGTAAAACAGTTTTATGCACATGTGCACCCTATCACCCTGCCTTGTGACTGACTCTCTGGTATTTTTTGGAGGCGATGAAGGCCATTATCGGTTGATTAGCAGAAACTAAGATGGTAGGGGCGTGTTCACAGTATTGGAACATGCCGGCCTCATTCTCCCTCAGCTATATCCTGTGTATTACCCTTCTCCACTGGGCAGTAGACAAGATCCAATAAAGAAACAGAAGCTCTGCAATCAAAATCAAAACTGCACCTCTCATGTGACTGCTAAGCTATAGCCAAAGGTACTTAACCAAAGGTTTAGTAACCTGAAAGAGCCCTGCATGCTTCCAGGAGGGAAACCTGGGGCTCTGGATCTAAATACATAAAGCAGCAACATGTCACAGCACAGCCAAAAAAAACAAGAACTGGTTTCTGCTCCCTAGAGGAAACTGCACAACAGCTGCATTCACATCCATCCACCATTAATCCCAATTCATAGCATAATACATTTGGACAGGTGGATTGATAATCTAACATGTCTTCCCTTTTTTTCACGATTATTATTCTGTTCCTCTCACTTTTCAAATAGTTTACTTTAAGCCCGAGGGTGTGAGCCATCGTGTTTTCTATGGCTGCCGAATTACCTCAGAGCGCACATTGCCTAGCTCGCTGCCAGAGAGGGAGGCGAGTATTGTTTTCATGACAGAGATCAATGGGTGGGTGAATGTGCTTTAATTCTGCAGGAGCTCCTCTCCCAGGCTAATAAATGCAAGCCTCCCCGCTGACTGAGCTGTCGTGCTGAGCCCAGCGGGGGTCAGCCTTTTTGTGTTCCTGTGCCCAAATTATGGAACCATCAATACACTCCCTGGAACCAGTCAATAGAAACCCGCTTTGTGGCCGAGGGGAGACCAACTTCAAGGCCGATAAAAAAAAAGAAGAAGAAGAAGAGAAAAAACTAAGCTCTGACAGATTTAAATAAGATCAGGATGAGAACTTGATATGTTATACTTTTAAAATTTTGGATTTAGTTGTGCAACAGTTAATGGATTCATCCGGCTAAACCTGTTTGCGTGCTGAACATTTTCTTAAATGCTTGTTTACATTCTGCAAGTTCTTTAGTCGTCTGAGGTGGCCAGTTCACCCTGTCCATAAGAATTGTTTTAGTTTTTTTCTGCAGATCTGTGTGTGAGTAAAGTGGAAGACATAGTGTTTCGAATTAATATAAGTTGCAAAAAGGAAGCTAAGACTTAGTGTTTCTAAAATAAACTTGTGACTTTTTACAGGGCACAATTAAAATTTCCTTCGATGCTTTTCAGGATCTGTGAAACATGACTCCTCAACACACACACACACACACACAAAACTACATTGCTGTTTCCTGAACCAGAGGTTGTGACACACTTTTTCTCGACAATGCATATGCAGTGAAATCTGTTGTCATGCATGAGTGTGTTTCCATACTGCCTTACTGCTGCTTGTAGCATCAAGTGAATTATTAAGTACCTAGCTTCAAAAAGCTTGTAAAACTCTGTCCTCTTCCAAATCTGAAACTTTCTTTTTCTTCCCTTCTCCTCTTTTTCTCTCCTTCTCTTATTTTTGTCAGCTTCTCAAACATCAAGTTGTCTCCAGGTTTTCAAACGGGCTGAAAAATATGAGTTTCCCCAGCTTGCAAGCGCATTCAAAGGGCGCGTTCTTCAGATGTGCCACCTTGCAGCGTGGTGGTGGCTGTGCAGGAACAGGATCATTCAGATATGCTAATGGATCAGCGGGGTAGCTCCAAGCGCGGCTTACCCCGCTTTAAAAGACAGCTGCCTTCTCCCTTTCTTTTCATGCCCTACTCTCAGCCTGCCTCTCTTTTTCCCACTCTACATTGATAGCAGGTTGAAATTTAATAACCATTAAATTTCGACTAATTAGACAGATAGAGCAATTAGCTGGGTGCATGTAAATCCAAGTCGGGAAATATGTCAGACAAAGAAGAGTTCAGAGGATGAGTTTGGCCAGTCGCTGAACGCAGCTGAGGTTAGAGTCGGCACAGTGTAGGCTAATGATATCATGCTCAATGCAGAGAGCTGCAGATAATAGAGCAAGTGCCCAGTGGCCCTCCCCTTGGTAAAGTGGCCCTCTGTGTCAGTGCCTGTGTGTTAGCCGTTGGCTGTGCCGCCGTCCCACACTCTCCTGGGCTATCTATTCTCTCCAGCCAGAGTCATGCTGCGCAGGAATCCTGGGTGATTGGGTTTCTTTCAGGGGCCTTATAGTCAGTCATAAATCGGAGGGGATCCTGCCCAGCCCCTCTCTCTCGCCCCTAACCCTGGCTCCAGCTGGCAGGGGACGATTGTTGGAGAGCCGAGGTCATTGGAGGGTCGCTCTCTGTGGTGCTTCTTAACTCCCTTTGCCTATTTTTTTGTACCCCATCCACTTTACTATCCCCCCTCCCCTTTTCTCTGTGTCTCCCAGCTGAGGTTGCTAGGGTTTGGTATTTGCTTTTTAAGACCATGTTGTAATTACAGAGGAGCTCTACTCCCCTTGCCGCCTCTGGCTCACTCGTCTCTCTCTCTCTCTTTTTTTTTTTATCACTGGTGATTGGTGGTAAGAAGCTATGCTGGGGCCATCTCACCGCTCCGCAACAGGATTTTGTACTGTCTCTCCCCCTGAACACACACAGAACTGATTCATTCACATCTTCTAACCTTTTCTGCAGCAGAAAGAGGGCGGCATCCTCACTCCAGACAGACAGCGAACAAACGTGAAGACCTCTCTGCACACCTACAGAGAGGAAATGAGTACTAATTTTTGTTAGCATTGGCATGCAATCGCTGCAAAATAAACTGAAGGGAAAAAAAGTACTTTGATAAAAGTGCAACTGTTGCATGTCAGTAGAATTTCTCAAGTTGCACAACAAATCAGTGTGCCACAGGCTCAGGTCACATTTCTATCTGGTATAAGCCAGCGGCTGCTTGCTGTTTTAAGAAGAAGAGTCTGTTTTTGCTGTTAAAGCAGCAATGCCACCACAGAGAACATCAGACACAGCCCTGAACTGTCTTTTCTGTGGGTTTGCACCCCCAACATCTGGGACCATAAACCAAGATCAAAAAGTGACAGCAAAAACAATACTTCAGTGACAACAAACAATCATTGTACCACTGGACGTGGAGGAGGAGTCGCCTTGAACAGCAGTTTGGCCATGGGGGGAAGGTTTTCACAAGCAAGATAAGGGCAGTCGTTAAATTATCTGAGTTCTTGAGTGCTGTCTTGAGCTCAATTTGTATTATAGGAAAAGAAAGCTAGAGTTAATTCTAACAAAAATCCTGCAAATTGCAAAATAATACAGGAACAGGGGCTGCCTTTTAGAGAATTTAGTGCAGCTGCTGCACAAACCCAACTGCTATAGATGCCTATGATGCAGCAGCTAATCATAAATATGCTGTACAAATAACTCATTAAAATACAGGCTGTAACTAAACGATTATCTCCGCGTCACAAATCCTTTAGAGTGAGTGAAGCATTTGATGCTATGCAGAGGCTTGTCTTTCCCCCCTAACACACTTCAAAGCGAACTGAACCAAAATATCACAGAAATGTGTACAGTGTATCGCTACAGAAGCATGGCTAGTCTTTCATGTGAATGGAAAAGTGCCATAAACTAAGCATTGTTGCCTATGAAATAGGATACAGGCTGGGAAAAGCTATTGCTCTATTTCAGTTTGCTTGAATCTCCTGTGTTGCTTGCTGACTCGCCGCTTCACCATCCTGACTTCTGACAATCAGCATCTGCACCAGGGACGCCATTTCTTCCCTCGAGGCAGATGGGAACAAACCCAGGATAATCACTTAAAAAAAAAACAAAAAAAACCAGGACGCCATTAATTGTTTGCCTCAATTGAAGTATATCCCTTGGTACTCGACAGGAATTTTATTAATCATTTTAGTGGTTTGACTTATTGGGTGCCAATGAGCACAGATGAATCGTCTGGCGAGGCACAAATCGTTGGTAGAAGCCCACATTACTCTGCATAAGCCAGACCTATTCATAACTATAGACAGGGAGTCCATAGTGGACACCACTGCTGCAAGTGTATGAAGAGCCAGAGTAAAACCAGACCAGGACTCCTGGACTCTGCTCAAGAAACCTGATTCACAATCATACTGAAATTTGTATCTAATTTTAACAACTTCCAGCTGGTGAACACAAGAATATTATTGGATATGGGTTTCTCTTTATTTCTAGATATAAACCAGACAGTCAGCGAACTTAAAGAAACATCGCTTCCCATTAAGCCCAGACCACTGAAGCTTAAATGTTACCAGCTTGACAAAATAGACATGTTTGTGGGCAGCTGGAGGGGTTCAGGCTTGTTCAGACATGTCTGAACAGACAAGGTGACATTATAAGAAAGCAAGGATGATATCCCAAGCAGTTCTCCATTCAAAAGTAGTGCAAAAAATGAGGTGGAAAACTATATTGAATATGTGAGTTATAAAGAAAACGATACTTGTTATGCAGACATTCATGAGGGACTGCACTAATTTAAATAATTTAATTGGACAGAGGCTTACACTTCAACACTCTGCTTTTTGTCAACATGCCTTCGAGGTAAATCAGTACAAGAAACTGTATTTTAGGGCGCCAACAATATATCTGAGCTAAAACAACAGTATCATACATCACATCTCACAACAGACTGCGCTGAGGAGTGACATTTGTACAAGATATCATAAACACATCAACACTGAGCTGAATGTCAACAAGCTTAAACTCACACCTCCAGACAACAGAGCAAACAATTACTGAGTCAGAGTCTGTGCAGAACTGAGGACTTCCTCCCCATGTTGTTGGAGCTGTCTGCTTTGGCGTTGTTAGATAGGGGTGGGTTTTTATAATCGATTTATCGATTAAAATCGATTCTGGCTTGGATAACGTAAAATCGATTCATTAAAATCCTGAATCGATTTTTTAATATAAATTTATTTTGCCCGAAATGCCAGAATCTCTGGTGAAATCTCACAAAATTTCAACAACCACCAAACAGCTAAGACAGTAAATGAGAGCAGGAACAGGATTCTGCACTTAAACACACAGCGCGACCTGCGGATCAGAATCAGTTAGATGTCGCCTTTCTCACGGTCGGGGCTGAAAGCCGACAGCTCGCTGATTCTGATCTGTCGGCGGTTCAGCGCTTTGTGTTCACGCCCTTAATGCGCTGATTCTGAAGCTGTTAGTTTGATGTCTCTCCAAACAATATTGACCGAACCAGCAGCAAAAGAAGATCCAAACTACGCTTCACATAAACATCGTCATGTATTCACTTTTACTTTTACTGTTTTGCTTTGACCACAGCTCTCTCTCTCTCTCTCTCTCTGTACTGTTTTCTGCATTATTCGGTTGCTTGTTACGCACAAGACTACCGTTGTTTACAGCGCTGTCGGCCGATGTTTTTTTTCCCGTTTTATATACTTCCGAAAAGAAAACCTAATTTCTGCCGTTCAATACTGAACAAATTTAAACTTTTTTAAAATTATGCAAAATGCAAAACGTTTACGCTGTAACTTCAGAGGTAATTTTCATGTGTTGATTAATGGTTTTCTTTCGTTTTTGATGTACTGCAGAATATTTTTATAAAATCCCAGGCCAGGAAAATCGCCTTCATGTTTTTCTGTGTTTTATCTTCAGCTACTTTGACACAAAGGCATCTGCTGTGATGCTCACACCTTTGATAAAGTCTTGCGTGTGTCAGCTTCCTTTTTATAGATACAAAAATATGTAAATGTACTGATCTGAATTATAATATTTCTGACTGTCAAAATTTCCCAGATTCAAATCGAAGTGAATCGAATCGAATTAAATCGAATCGTGGATCGAATCGATTCGGGACCTTGTGAATCGGAATTGAATCGATTCCAGAAATCAGTGACGATACCCAGCCCTATTGTTAGAGCACCAGTTTAACAGCCTGGCTGTGGCCAGATCACAAGGGCTGTAACTGCTGGATGAAAGGGCTTAACCAAAAGGTGCTAATGGAAACGTCCTGAACCTGAAACCCAAGCCTCTCTGTCAAAACCGCAGAGGGGAAGGGGGTGAGAGAGCGAGGTCGAAGCAGACGCTGAAATCTAGAGAGGCTGCGGTTATTTCTCCCAAGTGAGAGGGTCATAGTGGTAACAGCGTGACTTTGCAGTCATTGCTTGTGGATGGGGGACAAGGGTGTCAGTCATCACAAGAAAGAGGAGTTGTGGGAGGGGATTGGGGAGGGGAGGATACCAAACAGTTTGTGTCAGCACGCAAAGGACATGAGGCTATCTGAGCAGGTGTTTGCGGACCATCGGCTGTCGGCCCGTTTGACAGTTAAAAGTCTGCTTACACTGAAGACTGAAGACTGTCAACAGCACTTGACACTTAAGACGGCACTTAAGGCACAAACATTTTGTTTAGCCTCCTTTTGGCCTCCCTCTCACGCAATTGAAGGTACGCATCTTCTCAACATCTGTAGTGAAGATGAAACGGAATAATAATTGCACGCACCCATTAAAAAGGCCTCTGTTCTTCTTGCGAGCTTCAGACAAAGACTTCGTTGTCGAAAGAAAGAAGTTCAGTGGGTTGTTACATTGAGGCCGAAGTTAAAACATGCACACAAATGCATAGCAATTTTTGTCAAATTACAACTAGATGCAGTGTGTTTGCCAAGTTAAGATTTAAGAGGTGTTGAGATCAAACACAAAGAAAACACAAAGAAAACTTTAAAAGGCACAGTGTTTATGCACACAGACTGGCTCTGGAGGATACAAACTGAAGCTAATACTAACACAAATCAAAGTGACTTTCAAATATTTCAGTTTCATTTAAAAATATAACATATTTTGTTATAAAAAAGGATTTCAAGCTCATGTCATACAAAATGTAAATCATGTGCATTTAGAGTTTCAAAAAATAGTACCAGAGCCAGACTTATGTCAGGTTTACTGACTTTTATTCATTAGTTGGGGAATGGTGTTAATTAGTGTTATTTTCACTAACTTTAGTCTAATTGTCATGGTATTCATATTCAATCAATTCAATCATAGTAAAGCTAACATGGCCTTGTCTGTAGTTTTATATGCATCGGGCAGATATAAGTGTCTCATTTGTGTCATTTGAAATTTGTCAACAAACTGAATGAGCTCAAACTCTGTCACAATAAATGTAACAAAACACTGACACTGAGGCTACATCCACACGTACACGGGTATTTTTGAAAACGGAGATTTTCCGTTTTCGTTTTAAAAAATAATCCCGTCCACACGTAAAGGCAGAAATGAAGAAAAACGCTGCTAGGAACATGCCAAAGCAACAGGTGGCGATATATTCCTAACCGTGCAGAAACGTTGGCCAATCAGAAGTCTAGAAGCCTCGGTGGGAAAAAGTAAACAAAGCTGGGGCACAGAAGCAGAACTGAGTAGTATGTGTGGAGGGACAGTAACTGTGTGTGTATATGTAAGCATTTAAACACTGCAGAGAGTCCAATTAACAGTAACAGTATTGTAGAAATTCATTTCACCGAAACAATAACGTGGCGCACAGTGTGACGTCAAAAAATGCGCACACCTTTGACGCTGCGTTTTCTCTGTTTTCCTCGTCCACACGTAAATGCAAAAACGGAGTTTTCGAAAATATCCACCCTAGCAGGCGTTTTTAAAAATCACAGTTTTCAGTGACCAAAAACGCCGTTTACATGTGGACGAAAGGTGCAAAGGCATAGAAAAATCTCAGTTTTCAAAAATACCCGGGTACGTGTGGAGGTTGAACTAGGTGTAATGTAATGACTTCAGCTTTCTATGCTCATTTAGTAAATTGGTTAAGGAACATTCTAGTCATGTTTCCCTAAAATAGTTTGTATTTGAAAAATTATGTACTCAAAAATCATAAATTCTTCTCAGCTGGCCTACCATGTTTGTAATGAAATAATTTATGTAAATGAAAAACAAAACAAGAATGACTTTGAAAGGAAGATAAAAAAAAACCTGCTTCGAGCTAAGAATCAGCGCGCTTTGCTCTTAGTAATGATCTTAAGAGCTCAAACCTGGCATGGGTCTGTCACATCCAATCTGCACTGATAATTTTACTACACTGTTATAACAACAATCTTTAAACATTCTGTCTGCTCCTTTTTTTTTATCTCCCTCAAGTCCCTGGCTTCTTATCGGAGTCAATAAGACTCTTTTCAAAGCCCAAGTCAACATCTTTTTCCATAATAAGGAGAAGCAACTGCCTTGTTTGTAGGAGCTGTGAAGCATCAAGACAAATGTGTGCATTTCCATGCGTGTGAGATAGACAACCCCGAATCCATATAGATTCATGTGTTGTTTAATCATAGGAAAAAACAAGCCTTCCCCAAGATGCCATCTACCATACTTTGGAGATTAAAACTGAAGCAAATCAAACAGGATGTATGAAGCTTGCATGTCAAACAGCTCCGAACAGGACGACTTTTAACCAAACGTAGCAGTGGCTTCTTTTTTAACGGAGTTGGATCTATCGCAGGTTCCCCGGCCGATCACTCCGGAGGCACTGAGACAGCGATGTGAAATGAAATCACTCGGTATAAAGTTTGATAATAATGTCTGGGACATCTCTTGAACACCGCACACGTAAAAGTTAAACAGCCATTGCACTTTTTCAGAGTGGAAAAAGGAATAAAGCCCAGAGGCGCATTCCATAACTGGGTTACCAACAGCTGTCACAAGAGCTGAATGTGTGAAAACAAGACATTTTTACCACTTCTATAATTCAGTTTCTGGATCATTTCACCGTGTTCACTTCATAGCACTGCTTCTTTTGTTACATCTTATTTGCAGGTTACAGAAATCTTAATCCTGCCTTTCATCTGCATATATTTATGATGTTTTGACCTTTAAACTTAAGAGGATACACCATCAGAGGGTAAATCTTCCCCCAAAATATGGACCATCATGCTGCAACATCTATATTCTGGGAAATGAGACTGACGGGTTATTTAGTGCTGTTTTGATATTTGAGCCTGAGGAATGCCTACAGATACAGTGATCCCTCTGTCTGAGAAGGAAGCTTCATAGATGAGGTAAGACTGCTTACAGCTATGAAACAAAATCTGAAACAGATTAAAAGACATTTTCCTCAGCTTGATTCATGTTTCTTTCAGCTCGCCCAGGTGTTACACCTCAAAACAGAGAGCAGCGCAGACAGCAGGAAGGAAGGATGTGCATATACACTCATGCATATGTTTGGAAGAAATGCAAAACACTTTTTTTTTTTTCTTTTTGTCAGTGCTTTGAGAGCTTCAGTGTCAACATTTTGGCTTTCTAACATCTTTGCCACATTACTTCATGTTAGTCTCTGCAGACATTCAACATGAGAATTGATCTTGTACTGTGTGTAGATCATAGGCTGTACATTGCAACAACAACAAAATGCTGCAACTGCAGTGACGTCCCCTGTTACTTTTGGACGCTGCTTTTTGAAGCATCGGCATTAGCATTCTGGCAGCCTTCCTGTTAGATCTGTGGCTAACGTATAAGGATTAGAGATAAGATTATTACTAAATACTAAATTATCAGTTAATGCAAGCAAGCTTGGTTAGTAAGCTCCATTCCTAAACTGTTGGGCTGCACAGACACAGATACAGATACAGATTAATATACCAAGATCATTGGAATCATCAAAAATAAAATACACACATATTGGATGGGCTACACATCACAGCAAATAATATTATTTGTTGGATTATTTCATTAAAATATTAAAATAATAAAGGGCAAAACAGTGATGGCAGCAATATTGAGGTGAGTTCTTGAAGCTATCCTTCACTTTTCTGTCAGTAAGCACTGCTGGTTTTGCCATCTTTACCTGCTGTTGGCCTCTGTTAGCGGCTGTTAGCCTCTGTTAGCCGCTATTAGCCTCTGTTAGCTGCTGTTAGTCCACGTTAGTGAAACATGTGGCTCTAATATGAGAATGTAATCAAACTGTTTATTTGAGGGAAAGTGTGATTTTGAGCCCAACAGCTTAACCTTAGCTGGCATGTTAGCTTATAACTAGTTGTTGTTGTTGTTGTTGTTTAGCCAATTCGGTAGCTCTCTGGAGACTGGAGCACTGCATGCCTTATCTACTGACAGTAACTGCGACAACATTGGGACTAAATAAACATGTTTATGCATGTTATTTTGTATTTTCTCAATTCCAGTGTTGGGACTAACACGTTATTAAGTAACGCGTTACAGTAACTACGTTATTATTGTGGTAACGAGCACGGTAACTAGTTATTATGCCAAAATCAGGAACGCGTTAGTCGTTACTGGGATTTAGATAGGGTCGTTACTCGTTACTTCGTGTGGTGGCTATCGCGGAGCTTCCACAGATTCAATAACATTAGCAAGTGGTGGAGGCAGCAGGTGGATGAGGGAAAGGGGACGCAGAAGGAAAAGAGACCCGAGGCGGCCGCCGGTCCAAGTGTGAACTGAACTTCAGGTAAGAAGTTATGACCTGCAGTCTATCTGGGTCAGATATAAACCAGGTTTAGGTGGAGTTTATTTTCGTTATTCTGACTTTTTCCGTACTGCGTACTAGCTAGCATGACGGAGTTTCTATACAGCTGGGTGGGTGCTATGAAGTTAATGATGTTGAACTTTATTTTGTTCATAAGTTATTAGAGTTGCCAACCGTCCCGTCTGGTATTCAGAGAAAATATTACGCGTTTCTTATTGAGGTGAAAAGGAACAGTTTGTCCCGGACTTCAGCTACAATGAAAAAGACAAAGCTGGAGTTATTCTGTGTCTTTGCTGCACAGCTGCCTCTTCTTCTCTCATTCTTCCCCTCCCTCTTCCGTTTCTACTTCAATCATGAAAACTAGGGCTGGGTATCGTCACTGATTTCTAGAATCGATTCAATTCCGATTCACAGGGTCCCGAATCGATTCGATCCACGATTCGATTTAATTCGATTCGATTCACTTTGATTTGAATCTGGGAAATTTTGACAGTCAGAAATATTATAATTCAGATCAGTACATTTACATATTTTTGTATCTATAAAAAGGAAGCTGACACACCAAGACTTTATCAAAGGTGTGAGCATCACAGCAGAGGCCTTTGTGTCAAAGTAGCTGAGGATAAAACACAGAAAAACATGAAGGTGATTTTCCTGTTCTGGGATTTTATAAAAATTTTCTGCAGTAGATCAAAAACGAAAGAAAACCATTAATCAACACATGAACATTACCTCTGAAGTTACAGCGGTTTTATTAGAGACAAGGCTGAGCGTTTTGCATTTTGCATAATTTTAAAAAGTTTAAATTTGTTCGGTATTGAACGGCAGAAATTAGGTTTTATTTTCGGAAGTATATAAAGTGAAAAAAAAAACCGTCGGCCGACAGCGCTGTAAACAACGGTAGACTTGTGCGTAACAAGCAAGCGAATAATGCAGAAAACAGTACAGAGAGAGAGAGGGAGAGAGAGCGCGCGAGAGAGCGAGCATGCGAGAGAGAGCTGTGCATCGTGGTCGAAGCAAAACAATAAAAGTCAGAGTGAATTCATGACGTTGTTTATGTGAAGCCTAGTTTGGATCTTCTTTTGCTGCTGGTTCGGTCAATATTGTTTGGAGAGAGATAAAACTAACAGCTTTAGAATCAGCGCATAAAGGGCGTGAACACAAAGCTCGGACCACCGACAGATCAGAATCAGCGCGCTGTCGGCTTTCAGCCCCGGCTGTGAGAAAGGCAACATCTCACTGATTCTGATCCGCGGTTGGGCTGTGTGTTTAAGTCTTTGTGCAGAATCCATGTTCCTGCTCTCATTTACTGTCTTAGCTGTTTGGTGGTTGTTGAAATTTTGTGAGATTTCACCAGAGATTCTGGCATTTCGGGCAAAATAAATTTATATTAAAAAATCGATTCAGGATTTTAATGAATCGATTTTAAGTTATCCAAGCCAGAATCGATTTTAATCGATAAATCGATTATAAAAACCCACCCCTAATGAAAACTGATCAATGATCAGCTGATCGGCTTTTCTCTCTTGTTTGTTTATCGCCCACTTTGCGCCACAAACAGGAAACCAGCCGATGTCGCGTTAAACAACAGCAGCACGTTTAAGCTTGATCAGCTGTTGTTAGAATTTATTTAATATTAATTTCTAGTATCAGCTGATGTTTGCTGGAGCCACAGCTGCAAAAAAGCTGCTGGTCATGATATCGGTTTGGTTATCTGGTGAGAGGGAAACATGAAGATGAAACCAGGAGACGTCCTTACTGAATCATCAGAGCTGAACAGGTGATGGAGAAACAGGTTTACCTTTTAGGTGACATAAATGAGTTGAAGGGAAGTTATGAACTGTTTCTGAGAGACAGATAACCCCATGATCCTTTTTTAGGTAGCTGACAGCTGGTAACTGTGCAGGTGCGGATCTAGCAAAGTTTTGCCAGGGGGGCCAGGTAGGGCATTAAAAGGGAGAGGGTGGCACAAAGAAATACTTTTCTTTCTTATTCTCATTTAAAATGTCTAGCTTTTAAAAAATAATTATCTGAATCTTACAACAAAGGATTGATAGATTGATGCATATATACCATCAAAACAGTGTACATCACTGTCACAACAGTGTTTGTTTTCATTCAAAGGCTTTATGATTTTTCCTATAATGGTGGGCCAGTCTCTAGTCAAAATGCCCGGGCCGATTTTTTGTCCCAGTCCAGCCCTGTATGCAGCTCATCTGCAGTCTGGTGTAACCTACATCTTCCTATTCAGAAGGCAGAATTTCTGAGTTCTGAGTACAATCAAAGCACCACGACTGCAGTTTTTGTGTTGGATGTAAAAGGCGCACATGATGCTGTGATGTAGGCTAGAATCATGGCAGCAGTCAATGACGGTCCAGGCGTGGGATTTCTCTCGTGGAAATATGCACATCATCTTTTCCTTTCTATTGCTAGGTGGCACAGTGCACTTGTGGCAAGTAAGCAAGCTAGAAGACTGGCAAAGTTGTGGAAGCAACACATTAACAAGAGAATTCTGAGTAAAACCAAAGTTACTTTCCCTAGTAACTAGTTACTTTGAAAGTAACGAGTAACTTGAAGTAACTGAGTTACTTTTGATAGAAGTAACTAGTAATGTAACTAAGTTACTATTTTAAAGTAACTTACCCAACACTGCTCAATTCTAAACAGGGTCAGAAATATACATTCACCCACACTAACATTTGGTTAAATGTTTGGATGCAAGTTGATGGCTACCAGATGCTTTTGGTAGCCATCAAGAAGCTTCTGGTATAATTCTGGCAAGATAGTTTGAAGGCTCTTTTCACATAGGACATGGCACCTGCAGCCCTGCACTCTGAAACACATTCATTTCTATTGACTGCATAGCGCAGTGGTTCCCAAACTTTTTTTGCTGGCCCCCCCTTTGTTTTACAGAAAAATGTTCACGCCCCCGCCCCTCACACACACGCGCACGCACGTACTAACACATCCTCCAACCACACACACCCATATTTTGCTCAATTGAGGTTTATTTCACACCTCAAACATTTAGTAAACAATTAAGCAAATAAGCAAGTAATCTGCAGGTAGTAAGAAAATAAACTACTAACTCTTTTACGCTACGTCCACACCTACACGGGTATTTTTGAAAATGCAGCTGTTTCGTCCACACATAAACGCCGTTTCGAATCACTGAAAACGGAGATTTTTTAAAACTCATTTTTTGCGTTTAAGTGTGGACGAGGAAGACAGAGTTCGTCGGGCAATGTCAAAGGTATGTGCCTTTTTTCACGTCAGCTGTGCGCCACGTTATTGCTTACATGAGAGGAATTGCAGAATGGCAGATAAACAGTATTTTGTCTCTATCTTCAGGTTTTACACGCTTACATACACACACGCAGTTACTGTCCCTCCATTTAGGAAGGCAGAGGCCTCACGGTGTAATTATTTTACATGTAGTTGTTTTTTTCCTGTGTAATAATGTTCAACATTGCTATCAATACATTTTTCAAAAAAATGCCTCTCTGTGCACAATGGGTTTAAAAACATAAACAGCTGTGGGATACTGTTTGTCCGTGATTTAGACAGGGGGAACAAATCGTGGCAGGATCAGCCTGATGTTATTCGTATCCCGCTGTAACTTTACTGTATAAAGTATAGTATAGTATGTATATCTCCAAAATGTCATGTAGTTAGTCATTACAACAAGTGTTTGTGAACTAAAAATCAAGAATGTTGGTGTCAGGAGTGTCGTGTGTGGAGGCGAGGAAGTGACCCAAACGCAGGACTCGTGGATAGTGAAGAACTGAAGATGGTTTATTATGAATCGTGGATGAACAGGGCAGGAATGAAGGACTGACTGGCTGAAAGACTGGATGGATGGATGGATGGATGGATGGATGGATGGCTGGCTGGCTGGCTGACTTGAACATACATACATAGAGAGACGACATCAACATCAATGACACGACAGTAAACGAGTAGAAACAGAGGGCTTAAATACACAGACTGATGAGGATGATAATGAGAGACCGGTGAGTACACAGCTGAACATAATCTGGCTAATGACACGAGACGAACTGACACAGGAAAAGCAGGAAGTGAGAACATGGAAGTGGCAAAATAAACTGAACATGAACAGAACTGAAAGCACTGGGTCAACGACCCAGGAACCCTGACAGTGGGATACTGTTTGTCTGTGATTTGGAGAGCCCAGCGCTGCTCCCCACGAAGGAAAGACCAATTCTGCAGGGGAGACCTACCTCGGCACTTGTGCAGGTGAAACCAAAGGGAAGATATGCTTCACCATATTTTCTAGTCTTTGGCTTAGAATGAAGTTGGTTTGGAAACCTAGTCAGCTATGCTTCATCTCCATGCTAGCAGTGTCCAAGCGTTGTTTTTTTTGTTTTTTCCCCTTTCATGCCGCGCCCCCCCTGCAATGGCTCTGCCCCATACTTTGGGAAGGTCTGGCATAGCGCAATGATGGTTTCCCACTGCGCTGAGCAAGTCCAAACTCAACCCAGTTCAACTTTAACTGATGCGTGCTGTAACGTACCTTTGCGTGACCAATAGAAACTAAGCCTAGAGTTGCATTAAGTTCAACCACACGATGAAGGAAAACATTCTATTCATAAGTGAGTTTGGTGAGCTTTCTCACACAAGTTTACATGCATATATCAGCAATTTAAACAGGTGAGCTATATGAATGTTCACCAAGAATTAGATTTTGTTTTTGTATTATGCAGTAAACATGATCATCTGTGATGTAAAATTTGGCAACAAGCGGGTTTGTCGGGATGTATTTCTGTGCCACCCTCAAGTGGCTATTCAGGAAACTGCAGTTATTGGCACTTGTTCCACACTGACTGCGCTGGCTTCATTTTTCAGCCCCGGAGGTTGCTGCTTGTTACAGACACTGATTGTTCGAGCTTGTCTTCATACCTGCTCAGGTTTCACTGCAAGGCTTGTCAATCCCTCCCCAGGACTTCAAACACAGCACTGAATCTGTCACCTGCACCTTCACTCATCCCTTCACACCTTGCAGCAGCAAGATGGTAAATTACCCATAATTACTTTGGTTTGAGCCTAACAAAGACATTTTGTTTGCTTTTGTATTATTATTGGAACCTTACATTCAAACGAGTTCTCTCTCTAATTAAAGATGATGTCTTTCCAAAGTATAGATATCTGCTGTGCGGAAAAAAGAAAACTTCAGCTGTGCCTGACTTTTTTTCGCACTAACGCTGAACATGAAAGCAAATAGAAATAGCCAGAGAAACGTCTGCGAAAGACACTCTTCCGTGTTCTTGCGAATCTAAATAAACTTTAGAGAAAAAGACTCCACATGTGGCTCCTTAAAAAAAAAAAGAAAAAGAAAGAGACCCATGCACCAGATGAAAAGACAATGACAAAACTTTGCTCTACACGCCTTCTTCTGGCAAGAGAATCACAGCTAATAACAGCACAAGACAATGCCATTCCTATGCTTGCGCTTCATGCCTCTTGCTATTAGACGGTCTCATTATTTTTCCCTTTGTCTTAATGCAAAGTGAAAACAAATTTGGAAAGCAATGAAAAGTTGCCCAATCACTTAGATCTCACGCACTCTGTGAAGTCCGTTTATCCCTGATCATTATGACAGTGTTTTTCTGTCTGTATCGATAGTCATTTCCTTTTTCCCTGCAGCAGCCTTAGAGTCTCCAATGCTGGCGCTGAGCACAGCACAGCCAGCACAGTCCCACGGAGTGCAAGCAAAGGAGGAAATCAATAGAGAAAATATCGCTGCAGGCTCACACATTTTTATCTTGCTTTGAACGAGTCAGCTTTAATTTTGCTTTGATCTCAATTTGCTGCTTTTGGGATAGCTTGGCTGCACATTGAACCAGGAGGAATAAGCTTCCACCAGGGCTTTCTTACAAAAGACCCTTTCAACTGAGGCCTTTATTTTGCCTATATGCGTCAGTGTCCGTTACTGGTTTACAAGGAATAGAGATACAAGGAATCAAAACAACTAATACTGGAGGACTCGGACACACTGGTGCACATCTTGTGCAGACCGTTCGCCAAGTGAATTTTATCTATTCTAGTCAGGGAGGATTTACGGCCGAGCAGAGCAAATGCTGGACAATGTTAGCGAGGGGGCACAAGAAAGAGATCCTTAGTGTTGCTGTCAGTGTTTTTGTGGGGTAACAGGTTGACATGATGCACAGCTGGCGTTGTTCTCACTGCTCTGCCAACCGCACTGCCAGACTTCTGTTCCCCCCCCCCCCCCCCCCCCCCCCCCCACACACACACACATCATTAGAGCTGACACACCAAAGGGTCGGTGATATTATAGCATCACCTAAGGTCTGCTAAAGATGTCTGCCCTTCCCTCATCCTTTTCCAAACCAGTGAATTCTTAGGCGGGGAGTTGTTTGGGAATTTGTTTCTCTTTTATGAAGCAGAGACAAAAGGGCTAGGATAAATGACCAGGCAGAGAAAAGACCAGCGCCTTGCTGGGGAGAAAGGGAAGGGTCTAATCTAATTTGGTTAGAGGAGGATGTGCGTTTGTGTAGGTTTGTGCACATGTGTGTGCGCGCACATGCATGGCAGCTCTGCACAGTGTGAGGGGACTGTGGGAATGGGACAGGAGGGCTACGCTATTGAATGGAGCCTCCAGAGCCAGAAGCAGTGGGGAGTCTCCCCAGACGTGCTGATTCCAGGCCGGCCACTCAAAGAGGGATTAGACCAGAGAAGCCCTTCCTGATTAGCAATTCACACTCAAGTGCCCCCACAAGGACCTTGGGTAATAATATTGCCATCAGTGTCCTTCACTGATGCACCCAAGAAAATGTTTACCCTCATTTTGACTTATTTTTTTCCCCCTTCCTCTTTCATCCATAGCATCTTATTCACTTTTGTGTTTCTAAGAACTTGACAGAAAAAGTCGACCGAGTCTCGCAAACGTCTCCGCTGGGTCTGATGTGACTTTCTTAAATATAAATGCATTTTGCAAACATTTATATTTGAATCTGTTTTGGTTCATTACTTCATCTTAAGCTCCACCAGCAACCCCCCACCCCTTTCCTCTTCCATCCACTACTACTTCCTCCCTTCCGCTTCTCTTTGCGGTTAAACGACCACCACATAAAAGGGTATGATGTAAGAACAGCCCACTAAACTAATACTGCCGTCTCAAAGCAGCCTCGGCGCAGATGTTATTAAGATTCAAAACAAACCAAATTCATTACAACAGCTCTGTTTATTGCAGATTGGCTGACAGCTTCTCCCAGTCACATTGCTAATTTACCCTCTAAACACTTGGGAAGGTTATAATTATGCAATGACGTCCTCTTATCAACCAGAGTACACAAACAATGAGGTCAGAGGGTTAACCTTCAACTGGTTTGGCTCTGCCCATAAATGACAGCAGTGAAGCAAAGCAGGTTTTAATTGAGCAAAGCAAAATAAAATAAAAAAAAGCGTGAAACAAATTAGTCCTCATTAATAAGTTACTTTATCAGACTATTTAAACCATATGAGCAAAGAATACTGGAGGCTTTGATGTTGACAGGGATCTTTAATAATTAATTATTTGATTCATATGCGTTTCCTCAAAACGTCTGACCCTTTACAGAAACCCGTGCTCTCAGTAAAGCTCCAGCATTTTAAACAGGACAGAAACACCATGTATATTATTACACCGGATTATCTCTGCGAGCAGTTTTGCAAGCAGAAGATGTTTTTAACGGAGATTGGGCAGAGATTTTGCTTTGATATTCAAACACTTTCTTTTTTGAATTTAATTTTTTTTTACTACTGTCTTTGCCCAGATGCCATAGCTTTCCCATCATTTTTCTTTTCTTTCTTTTTTCTTTTTTGGTTTTTGGCACCAGCCTCTTCACACATTGTTAAGTGGCAATAAGAGAGAAAATAACAGATTATGTTGATAAATAGGATCATCCTGAGCTAAATGCTGAATGTGTGCGATCAGGAGGGAGAACAGGATCCTTGGACAATGTGCAGGGCATGTGGACAAATAGTCTCACCTCCAACTGAGTGTGTTGTTTCTTCTTATTGTGCCTTCTGAAAGAGCAGGAGGGCCTTGGTTAAGAAGATTATAGGGCTACCCCACCCGTACGTTTAATCAACATGCCCTTTCAACGCCGCCAACAATGCCAAACATGTCTAAAACGTCCCCCCATCTCTTCCATAGCATACCTCACATGTTGGAACAGCATGCCAGTCATCTAAGCGCGGCAATTAACTGAAATACTGTGATTGCTCTTGCTGATAGCAAGTCAGCTTTGGGCACACTCTCATCAGAGAGGTGATGGCCTCAGTTTCAGAAATGTCACCGCTATAGTTGCGTGTTTTATCTAATTTGAAGCCACGCAAGCAAAAAAAAAAAAAGAAAAGACACGAGGTACAACTCATTTTTACTGATCAAAATTCTCTTAAGAGCCCAAGGAGCTTTGCTTCCTCGCCCTTCATTTCTTTCATCCGTGGTTAAATATGTAAATAAAATGTCTAAAGTCATTCTTCAAAGGGGAACAAAAGAAAAAAGGGGGCTGAGGGAAAAGACAGCCATAAAATTCCTCCGATTCTCCATAACATTAGCCAGAGGGGGGGCAGCTTCCAGCCAGAGCCTAGCAGCAGGGGAGCAAGCTCGCTCCATAGAATCACACATCTCAAATCCCACACACAAAAAAATAAAATATCTTTTCAGCTTCAGCCATCAAAGGGTCCTCCCTTTCACTTTATTAGTTACAGAATTATCTCACAGTTGCTGATTTCTCAGAGATGGAGCAGTGCCGCTTTTCTTCGTCGCACTGTTGTGGTTGCAGAGATGAGATAAAGTTGCTGTGTGTGCATGTGTGTGTGTGTGAGAGAGAGAGAGAGACAGAGAGAGAAATAGACTGTGCGAGTAGGAATCAGCTATAGGAGGGGGTATATAAAAAAAAGGTGGGGGGGGGATGCTGAGGGAGGGGAGGATCATAAAAGAGACAGTGGTAGCTACTGATGCGACAGATGCTAAAGACTGAACAGGCCGGATTCCTTCTCTTTTTCTTCCCGTTTTCAAAGAGATATCATCATGACCAGCAAAACAATCATTAAAGAGAGGGAGGCAGGAGGAAAGACAGGGACGAGAACAGAACAAAGGCGATGAACTACAACAAGCCAGCAGACTGTGTCTTCTTATTAGACTATGTGACAATTTTATCTTGTCTGCTTCATTACACCAAAGGCAGTGGAAATAAGGGCAGATATTTGCTTTCAAAAATGCCAGACAAGGTTTCCTAAAAGCCAGATGATCAGTAAATGGTGAGCAGAACAGGCCCAGCGAGCAAGCAGATATTACATTATTCTTCACATTAAAGCCGTCAACTCTTTTTGTTTTACGTCTGCGCATCAGCCGCATAATAGAGCTCTAGTTGGGCGGGAGGGGTAGAGCAGGCAGGTCAGCTGTTGTCCTTATCTTTGCGAGGGTTAATATTAAAAAGAAAAGGGGGGGGGGGGACTGCTGCTGCATTACAAAGGAAAATGGTTTCCATTATTATTCTTCGTTTCCCACCAGAATGACTTTAACTAAAGATTTCCCCTTTGGAAATATTATATCTGTCAGGAAATGAAACTAGCGCAAGCAGCTAAAGGCTGTGGACACATCACAAGGCACACATATAAGCAGTGTGTGAAGTGAACATCAAGTATTTTATACTCACATTTAGGACCGGAGCACCTAAAATGTTAACAGCTGGATGCATGAAATCTGAGGAGCACATGTGCTGCATAGGAGGAGGGTATTGTGTCCATAAGTGTATTCATACCCCATATTTATGCTCTCACTCCTCACGCTGAGCACTAACAGCTGAAGTGCCACCACTAAGATATGCTGGGCTTAAGCCATTTAGGCACGCTGGTGCCGGGTTTCTCTTGCTCGGACACATTTCTGAAATACTTCTAAAAGCACTTTAGTGACTTGTAAAAATGCACTAAAAGCACTCCTGTTTACTTGTGATCAGCATTTCACCCGCAGTGGAGACCATAGCCAGGCCTCAGTATAAATCTTACCACTACAAACTTTTTACAAGGTAATGTGAGGAAGGCCTGGAGGATCTCTCTCTCACACACACACACACACACATACACGCACACACACACACACACACACAAAACAGGCAGAAAGTCCCTTGTGCCATCACATCCTGCCATATAGACCACTAAAGTTAAACAAATAGTTTAGAGAACAAGCCTGCATAATGAAAAGAATATAAAGTGTGGTCAAATCCTCTCTCCACTTGTACTGCTCTGAATCACAGGGAGTTGGAGCTTAACAAGCACAAGAGCTAGGGTGAAAACTGAACAGATCATCAGAGTATTTGTATTTGTGGAAAAAGTGGTCAGTTGAGCTAATCCACATGTCTTAAGAGTGGGAGGAAACCAGTGCACCTGCAGGAAACCATCAGAGAAAGGAAGAACAAGCAAAGTGCACAGAAGTTGAAACACCCAGTGGTTTATCCATACCAAATTATTTTCAGATATTTGTCTGGGACAGACTCATACTCTTTAACGTTTCAGTTTTGCTTGCATTGAAATGTGATGGAAGAAATTAGCATCCAAAAAAAAAAGATTTAAAAAAGAAAGCTGAAATTGACCTGATCTGGTGAGAATGGAAGTGTCGCTGTAGGAGAGGTTAAACAGTAAATTTATTTACTGCTGCAAGTGTACCTCTGTGAGCTTGACAATAGAACAATGGCACCACTTTAGGACCACAGATCCAAAAGGAATTTGACCTTCTTATTTGTTTGCAGAATGGCTTCCTTCATTGAAAAAAGGCAGGAAATGTCTGCGAGGTATTGTTGAATTATGCGTTTGCAATGTTGGCCAGAGCACCCAGATTCTTGTACTACTGAATCCTAAACAGCTACCAAAACTGGACGTACTATTACCATCATCCTTGTGTGTTTTGGCTTTTCTTCATGAGTGTTTTGTTGTTTGTTAAAGACTGCCCAGAGATGATTGCGACACAATGCAGTCAGATTCCTTTCCTTCCCAGTTAAAAGAATACATCTGTAACGTTTTGGTTGGTTTGTTCTATTCTTCATGTTGCTGGTTTGGAAACTTGGCTCTAAAAACCGAGAGGATTCTGATTTAATTCTCTGTACTCTGAACTTATACGGAGTTGAAAAGGCCTAATAGTACTTTAAATGAATACTTTAAAATAAATGTGAGGCCACTGTGCTCTCCCCTAGCGTGTAGTACTTTGGAGCAGATAAAATATGATATCGTTTGAGTGTAAAAGTCATATAAAACAGTACCGTTAGATCCCTTTGGAAAAGCTGCAATATTAAAATGCAGCTTAAATTTAAGTATTAATAACTCAGAATCTCCAAACTGACTACAGCTTACTTAGCCTGTGATTTGCTGTACTTGGTTGCATGGTTGTACTACAACCATAGGATAATCTACTACCTTATTATTTAATAGATTTGAGAGCATGACTATAGCATGACCTAGATTATATCAAACACTTATTAAAAAAACATCTGTTGATGTTTGATATCTGATTGAGACTTTTAGATTTATAGTATAGAATTATATTGAGACTTTTAAAAGTCTTAAATGGTGTTAAATAAATATAAACGTTTTTCCATTGTTTATCAAAATTGATATATATTGTAAATATTCGCAAAGGAAAAGAATTAAATGCAAAAAAAGTTAAAGGAAAACATTATCTACACTTGCATATTATTTATATTTTTAACTAAATGCAATTGGAATATGAACCGTGGATGCTTTTGGTGGACCAGTGCGGCCGTGAGCCATGTTGCGCAATATTTTTGGTGATTCTCTTAAAATGCGTTTCAAAGTTTGTGGCTGAGCACAAACAAAAAGAGAGAAGGAAGTTTGCTGCGAGCCTTTGAAAGCGCTGTAATGAACAAGCTGTTCCGCACGATCTGAAAATAATCCGCGTGTCAGTGTCAGCTTTCTTATGCAAATTAGCTGTCTTTGAAGGCGGATCTTTTGGCAGGTTAGACCGGGACGGAGGCTCCGACCAGCTCAGACGAGCACTGCCACCAAAAGCATCAACTGCCTACTTACGGAGGGAGCATAATCCTGCGTTTTTGGGACACATTTATAGAGACCGATATGTGTTCGACTTGTTTTGCTGACTGATTATTTGTCCCCGTTCCCTTGCGAGCAGCCATGACCGTCGGATAAAGAGCTGGAGGGAGATTGTTTGTTTTTGTTTTTTAAAGTTGTCACACAATGACTGAAATCTGCCACAGAGAGAGAGAGACTCTCGGAAAGTGCCATGGAGCGTAAAGGCGAGCCGGTGAGACTTTTGGAAACAAGAGGGGAACACATCGGGGCACAAAGAAATTCTCTTTTACGCACAGTAGACTGATATTTACAGCGCAGGAGACGGAACAAGTAGCTGCTGCACCGAAGCCGCAAACTGAAAGCATGGACCAGACGGCACACTTCCAGCGAGGAACCATGTTCGGACCGTCGCAGGATTTATCTTTGATCTTTTAAATCTGCAGTTTTTAAAGTGAGGAAGCGATGGTCCTGCTACGGAGAGCTGAGTAAGTTTCTCCACATTGATCCAATAACCGCCATCGCCAGCCTGGATTCATCGCTCACTTTTTTAATGAAAGAAACTTGTGTGTCTGAGGTTTTGGTGAACATTTAGCCTTTTTTTTTTTTTTGCCTCTGTTAAAACAACACAATGTGTCCAGCTGTTAAAGTGAGCCTTATCTATGCGCTGGTGCTGCTGCTGTTGAGCAGTAGGGGCTCAGCCATAAGCTCAATAGATCCTGACTGGTCAGGAGAGGGGAGATGTCAGCACATCACCATCCCTCAGTGTAAAGACATTGGCTACAACATGACTCGCATGCCAAATCTGATGGGCCACGATGACCAAAAAGAGGCAGCGATAAAGCTGCAGGAGTTTGCCACCCTCATACAGTTTGGATGTCACAGCCACCTCAGATTTTTCCTCTGCTCACTGTATGCTCCCATGTGCACAGAGCAGGTGTCAAACCCCATTCCAGCGTGTAGAGTTATGTGTGAGCAGGTCAAGCTGAAATGTTCTCCCATCCTGGAACATTTTAACTTCCCCTGGCCGGAGTCTCTGGACTGCTCACGTCTGCCTACCAAAAATGACCCGAACAACCTCTGCATGGAGGCGCCCAACAATGGCTCGGACGAACCTCCCAAAGTCTCCCACACCCAGCCTCCGGATTTCAGGCTGCAGCGGCCTCTGAGTGGGCAGGACCTTCACCCTAAAGACAGTGGCAGCAAGCAGATGTGCAGCAACCCAGGCAAGTTCCACTTTGTGGAGAAGAGCGAGTCCTGTGCCCCCAAATGTTACCCAAAAGTGGATGTGTACTGGAGTCAGGGAGACAAGCAGTTCTCTCTGGTGTGGATGGCCATCTGGTCCATCCTGTGTTTTGTCTCCAGCGCCTTCACAGTGCTCACTTTCCTCATTGACCCACAGCGTTTCAAATACCCCGAGAGACCAATCATCTTCCTCTCCATGTCCTACTGTGTTTACTCTGTGGGCTACCTCATTCGGCTCTTTGTGGGAGCTGACAGAATAGCCTGCGACAGAGACAACGGGGTCCAATATATTATCCAGGAGGGTCTGGAGAGCACAGGCTGCACTATTGTGTTCCTCATTCTGTATTATTTTGGCATGGCCAGCTCCCTCTGGTGGGTTATCCTGACCCTCACGTGGTTCTTGGCTGCTGGGAAGAAATGGGGTCACGAGGCCATCGAAGCAAACAGCAGCTACTTCCATCTGGCAGCGTGGGCCATCCCTGCCATAAAGACAATCATGATACTGGTGATGAGGAAGGTGGCCGGAGACGAGCTGACGGGCGTCTGCTACGTGGGCAGCATGGATGTCAAAGCTCTCACAGGTTTTGTGCTCATTCCTCTCTCCTGCTATCTCATTATCGGCACTTCATTTCTGCTGTCCGGCTTTGTCGCACTCTTCCACATCCGCAAGATTATGAAAACCGAGGGAGAGAACACAGACAAGCTTGAGAAGCTGATGGTTCGCATCGGAGTCTTCTCTGTCCTCTACACTGTCCCAGCCACCTGCGTCATCGCCTGCTATTTCTACGAGAGGCTCAACATGGACTACTGGCGCATCCTCGCAGGGGAGCAGAAATGCAGCAGCAGCGGGCTAGAGTCCGACGACTGCATCATGAAGGCTTCTATCCCCGCTGTCGAGATCTTCATGGTGAAGATCTTCATGCTGCTGGTGGTGGGCATCACCAGCGGCATGTGGATCTGGACCTCAAAGACACTGCAGTCATGGCAGAACGTGTTCAGCAGGAAGATAAAGAAGAGGACGAGGCGGAAGGCTGCCAGTGTGTTCACCAGCAGCAGGCCTTACATTAAACCTCACCCATCTCTCAAAGGGCCCAACACTAAATACGAGCCCACGCGCCCCCCTCCAACATGTGTATGAGCTGACTCTCTTTGTGCAAACCCCCAAAATACTTTTAAAGCCCTAAACAAGACTTCTAATGATCACTGCCATCAAATGAATCAAGCTTCATGTTTTATTTATGCAATATGCATCGAAGGTAATACAACATGGGGTTTTTGTTCAGCCTTGAGCCATGTCACACAACAAGAGCTGCCTTTGTTTGAGAAAAATCTGCTACTCCTGGATTCACTTATCCTAGAGGAAAAAAAAAAGTTATTGTTCCAGAGACAAAAAGAGTGGAATAAACCATTTGGATGTGCAGTGGGGTTACTTGAATAATGTGCAATAGATGTTTTTCATTACAGCCAAAACAACACTTGTACTGTTGTTGACCGATTACAGACAATGCATGATGAACCCCATAGACATTAATGGCAAATAGTCAGAGAGATGACCGGTGTGTTTGGAGGCTTTTTCTGTTAATGGAAATCAATGCAGTGCCATATATGTTTAAACTGGACTGAGAGCAGCTGCTGAAAGGCGCTCGAGACCTTCAGAACTGCCCCATTGTGAGGCAAATCCATGCCATAAATTAATCAAGCACTCAGTACTGAGAAAAGTTATTTGTAAACGCTGTTTTTTTTTTTCTTTGCTGTTTTATAGCACAAGGGAACATTTGTATATATTTCTGAAAAGTTGAGATTTTATAGAAAAGTAATAAAACGTTCTAGTTTTAAATGTTTGTAAAGCTGGAATTTTGTGTGGCTGCTGTGCTGTTGTTCTCCCTGTTGGCGTGAGACACGTTAAGCTTGTGAGATTTTTTTGTTGTTCTTTTTTACCCCCACTATCATATACAGGGAGTAATTTTAATGCGTACTAAACATTTAAACCATTAACCTTGATTTATATATGTGCTTAAGAGCTAGGTTTTGACTATTCTATCTGGAATTTTATAAGAATATAAAATTAAGCAAAAAATATATATATTGTTCTTTATTAGCAGGTTAGTAGCTTATGGGAGATCCACATTAACTCATAAATCGTGCGCATGCATTTGATCGTGCTTATGGAAAATATACATTAACACGTCTGAAAAAAGGTAAATTAATAAGTGCGGGAACAGGAGAAGTGATGCACAAGTCGAGTGGAAATGAGTCGCTGTGTCCCGATTCTTGTTTTTAAACGTTCTTCAGGAAACGGTTGAAATGTGTTTGCTTCACTGTGGCTAAAGATGACTAACAGCAGAAAAAAAAAAACACAGTCAGTGTTAGGCAGCACTGTTACTAATGGGCATATTTATTCAGTGTTTTCAATATTTTGTCTCAGAGATATCATTAATATTGTGTCCTCAGAACTGATGTGGTGGCTTTAGATTTTGTCATTAGGATTGAAATTGTGTTTACATTTGTAACTGTTAGTGGCTTTCTTTAAAGATGAAAAGCGAAAGCGGGTGCAGTCAAGCGGTTTAACCTCCATGTTTATTAGACCAAAGATCAGTGGTTTGAATCAGCGCTTTGATTGCAGTGTTAATGATTTTCTGCACTCCTCGCTGTCTTTATGCTGCGTGCTTATGTAAGCCCGGTTCTTCAGCCACAGCTGAAGTGAATATAGAACTTTATTTTAGTCTTCTTTCTTCATCTCTCTCTTTCTCTCTTTTCTCTCCGTCTCACTTTCTCGCTGCGTGCATGTGTCGGTGCGCATCAATGAAAGGGTTATACAATAATCCAGCTCTCATTCAGGACAGGATTAGACTGTTTGAAGGGTTTGACTTTGAAAAGAGCACCGCTGCAAACCAAAATACAGAATATCTGTCATCTCTTCTCTTCTTATCAGCAGGGCACGGTGACGTTTCTAAAGACACATCTGGTCAGGATTTGAAGTAGTTACATATTGACTGAGGCGATTTTTTTTTTTTCTTTAAAGCATGAGCAAACTGAATACATTGTCGTATACTAAGATGTTTAGTGTCCTTCCATTGTCAAAATATTAAGGTGCATGCACAAGCCTAGTCTTGAACCTCAGATTCATGTTTTCCCATTGCTGTGGTAGCAATGGGAAAACATGAATCTGAGAGATGATGGCAACAAATAAGGGTAAAGCTATAGTTTTGAGTATAAACCATTTCCACTTTTTTCAGTCTCACTTTCAACCGTTTTTTTTAGATATTTGTTTTTTTGTGACTGTACCATAGAAGTAAAAAATAGTTTAAATCCTATGTTAGAGGTCCCTCTCTGGTCTAATAAAGTTTTAGAAGTGTATTAATGCTTTATCCCTCAGGGCATTCAAGTTCCAGCGTCAACCCAACCCGTTTTAACAGTCAAAAGCACATGACTCACAAAGTCTATGTGGCTGAATCAAAGTCAGCCGGTGTCTATTGATACTCTGAGTTGCGAAAAAGGTGTGAGTGCTTCTGAGAGCTTCAACAGAGGCCACCTGGATAACAGCCCTGGAGGTGTCTGGGAAGGCTGTAAATAAAAATGACAGTTACCACCCCCCTCCGGGGCTTCTTCAGCCAAGCAGGCTTCACTTCTCTTCTTTTGCTCTCTTCAAAGGGGAAAAAAAAATCCTGCTCAGAGCAAGGGCATAGTTATGCTGGCAAGAAATTTCTTGAAATCACACTCAACTGTATTAATGTTTTTAAAAGTCTCATTCCATCACATCACAGGCAGCCTCTTGCCAAAGTGAAACAACTGATGTCTCATGGTGTTCTCTAGTGAATGCTTGTTTCTTGCAAAGATGCGTTGTATTTGACCAAGCGGGGAATCCCGCCACAGCCACATGACTAAAGCTGATGAATCTCAGACCCGCGTATCTTAAAATTCCACCAGGATGAATCCCGTCACCCACATACTCTATCCGTTTCCTGTTCCGTACTCTTTCTGCCGTGCTGTGCTGGCGATAGCAGCAGGCATGCGTTTATGATGTGTTGACAAAAAAAAGGGAGGGGGGGGGCTTTTGCTTGTGATCAGTGTTGTTGAAATTGCATCAAACCTTTGATAATTATTTGATTTATTTAATCTGACTGGTTTGCCAGCAAGCCAGGATTTTCAGCTTTTCACACTCTGTAATTGAGCTGATGTTAGGTGTCTTTGCAGAAAAGAGCGGTATTACGAACATAAAGTCGAAATGACAGGACAATTAAGCGTCCTCTGCGTGTCAACGGCAGATTCAGCTTCAGAGGGAAAGTGGCAAGGAAACATCGCCAGTCAAAACCTGAAGCCTATGCTTTTGTTTCAATAAGTGGCGACGCCTTCTACTCTGTGCTGTAGCTGTATGAAAGGCCACAGAGGAACTTATGCGCTATTATCCGCTGTTTTTTCAAGCACTCATAAAGTACTCTGACACAGTGGCATAAATCAAGTTGCTGGGATGACTGGCGGCTCAGGCAACTTCTCTTTGATCAAGGCTTTATGGAGACGCCCCATGTCTTCATCCTCAGCTGCTCCGGCAGCACCTGTTTACTAGTTCAGGCCTGTCTATTTGGAAAGCAATGTTTAGCCTCTCAGTGTCCTAGACGCATACATGACGCGCACGCATGCAGCGTACACACAAAGGAATTCGGCTGCTTCTCAGAGGAAAATGGGTTTCCGCCATCACGTCTGCTCCCAGTGCCCCAAACCCACGCTGACTCAAGGCCCTTGTTTCTCTTATTAGAAAGCTACTTTAGATGTAAATCTGTCTCTTTTTGGAGGGTTCTGACTCCTTTGGCTATACCAGAATATTTTTTGAAAAAAGTTGACAAATGAAACAGCTTTGTTTCTTCTTGAAGAAGAAACTCAGAGGGTTACTGGATTAAACAAAACAAAAGGAAAAATGCACAGAGAAAGACAGACAGAGAGAGCTGCAAGTTTCAAAGACCAAAGCATTATCATAGCATGCAATGAAAGCTCTCTATCATCCCTCAAGTTCTTGTGGTACAAAAATCCAGAGTTCTAAGGGCTTTGGTTTGGAGGAAGAGTGGGTGAGCTTCATGTTCTGAGTTGATCTATACGGCAAAGAAACTAGGGCAATGTAGAGTACAGCATATAAGGCCAATCTGCAACAAAGAGCAGCACTAATAGCTCTTTCACACACACATACATCCCAGTCTTATTTCCAGGCCGCGACTGAAGGTGAGAGTAATTACATAAAAACCTGGCAACAATGTGTTCTCTCCTTGTAAGGCGGGGGCAGGGCCCTTTTTCTTCAAATGCATAATGAACTGCCTCAAAAGCCCTCTGCTGATCAAACAAGTGTTTGATAACAGCTTTGGTTTGAAAGAGGACTGAATATGTTTATTTGCATGTGGAGAAGTGAGTGACTTTGAGGTGGAGATCAGGCAGATTAGTGTTAACTGACAGAGACCTGTGCAAACAGACACTCCCCCTGCATGCAAGCAGGGCAGTGGCAAACTTCCTCTGAGGACCAGAGTATGGCAACTCGGGGCTATTTTTCAATTGTGCTGCTTTGTATGCCAGCTTCCTCCCTTAAGTTTGAGTCTGTCTTTTTTCCAGAGACTTTGCCTGTTTGCTTGTTGCATGTGAAAGCATGCACAATGATATCTGGCAAACCCACACCCACAGGAGGAGGAGAGGAACTGAGGAGGAGGAGACGGCAGAGGTAAGCGGAAGTGACAGTCAAGGTAAGCGACTAATGTTGTAACTGACGTCAGACGCCGGAGATTTTGGCGGAAAATTAAAGCAAATGGTAGTTTAGATTTGAACAAATTTCTTTAAGCTTCAGTATTACCAAATACACTTTTCAATTGTCTCATAACTAACAATATTTGCCTAAATTATCTCCAACACCCTGGAGAACAACGGGGAGAGTTTAGACGCTCTCCAAGATTATATTGATCAGTGCTTTCAGGATCTCGTGATGAAGAAGGCCCAGAGTGCAGCTTCCCCGGCCAAATCTGAGACGCCGTCGTCGAAAAGACAACGCCCGGCAGATTCCCCCGGCACAACATCGCCAGCTGGCAAAGATATTGCCGACATACTGGAGTCCATCGACAAGCGATTGTCCAGTTTCGACGCAAGGCTGTCCCTGGTGGAGATTCTTCACCGGGAATTTAAATGCTTGCGAGAATCCCTGGAGTTCAGCCAGCAGCAAGTGGAAACGCTCGCTGCTGAAAATGCCACGCTAAGGGAGTCGGTGAAATCTCTCACAGAAAATGTTACCCAGCTCAATAGAGAAAATAAAAAAACAAAAGAAACGGTTATTGATCTACAAGCTCGTAGCATGCGTGATAATCTAGTATTTTCTGGTATTCCAGAAGCCGCTGGAGAGGACGCGGAGACCACGGTAAAAAGCTTCATCAAAACCCACCTGAAGCTGCCGGAGGACACGGTGAAGAACATCGTCTTCGATAGGGTGCATCGCCTCGGCCCCATTCGGGCTACGGCCGGGAGACCACGTCCTATCGTGGCCAAATTCGGCCACTTCAAACAAAAGCAACATGTGAAAAGCCGCGGCAGGGAATTAAAAGGAACGGACTTCAGCGTGAACGATCAGTTCCCCAAAGAGATCCTGGAACGACGCAGGGTCCTTTTCCCAATCCGACGCGGCTTCATCCAGAAGGGCTCCCGCGCTGTCATCGCTGTGGACCGGCTGTACGTGGACGGACAGCTCCACCGCGACCCCAACATCACTCCGTGGCTGTATTAACTTCAGACCAGATAAGAATCCGCTACACCCTTTCCCTATCCACTCACACTAACTTGGATTAACATTTGTTTAACTTACCGGTATCAAATCGCATCTTAAGTGTGATTTCATAGCAGTATTAACACCGCCACTCTCCGTCAGTGATTTAATTGGAATGTTTACGTTTTCTTTTCTCTCTTCTCGTTTTTTTTTTTTTTTTTTTTTTTTTCTCTCTTTTCCCCCTCTTGTTTTTATGCTGCTCACCCTCGTCCTTGGTTTCTTTCTTTATTTCTTTCACTGCTTCGATCACCTGCTTCCACACTCATCCACAAACAACATCATTTATTTCGACACTTACTCACTGCACGATCACGCACAGTCATGCGCTCAACGGCAGCACATTTACATCAGTCAGACAGCGCACACAGACCTATGGGATACACACACTTAAGCCAAGCATACTCATATTAGTAAATATGCAAACACATAGTCAGACTCGGGGAGCATCTCGCCACACATTTTTTCTCTCTCTCCCTCTCCTTATTTATGAACAAGTGAGGTATTCTCTCCACCTGTCTAAGCGACACACACAGAGTACACCCCTAGTTATGCACAGACATCTATGGGTGCACTAAGATTCGTTACATGGAATGTAAATGGAGCTGGCTCCAGAGAAAAGAGGTTAAAAATATTTAACCAACTCAAAAAACTACAGGCAGATGTTGTCCTTTTACAAGAGACCCACAGACCTCTTAGAGGTTCGAATGAACTTAAAACACCTGAGTTTCCTAATGTGTTCTCAGCCTGTTATAATTCTAGACAAAGGGGAGTAGCAATTTTAATTCATAAAAAAATTAATTTCACAGTACTCGATACAGTTATAGATCCAGAGGGCAGATTCTTAATCATTAAACTATCTATACTTGATAAAAAGCTATGTATTGTAAGTGTATATGGTCCAAATGTTGATGATCCCTCATTCTTTCACGGTTTTTTCAGTGCACTCTCTGAACACTTAGATGGTACACTTGTGCTTGGAGGCGACCTCAACCTTGGACTGAATGAAGAAATGGATAGGCTCAATACAGCAGGAACTCAGCGTAATTGGCAGTCCACAAATATAATCAAACAGTATATGAGCGACTTTGGTCTTTGCGATGCATGGCGCTCCCTTCACCCCACCAGTAAGGAATATACTTTTTTTTCACATGTTTATCACTCCTACTCTCGTCTAGATTATTTTTTGGTCAGCAGCTCACTGCTGAGTGACGTTTCAGACACTGAGATTCACCCTATAGTTGTCAGCGATCATGCTCCTGTATCTTTAACACTAATGCACAAGAATAATACTATGCCAAGTAAAAACTGGAGATTTAATACATCACTGCTTAAAGATGAAGACTTTATTAAATATTTTAAAAAAGAGTGGACTTCATATTTAGACTTTAATGACACTCCCGGAACATCAGCTTCTGTTTTATGGGAAGCAGGGAAAGCTGTGATGAGAGGTAAAATAATTTCTTTCTCATCACATAAAAAGAAAAAAGAAAACAAAAATATTCAGGAATTAGAAAAAAACATCAAATCACTAGAAGAAGCCTACACGTCCCACCAAGATCAGGAAACATTGAACAAAATACGCAAAACAAAACTAGAATTAAATGAGATAATTGATAGAAAAACAAAATTCTTAGTACAAAGACTACGCTTACAAAATTATGAACATAGTAATAAATCCGGTAAATTTCTAGCAAACCAGTTAAAAATAAATAAAGAAAAAACAACTATATGTGCTGTTCAAGATTCATCTGGGAACACAATATATGAACCGAAACAAATAAACAACATTTTCAGGGATTTCTATAAAACGTTGTATTCACCACAAATAAACCCATCTAAAAAGGAAATTGATCAATTTTTAGACAACATAACTCTCCCAAAATTATTAGACTCTCAAGCAATGGCACTGGATTCGCCACTGACATCAGGTGAACTCCAGGAAGCCCTGATAAATATGTCCAATAATAAGGCTCCAGGTCCAGACGGCTTTCCTGCAGAATTCTACAAAGAATTCTGGACGATTCTAGCACCAGTTTTTTACAGAACGTTGTTAGAAATCAAAGAAAAGGGCAGACTTCCATCAAATATGAATTCTGCAAACATTAATCTCCTGCTAAAACCAGGCAAAGACCCTGTATATCCCTCAAGCTATCGTCCAATATCCCTTATTAATGTAGACCTCAAAATAATCTGCAAAGCTCTCTCGAAGAGACTAGAGAAAATAACCCCCCTCTTAATTCATCCTGACCAAACTGGTTTCATAAAAGGTAGGCACTCATCAACAAATACACGTAGATTACTTAATTTGATAGACTACTCATACAGTAAAAACCTTGAAACTACAATATTTTCCTTAGATGCAGAAAAAGCGTTTGACAGAGTTAACTGGAAATTTCTATTTGCAACTTTACACAAATTTGGTTTTGGATCTTCTTTCATCAACTGGTTAAAAATATTATATAATTCCCCAACAGCTTGTGTCAGAACAAATGACCAGACATCCTCCAGCTTATGTCTCCTGAGGGGCACCAGGCAGGGATGCCCACTCTCCCCTTCACTGTTTGCAATTTTTATCGAACCACTAGCAGCAGCAATTAGACAGAATTCAGCAATTAAGGGCATAAAATGCAAGAACGTAGAACATAAAATCAGCCTTTATGCTGATGATGTGTTACTCTTTCTCCAAAATTCACAAACCAATATCTCTGGGGTGATTGAATTGATAAACTCTTTTGCAAGAATATCAGATTACTCAATTAACTGGTCAAAATCTACAGTCCTTCCTATTAATTGCTGCTTCCATAATTCCTCTTCTACTCCACTGCAATCGGGAAATATAAAATATTTAGGTATTAATGTTTCTCCCAAGCTTGCAGATCTAACTAAATTAAACCATACCCCACTTTTAAAGAAAGTAGAAGGTGATCTGGCTAGATGGAAATGTCTACCCATATCACTCATGGGAAGGGTTGCTGCTATAAAAATGATGGTATTACCAAAAATAAATTATTTATTCTCAATGATCCCAACTAAACCGCCGCAAGATTGGTTCAGATCTCTAGATTCATATATGTCCAAATTCCTTTGGAAAAATAAGCCCCCACGTATAAGCTTAAAAACACTACAAAAAACCAAGGATAAAGGAGGATTAGAACTACCGAACTTTCAGCACTACTTCTTAGCCAACAGGCTTCAGTTTATCTCAGGATGGCTAAAACATACCCTCTTAGATGAACCTTGGCTAGATGTAGAACAAGCACTTTGCAATAATCTAGAGATTTCAGATCTACCATTTATCAGCTCAAACATCCAACGACATGAATGCTTCAAAAGCATCAACATCAGCTCTTCTCTGACAGCATGGTGGGAGTTTCTAAAATTGACGGAGTCTTCATTAATCCCATGCAAACGTACACCTATCTGGAACAACCCTGACATATTACAAAACAATAATATGATAAACTTTTCAGATTGGAATGGTAAAGGAATCAAATATGTAGAACATATACTAGAAGGAACAGAATTTATTTCATTTGACAGACTAGTTACACAATATGGGATCAACAAGAAAAGATTTTTAGAATATCAACAAATTAAATCCATAATAAAAAAGAAATTTAAACTGGGTCAAGTTGAACTACAAACACCACCAAGTGTGGTTCAATTTTTTACTCTTAAAACCCCCAAATTACTATCCAAAATGTACAGAATGCTTTCTAAAACAGATGAATCAATATCACTTCCTATTGCAAAATGGGAAGTGGATTTATCAGTTAACTTAGACCAAAACTTCTGGTCTCAGATTTGCTTAAAAACCTTTCATCTAATCAGAAATCCCAGTCTTCAATTAATTCAATACAAAATACTACATAGAGTGCACTATACAGGTCATCGGATGTTCAAGATGGGCTTTGCATCTACCAACAACTGCTCACACTGCCAAACCAATTCACCGGACAATTATATCCACGCTCTTTGGTTCTGTCCACCAGTTCAGAAGTTTTGGCGCGAGATATGTGAAGACTTATCAAAGTGTCTGAAATGTAACATTCCAACTTCCCCCTTAGTGTGTTTGTTGGGCAGCTTAGATAATGTCACTTCAGAAAAGAATATAGCCCATATGGTTTTCACTGCCCTATGCATAGCCAAGAAAACAGTCCTCATGAACTGGAAAAATAAAAACAATCTTAATTCTAACCAATATAGAAATTATCTATTAGATTACATTAGTCTTGATACAGCCTCTGCCACCACATCAGATCAATTGCTCTGGACTCCTTTGATCACCTCCATCACCTAGTGGGGGTGGGGGGTCATATTTTGGTCTCGCCTTCACTGTTGTGATTGGTGTGGGGGTAGGGTCGGGCTTAGGGCGTCAGGCGGTTCCCCGGGAGCATCTTCCTTGGGGGGCTCAACCCGGGTAGCGGTCATGGCCAATTAGGGGCTCTGTTGGCTCTTAGGTGACGGCTTCCTCGTGGCTACGTGCAGCGGGGCTAGGGGAGGGTCTGTGCTGACGGACGGGGGTTACTGACCTGGTAGCCTGGCTGCCCCTGGGTGGGTCCGGGACGGGCGTGAGGTTCTGGGGGCGCTCCGGCTCTGGCCTGGGGCCCTGGCCGGGCCTCGGGGGCCTGGGTCCTGGTTGGTGTGTTGCCGGGGTTGTGGGCCGGTGGGTATATGGGGGCCCGCCACTGGCGCAGGGTGCCGCCGGTGCGCCGAGCCACCTGGGGGGCTCTTCAACTGGTGGGGGGGGGGTTGTCACATCTTGCAGGAGCTTTCCTCTCTCAGGAACTCTCTCTGCAAGAGGGGGAGATACAGGAGAGGTGGAGGAAGATCTCAGCCTGGGCGTCTATTGTCTTATGTAGTCTGGAAGATGAGTGGATGATGGGGTGGGTGTAGTTTTCTCTGTTGTGGGGTTGGGTGGACTGCCCCGGGCTCTGTGGGGCCGGGCGGCGCCGCTGCACTGGTCCCCGGTTCGGATGGGCCTGGGCCCCCCTTCCCTGGCGGGTCGCGGAGTATGGGGGTGCCTACTGGGGTCAGCGGGGGAGCTGGCCCCAGGGAGGGGTCACTTGCCCCTCCCTTCCTTCCCTCCCCATCTCCAGCTGCCTCCCTCTTCCCGCTCCACCACAACCACCCACACATGCAGGGCCTTGGAGTAGGGGTGTGTCACCAGGGTGCAGAGGAGGTAACCCCCCCCCCCCCCTCTGTCCCCTTCTGGCTGCCTCTGCCTCAATTTTATCCCGCAACTTAGACATTCACATTACTCACACTCTCATTACACATACATATAGGATCTTGGGGGTGGGCACGCTACACGGAATCCCAATTACCATCAGGGTGTACACCTCACCCCCGGCGTCGTTGCCCACCTCTCAATTTTAAATACACGTAGACATTGAGGGCTAGCAGGAGGGACTATGCGCTTACCTGCTGCTCTCTGGCAGGTAGCTCCATGCCCTCCTGGGTTTTAAATGCACCTTAGAACACACATACATCAACACTACAATGAGCGGGTGGAGGGAGGTTAGGAGTCTTCTCTCACCCTCGTTCTCTGCTTCCTGCTGGAGCAGGGGGGCTAGGAGGAGGAGTTGGCCGTCCGACTGGGATCCGGAATGTGGGGCCTCCCTGCTGCTGCGGAGTCGGGGCGGTCTGCTTCTCCCCACCGCAGGGAAAAGGGTAACACAACCTGGGTCTGGGTGCAGTTCCCCCCTCCAGGGGCAAGGGTACCTAGACCCGGTTCGTAGAGTACGCTTGGGGAGTGTGATTGTGTGTACAGCGTCTCTTTATGTCTGTCTCCACGTTGGTTGAGTGTGGAGTAAGTGCATATGAGAGCATGAGGGTGGGAATGGATGTTTGTATCTGTGTGTGCCTGTATGTCTGTGTCTATATGTCAGGTTGGGTATCAGATGCCACCTCTCTGAGGACAGCTCAGGCCCTCCAAGGTTTGGAGGCCTATCTCCCCCCACCACTTCCCCTGCCGGGGGCGGACTCCCTCAGACATCGGTGCGTTGGTGGTTCTTTGTGTCCGGGGGTGGGCGTCCGGGTACACACCGGCTCACTCCTTGGCGGCTGCTTATCGGGGCCTGGAGCCTGGGGCTCGCTTGGGCCACCTCGGAGGTGGGGTGCCCCCGGCCTCTCGGCCTGGGGCTCGGTCACTCAGGCACAGCTGGCTGCCGGCGGAGCTCACGGGCACGTCACTGCAGCCCCCCCTGGCTTCTGCTCCGTGGCTGCTGGGTGACCCCTCATCTGGGACTCTCCTCAGCTCTTTCTGGGACAGTGGCGCGGCTGCCCCTCTGTTGGTCTTCCTTGGTCTCTTGTGTTCTGGGGGCCTCTGGATGTCTGGAGTTTTGATCTCCTCCATACCTGCTTCATGCCCTGGAGGACGGGGCAGTGGCCCCCCACACCCTCTAGCAGATCATTACATGAGGGAACCTTTTAAGAAAACAAGCGCGTCCATGCTCACAGGTGTACACACGGGTGATCACACACACAAACTACACCCTTTTTGGCTCCTACCTCAATGCACACTGTGCTGTCGATCTTACGTGCTGCACAATAATGTTTAATATTTAGTAGTTACTGTCATATTCCCATATATCATTGTGATGTGGTTTATTGTATTACTCTCGTTTTCTTCTGCTTGTTTTCTTTTTTCTTTCTCAACAGGTGATCCAGGTGATCGATATATGTATTTATTTTTTTATTTATTTATTTTTTTTCTTCTGCTTATTCTGTTGGTTTTTGTTTTTTGCCCTTCTCCCCCGTCCCTCTTCTCAACTGTCTTTCTTTCCCTCTTTCTTTCTCCCTTTTCTTTCCCCCAGTCAAATCTGTCCCGTATTCAGCAAGTGAAAATAAAATAAAAAATAAAGAATAAAGGGTGAATCAAATGGACCATTACGGCAAAGCTGGGATGGTCAATTTGGTAAAGAAAAACCGTTGGGCATCTTTCTTCGCCTTTAGACAATAATTCTGATGGCAAAAGAGCCAAACGGGACAGGCAAAAAAAAAAAAAAAAAAAAAAAAAAAAAAGATATCTGGCAAACAATATAAGGGATGGGAAATCCAATAACTTGCAGCTATTCATCAAAAATTCCCTCAGAACCGCATTCACAGCGAGACTCCCTTTTGTTTCACGAGAGCTAAAGCATTCATCTGGAACTATTATACACTAAAAGCAGTGTGAAAAATATGGAAATTGGATAACAGTTGCATAGGGATCTTTGATCGATATTGGCAATCGCCTCATTGAGCTCTCAGCAAGAATCTGAAAAATCCTAATGTGCAAATTGCTTTAACAGAGAAATGACCAGTCATATCTTTGTGTTTTGGCAAGTTGAATTGATGCACTTGTTCTCTGCTATGGCAACAACGGATATGCAACATTCGACACAAAACAATCAGATGAAAGCGAGCTGCTTCACGAGTGCGGTGACACCCATGGGCTTGCAACGTGACTGAGAAGGCAAGAGTCTGGTGTCAGCTGGAAGCAAAGTTTTTGCCACGGTGTCTCAGCAGCAGACTTTAATCTGCCACCTTCGTAATCCACGCTGCTACGAGCTCAGATAACTCTAAAACACAGCAAAACACCAGAACTGGGGCCGGCTCTCCTTCATACGAGGTCACTGCTATATTTCTTTGCAACTATGTATGGGAGCAACCCTGTGTGCATTCATCACATGTAGGGGCATTTTTCAGAGATGTTATGATGGCAGTGACAGGATTGATGGAGGAGTAGAGAGAACAGGCACAACGGGAGGCTGCCGACATGTGTATGTATTTACGTGCGCGCGAGTTTACAGACAGTATAGGAGCTATAGAGGGAGAGGCAGAGGGAGAGGGATGATGATGGATCTGGCAGGGCTCATGAACACCGCTGAGAGAAAATGCCTGTGGTTCAAAGACACTCTCAGCAAACTTAACAAAGAAAGATGGCACAGAGGGGGAGAACATGAAAGCAAACCACACAATCAACTGTCACATAAACTGGGAAATAATATCCCTGTCCTGTTGGCAGAATATACTTCAGGCAGGCATGTGACTATTTTAACATTAACTCCATGCAAAAGATGGCAACAAGGCGAGATGTAGTTTGGTTTTTAATGCAGATCAAACAGCAGAGTAGCAATAGTTTGATTTGGCTTACTGATAAAGTTAAAGGCCATACTGCAAATTCCAGAAGAACCTCAATATTATTGTACCCCGACCACTTCACTATAAGGGCTGCCTGTTTTAACTGATGACTGAAAATGAATTATATGCTGTTTTTCACATTCATCTTTGTACATCTCAGTGCCCTTAAATCATCTAAATGTCAGCTGACATGCGGATTTGGTCCATGCAGAAGTAGATGTTTTACAGGTGTAAAAGTAGACTAAAAACACTCTATTGTAGAGCTACGATGACAATCTTAAAGATAGAAATGTATACCGGGAAAATGTCTCAAAAAGCAGTTTATATAAGTGGTGCTGTTTATTGGGTTGCTGTTTTATTAAACATCCTTTTTGACGCTCTTCCAATATAATACTATTAGCATAGCCTGACTAAATACATCAGAATTACACTGAACTGCATAAGTAATGCTACGCTAACTTAGTTACACTCCACCAGACAAGAAGCTGCTCTGGACTTCGTAATCTATGAATGCATAACAACAACAGGAAGACATAAACGAAACGTTTTTCATGGAATTTTGCACCCACTGATTTGCAATTCAAAGTATTAAACCACAGGAGAGCGCAGCTGTGCTGTTTGTTAGCTTGCTTGTGTTTTGTTTTTTTGTTTTTTTCTGTTCAGGTTTTTGCCCAAGTTTTCTTTGCTCTGGCCAAAAATCCCTTTTTCTTCTTGGGGCATCAAGTTAATATGAATGGGCATGCACAACGCATAACATGTGTTGGTCTACAGTTTTCCAAAGCAATGTCCCATTTTGCTCCCAGCTTGCTTTACGCAGTGACAGGACTGGAAGCAATTTGGGATAAGTACCGAGGAACAGTTGAGGAGATGATAAACGACTTTATTGTTGGTTATTGCAACTGTATCTGATACCGGTACATGTGTTCCTTTGAGCAATCAAGCCGTAGCATTGGCAAAGGAATCTTGGGTTTCCTGGACACTGGTTGCAGGCCAGATTGTCTGGTCCTGATAATAGTAATGGGAGTGATGGCTGCAGCAGCTAATGTACCCAGAGAAGAGGTCAGGACCCACTTATCAGGCCTAAGTTGAAAATAATGACCTACTTAAGAGGCTAAACTGTATGTTGCAACTTGTTTAAAACACTGCTGACCCCCTGCTGTCTTTGTTGATATCGTGACTTTATGACTTAAGATTTTTTTTCATAGCTTAAATGTATTTTCTGACCTTTTAAAGTTAGACTTAAGGATGCTCAAGCTGTGTTTATATCAATAAACCTGTCAACACTTGAATAAAATGTGCTTGTATTTTTAGGTACACTGGGATAGAAGGATTTCCAAAAAGGATCCATTCTTCATGTCAGAGTGTTTAAGAGCAGATGTGAGCAAAGCCAACATTTCCATTGCCAAATAAAAAACTGATTCTAGCTCATAAAACAGCTGTCAGGAGACAGGCTCCAGCCCAAACCATCTCACGCTGTGGTAAACTGGTTTGACAAATTCACGGAAACTATGTGTCTGCATATTTACTGCACGACACCTGCCCGGCCTGTTTACTATTGTTCACAACGCGGTGCACAAAGAAATGAAGAACTAAATTCAGTTCTCTGTTTGATCATTGCCTCACGTCACAAACGACATGGCTAGTACTAAAGACAAGCTTCTGTTCCTCTGTCCTTCAAGACAGAAAAGGGAGCAGTGTGGAAGACAACAATGTGTTCTGTTAAACAGAAAATGCGCAGCTAGCTGTAGATTGACACTATGGGTGCAGCTGCTGTAGAAACCCTGCTTTGAATTTGCCCATGTATTCTGAAAACTGCTTTTGTTTGCATAAGCTGTCTACTGACAAAATGATTTCCTGTGGCTCTGCTGTGTCCGATGACTTCTGTCTGATCCGCCCACTCGATTCTATCCGATGAGCTTAAGCACCCGTTCATTTACTCTATCCATCATGGTTTTTTTTAATAATAACTGCACATGAATGTTAATGAATACAAGATAAAACCACATATTGTGGATGTGCGTGTATATTTATGTTGGGGGATGGGGAGTGGTATGTGTGTGATCCTCAAGCTCGGGTCCTATGCCAGTGCCTGGGAGGGGGTTGGTGGTTCTGCACAGTATCTGTTCCTGGGAATACACTCTTCCGGACAACGACCTCCGATGTTGTATCTGGAATCTGCTGGAGTTACTCTTCCAGTTTGGCTTTTATAGCTCCTAATGCTTCTGTACTTCTCATGCTCCTTGTTCCTGGTGTGGCTGTCTGCTGGGATTGCCACATCTATCACAGCTGCAGTCTTCTGCTCCTTGTCAACCACCACTATGTCTGGTTGGTTGGCCAACGGCTGCTTATCTGTCTGAAGCTCAAAGACCCACCGGATCTTAACCCTGTTGTTCTCAACCACCTTTGGTCATGTTTCCCATCGGGACTTGATGACTTCTCGTCCATATGTGGCACAGATGTTCCTGTACACTGTCCCAACCACTTGGTTAGGGCTCTCAGTTAAAACGGTTCCAGCTTGCATCTTACATATTGCTACTATATGCTGGTTCGTCTCTGGGGCACCTTTGCACAGTCTGCAACTTGGGTCCTGCCTGCTATGGTATGGACTCCTGTCTCTATGGATCTGTGGCTTGGAGCTTGTTCTTGTGCTGCCAAGTATAGAGTGCTGTGCTGTCCTTTAAGCCAGCCTCTTTGTTGTTTAGGGCGCAATGATAAGCTTAGTGTCCAGCTTTTTTAGGGACATAAGAGCCCCAGTTTCTCATGTGGCCATTTAGGAAAATTAATTTCCGACTTCTAGATAGATTATACACAATAGTTTTCATTTCAACCAAAATTCATTTTTTTCTTATTTTTGGGGCTTTTTCCGCTTTATTTGATAGACGCAGTGAAGATAAGACAGAAATGCAAGGGCAGAGAGAGAAGGAGGAAGACATGCAGCAAAGGGCCGCAGTTCAAACTCGAACACAGGCTGGCCGCTGTCAGCCATATGGCACGAGTTCGCCCACTCAACACACTGAGCTAACCCAGCGCCCGCTTACTTACTTTCTAACCAAACTATTCTAAACCTTTTAAACCTACAGTACATACATTTAGTCTTTTTCTTAAACTAATAATAATCATAAGCATACTTTTAATGGTGAAGTTTATTTTGTTTTTCTTGGATGTTTGGCTTTTTCTTCCATAGTTTCATAGTTTAGCCCCTTCTATGGTTTTGGTTGTTAACTCCTAGCCTAGGTAACCGAGTCATTACTGGTTGATATGAAACATTGCCATCATGTCACTGACAGTAACTTCAACATGCAAAAACACAAAGTGATTTAGAGCCTAGCTGGTGCCTACAGAGTTCATTGACAACCTGACAACACCTTAGGCAACAAAGTAACAGATGTTCATAGATGTTCCTGTACGGTCATGTAACAAAAAAAAGCTTTCACAGAATCATATGCAGTCCTGTGAAAAACTAAGTACACTCCATGATTTAGTAGCTTGTCAAACCACTTTCAGCAGCAATCACTTTAATGAATCATTTTCTGTTTGTTTTTATCAGTGTGTCACATCTCAGTGATTCGGTTCACTCAGGTTTGCAGTCATTTGTTTATCCACAGCTCTTTTAAGCTCCTTCACAGCATTTCAGTCTGGTTATAGTCTGAACTTTGACTCGGGTGTCGCTGCTGTAAAACAAGCCTGAATCATCACCCCGCTACCACCATGCTTGGGTTTTTTCCAGTTTCTTTGATCCCCTTGATGCTGGTGTTACTTTGCTGGCATGTTTACGCCTGGGAAGATTAGCAGCTGTCTTGAATGCTTTTCCACTTTTTCACTGTAGAATAATGAACTTCAGGTTGTTTGGAAATTGCCTTACTTAACACTTCCCAGATTGATGGGCGGCAACAATTGCTTCTCTAAGATCATTAGACATTTCTTTACACTTACTAACTTTTACTGTGTAATCATTGTTTGTAAGCCAGATTTAATTAATATAAATATAGTTTTAAATAAATATATTCACCGTTAATGCTGAAATTAGTTATTTTAGCACATATTTTCTATATTAGCATTAAGCTACAGAGGTAATTTCATTGCCAGTTACTGGTTGGGAATCAAACTGGTTGGGAATTACTCTAGCAGACAAGAAATAAACTGGAAGCAGCAATGCACGTGTGTGTTGATTAAGTGTTGTTTAACCCTGTGGTGTAAGTGTGAATGCAGCAAGAGGCTGGAAGCAGGTCAGGAGAGGTCAGAGAGGACAGCGAGAGCTTCTTATGTGAACTGGACAGTTTTGAGGACCACTACAAGGGGCACGGAGTCAGTTCATTGATATTCAAGCATTTGACCCGCTGACAACGGGGATGTCACCGGGGTTAAGACAGCCGTGCCTCTCCGTATTGTACTGGCCCGGAAAGCCAGGGGTTCCCCGGCCCTCCGCCTCCACTCTGCATGGTTGTCATGGTGAGCAAATGAGTCCAGCAGCACTATGTCACACTCATGTGGGCACTTTCTCGCCTTCTTCCTCGCTTTCCTTTCTTTTCCTTGACTTTCTGTGCTGTTTCACCAAGGGGGCTGCCAAAGAGGGCTTTCTGTATGCTGACAATGCCCGGCATGTCATAGACATCCGCATACATATACAGTGCAAAGAAGAGCAGGCAGCGAAAATTCACGGGTGTCTTTTCCCATAACTCATAGCAACAGAAACAGCACATTTCCCTTTTGTGTGGGATCCGATTGAGAGTTTTAGATGCAGTTTATCAGCTGCTGGAGTAAGGATTGTTGTTTCACGACAAGTTAGATGATGCTATGTGCATTATTCTGTCTATTATTGTGTCTTTTGTTCAATTGATATCAGTGGATCAATGAGAAGAGCAAAAACCATTTAACTGTAACTAATCTGGCTTAATGAATATACTTTCTCTACATTCTGTCAGTGATTCGAGCCCACTTATGTTTGGCAGGAGGTCTGTGCAGTGTCTTGTTGTCACACAAATATGTTTCTAGAGCCAGCGTCAGGGAGATTAGGTTGAAGGGAAAATTGCAGCTGTATTTTGCTGCAGAACTAGTAAGTTGCTGCTCTCAGGTGATGGGGCATGTCTGTGCCTCACCCCATCCGAACTTGACGGCTGCTGCGGTTTGCACTGTAATTAGACATAAATCACAGAGCAAGAGGTGGGGTGGGGGTGGGGGGTTGGGAAGAGTGGGGTGAAGAGAAAGTGAAGAGAGAGATTGTTGGCCTCAGGGCCGGTGAAGACCCCGACACTCAGAAGCACACTGTTCCCTCCTAAATGCTCCTCGCAGTCTCCTCTTTCTCTTTCTTTTATTTTTTTTTCTTCCGGTCAAAAACACAAACACGCTGTTGCAGTTTGTCACTAAGGCTTCTCCTCCTAGCTGTGGTTGTGGTAGCTGGACTATGCTGGGTGCTTTACTGGTCCTCTGGGTACACTTTAAAAGCAGTAAGCAACATACTTCCAGAAACAATGGTTGTTTCCACTGCTGATGTGGGCAGATGTTATTATTCTTGTTTCCATTTTCCTCAGAATTTAAGATTCTGCTCAAAATGTGCCACAACTATCATCACAGCACTATTAACAAGCCACTGTGTATGCTGTGGACTACTGTGGTGTTGTAAGTGGTCTCGAAGAGTAGTCGGCGCATTTGTTTTATTGGTCAGATCATTTTATATAACTTAAAACTGCCACTTATGCCGATAGACATTATATCGAAATGCCTCATTTTAATTCCCATTTCGGAAAAGTAGTCTGTGAGTCATTTTACCTTCATTTTGAATGTGGATAATTGAAAGATGACAGGGAACGTATAACAAAAGAGAAGGGGGGGTCTTGTGCATTAAAGGGCTCAGCAAGAGTCAAGTGGAACAGGCAGGATTGCAGTGTATAGTATCAAAGCATCATTCTCACTGTGATTCATCACTGTTATTATTTATGACACTTCATTAATTCAACTTAATTAAACAGTCTAACTCTCAGTTAAATTATTACAGTAGGATTATTCATCTTTACTAATTGGTTAATAATTGAAGTTTATCAGATTAATGGAGCAAGCTGAAATTGGTGTTTAAAAAACTCTGTGAAGGGTTAAGATGCATTTGGATGGCTGTCATAAAAAATGAGTCTAATGTTTATAATACTTGCTTTAAAAAAGTGTGTAAGTTTTTTAAAAAAGTGGGCTAAAACGAACGCAGTTAATAACACAGTTGATTTCCCGCTTTTCTCAGTTTTTAGGTTTTGGGTTATGCCATTACTACCCTAATCCTGCACATGGAAAAATTATGTTATGAGTAGCCAGTGTGCTAAAATGTGACACCAGGGTCCTGTCCAAGCACCCGTGTGTGAGGAGCAGGAGGTAAGGGTTTCTATATCACTGCACTAATTTAACACTGTTAGAAAGAGCAGCAATTCAACTTTTATTATTACTTCGCTGCCACATTTAATCATCATTAACAAATACATAAAATAGCATTATATCTATCAGAAACTAATATCAAAATAGCATCAATAAACATAATGATTGGTTGTCAATTCTCTGTTTATTGTTTAATAATGATGATTCTTTTAAATTGTTACTTTTTAAATCTATTTGGAAAGTTTCAAATGACTGGTCAACATCACAGGCTCAGCAGCAGGTATATCATTTTAGTCCCTGTCCAAAAATCTAAATGCAAGCTCGTTCCTTCATTTTCCATAGTTTCCCATGGTGATCAGTCAATGACTTCCTTCGTCAGGGTTTAGGTAACATCCCTTTAGAGCCACAAAAGACATTAGAGAACAGCTTTGAGTTCTTCTGCTCGTGCAGCACATGCAACGAGGTTAAAAAGAACCGACGTGTCAGCAGGAAGTGCCAAACAAACAGCACCACACTGCTTCTTCTTTTGCTCCCTGCAGAGAACAATTACAATTTCTATGCCTGAGAGAAGGTTTTTGTGTCTTAAACATAAGCATATGTTATTTGGAGGCATTTACTGAAACAACTGATGAGCACCTCTTTCCTGGAATTCACAATGAACGATGAAAAAATATTTGCTGCTGAGGGCAAAAATACAATGTAGACATGTTTATATGTAGCAAGCGTAACAGGCATGTGATTGTAAAGGGAAAGAGAAGAAGAGAATCCCATTAATGTGGCAAAAATTAGAAAAACTAATCTCAAAAACTGCAAATATCAGTGATTCTTGAATGTCACAAGTCCTGAACCATTTAAGTGACTACCTAAATGAGTAGTAACTGCAGCCTAACATACAGTTTTGTTCAGAAGTTTAAACGCACTCATCACAAGCAGGAATGTCATGGTAATAAGCCTTTAAATGATTTCTTTGAACTGTCCATTTTGCAAGGCAGACTCATTGTACAGCATCTGTAATGACTTTCAAAAGCAAGAATTGGGAGCAAAAGTTTGAATTCATTTCCGATTTTCTGTAATCCACACAGGCACGTAAATACATGCACACACACTGAAATTTGGTTAAATGTCCTTTAGCTGGTTGCACCTCAACCTGACACTTCTGGTAGCTTCTAGCATAATTCTCATAGCATAGTTCCTTGGACTTTCCCATAGTTCTGATTGTTCTGCCCATGATGAGTGAATGTAAACTTCTGACCACAGCCATAAATATTCAGTCTGAGTCACTGTCCTTTCTGCACTCGGTCCTTACCACAGCGGCTATGGTTTGATTCCACGTCCTCCCCCCTATTTCTCTGCCCTTCCTGTCTTTCTTCAGCTGTCCCCAAAATAAATCTATATAAACAAAATAAACAATATAGAATAAAAAGTTAGCTGCCGAATAACAGAAAGTCCACCAAGATTTCGGAGCAGTCAGCTGTGCGCTTCCCCTAAATAATCAAATCATGCATCCCCCGCCTGTTTAGCGAGACATGTGTTATGCGGGAAAATCTAAAGACTGTCACTGCAAAATCCACTGCATCTGAATAATTTCCTCCTTTGAACTGTGAAATAGAGTGAAATGTGGAGACTCCTGCTGCTGAATTAGGACATATGGAAATGAACACATCTTAGCTGATATGTGTTCCATCCATATCAGGCAAAGATGTAGGCACAGCACTCAAGGTCAGTGGGGGTTTTTTCCATGTAAAGACAGTGTTACTAAAAAGACAATCGACACTTCTTATTGTGTTTTGAGCCAAAGACAATATTACTTCCACTGATCCATAAACTCATTACCAAGAAGCTTTTAACAGGTTCCAAGGACCACGGCTTACTTTTTAAATAAAATATAAACAAGGGAAAATATCAAACCCATTAATCTTTCATTAAGCTCGCCGGATAAAAAAGAATCGCTTAAAGTATCATTCGTTACCATCACTGCGAGTGCAAAAGCCCCCTGCTAACATCAAAGGCTTCTCAAAGAAACAGAGCGGGAGAGAGTCAGTTAGCTGAATTTGGCTGAGAACCAGCTTCTGGTTGGGTTTTAATTTTGACTGACTCATAATGGCGCTGAAGAGAAAATAGGGACCTGATCTATAATGGTTCTTGTGGAATGAAGGCCTTTTTTTCTGCACAAACACTCACATAAACAATGCACTGCGGTTAGCGAAAAAAGCAACGCATTCAGGGTGGATGTTGACAAAGGTTGGGAGCTCATCCTCCTCTTGCACAAGTCTTTGTGCCAGTAAAAGATCAGAGGCTTCCCATGGCCAAAGAATGGGGTGACTCCATTTCAAATACATACACTACACACATGCATGCATGCATGCATACTTGTGCAGCAGAAGGAGGAGTGGCTGTCATGTTTGTGAGGGCTGTGTGACAGCACTCTGTAAGAACAGACTGGCCTGGCTTTGTGTGTTTGGGTGGGGCTTCCTGCAAATATTTAGCAGCTCTTCAGAGGATCAGAGAATATATTCCAAACCTCATCTGCAGAAATTTGAAATATCTTTGATAAACTACTCTGTGGTTAAAAACCATAGGCAGTGTACACTATGTGTTTTGAGAACTGGCCAGTGACAGACAGGCACTGCTTAGCTCAAAGAAACAATGCTTTTATTTACACCCCTGTCTCTTCCGTTAGCTCTGTTGCGTTTATCCTAATGCACTAAAACATCCTGGCAGTGATGCCAAGTAGGTTAATAATATGCAGTGGATTACGGTTTTAGCACAGCTCCACGTTGCTGCTATGCTAAAGAACTGATTTAGCAGGGTGTAAAATAAACCTATCGCGACATATTTCCTTGACTCGCAAGCCTGCGCTGTGCTGTGCTGAGGTACATTCATTTCTGTCTCCGGCACAAAGCAAGTGAAGCAGCCTGCGATTGACTTCAGAGGCCCAGTATATTACATGAGTTAGTCATGGCTCATACTGAATTAAACATGGGAAGAAGAGTTTCTTTTTATCTACAGCCAAAGTGCTAAATCTGACCACTGCAACCGATACTCGCCCACTTCAAATCCTCCCTTTGATAGTGAAAGGGTAGGAGTTTCAAATGTATCAGTTTCTCCTCATTTTTTTTTTTTTTTTGATGTTTCCGTCGCAAACACTGGTTGATGTTTGCAGCTGAAAACAAAATCATACAAAACAGAAAAAACAAAAAGGATTTTTTTGTTCCCCTGCAGAGGGAATGCATCACGCTACACTTTGGTTTCTCTTTCATATGTGCGTTTAGTTTTTGTTTGCTGCACAGGTAGATTTAATCAGCCAACAGCAGGGTGACAGTTTCCTGCCAAATTATCTCTGATTGGTGCACTAATAATTACGGTGGACATGAATAGACCGGCTTCTGTGATCTCCCGCAGTTCCTTTGGAGTTGGATGATAGTCAGATAATGCTCTGTTCAGCTCCGAGGATTTACGGACGTGTGTTTTGGTTTGTGGGACTCATCACTGCTGGTGCGGAGTTGTGATATTTATGGACAAGTAGGGATGAAAGCCTGGGGTCCTGTGGCTAATGAGATGCCGAGGCAGTGGGAATGATGGTTTTAATTACTGCCCAGGACTGGTCTAAAGGGGGCAATTGCTGAAGAGCATGCTGAGTGTCCTAGGTTGGGAGTTCAGACTGATGCCAGTCATGCTGTGCCTGGCTGCCTTTGATGCTCACTCCCCTCTGCTTTATTCCCACATTGTGCTTATTAGATTCTTTGCTGCTGATGCTTCACTGCACCTTTGTTCAAACCAATGCTCCAGACTACGGAGAAGCATAACCACTGAGATTTTAACTCAAAATCCTCAGAAAGTTTCAGTGATGCTGAAGGCAACTTAATCTTAGCTCGAAATTAAATCCACCGTGTGTCCATTGTGCAGTGGCTTTTGCCGCACATGGGGAGTTTGCTTGGAAAAGACGACGTGATGGAGTCCAACATGCATGGAAACTAAAATGGGCGCTAAAACTGAATTGGGGAAGATTCCACCCTGCTGTCTGCTCACATTTCACGGAGGAAGAATACAGTAGATTCCCATGCAGGCCCTGAGTCCTCCCTTTGCTCGGCTGCTCCCAGTAGGAGGGTGTTGCTACGTGTCTGCTCTCTGTTCTCCTGCGGCCCAGCTGTGGACCAACCCTTGTTGACTTTTCAGAGATCACATGGGATCCTCACTGAGGCCAGCACCAAGGGAGGGGGGTTCAGCCTCTGCAGGAGTCTGCTATGGTCAGCAAAGGCCTCCTCCTGCCAACCCCCTGCCTCCCCCCCCCCCCCCCCCCAAAAAAAAGGGAGAAAAAAGGTTGGGCTTGGTAGGGTCTGAACATGTCAGGTATATTCATAAACACGGTATTAAAAACAAGCTTACAGCTATCACTTCCTCATAGCAAACTCAAAAAAAAGATTGACGGTTTTTCACCTTTACAGTATTCAGTGGATACATCAGGGCCTATTTCTTTTTCTCTACCCAGATGTCCCGTATCTATGTACACAAATAATCTCTAACAAGTCAAGGCCGCCACAAGCCAGAGGGTTTTTTTCTTTTTTTAATCAAATGAACAGGAAACAGTATTTGCCAAGTACTAAAGGAAAAAAAAAAGCTTGAATAGGGTATGTCCTTGGAGCTCATGCTTGCAGGAAGTCTGGATAAGGGGAAGGATCACTTATGAAAAAAGGGTTTTGTATATTCACGACAAGTAAATGTTTTGGTTTAAACAGTTTGACAATTCAGCCGTGCTTTGCGGTTTTTAAAGTATTATTTATATAGTTGTCGGCTTTGCTCAAAAGTGTTGCGCGAATCATTGATGACAATGATTTAAGTCAGATGTAAAATCCTCGACATCCGAAGCACACACAATAAAATTAAGCCACTGTTAAGGCTCGCTTTGTCCAGTAAGATCCTGTCTCTCTCCTCCACCAGACGCTTAGTTGCCCAGAGAAACAACTTCCACATTAAAAAAACAGGGAAGCTCTATTCAGTTCAGTTTTGTTTATATAGCGCCATATCACAATAACAGTCTCCTCAAGGTGCTTAATGTTATAAGACTCTACAGTAATATGGAAAAACCCAACAATCAAGCTAGCCCCGATGAGCACGCACTTGGCGACAGTGGGAAAGAAAAACTCCCTTTTAACTGAGGGAAACGTTAGGCAGAAGGAGGCTCAGTGAGGGGAGGGAGACAAGCTGAGTACAATAAGCTGAACCAACATTACTTCATTACTTTAAAGTAATGTTAAGTTTCACTGTACATAGAAAATTCATCCAGTCATCAACCAAATCTGGGTCAATTCACACTGCCAGTAACTTCACATGAGATGCAGGCACTGTAGGAACATGCACACTCCTGATAACTGCACCAGGGCTTCAAACTGCAAGGATATCAACTACTAGACACACTCTGATTATAATTTAAATATTCCATTATCCAAGTTAAGGTTAAGGAGTACTGAACGCATCTCAGCTGACACTGAGAAAAATGGGGTTTACACCCTGAACAGATCACTCTTCCTTCACAGGGCTAACGCAGAGCAGCACATTGAGTTTTCTCAGCCGTCTTCATTCTTCATTTCACTGGTAATACCAGTGTGTATTCAAAATATTCAATGGTATTTAAAACATCAAACAGGAGAATCTTGTGACTTAAATATTCGATACTGCTTGTTTATCTCAGTTTGCACATCCACACGGTTGGATATCATAAAGGATGGCAGCGCTTTCACAGATTGCATGCTGAAATATGTGCAAAGCTATTACTCTGGTTTATTGTCTTTTCCACATAAGTGGATGTGTTTTATAATATTTTCTCCTCTTCTTTTTTTCATATTGTATTTAAGTTTGTAGGAGTACAATTTATAGCTTATTAATGATTTAAGGCTGTGCAGCGTAATCTAATCTGTAAATGTAGCAAAAGCTCAAATGTATTGATGAAGAAAAGCGCTCTCCTTTGGCATTTTTCGACTGCTTGGAAATGATCTTCTCCTTGTTCCGGAGGACTGATTGTTGGTATTGAACCTCAGCGATTCTGACAACACCAGCTGTGCGGCATCACTAACAAAGCCGGAAACTGTTTTCCGCCTTCATTATAAATAGACCAACAGTTTGTTTTAGATTTTACAAACTATGTGTCTGCTTTGACTGCTTCTTCTGCATAGGCTTTGGATACCTGTGGAGAAAAATAACTTTTCTTTTACCCCCGTGATACAGTGCATGGCTGCATTATTTTAAGGAGCCTGGCATCATGAAGTGCAAAGTCATTTTACTGCACCCCCCCCCCCCCCCCCCCGACCACAATCTTTTTCTGTTTTGTTTCATGCTGTGAAGTGCATCTCTAGCTCGACCTCAACCCCTAAGGCCACAAAAAAGCTTAAAATGCGTAGACATGGCATGCAAAATATGCCTGTAGTGTCGTGCCACTTGTATGAAATCTCATGATTGTTTTAAAGGGGAACACGCTGATGTGGAGCAGATTAGGTTCCATGGCCGGGAAGAGAATAATCTAATTTTCCTAACCCGCTTACTGACATTGTGGCACGGTAGATCCCTAATATGCAGAATCCCCTCTTGTTCTGGTTTCGAGCTTAATGGAGCCACTGCGATTTATGTTGAAGGAAAGCTTTGATCCTGTTTGGGTTTTTTTTTTAAATGACAAAAGCAGGAAATTAGGTTGAAAACTATGAATATCAATATGAAGACACGTTCTTGACGGCGATGACGATGTTCTCGGCTGTGTTGATGATAGATGCAGGAGTGATGAGTGTATGTTTGTGAGTGTGCAGCCAGTTTTGATAGCCTAACTATGTTGCGTGTTTCCTTTCATCAGCTTCGGGGCCGTAGCATCTCGCAGAGCATGATTAGCGTAAGCGTGGAATCCGCACCGCTGGGGGCTGCAGGGCGAGCTTGAAGCCTGAAGCGCATTCAACAATGTCCCTGGCAGGGTGCACCTTTCTCAGCCTCACACCACTCAGCTTGCAGTCCTCTCTCTGGCCCTGTTTTCTTCTTTTTCTTTCATTTTTTTCCCCGTTTTTTCTTTTTTCAGTGGCCTTTGTTGTTTTTTTAAGAGATAGGGTGGTTTTTGAAGATTTTTTCTCCTCCTTTATCAAAGCTTTTACAGTACTGGAACATTTTTGGAGGTGCATGTTGTGAGTAATGCTGAATTGCATCTGTAGCTGTTAATGAGCTTACAGAGACATACATCATAGTGGAGGTTTGCTTTTTGGGGGTTTTCTTTTTAGATTGTTACATCCTTTCCTGTTTTTTACCAAACAATTTGACTTGATGACACTGATGTCTCTGCCTTTAGCTCCCTTCAGTCTCCTTCCAGCAGGTAAACAGTGACTAAAGCAGGTCCTCGCAGATTCATCCCTCAGGTCTGAATATGTAATCACTCTTAGATCTCAGACATGAAAGACTTTCGTACATCTTCCTAAAAAAAATGCCCTCTGAGGTGCCAAGTTGTGTTTTAAATGGTGAGATGTTGAGAAGAGAGGCAAAGTCTGTGAGGAAATAATGGCTCATGATTAGGTAGGCCTTGAAAGAAACTGCTGACTTTGTGTAAGCCATTTAACACATTTCTGGATTAACATTTCTGTCATCGTGGTGATAAGTTTACATTTGCACAGAAACTGAATGACACAAAGTCTTCATTGCCAGGGAAAAAGGCCCTCATCTATATAGTCATGAAAAGATCACTCACAGTTATCACTTGACTTTCATTCAGTAAGGTGTACAGCCCTCTTTTGTTCACCTTCATTCGGTTTAATACTAGCTAAAAGAACTTATAGGCTATTTTTAAGAAGATAATCTAATCTACACACTCTAAGTCATCCTTGTCAGGGTGAAATTTTAGGAAACATTCTTAGGAAACATTCTTACAGGTTCTTACTGGCCTGTCGGGTGAAATCTCAGGCCAACAACCAGCAACCATATGTTTAAGGCCCGCATCAGAGGCTGGATGAACTGAAGCGGCCATCCTGAGTCTGTAAATTTTATTCTACAGCTTTGCTGACATCTAGTGGTCAAAATTGAAATCACACTGTTTAAAAAATGCACACACAACCACCGTATCAGGTTAAATCACTCCGCTTAAAAACATAGTTCTGGGGGGGGGGGGGGTGCATTTTGTAATTACAGGTATCCCGTCATGGTCGGGTCCGTTTTGTCCGGATATAATTATAATATACTTATAATATATGGTTGATATGTGGATTAAATACATTATTTAATCTCAAGACGTTTGTTGAGAAAGTCGATGAAACTCAGTAGCGTATTAATTTTTTCAGTGATGCGGCCTATAAGTACATTGTGCACATTTCATTTTCCTCTTTGACCGGCACACCTGCTGTAAGAGAAAGTTAGGACGGTTTATAATAAGAAAAAAAATAATATAAAGTGAGTATTCTTAGTTAATACCATACAACATGTGTTGAAAACGACAGTAAATGTTGAGAGTGACTCTTAAAGTTGATATTGAAATCGATTAATGATAGCCTTACCATTAATGGGCAGATGTTAATTAGCTAAGGCATTGGTCTGTATTTATTTGACAAAAACGCTACAATTTAAAGTCAAAATCTTGGATAACGCATGCAATTAATGTGCAAACAAGAATGCCACATTTTATTCTGTAAAACAAACGTACACAAAAATCAGATTTCTCGTTAGCATGTGGTCATTAGCTAGCATCAGGTTTAACGATTCTACTTGATCTCAAAATGGCGGCGGGGTAAAAGTAGAGGGCCTTGATGTTTTTGCAAGGGTAAATTTTGGTTGGCAAAAATTAATTGCATTTTTTTTAATCGCTGAAAATTTAGAGTATCGCTTTTCATCAGCCGCAAAAATTGAGAGGGGGCGAAAATGACTGGCAGAGCACGAGCGAGATCCAGAGGAAGAGCGCGCGGGCAGGAGACTGCAGCACCTGGAGCGGTAAGAACACCTTTGAATTTACAGTTAAATAATCCTTTAAAAAAATCATATTCCTATTACACGCTGGTTAACTACTTTGATTCAGCAGGGGACAGTGGTGCATACAATTTAAGCCGCATGGCCATTAGAAAGACAACAGGCTGATATTTACTGTGCCAAGCCTTATATTACCCAATGGTCTGTATCTTTAATGTCAACAAGTTATTATGTTTTTTTTTGTTTTGTTTTTTTTTTTTTTTGTACCCCTCACCCGGAAAAGGCTGATAGGATGTCCTCACACCGCTGGGCATGCACGGGACAAGTTTGTGAATTCAAAACTGGAGAAGGAAATCATCTAGGCTTTTCAAATTGGTACCATAAAAGGTTGAGGGATGGCAGTGCCGACCAGGGTTTTAATAGTTTTGCAATTTTCATTAGTTTTTGTTTTTATTTAGTTTTGACTTCAGATTTTCAATTTTATATCAGTTTTAATTAGTTTTTACCAATTGTTTGCTATAGTTTTAGTTGTGTTTGCAATAATTAAGTGTAACAAAATCCCAGTTTCATCATATCAATCATTCTCTTCTGCTTATCCTTGGGTATGTTGCTATTCCAGCTACCATACCCTGCACCCTGGACAGGTCGCCTGTCTGTCGCAGGGCTAACATGCAGAGACAGACAACTCGCATTCCCACCTATGGGTTCTTTAAATAAATAAATAAATAAAGGCAGATGAACAACCATTGATACCAGGCAACTATAAAATGTATATCTTTGCTCCAATGAGACTATTAACTCTTGCAGCACCGGGTATTCGTAATTTTGGTTCAAGTGAATTGATAAACTTTTTGAAGGTAATTGACTCACACAGTTGTGTAGATATCCCAGTCCTGTTGTCTCGGGATGCATCACGCTGCCTTGCCTGGGGTTAGCTTCTGTTTTCTGGGGATGAGGGTTGAGTGTGCTCCCTTACCTTCTCAAGGTAAGCTAGGTTAGCCTTCTTGTGTGAGCTTTTCAAGTGCACTTTAAGGTTTGTGGGATTTTTTCCCCTTTAGAAATGTCCCTCATAATTTGTCTGTTTCCACTACAAGACACTTGCTTTATCCAAAACACAGTCATATTCAAAGTAATCCCAAATTGGACTCTGGCACTTTCTTCCGACTTTTCCTGACATGATTCTGCGTGTGGATGGAGCAGCAACACAGACGACTCGACTAACGTACTTGCCACCTGCTGGCATAATTAGACACAGCAAGAAAAAAAAATCTGTAAACTAAACTTCATTTTCACCCCAGACTATTGTATGACACGCACACATCAATGAAAACTAAACACATTTTTGCTATAAATTCAGTTAATTTTAGTTAGTTTTGTGAACATTCATTCCAGTTTTAGTTAGTTTTCCTTTTTTTGTTTTTATTTTTTATTTCTGTTAACGAAAATGTTTTTTCACTTCTAGTTTTCGTTATTTTGTTAGTTTTCTTTAACAATAATAACCTTGGTGCCGACTGCCAGTATTTTTCCCTCTATACTGAAATTTGCCTCAAACACTCACCAGCAGAGTTGCTCCATTTGTTTTTGTGCTTGTATTATCAAGATCTACCTCACTACATAAAATACCTTGAAGTAATTAGCTGTTAACCCATTCTGTATAAATAAAATAGAAGTGACTCGTGAAACTAAGAAAAATTATGTGTCAGGACTGCATTTCTGCATATTTTTGTCACAGTGGGAATTCTCCTTCTCATTATCCACAGGACTCACTGTTGTCATTGCCCATACTCTTTGAAAAAGACATGTACTGCATAAAACATGCTCAGCATTTCATTTACAGAACGTAATTGTTCTTCTCACCTGTTAAAAGTGAAATGGCACACAGTGGCAGTCATTTCTAAAGTTGGACTTTAAATCTGAATTTTTCCAGATTAAAATGATTTTACTTAATTTTGTCTCACCCCGTTGCATAAAATGCAGAAACAAGCCGAGGTGTGAAAAACATTGTTTTCCAAGCGTAATTCTTTATTTACTACAGAAAATATTGAGAACTTGCAGCATTAATGTGCTGTGGAAAATGTAAAGGGAAAACATTCTCTCTGGTATATTCATCTCATTCTTGGATGCGCACATTAAAAGTAATTGTCAAAAATGTGTCTGCAGAGTTAAGTTCCTTCTCGTGAAAAGAATGACCATGCTTAAAGCGACGTCACTTCTCCGACCTTCTTTTTGTTTTGTTTTTTTCTTCAAGAGTCAGTCCCAAGAGCCAGCACCAGCAGCTGCCCCTCCCCCAGAGGCGGGGGACCTGGGTGGTAGAGGGAGGCAGAAAGGTGCTCCAGGACCCTTCAGTGCAGAAGGTGCAGTCAAACAAAAAATCGAGCTACATTTCTTTTGTTAAATATTTTTGTTTGTCCTTTCTTTACTCCATTTATAAGTAAAGTTAAAAATGTAAACTGATGAGGACTGCACTACAGAGGAAACATCTCTTCTAATTGTGGAAAGAAATAAGACAGTCCCATTCGATAACACTTTCTGTGCATTGCTAGAAATGTAAAATGCAGATTATATATTTGTAGACCGACACTATTGCGTTGTTGTTTTTTACATTCATATTAGTGCATGTGGACTGTTAACAGTCTTCATTTGTTTTCATTAGCTCTTCTACAGATTTCAGCTGGATTTCAGCAGGTGAAGCTTGGAGAAAGAGGTGGACGCCGCCGGGATTTTCATGATGCAGGCGTTAACACGAGGCAGGCAATGGAGCATGTGAAGGAATCCAAATGCGGTCAGTAGTTTTAAATCGAAACGATGCCAAATGTAACTTTCTGTAATCTGTGTTGAGGTTTGAAAATTACTACTTAAATTCTGTGTGTTCACTTCCACAGGAGTAACTGGTAATCCCATTCAGCTGACCGCAAACTTCTTTCGCATCCTGTCCCGCCCTCAGTGGGTTCTGTATCAGTACCATGTGGACTTCAAACCACAAATGGAGTCGCGACGCCTGAGATCTGCGCTCCTCTTCCAGCACGAGGAAACACTTGGCTCAGCACGGAGCTTCGATGGAGCTCTGCTTTTTCTGCCGAACAGATTGCACAGCAAGGTACTGTGATGCTCCAAACATCGCGTGTTATGAAGAAAGTGTTTGTGCACGCAGATGAAATTGCCTGTTTGTTATCATTGTAAAAAAAGTTTTGGTTTCCATAAATCAGTCAGCCTGAATGATCAGGTTGGTGTTAATCTCTTGAGAGATTGGAGTTATTGATTGCAAAACACTGAATTCCTGTAATTCTTTCAAAGTAGTAGTTGTTATATTATAAATGGCACAGGAGTTGACAAAGGCGTTGCTTGGTGGCTTGGAAAGTTGTGGTCTTTTGACAAGCCTGGATTTTCCTCTTATTGAGTGTCTAACCCTCGTGTTTAGGAGACTGTGGTCTATAGCGAGACCAGAAATGGAGAGAAGGTTCAGATAACAATCACCCTGACAAATGAACTGCCACCCTCTTCACCAGTGTGCATTCAGTTTTACAGTATCATATTCCGAAGGTAAGCTTTCCACCTTTCAGAGCTTCTTTTTAAAAAGTGCTGCGCAGCAATATTTTTCGAATGCATCTGCCAATTTAATGAAGTGATTTGCAACTGATTCGTAGTTTATGATTGTTGATCGGTAAAGTAAATAGTTGCGTTTAATTGCAAACATTTTGATGTTGGTAAAACTCACCAAAGTATTTTTGATGACTGGAAGCTTTAATGTCTTGTTTAATTTCTACAGGATTTTGAGAATTCTCAACATGCAGCAGATTGGACGCAACTACTACAGCCCCAGTGATCCCCTTAACATCCCACAGCACAAGTATAGTTCTTTTGTTTTTTGTTAAAATTTAAGACCTAACATTAACTGCACAAGTTTTTATATGTATCAACATGAATGAACTTATAATTTTTCTCAGTACACAGTAACATCAACCGTCTGCAGGCAAAGTCCTCACAGTTTTTGCCAGGGTTTTTTTTTTTTGGGGGGGGGGGGGGGGGTTTGCTTATCAACAGGCATTTAAAAAAAACATTACGAGCTAAAACAATTTCCTCTAAAACCTGATGGTGTCGGTTAGATAAATGTCAAAGTAAAAGCAATGTATTCTTAACTGTTTTAGAAGTTACGTAATTTTAAAAAATAATAATTATTATTTATATTTAAATTTTTATGCTAGGTTGACCATCTGGCCAGGGTACACCACCAACATCTTGCAGTACGAGTCATCTATCATGATGTGCACTGACGTGAGCCACAAGGTGCTGCGCAGTGAGACGGTCCTCGACTTTATGGTCAACTTGAGGCAGCAATGTGGAAGTCAACGCTTCACTGAGATCTGTGAGAAGGAGCTTATCGGGCTCATAATCCTCACAAAGTAAGATTTGAATTTAGCATCTTGTTTTTGTACTTGTGATGTGTATCACTCTAATGCAGGGGTGTCGAACTCCAGGCCTTGAGGGCCTGTGTCCTGGAGGTTTTAGATATCACCTTGGGTCAACACACCTGAATCAAATGATTAGTTCATTACCAGGCCTCTGGAGAACTTCAAGACATGTTTAGGAAGTAAGTTAGCTATTTAAATCGGTTGTGTTGGATCAAGGACACATCTAAAACCTGCAGGACACCGGCCCTCGAGGCCTAGAGTTCGACACCTGTGCGCTGATGCATTAGTTTCACAGTGCTTATGTGTAATCATGTGACTTACTACTTGTGTTTATTTCCAATGTTTAGGTACAACAACAAAACCTACCGGATTGATGGTATTGCTTGGGATCACACTCCCAGCAACACATTCAAGAGGGGAGATGCTGACATTTCCTTTAAGAACTACTACAAGAGTGTGGGTATTGTGCACTCAACATTAAAAAAACAAAAAACAAACAAAAACCCTCAAGTTCTCATTACATGGACAATGACTGGCAAAGGCAAATATAAGAAATGCAGCACATGGAGCTAAAATTATCTAACTATTTAAAGGGCTAAAATTCAGATTGTGCAAAATTTAAGAAAGAATTTGGATTTATTGTCACTGGTGCAAAGTTTTTAAAGTGCTGCAAGTAGTAACTTCATGGTAAATTGTCTCAGCTTCAGTCCGCACTCAAATATTTATACTTCCTGTTCTTAGCAATATGGCCTGGACATCACTGATGAAAACCAGGTGCTGCTGATCAGCTATGTGAAGAAGATGGGTCCTGCTGGAGCGCCACCTCCTGGTCCAGCCATGCTTATCCCAGAGCTGTGCTACCTAACAGGTTTAACCTTATTCTGTGCCGTTTGGCCCTTTTCGGATAAACGTGCCTCTTTGTTCATCTGCAGGCATCTGTAAATATACGCTTCACGTCTAAGGACCTCAGTCCGTCTGCATTAAAGTTATAATGCTAATCTTACAAACATGTATGTACCACTTTCAACAAGGTACAAGTCAGAAATGTTTGCAGTTAGATTCACTAATAGTAATCCACAAGAAGGTATTTAGTTGGTTTATTCTGATACCTGAAACCTTGACCTCAGATGTGTTTTACAAGGAAGTTGTTTTATTATAACTAACATTTTGATTGGTTGTGTTTAACAGGCTTGACTGATAAGATGCGGGCTGATTTCAGCATCATGAAGGACTTGAGTACCCACACCAGACTGACCCCAGAGCAGAGGGAGGGACGCCTCAACAGATTTATCACTAATATACAGAGGTAGGTGACAGTCACTAGTGTAATCAGAATCAGAATAGAAATAAATGGATTGTTTTGAGTTATTGCCTAGGTGGTCTTTAATAGCTAGGCAATAATATATAAAACAATGATTTAGTGTTAACACTGGACTTGTCACATCTATAGTCTGCTTAAGAGGAGAGGTGATTTTTGAGGCATATATTTTCAATTGATTATGACAATTAAAGCTCTGAATTTTTTCCCTAGAAGTTGTCTTCATCTCAGACACACTTTGGGTGTTCTGATAATATACACAAACGTTGACTGCAAATTTCTTCATCATTATGTTCTGTCTGTAAGATTCCCGGCTTTGATTTACAGCTTAAATTATTTCACAGGAACGCTGACGCGCAAGCCGAGTTGGACAAGTGGGGACTCAGCTTTGATAAGCAACTTCTAAATCTGGCTGGCAGAGTCCTCCCTGTGGAGAGGATTTACCAGGGGTCAAGATCGGTATGATTTCTTCTTCTCAGTTAATTAAACAGATACATTTAAGGGCTCATTTAATATGTTTAATATAATTATCACATAGTATGACTACAACCCCTGGGCCGCTGACTGGGCCAAAGAGATGCGTGGATTAGCTGTGATGAGCGCTCCTCCGTTGAACAACTGGCTCCTCTTTCACACCCGTCGTAACTGCAATGAAGCCAGTTCTCTTCTACAGACCCTCAGCAGAGTCTCAGGCCCACTGGGAATCGCCATGGGAAAACCTGTCATGTTAGTTTAGCATTTTTAAGTATTTCTGCAACACTTTTTTTTTTTAATCACAATGGACTGTCATGTATGTAAAGTGAAATTTTTGACTGTAACACTTGTAGGTTTTTTTTCTTGTCTTTTAATTCACAACCATTATCGTGCATCCTTGTTTTTCTGTAGGATACAGTATGAAGATCATCAGGAGTCTCTCCTCGCAACCCTGCGGCACAGTGTTGGACCCCAGATAGAGATGGTTGGTGATGTGTGAAGTGCACACACTCTTGTACATTTACATTTCAGTTTTCAGGTCTAAAATGGTTTTAATGAACCACATTTGCACTTAAATGCTCAAATTGTAGCCATTTTTTATAACTGACAGAAACTGCAGGTCAGTGTATTGTAGTTATGTCACAATGCATTTTTGTCATCGGGGATCTTAATTTTGACGTTTCCCAAAGCGGTACCAGACCTCAGGGTGTTTCTGTTTTTTAGGTGGTGGTAGTCCTCCCCAACAACAGGAAGGATAAGTATGACAGCGTTAAGAAGTTCCTTTGTGTGGACTGCCCCACTCCCAGCCAGTGTGTGGTGGCCCGTACCCTCAGCCGACCTCAGGCACTCATGACTGTAGCTACAAAGATTGCGCTGCAGATGGCTTGCAAGATGGGAGGGGAACTCTGGAGTGTGGAAATCCCTGTAAGTCCCACACAAACTAAATACTTCAGATGTCAGAGATTAAAGTTTAAGGTGTTTTGGAAAGCAAAGAGTAGTAACTTTTGAATTGATTAAACTTTCTGGTGCTTTAGATGAGAATGTATTTTTTTTCTCATCCAAAACTGGTTTGATTGGGTTCACAATGCCTCTGACTGTCCTTGGGATGACACTTTAAAAATAGATCCCAGGTTTGATCTCTGGAGGTGCAAAAATCATCTATGGTTCTGTAGCTGTCCAACATTAAGAAAAAGAAAGAAAATCTGCTAAGTCATACACAGCTACCTGCTGTGGCAACCCCTTGTGATTTTGTCATGTTTGTGCAGCTCAAACAGCTGATGATCGTGGGCATCGACTGCTACCATGACACCGCTGCTGGGAAAAGGTCTATTGGTGCTCTAGTGGCCAGTCTCAACCAAAGCATGAGCAGGTTGGTTTCTGTAACTGAGGTGGGAATTCACACTGGGAGCAGTGCAATGCTCTCGGTTATGTTCAACATGTGCAAACAAGGCCTCACTTGGCGTTGTGTGTGTGTGTGTAAACCATGCCTTTAAATGCAATAGTACAGTTAATGATTCAAATGTTTTTCAAGGTGGTTCTCAAAGTGTGTGCTGCACCACAAAGGTCAGGAGATCATGGATGGGCTGAAGAAGACTTTGAGTGGCAAGTTTCTTTTGTCATTTCAAAAACTTTTACTTTTAAATACACAGAGGATCTCAGAAACTGTCTTAACACTTTGTTTTCCAGCTGCCCTGAAAGAGTATTTGAGGTTCAATGGCTGTCTGCCTTCACGCATCATCGTTTACCGAGACGGAGTGGGGGATGGGCAGTTGCACAGTGTGGTGAACTATGAGGTTCAGCAGATCATGGACTCCATCAAGTCAATGGGGCAAGACTACAAGTGAGTTTTTCCATCTCCAACGGTTATGGTGTTTTTTAAATCTCTCTAAGAACCATTGCCCTTAGAGGCAGTTAAATTTGCACTGTGGGGTTATTGATAACACAAATGGTCATACATGATTCCTTCCTTTGATTTGAGAATTGTAAGGACAGTAAAGTAAAATGACTGGTTGGACGTTTTTGTAGTGCTGTTAGTATTTATTCTTGAGCATCAAAAGAACAAAGTTGAGATTATTTAGTAGAAGTGTCAGGTTTTCCCAGAGCCTCTGTCCTTTTGTTGTAGCCCAAAGCTGAGTGTGGTGGTGGTGAAGAAGCGCATAAGCAGCAGGTTTTTCGCCCACATAAATGGCAAGGTGTCCAATCCTCCTCCTGGCACCATCGTTGACTCAGAGGTCACCCGGCCAGAGTGGTACGTCTTGTTTTGAGGGGGGGGGGTTTGTTTGTTTGTTTTTGTTTGTTTTTTTTAAGCTGTTAACGGTCTTTTGATATTTACATAGGAGCAGTTGTATTGTGACAGTATTGTTGCATGTTTGTTTTCTAGGTATGACTTCTATATTGTGAGCCAGGCTGTTCGCAGTGGGAGTGTCTCACCAACCCACTACAATGTCGTGTATGACACCAGTGGACTCAAGCCAGATCACATGCAGCGGCTCACCTACAAGCTCTGCCACATGTACTACAACTGGCAGGTAGGCTGGCATCAGAGTGACCTTTTTGAGTAGAAATTTTTCTACACTGAAAATGTTGTCTTCATCTAACCTGGTCATAATCTGGCGTCTTTCTCCGCAGTGTTTTTAAGGAGTTTTCATTAAATGATGACATTTTTGAATGATCGACTCTAATTTAAAAATTTACAAAGCAATACAATTTAATTTTAATGGAGGGAGAATATCAGTCAAAAATCAATGAGTGATATAATTATTTGATCCCCTACAACTCAGCGAGAATTCTGACTCAAATTGGCAAATTACAATCAATGAGTTCAAGAGTGTCTAATTATAAAGCACACCGGTCTACAGAATCAATTTCTTCAATTAATTATATTTTTCAGTAATTGAAAAAGAACTGTCAAAGGACAACGGGGACAAGGCTGGAATGGGATGTAAGAAGGTGACAATTACTGGTGCAATTATCTGGAAATATAAAATGACCATCAGTTGCCCTCGGTTTGGAGCTCCACATACGATCTTTGCTCATGGGGTGCACAAGAAAGGTGGTCATCAGCACAAAACTACATGCCAGGAGCTTGTTAGAGATCTGAAGGCAGCTGGGACTACGGACACCAGGAAGGCACATGGCACACCCATCTTAAGTTCGCCAGTGAACAACTAAATGATTTAAAGAAGGCTTTGAAAGTGCTGCGGTCAGATGAAACCAAAATTGAGCTCTTTGGCATCAGCTCAACCCGCTGTGTTTGTAGGACAAGAAATGCAGAGTATTACCAAAGAACATGATCTCTGCAGTCAAACATGAAGGTGGAAACTTTGTACTTTGGAGGTGTTTTTCTGATAAGAGCACAGAAGACTAAAGGTGGGTCCAAATTAGGGCTGCCACAAACGATTATTTTGATAGTCGACTAGTCACCGATTATTTTTGCGATTAGTCGACTAATCAGATCATGCATCCATTGGACGTGCAACGTACAGCTTATTGCACCAGCAGCATCTGCTCTTATATAACTATCATTAGTTTACAGCTTTAAGTGTTTAAGTTATGTGCTAACTAAAAATAAAGACAAGATGATAGTTTATTAAATTTTAATGAAATCTGCAGATTGTTTCGGTGGAGTTTAATAAACTCAGCTGTTGCTCCTTGCTATCTAAAATATAACAGGACACCAGAGTATATTCTCGCGCATCTCACACTTCAGATAATCAGTTGTCTGCTTGATGTTTATTCTGCTGTGTAAAAACTATAACTTTAATCTCAGCCAAACCGATTTACTCAGGAACAAATAAAATACAAAAAAAAAAAAGCCAAACGATAACATTTTTAAGTTATCTAAGTGACTTATATATGTTTAACCTGAGTAGTGAAAGACTACTCAGGTTAAACGACGCCGTTGGGTTTGAAAAATCGTTTTCAAACCCAACGGCGTTGGGTTTGAAAACGATTTGCTGGGAGTCCAGTGTTCTCACCGGCTCTGGTGAGCCTTGAACCCAGGCTCGCTATCGAGCTGGTGGGTAACAGACGTTTGGTGGGTAACAGAGCGCTTTTGAAAATATGTGGTGTCTTGATAAACTGAGCAGATATTTGAAGTTTACACAGCTACATTCTCGCCTGAAAATATGTTAAACGTTTATTTTGTGACCCAGAAAGAATAAGAGTAATATTAAAACTAACTAGCTGCCGCCATTGTTGAAAATTGAGCAGGGCCGCGCTACAAATTCTGGGACACAGCTTCTTCTTCGAGGTTTAACGGCAGCTGGCATCCTTGTACATGCAGTGCTGCCATCTTCTGTTTCAGTCCGTTATTACACTCTTAAATACTACTACTTATTCCTGCGTCTTTTGGGATCTTACAAAGCTTCCATCGACGCGTCAACTATTAAATTAGTCGTTGATGATTTTGATAGTCAACTAATTGTGGCAGCCCTAGTCCGAATCAGTCTTCCAGCATGATGATGACCTAAAACATACCGGCCAAAGAAGTAGTGTATTAAGGTCATTGAGTGGTCTAGTCAGTTTCCAGACCTCAATTGTATAGAAAACCTGTGGAGGGAGCTTAAGCTTTGAGTTCCCAAGTGGCAAATGAGAAACCTAAAGAATTTAGTTTCTGTAAAAAGGACCGGGCCAAAATCACTCCAGAGATGTGTGCAAACCTGGTGACAGACTATACGGCTGTACTGGCCAAGAGTTCCTTCACCAAGTACCCACTTGTGTTTTACTTGTGTATCAAATACTTTTTTTTCACTCAGTGACATGTGAATCCATTCATAACTCTGATGTAATGGGTTTTTTCTATATTTGTTAAAATGAAACTGCCATTAAAATTAGACTTCATTTCTGGGTAAGTGAGCAAACGTATAAATTCAGCAGGGATCAAATAATTTTCCCCGACTGTGTAAATGTCACTGACTTTGGCATTGTGTTGGTCATGCCTGATTGTTTTTCTTTGTTCTTTAGGGGATCATCAGAGTGCCCGCTCCCTGCCAGTACGCCCACAAGTTGGCTTTCCTTGTGGGTCAGAGCATCCACAAAGAGCCCAATATGAAACTGGATGACCAGCTTTTCTACCTTTAAGGATAAAAAGGCCCAGAAATTTGCATAGAAAATCTTATTTACTCATTTTTGTTGTTTGAGGTTAGTTGTTTCGGAGGCAAATTGAATCCAATAGTTCGATCAGTTATACTTTGAGGATCTGTTTGGGAAAAGTCTGTATTTGTTGAGAATCTATAATCTTTGGTTTTGTTATATTTTGTTATATTGCTGCAAATGATGACAATAAATCTGAGTTTGTAATTCCTGGCATTTCAAAGCAAGTCAGTCCAATATTACATTACAAAATATCAAATTTATTTATTTTTTTTATATAAAAGATTGCACATGCACACCCACACAATAATTTGTAACCATCAATATAGGCTGATAATTCTTATCATAAAGCTAGCACACAGTTGCAGACTTTTAAACAATATGGTCTTCAAGACACCATGGGGAAAGCTTAAACTGTTTGATTATAAATTTAAATATACAAAAAAGGCAGTCTGAAAATCAAGTATAAACATTTAAAAACAATTTTACAAATGGACAAAGTACAAAAAGAGCAACAGTCACTCAAAATGAAGAGAAGCAATGTCTGAGGAAGTGGTCCGTAAATAGGAAAAAAGTGTTCATCAGTTTACTGTAGGTGCAGATGGCGGTCTGGCCGAGAATTGTACAGAAAGCATCAGAATGTTTTGCATACATTCTTGTCTCTTTTTTTTTCTTTGTTTTTGGCAGTTTCAGTTTCAACTCTTGTGTATAGAAAATAGTCTAGATTTAAACGGCATGGGAGGATGAAATGGGAAACTGAATGATGTAAGGTAGGAGGAGGTGGACTGTTCCATTTCACGCACAAGGATGGACATCTGCACAATCCCTTAGGGCAGCTTTGAAAATACATTGGCCTTCAATTCATTGTACATTCACTACTCTACATTAAGGTGTAGATATATATAGATATATATCGATATACAGTACTTGTATCCTGCACCAACATAAAGTGGGACACTGAACAGGCATCACTGACGGATTGGCTTGAAGAAAAGTATTTCAGATCGAATATATTTTGGGTTAGGAGGGGCAGCATAGAGGTAGCCTTGTGTCTCACTGTTTACTAATGTGAAGTCATCAAACCTGTAGCATTTAGTGAAGCTTAGAAGTGTTGCATGTTAGAAATCCACCGCAGTACGATGGCTGATTTGATCTGCCGATGCCATATCGCACAGTAACTATTTCTTTAATGCAACAGTGAAGTCTGTTTCTACTGTAAAGTCATGTTTTAATTTGGGAGTATATAGTATCAACTTTTAAAAGAATCTCCATACATATGAATTTGGTATAGGGGGAGAATTTTCAAAAGTTTTTCTAGGATTACAAATATGTTTATTTTTGAGAGGTTTAACAATAAATGGACGACAACACTGGAGACTTGAATAGTTCTACGTAAGCTCTGTCGCATGGAAACAACAGTCACACAATACCCTGCATGTCACAAGTTGGGATTGACATTTGCGAACGGCTTTTATGAAGTAACATAAATGAATAGTAGGCATGAAACTGCATGCTCTACCGGACAAAGTACGACCCATTGTGCAATTATAAGGCAAATACATGGAGGTTGGATATACTAGGCATTGTCATTTAGGCTGATTTGACTGCAAAGACCCTGTAGTAAATACAGTATGTGCTTGTTGCTGACACGTCTCTGGGGAGGGAAATATGCCTATATCACAGCTGTTGAAGTAGGGCAGAAGAGAAGGAGTTAATTCTGCTGATTTGTCAACGTTTACTGCACAGTATGTCAGCTATGCTGACTTAAAGTACTGCATGCTCCAGGTTCCACACTAACCCCGTTGCATTGTATGCGATCTGAAGGGGCCAGGAGGGAATGTGCTGAAGTAAAGCATGCAAACCTTGTGTACAATTTACGACTGGCTGTTTTGGACTAGCTCAAGTATAGCCACTCAAATCCATCTTCACATCAAATTCAAACAGGACTCCAAGGTTTAAGCGAGCCCTCAGTATTTGAACGACATTCTGGTTTCTGTGTACAACACACTTGACTCATGATGTCTCTTAAGTGTCGCACTTGACCAAGCAGAAAATGGAAATCGCTGCAGGCTCCGTCTTTCCTTTCTACAGCAAAATCTCATCAGCCAGAGAGTTGGAGGTAAGATCACTACATCGTCCGACATTATGAGGTCTTGGGACCGTAATATGAAATGTTTTTGAAAATATGTAGTGGATACTGTTCAACAAAGTACAAATATTCTAGTGTACAACAGATGTAAAAGAATAAAGCATTTGCTAAGCTCACAAATGCCACCTGTCCACTGCATTTGGATGAGTTTGTTTTTAAAACACTACAAGGATATGGCTGACACTCTCCAAGTATGTCAAGAAATTATTTTACAGCGCCAAGTCTTTGCAATAGTTTCTTCCCTTTGGAGAGCAGTCCCTTTTTCTTTTTGGAGGAGTACATGTCCATTGGGGCCCTGATGGGACTGCCGGGCCCCACGGTGGCGGGGCCAGAGCCAGGGATGTGTGGACGCACTGTGGAAGAGGCTGCTCTTCTGGGCGGACCCGATTTTTCCAATGGAACCTAATGGGAGACCCGTAAGGGACAGTTGAGGGTGTTAAAAAGCCAACCGTCTCTAACACCTCTGTCACTACTCCCCTCCTTCTCTTAAGTCCTGTCTCAGCTGGGCCAGCATAGCTCTGAAGTCTACTGCCCTCCCTGGATGTTGACCCACCCCACCCACTCTGTCAGGTAGAAACAGTGTTTGTACATATAGCTTTTTTTTTTAATGAAGCTGCTATGAATAAACTACAGGAACATGGAATTTTAGACTTGACATTGACTAACTTCCACATCAGTTTAAGGTGACAATATTTCCCAACACTGTCTGTCAAAGGCGGGGCAGTTCCTCTCACATAAAAAGATACATTTGCATTTTGGGACAGATCTACATCACATTCACCTTCCTCCCTCTTACATATACATATTTACTGATACAACTGGGTTACAGAGAAACTACCAGCCACTCTTCCTTTTCTGTAATCATGAGCTAAAAGGCTCCTTTAAATTGCACTTTGGGAAGACACAGGACAAAAGATCACATTTGTACGAAGTTGCGTTTATATATATACATGTGTCAACGCACAGTAATTTACACACGGGTAAAAATGAAGTGTGATTTTGAAAGCTAGTCTACGTGACCTTTGAGAGAAAATTGTTTGTCCAATTACAAGTCAAAGCACAAAATAAAATGCACCACTGCTCAGAGTCAGGCTTCCGCCTTGGCATTTTAGCTAAATGCTAATGCAGCTGTTTTGCACGGCACCTTCAGTGCCATTTGCAGTGGTCACTGTGCAGCAAAAGTTGCATAGTCTCACTTGAATTAAGAACCAGTTCTTCCTAAGAAGAGTCAACTAGCTAATCTTGGTTCACAGGATTAGGACTGATTTGAAAACCAGATCACAAACATGAAAAGGCAAAAAATAATAATAATAATAGCAAAAACCATCCTAAATTTGGCTACAGGAAGAAGAAAAAACGTGACAATTTGAAGTGTAAAACCAAACAAGCTTGTTTAAAATGTTTATTTTTGTGAATGTGGTTTTGCATAGAATTGCTCGATTTTTCTGCTTTTCCTTGATTTTACTGTATATCTAATTTGAACTGTTATTTTCCAGATTTGAGGGTCGCTGTGCAACAATGGCCTTTTAGCTTACCATGACTTACAGCAGGAGACTTGCTTCAGGAGACGGACATTGTCATGTACAACACTCAGAGAAACAACTGAAGATACCACACCTTTTTTGTCTAATGCATTGGCTAGGGTTTCTATGTCCTACCAACAAACAGCATCAAGTTTTTTGGTAACACAGAGAAGTTTCCTAAAACAACCTACAGGAATGTCATACAAAGTATACATGTTGCATACCAGAAACTAAGGGTACCCATGACATCTGCATTAGACGAGGGGAGCGTAATCTTGGTATCCTCAGTTGCTCACTTACGTGACGGAAACAGAGCCTTTAAGGTGTGAAATGAACACTCTTCTTCTGTTTTGCCAAGCAGGTGAGGAAAAGAAATAAAACAAAAAAATATGGTGATGGCATTTCAATAGTTTGCACTATGACAATGGCAAATTAGAACACAAGGAAGGAAATATCTAATGACACCTATTAATATATTCTTTTTTAACAATTGCATTATTTGTTAAAACACAAAAATAACATCACATATTTACATTTAGTAAAGAGTTACTTCTGAAATGATTCTCTGATGGCAACATAGGCTAAGTGACCTTTGCGTGCTACTTTACAAGAAAGCAATTTACAAAACAAGATGTTCAGGAGCAGATACAAAAAGTTGAACTACACTAGACTCATCTTTATATAAAATGATCAAGAGTTCATGCATCTGGACTATATACCATGCTGAGCTACACACTACATAGTTCATCTTTCAGTACAACAAAACTATTTACTCTATTAGAAATGACTTAAGATCAAACACAGAATATATTCATAAAGCATCTGTCAGAATGCTAAATACACATGTGCAAAAAAAGGTGTTAACGGATCTTTTCCCAGACATGACATGACAAGTAAAAAGTCACAGGAGCTTCTTGCCCTTTAATTTTACTCTCATTGAGAATGCTTTATGAATACAATATATCCATGTATTATACAATGCAGAACTCCCACTCCCACCCACAGCAGTGAACATGAAAAATAAAATACCTCTGTCTTAAAATTTCATTTTTTTTTCTTTTCATCAATTTCTTAGACATCTATTTATTTACAGTGTAATGCTATAAAGTCAGAAATCCCTTTTTGCTCAATGAGACACACACGCACAGACACAAAACTAAAGGAGATAGAGGGAACTGAAAACAGTAAATGGATGACAGAGCGCTAGTACTGCGAAGGAGCATGTACCCTTTTGGTCTTTATCCGTGCTGGAGTGTCCTGGGGGTACCGAGATGGTGAGTCAGTGAGAAAAACCTCTACATCATCAGGCACTTCTTCTAGAAAGTTGGAAGGAACAAGTCCCTTGTGTCCATTGAGCTCACCCTGTGGAGTACATGAGGACAGCGAGACTCACTGTGGTGTATTTAACTTTCAATTTTTACCTTGTGCTTTAAACGTTTCTCCGCGTAGCAGGGATGGAGAATTTCAGCGGCAGTAAAACTGAGAAACTTAAGGAACACTCGCCAGCCACTTTATTAGTTACACCTTTTCAGCTTCTCATCAGCGCAAATATCTAATATCTAATCATGTGACAGCAGCTCAATGCTAAAAGGCATGTAGATAGGGTCAAGACGAGCTTTGGAGGTTGAGGACAAAAAGTATTTTAAGTGATTTTGAACCTGCCATGGTTGTTGATACCAGAGGGGCTGGTCTGAGGATTTCAAACAATTGCTGATCTACTAGGATTTTTCCAACAACCATCTCTAGGGTTTAAAGAGAACGATCTGAAAAAGAGAAAATATCCAGTGGGCAGCAGTTCTCGGGGGGAAAATGCCCGTTGATGCTAGGAGTCAGAGGAGAATCACCGGACTGCATTCGGCTGATGAGGAAAGCAACAGCTGGTTATGACCAGCAAATGCAGAAGAGCATCTCTGGATGCACAACCAGATGGGCTTCAAAAACCCAAGACCACACTGGCAGCCACTCCAGCAAGGAAACTGAGACTATAATTCACACAGCCTCACCTAAATTGATCAACAGAAGAATATTATTATGTTGTCTGGTCTGATGAGTCTCAATGTCTGCTGTAACATTTGATGGTAGAGTCAGAATTTGGCAGAAACAACATGAAAGCATGGATCAGACCTGCCTTGTATCAACGCTTCAAATTGGTGGTGGTGCAATGGTGTCGCTTAGCATCAGGTCACCATCATTTAAACACTACCTGAGTAGTGTTGCAGACCATCCTAATCCCCTTATGAACACAGTGTACCCATCTTCTGATGGCTGCTTCCAGTGACATAATGCATCGTGTCAGAAAGCTCAAATCATCTCAACTGGTTTCTTGAACACAACAATGAGTTCACTGAACCCAAATGACCTCCACAGTCAGCAGACATCAATCCATCACAGCACCTTTGGGATGTGGTGCACGACATGGATGTACAGACAACACATCTGAAGCAACTGTGTGATACTGTCATGTCAATATGGACCAAAATCTCTAAGGAACATTTCCAGAATCGTCTTGAATCTGTGCCACGAAGAACTAAAGCAGTCCTAGAGCAAAAAGAGGATCCAACCTGATACAGGAAGGTGTACCTAATAAAGTGGTTGATGATTGTTTTCCTCACTATTAATTTCCTTCTCTGCCAAGCCTGTTCTTGTGTTGCAGTTTTAGGCCAGTTAATCCTTCATTATATTCCTTCATTCTCACATAACCATCTTTAGATGCGTGTTATCGTTTTCCTTTGACTGCAGGAGAACCCTCCTGTGTTTGACAGGATCTTGGTATCATATGTTCTTTCACAAGAAAACAATATTATGATTGATTGATTTGATCATTTGCATAACTGTATCAGGGAGAAATCTGATCACTGACACCTAAAGAAGCATCTTCAGCTGTGAGAAATCTGGCCAAGATCTCAATGCCTGGCTTTAGTCTGGGATTACATGAAGACAGAACCTAAATCCGCCATGAAAGACTGTAATTGCAAATTGGTTCCTGTAGACAAAAGGTAGTCTGCTACAGTAAAGCATATTCTATACCGTATTTTTCAGACTATAATGCACACTTAAAATCCTTTAATTTTCTCAAAAATCAACAGTGTGCATTATAATCCGGTGTGCTTTATGTGTGAATTTTGGTTGTGCTTACTGACCTCGAACCGATTTTATGTGGTACACGGCACTCAAAAATCTGTCAAAAAATGTTTTAGTACGACTTTGGTAAGTTACAAAGCCGCACTGCTTGATGGATTGTCGGAGCATTACGGCTACCATAGTCAGGAGCCTTGCGGAATAATCTGGGTCCAAAACTCCCTCCGCTTCAGGTTCCAAAGTCAAACGAACACTGTGGCATCACTGAGAGTTAAAATCATCAGCGTTGCTGCTTTACCAGGTGTAACAATCAAGTAACAATTAAATAACATCCAGGCATCCATGAAAACAGAATTTATTAAATTTAACGGCGTTAGAAGTTAGCAGGAAGTTAGCTCGCTAGTTTCCATCTAAACATGATATAGCATGATCTGACTGAGAAATTTCTGAAAAATTAAAACGTACAGCTCTGCTATCACTTCCAACATAAATGAAGACAGAAAACTAAACAGTAGTGACTTTTGTACGGTTACTGAAGTTGTGCTAGCTGGTATATAATGATGTGCTACGTGATCGCTAGCGACACAGCTATGTTAGCATAACATAAACAGTGAGGCTGGAGGATGAATGCTAACTTTTTTCTACTCGATAAAAGTTAACGTGAGGGTTCCCAATGGTTAGGGACAAATGTAGTCGCATGGCAGGATACTGTAAACATACCAAACTGCAGCCGGGAGAACAACTGAGATAATCCAGCCACAATACCAGGTTAGTCAATAAAATACTTCAACAACATGGCAATAGAGCAGCTGCAAGAGAATTCAACATTAATCAGTTAATGGTAGGGAAGTGGAGGAAGCAAGAAGAATGAGTTGAGTAAAGTTTGACTTATCTGACTGTTTTGTTTTGCTTAATGCGCCTTATAATCCGGTGCACCTTATGTATGAAAACAGACACGTTCATCGACAGTGCGCCTTATAATCCGGTGCGCCTTATGGTCCGAAAAATACAGTAAATTAATTTATAAAGTGCCCCAAAACCTTTAGCTGAATCGCTTTTTTTTGTCCATAAACCTCGTATTGCTTTTTCTTCTGGTCAGCTCATGTGAATTCTGTGTACTTACATAGTAAAATCCATCTTCATCTATTTCACCAAAAACTGTGATGACATCACCGGCACAGAAAGTCAGTTCAGTCTGTCAAAGAAGAAGAAGAAGAAAAAAAAAAAAAACAGCATTACGACATGTTTAGCCCATCTCTGTCCGTCAAAGCAAGCGAGCACTCTCCAAAACATCCAGTTCTCGGGCAGTGTCATGAGTTTGAAATGCTTTTGCTTCCTTCTCCAAATCACTGTGATGCATCTTAAACACTAGTGTCAATTCAGTCTCAGCACTCAGGACTGTTGCAACTGTTAATGCATCAAATGTTGTAACTTTGAAGACAGGATTGCAGCACACTGGGCACATCTCTTTTATGGGATTCTGGAGAACACATAAACCAAACAGCGCATGTGCACAATATGTAGGAGAGCGGTCGACACAAAAGACCAAACCAAGGAGGGGAGATGCTGGCTCAGGCAATGCATGTGAGGGGCTTTAATTCATGATCACCGAGGAGAGGACAGAGGGCTGTGGCCTGGCATCCGAAGCCCACCTCCTCTTTTGCACTCCAACAAACGGGTGGGGGGGGAAGAAACACACACAGAGCAGACAATACCGTACCCTCCTAACCCTCACTCACCTCCTCATTCAGTCTGTTGCCTTCATACTGTGTCGGTGGCAGTGCCAATAGAAAGGTAAGAGTAAGTGAAATGGGGGGAGGGGCCAAAAAAAAAAAAAAGACAGCACAAGCTAACACAGCGCTAACTCCTCAGATAACCTCACCTGTGCACATATTATCCAGGGAATAATAATAAGGGAATAATTCCACTTTGTCTTAAAGAGTTTAACAAGAAGATTAATACAACTTCGTCTGTCTGTTAAATAAGACCAGGGTGCCAGGTGAGCAATCGTCTCCAGGGCTGAAATATGAAGCCAATCCAAAAATGGGTAGTTTCACATTTTTTAATGGGAGAACAGTGGTTGAAGACCACAGGATGAGCAAAATTATTGCGACTGAACACGGTGAACTTGCAATCTCAAGTAATCTGCTTCGAATACAGGTACCAGTTTTCACTTGCAGTCAGCTGACGTCTTCAAAAGGAGGCGCGTCAAGATGGCAATAAAATGGCAATGCGACCGAGTCAGTCTGCTGTCAATTTCCCCCTGAATAGGGTGAAGTTGGCAAATGCATCCAATCTGTTTGTAATAATACGGCAATTAACTGTGATCTGCACACAAAGAAACTCAATTAAACTGAAATACACATAAACTTGGCAGCTGCTTTACAACTGAAAGGGAGTGTTGTTGGTGGGCAACCAGTTGGTTGCCACCAGCTACTTGTGATTGGTTTCCAGCAGCAAAAAATTAAATGCAATGACTAAACACATTAAGGGTTACAGTTCTGCGTGATTAAGGGCTTATGTGCTTCAACTGAACGCAGCTGTCTGTCAGGGATTACATAACCTAACCGAAGCCAAAAAAATGGACCTTTCATGCCTTTAACCCAATTATCTGACAAATAACAGCCTGCTACACAGTGAACTGGATATCTAAGGAATTTTTCTCCATTTTTTAGGAACCTGTTGAAAAGTTAGCTCTGAAATTTAGCACCTCGCCCTCTCATTCAAGTGTGGTTGTGAAGCTCCTAAAAGCCAAGATGGTGGTAAACCTAAACTCATGAGCATACTTAACGTAACCTAAGATAAATAAAGGTCGACACAGATTTGTTTTTTAAACCAGAAATATGTGGATCCCTCCCTGCAGCCTCATGTCTGTTCATTTTTAACAGACAGACATGACTGTGGAATCAATCTTCTCATGCAACTCTTCAACACAGTGAGCATTTCTCAAACGGTCAAAATATTCCTTTAAATGCTAAACCATGGAAAAAATACTAGCATTAATAGTAGAATATAATCTCTCATTGCCTGCACGACTCAAAATATTTGGTGCTTTTTCTGCTTTTACGCCTCTGTGACAAACAATGATTGAGACATAGCGGAAAGCTGGAGCTGCGGGGGGACGGTACCTCGACGTCAACGTTAGGGGAGCTCTCTCGGGGGTCGTAGTCATACAGAGCCACCATTCTTCGCGTGGACATCGGATGCTGACGCCCGCTTCGCCTGTTTCTTTCTAAGAAGAAGAAAAGCAGAATGCAGATAGAGAGACAAGAATAATCACTGGTAAGAAAGTAAAAACGGAACTGGGTGTGATGACCAATGACCATACATAATGCTCGTGTAAGACCATGTGCCTTCAGTTTAAAGTGTGTCCATGTTAGAATGACAGAAAATATAATACATGTATTCAAAATCATTATATCTGGAAAACCCCTTGAGATATACCATCTCATTTTCAAGAGGGGTACAAAAATTTAGCCCACAGATGAATAAAGATGGTGAAGAGTGAAAAACAAGCAGTAAAGATGAAGCGGAGAGCTTAAGAGCATCTCGCTGCACACAGACCTCTTTTGGACTTTCTGGACCTGCGATTTATTGAGCGGCCATCTTTGAAACGGTCACAGTTCACTTCACAGGAAAGCAGAAAAACATAATTAAGCAGGGAGAGTAGAGGAAAGGAGAAGCGAGTCAGTAAAAGACAGTCCAGTGTATCATTAAGTTGGCTAGATAGACACAAAGGTTATCAGGGCAGAAGGAAGAAGAAAAGTCAAATGGTCATTTAGGAGGAAAAGAAAAACATGTCTCACCTAACTTCTCCACAGGAGTGTTAAGTGGGAGGAAGCCCTGTTTAAGGAGCTGGTCCATCATTTCATCGTCTTCCGTTTGGATCTCAGAGACCATGTTACAGGGGATCAGACCCACTCGATCTCGGATCTCTGCCCTGTAGAAACCATCCGTGTCTTTGTTCCCAAACACCTAAAAGAACAATTATCAGAGTCAAAGGGCAGATACCATGAAACTGACAGATTAGGAGCAGACAGCTTATCCGGTCTTTAAGTCTGACGCCATTTGCCGTGTCTGGGCCCAAACTCCACTGCCGGTCCCCAAGTGAAACGATCACTGCGGCATCACTTAAAATTTGAAAATTGTCTAAATTCTTTCATCTCTAATAAAATGATCAGTGTTGCTGCTCTACCAGGTGTAACAATTAAGTTTAACATCCAGGCATCCATGAAAACAGAATTTATTAAATTTAACAAAGTTAGCAGGAAGTTAGCTCGCTGGTTTCCATCTACATATAATATATCATGTTCAGACTGAGAGATTTCTGAAACAAATTCATACGTTCAGCTCTGCTATCACTTTCAACATGAATCAGAATCAGAATCAGAATACTTTATTAATCCCAAAGGAAATTAGGGTTACAGCAGGCAGCATGCTAATGGCACATGCGCACTTACAAAGGAACCTTCTGACCAACTTTACACAAACATCACATTGGGGAGACATGTCAGAAAGGTAGGCTGATAGGAAAAAAACAACGAAAATACATAACATGAGGTAAGAGGAGGACAAAAAAAACTCCACTCAGACTGAGCTCCTAGTGGGAGAACAGTTTGATAACAGAAAAAACACCTCAGCACAAAAAGCACATGACTATCAATACACCATAGAAACACAAGACAAGCAACAGGGGCGGGTAAAGGGTAAGAGAGAGCCGGTGTAGACAGCGCATCCGGTCCTGCAGCATGTCTGTGCTGGTCCAGTCGACTGCCATCTTCCCCGGTAGGGCACAAGCATCGAAGGCGTTTGGAAAGGGAGGGGGGATCAGTGTGTGCATATCAGTGTATGTGTGTGTGTGTCCAGAGTTCAGCTGAGACAGTGTCCTTTGCCCCGCCAGGCTAAGTAAACAGTCTTCCAGCCAACCCAGGTGGCCTTGCATGGAATGGGGGGAACAGTCTAAACACAGTCGTTATCAGGGTGTTTTGTTCAGCTCCAGCCTTGAGGCCGCAGCTGGCGCCGAAGGGGTCTCCGCATAAAGGATGATGGTTTTTACTTTAGTGCGAACAACTCATATGAATTTTAAAGCTGTTCTAACAGTCCAACACTGGTCTCTCAATCTCCCGTTGGAGAGCCGTGAACTTTCTATGATGTTATCCAAACTTACGTTCTGTGATGTTGTCATTCTTTTTGCTCAAAGAGCAGGTTCTGAGAACTCACGACCGCAGTGCACTTCCCCAAGATGTGATCGAATTTGTGCTCAAAGGTGTTATTTGAGCTAGCCCCTCCAGATGTAATCCAGTTTTTCACTCAGAGGTCTTGTTCTGAGTATTCACGGCAGCCGTGCGTTCTCCAAGATCTTCTCCGTGCTGCACTCAATGAGCCCATTTTGAGAAACTCACGCCTCGTCCCATCATTTCAATCCCAGCGGGCAGCCTTGTGGAGGTTTAAACAGCGGGTTCCGCTTCCTTAATTCTTCGATAAGCCAGGGCCAAGCCAACTCCGATCAGCAAGAACCCTGTTATCATGGTTCCGAATACGTAGATATCCTCAGCAGTCAGGCTCACCCAAGCCCAGACTTGTGTCAATTGCATTCAGAGACCAGTTGATCAAATCCATAATTCCTCTTTTAGGTTTTAGAGAACAGACTGTGAGAGAGTGTTCCAGGGAAAAGTAAGTAAAAACACAAGACAAGATAAGGACATAAGAAGCTAAGCAGGGAAGATAAGGGCAGGAGAGGAGAAAGTGCGACCGCCTTCGCTGAGAGCCAAGTACGTACAGTGGGGCAAAAAAGTATTTAGTCAGCCACCGATTGTGCAAGTTCCCCCACTTAAAATGATAACAGAGGTCAGTAATTTGCACCAGAGGTACACTTCAACTGTGAGAGACAGAATGTGAAAAAAAAAATCCATGAATTCACATGGTAGGATTTGTAAAGAATTTATTCGTAAATCAGGGTGGAAAATAAGTATTTGGTCACCTCAAACAAGGAAAATCCCTGGCTCTCACAGACCTGTAACGTCTTCTGTAAGAAGCTTTTCTGTCCCCCACTCGTTACCTGTATGAATGGCACCTGTTTGACCTCATCATCTGTATAAAAGACACCTGTCCACAGCCTCAACCAGTCAGACTCCAAACTCCGCCATGGCCAAGACCAAAGAGCTTTCAAAGGACACCAGGAAAAGAATTGTAGACCTGCACCAGACTGGGAAGAGTGAATCTACAATAGGCAAACAGCTTTGTGTGAAAAAATCAACTGTGGGAGCAATCATCAGAAAATGGAAGACATACAAGACCACTGATAATCTCCCTCGATCTGGGGCTCCACGCAAGATCTCATCCCGTGGGGTCAAAATGATCATGAGAACGGTGAGCAAAGATCCCAGAACCACACAGGGGGGACCTGGTGAATGACCTGCAGAGAGCTGGGACCAAAGTAACAAAGGTCACCATCAGTAACACACTACAACGGCAGGGAATCAAATCCCGCAGTGCCAGATGTGTTCCGCTGCTGAAGCCAGTGCATGTCCAGGCCCGTCTGAAGTTTGCCAGAGAGCACATGGATGATACAGCAGAGGATTGGGAGAATGTCATGTGGTCAGATGAAACCAAAGTAGAACTTTTTGGTATAAACTCAACTCGTCGTGTTTGGAGGAAGAAGAATACTGAGTTGCATCCCAAGAACACCATACCTACTGTGAAGCATGGGGGTGGAAACATCATGCTATGGGGCTGTTTTTCTGCCAAGGGGACAGGACGACTGATCCGTGTTAAGGACAGAATGAATGGGGCCAAGTATCGTGAGATTTTGAGCCAAAACCTCCTTCCATCAGTGAGAACTTTGAAGATGAAACGAGGCTGGGTCTTCCAACATGACAATGATCCAAAACACACCGCCCGGGCAACAAAGGAGTGGCTCCGTAAGAAGCATTTGAAAGTCCTGGAGTGGCCTAGCCAGTCTCCAGACCTCAACCCCATAGAAAATCTGTGGCGGGAGTTGAAAGTCCGTGTTGCTCGGCGACAGCCCCAAAACATCACTGCTCTTGAGAAGATCTGCATGGAGGAATGGGCCAAAATACCAGCTACTGTGTGTGCAAACCTGGTAAAGACCTATAGTAAACGTTTGACCTCTGTTATTGCCAACAAAGGTTATGTTACAAAGTATTGAGTTGTATTTTTGTTATTGACCAAATACTTATTTTCCACCCTGATTTACGAATAAATTCTTTACAAATCCTACCATGTGAATTCATGGATTTTTTTTTCACATTCTGTCTCTCACAGTTGAAGTGTACCTCTGGTGCAAATTACTGACCTCTGTCATCATTTTAAGTGGGGGAACTTGCACAATCGGTGGCTGACTAAATACTTTTTTGCCCCACTGTATAATGAATGAAGACAGGAAAGTAAACAGCAGTGATGTTTGTAGGGTTACTGAAGTTGGGCTAGCTGGTATTTATTGATGTGCTATGTGATCGCTAGCGACTCAGCTCTGCTAGCATAATATAAACAGTGAAGCTGGAGGATAAACGCTAACTTTTTTCCACTTGATAAAAGTTAACTTGAGGGTTCTCGATGGTTAGGGACAAATGCAATCGCATGGCAGGATGCTGTAAACGGACAAACTTCAGTCACTAGAACAACTGAGATAATCTATCCTCAATACAAGGTTAGCCATTAATATACTGCTGCATGGGCTGGGCTGTAGTTACATCATAAGGTTTTAAAAACTGAACTTTAAAATGAATATCGGTAATAAAAACCCAAAGAGGCCGACAGTGATCACTGACCGTTTTTAGGAGATTAAATGGAACAAGATACAAAACATTAAAATATGTTAAAAACACATCAGCCTTAATTAACGCAGAGAAGTTTGGACCCGGAAGCAGGATTCATTACGTCATCACTTAAAGACCGGATTGCTATTTAAAGGCAACAACATTTAAAGGTGGGTGAATTTAATAACAAAAAATTGGGGGTTATGAAGCTAAAGGATGACCGATATAGGATTTTTTTTAAGGTGCATACAAATATTTGGTGATTTTAAAATCCAATATACTGATAGATGCTGATCCTTTTTTCTTTCAGACAGCCTTCCTTGGTTGTTGTGTTGCCAAAGGGGTAGGGCTCTGCGATATGACCAAACTCGTATATCCCGATATAAGACATCTATCGTCCCGATAACTAAATAAATCACAAAAATTTAACATTGTCTGTAAGTTCTGTGAATCTCGGGCAGCTGGACTTGTGTGAAGTATTTCCAGCTGGGCGTCGTGTACCTGGAGTCGAGTGTTTTAACCGATGCATGAAACTATACAATTTTAGACATAAGTTGTAACGGCCGCCATTTTCTTTGTGAGTATTTATTACACAGCGTGCTGCGGGGAAAAGCCTGTTCTAACGTTTGAGTCTAAGGTTTACTTTTTAGCACCTGACGGCTCTTTTTTGCTTCTCATCCGTAAACAGTCTGCATACTCTTTCACGTGGTTCAGTTTATTTTGAAAAGTCTCAACAGGATCTTGAGCTTTATTGTGAAAGGTTTATGTGGAAAATAAACAAGCGGACACGCAATGGTTTTACCGTCGTTGTTGCTAACGACAACGCATAAAAACAGTCGCTTGTCCGTCCGTAGTGTGGTTATATTAAATATAAGAGAAAGAGAGAACTTTAAGAAATTAATATAGCCACTACAGTGACCATAAAAACGATGAAAAGATGTTGCTGTAAACAGTTTATTTTGCGACACCACAAACGATAGTGTAAAATGAAACGATAGATGTTTTTATGTTATATCGAACAGCCCTACAAAGGGGAGTGCCCTCTGGTGGACAAACTATGCAACTTCATCACTCAAAATATGGCTGAAGGGTGTTTCTCCCATCTCTTCATTGATTTTTTAAATTTTCGTTCATTAGCTGTTATAAATACTGATATTGATAGATTAGCCAATAACTAATATCGGCCAATAATACTGCCCCACCATGTCTGTATGGTATGCAAGTATTTAAAGAGACAGTCTACCACCTTGATGATCTGGCCTTCCTTGAACGGCAGCTCCTCATCAGCAGCGTCGGGGTTAGGAGACATGGACAGGGGGTCATAGTCAAAGAGAGCCACAAACACACGGGTCATCTCCTCCGGCTCGGACTCCTCGTAGTAATCCGGGGAGCGCCGTCCCCGCCCGTGCCTGCGCCCACCATAGCCGTCTGAAACATAGAGGAGGCCTCTGCTGCTACTACCAGCCTTATACAGCCACGTTGGCTGTAGAGGCAATGAGAGCAGAAGATGTCTCTTTGTTAGAGCTGACAGGGGAGCGGGCGATGAGATGCATGTGTGAAAAAGGAGCCAGGGGTTTAATGCGATAAATACAATTTTACCTTGGTTATACTATTAACTTGGAAAACAATCAGGCCCTTTTTTTTTTAAACGAAACGATTGAAACACACCGGGGTTCTTTGTTCACACATCTCTGCTTGCTGGCGTGTCAGTTACCAAACGTCACACAACAACACAACACAGGCAGGAAACACGTGTCAGGCAGTTTTGGGAGGGTGCAAGGGAAGCTGAACAACCATACACACCAGGAGGACACAAGTAACACTGCACTGTTGCTCATTGCTGTTTCACTGCCTTATCTCGCAGAGGCTGATTAGCATGCATGCTTTCACGAATTCAGACACAATGAGGAGGGCGTTCCCAAAACAACACAGGTGTAATGTCATGCTCTGAGGCCAGATCTGGAAACAATGTGCAGAGGAAAAGGGCAAAGGAGGCACGTTCACATGGGTGATAACACATCAAATGCCCCAGCAGCTCCTGGCAGCATAGATATCAGGGACAGTGAGGGGGAAAGGATGAACCTGATATCAGTTCCTCATGCTTCTCATGGATCACCATGTTAAATGTTACAATGGCAGATTGTAAGTCTAAAAAAATGGCTCGGAGATATTGCAACAACTTCCCGCTTAGCAACTGAAATATGCCATTTGGGTGGTGTAAAATGTGCTTCAACAGTCGGAAGTAATGAATGTGCACCTGAGTGATACCGACAAAGCAGGAATGCAATAATTCATCCAGTAGTGTGTCCGTCTTTCTCACTGTACTGTAAACAGCTCATGCAAAAACGAACAAAAGGGGCTACAGTCTCATAAAGGCAGGGAGAGGGAAAAGAGGAGGTCGAGGAAAGAATAAGGTGGGAGGGGAAGGAAAAGAAAAAGGCATTGCTAAGTTGCAGCAGGTTGGAGAGTGGGCTGGACATGGAAGGTAGATGGGAAGACAGGATAGGTGGGTTGGGGTTTCTTGGGGTTTAAGGCATTAGGAGTACATACAGGGAAGGGATTTTCATTCTCCAGCAACAGGAAAAAGTGGCCAGTCTTGTCTTCCCCCGTCAGCTTTTTTCAGCTAAGCTAAACTAAACCAAACAAAGCGGCTGTCCAGCACAGAACAAAGACCACCGCGACATCACTGCATGTGTTCAAACAACAGCGCTTGGGCTTTTCTGGCATGGTCAAGGTGAATTGTCATCTTGGAGAGAAGCTGTACCACATACCATATTGATCCTCTGAGGACATAGATCGCCATATCCTGCGCCGAGCTACACTGCCATAGTAAACATCCTCCTTGACGGGTGAGAGGTTCCCCTCACTCCCCTCACTGTTACTGTCCATGGTGATCTCTACAGAAGACACCAATCACAACGGTCAGAGATCCCCCCTCACACACACTCTGCTCTACCCCATGGCCCATTCACTCATGCTGAGACAGTAGGATGATGAGGTTACCCTGAGGTGGGGGTGGGTGGGTGGGGTTAGGGTGCACAAGGCAACAGGTTTTCACTCTGGAGTCACTGGATGTAAAACAGCAATGCTTGCACTGTTTGCGAGGAGGTCGGATTGGCTTGGTAATGGAAACATGTTAACCCACGGTAAACACTGGGACAGTGGGGGCGTGTCTGAGGTGAACTTTCCTGCAAAACTGCATGTGAACATTTGGCAAATCCAGCTCATGAGGATGGACAGCTACAGGGTGTGCAAACACCACCACCCCCCTCAAAAAACAAAACAAAAAAACAAAACAAAAAAAAACCACGGGGGGACTACGTGGTTGTTTAAGCTCTATGGGAGAGATGTACAGCTCGGCTCATATGGGTAAGACATGGTATAAATCACAAGCACAAACATCAGTGGCCCTGCAGGTGGAGATCCTCATGTGGTGACCTCACTAACCAATGGATGGGATAGGTCGTCGCTGAGGAGGGGTGCCGATGTGAACCGGCCTCCTCCCTGAATGGTCCAGACGATCGGCGCTTCCATGTGACGGCGAGTTCCCAATGATCTTAGGAGTGAAAAACAACAGAGAAGAAGTTAGCACCGCGATTCACCTACAACCTGCAGGCAAGTAAACATTTAAAATAATATTTCAAAAAGAAATCCCACAATCCTGTTAAAACAACTAAAAACAAAAACATAAGAGCAAATGATGTGGTTTCCATTTGTCCTTAGGAAGGCAAAATAATAGAAAAAATAATAATAATGGTAAAGAAACCGAACAAACCATCAAAAGAAAAGTAAATCAAATCAACCCCCAACACAACAACATGGACAGGGGTTCGGGAAAGGTCAGATGTTAAGCTAAAGACCATTTGTTTGTTTTGTTTTGTTCTGTGCATGTCAGCACCTTGATGAGAAAAGGAAGCAAATGATGGCACAAAGAGACAGAAATCATGGTGTAAGAACAGAGAGAGAGAGAGTGGGAAGAGAACGAGTATGAGCTTTGGGAAGCTGTGGTCAAATAGCAAAAGATACTAACACCTTTAGCCTGTGGCTTCGGATCACATCAGCTGAAACGACGTGAAAAGTCGTGATGAAGAAGAATTTTAAGACAGAGATGAAGGCTTAAATCCCAATCCCAACAGGCTAAAAGTCTTGAATTGGCCTCCTTTTTTGTATGTGAAGTGATGGAAAGCAGAAGATGGCTGGACCTCTAGAGGGTGAGACATGGAGAGCAACGTATGAAGTCTGCAGCTGGCAGAGAGAAGAAGGCACAGGCAGGGGGAGAGCAGAGGAGCAGCATGTCCCCATGCACTGCACAGAGACTTTCCTTTACATGGAGCCTTTCCCCTCAAAGACATGAGAAGTCAAAACTTTGTTAAATGGCCTTTAGGTAATTTGAAAGTTCTACTTTATAAAATCCACCGAACACTAGAAATACAAGCAAAGTAATTCACACAAAATAAAACATCAAATGAGACCAACCATGACCATGTGATAAACTGTCAAGAATGGAGGAAAACAGAAAGTCAAACGAAATAAAGGGGGGGGTCTCTTAAAAAGAAAACAAAAACAAAAAAAAACAAACACACAACATTAAGAAAACAGAATGGCTGCAGCTTGCTGATGGAAAGTACATCAGAAAGTCTGAATCACACACCAGCGCCTGGTCCCGGTTGAGCCTGGACAAAGACTGGGCCCTAGCCTCCCTGTGGGGGCTGTAATAGACCCTGTCCAGCTCGTTCAGCCTGCCCTCGCTCAGGGCCCCTTCCCTGGAGTAGTTTCGTGGCCCAGCATCCCGACCGGGCCCAAAGAGCTCCCTGTTCCTAAAATCACCCGTGTGTACCGACTTGGCCGCGATCACTGGGACATCGGAGAACTCCTCCTCCACGCTGCACTGCCGCGTGAGAGTCCTTTTCCGGCCCATGGCCAGCGCCCGCCTCTCTACGGGGCCTTCACAGTGAATAATGCGCACAGGTCCTCGCATGGGGCTCCCGTGAGTGTAGTACCCTCGATGGCCCCGCCCTAGAGAGCCTTCTTCTTCACTGCCGCAGTCTAAACCGCTGTCAGGGCTCTTGGTGTTCTGGCGGTTGGGTCGTCCCAAGCTGCGGTCGTCGGCGCTGTAGCAGTACCGGCTGTCGGTGAAGCGAGGGGAAGAGCGTTGGCGTTGCAAGCGGGTGCTCTTGCTGGGGGTGAGATGGTTGCGCACGTGAGCGTCTTGGGGGTACATCCTCCGCTGAGTGTGCGGCGTCCCCGGTCGCCCCCCGTCTTCGAAGGACAGACGCTGACCCATGCTGTCCACGCTGTCCGACTCTTCCTCGGCCACCTCGGGGATGCTGTGGAGACGCTTGCTGCGGAGCGACTTCTGCTTCACCACCTCCCTCTGGAGGTCCCAGCAGTCTCTTTCCTCAGCTAAGTCCTGACGCTTGTAATATGCCTTCAGTCGCGACCGAGGTTGGGGTTAGGAGGGGGGTTCAACGTCCCACAATTTCACAGTTCAGTTCGAGTCAGTTCAAGTAAACGGTTCAGTTTATATTTTTGCGAGGGAGGGGGGGGTTTGTAAAGTTTTTCGAAGGTTTTAGAACAGGCAGGAAACAACACAGTGTGTGAATAGAACAAATGGGGGGGAAAGACAAAATAAAGACAGAATTAGTTATTTGTGGCTATGTGGTAAGACATGCAGTCTCATTCCGTGAGGAGGAAATGGCATGCTCTGAACAGGAATCTGTCACAGCTTTAAGGTGGAGCGGTAAATCGTAAAAAGTGGACACAGAGTTTACACATGGAAAACATTTAAACGAAAGAAAGTACTGGACGATGTGAGTGTTACAGGTGAGGGTGGTGGGAACATTTATAAGGATGAAATGAGCAGATGAAGTTTTTAAAAAGCAAAAAAAAAAAAGAACAAAACAAAAGAACAATGCCAAGCTGAGTGGACGCACTCCTCCTGCGTATTCACATCGCTTTACAACATCTAAACGTTTAAAGAGAATAAAAAATGTGCAGCAGAGATTTACACATAGATGTGATGACAAAAAGGAGATGAAGAACTGGTGCACAGACAGAGTTAATACACCAGTATATACCCCTCATTAACACCTCATTGATCTACAGGTTTTACTGGACAAAATCAGCTGTATGCTAACCGAACCTGTAGTGATTTTCTGCGATAATACAAAGAAAAGATCAGCCAATACAGTACAGGTAGCTCTCGCTCTTATAATAATGCTTTTCTTTCATGATATCAAGTTGTCTTCCACACATCCCCGCTGACAGACCAAATGAAGACGGGATCATGTGCCGACAATGTTAACAATAACATTCAAATTAAACATTAGGACATGACAGACATAAACAAAAGTGGATATTTCCATTTAAGTACTCACTTAAATGAGATTCCCATGTGCACTTGATATGCCATGACCCTTTGATACAGTACAGTATATTAATAGTTGCATTTCAAGTTCACAGTCTTAACATTTTGACTTTCAACACTTGTAAAACTAGTCTACAGTAAATCAAGCATCCAAATGCAATGCAAATAAAAGTAAACACTGTATTTTTTTTATTTCTTTTTTTTGGGGGGGGGGGGGGGGGGGGGGATTTGTTTACACCCTTCCCTTCTCACATGCATCTTGTACAGCTTATGTATACACAGCCACATGATCAGCCTGGGAAGAGTAAAGCAGAGCTGGAGGGGCAGGGGTGGAGGAGCAGGTAGGGTGGGGAGGCTGATTCGGCTAACGCAGCTAACAGGCACGGGAGATTAGTCAGGCAAAGCCACGACGGGCCTGGTTGTAGAGCTTGTGAAAGATAGCGGGTATCTCCAGAGGTGGCAGAGCCCTTCTTCCCTATATCTTTATTTCTCCCCACCTTCCTGTGTCCTCCCTCCAGGCCACTGTAGAGTGAAGGCGTGCAGGTAAATATGTACCTTGAGAGTGTTGTGAGAGTTGATGCTGCGTCTGCGGCCTTCCTCCAGCTGCATCTCAGAGTAAAGATCCTCCTCGTCCTCCTCCAGGATGTCAGACAGGTCAGATCCTCGGCTGCTCTCTGTGTAGTACTCCTCACTGTGGCTGTAGTGGTGATGATGGTGCTAAGGGAAGTAAGTAAGTTTGGTAAGTAATAAAAGCTCTGAATTCAGGTCTTTTATTTTCAGCAACTGTGTGATGCTGTCAACCTGAAACCTGCTGAATCTGTCCCTTTAAGAGTTAAGGAAGTTCTGAATGCAAGATGTATCTTATAAAGTGTCCAAATTATAAGCCTACTATACAGATTATAATACACACATTAAGATGGGACTCGTTTGATTTCAGACTGATTTGATTTGATCCAGCAAACCAATTCTCCTGACACGCTGAGCACAGCTTGTGTTTTCTGTAAAGTACCTGTCTGCCTAACTCGGAGCCTCTGAGGAATTCATCCACCGAGGCGCCTCTCCTCCTGGCGTGAGGCGAGTCGTAGCCATCCTCCTCCTCATCAGAGTTGACAGGATGCAAAACATTACCTCGCTCACTGAAGATATTCCTTTTCTCGACCTGACAGGGGAAAAGTCAAACTTTTAGATGGAAAAAGGAGAGAAGAATAACCGCGAGGATGAGAAAGACAAACAAGTTGCTTACTATCTTACTATATTTTCACAAATCTAATGATTTTCTCCAAAGCACTGCTTGTTTACAAAGCAGCCTAAAAGATATTACCATTAGCTTTTTGGCTGAGAGCTCTCTCATCACATGCTGTGAAAAGGTTTAAGAGTGAAATCCTCACACACCCGGTTACCCTCAGCAAACACTCTCTGGGCAGCTTCCCTGGCCATGGCCTTGGCGATGGTGTTGGGGATGGGGACTCCCTGAGGCTGCGGCAGGATCCTCTGAGGAGAGGGAGATCGCTGTGGCTGGAAGGGCGGTGGCTCCAGGTTGGGACCTCGCATGGGAGGCAGCGGAGACGGGGAGCGTTCCCAGGGCTGGGCTGGCCGCAGGCCCACCTCATGCTCTTTGGTTTCTGGCTCTCTGGCACTTACTAATGGTTTGGATTTGGGCATGGAGTTGCGGTGAAAATGAGGCTGCGGATAGGGAGGAGGGGGGCGGATGGGCTGCGAATGAGGCTGTGCGTGGGGCAGCGTGTGGGGCTGGGGTCGAGGCAGAGGCTGCACCTGGGGCTGAGGGTGGTTCAGGGGGTACGTCGATGGATAAGGAGGGTGGGTTTGTGAGTGAACTGGGTGGGGTGTGGGATGGGAAGGTGCAGTGGTTCTGTGGGAAAGGCGTGGAGAGCCCAAGAGATTGTGCGGTATGATGGCCACAGGCGAGTCCTGGGACTCTCCTTGTGTTGATAACGTCCTTACAATGACTTCCCTCGCCTCCAGACCCTGAATCCTGGTTAAGTCCACAGTCACATAGTCTGCTGTGGGGTACAAGACCTCTGCTATCTGCATTTACAAAGAAACCAGAGTCTTTACCAAAGGGCAATTCAGAATGTCCTCATACAAACATACATGTATCAATATGCATTTGTAGCTTTTACATCTTGGCTGTCGTAAAATATAACTTCTACAAGACAGTTACCATAATTTTAAAAACTCACTACAGGCAGATTTGAAGCCTTACAGCCACAGCACCATTTTTAAACTTCACACTCACTTCACACCTCTCAGGGAACGGTCAAATACTTAATAAATAAAGCATATATCTGGCATTAACATTGAACATTAAAGACTTTCTCCAGGAGATGGCAATAGAGTGCTACTGAGAAGTTACAACTCGGGAAGGCAGAGGCTACCCATTTTAAGATCTGCAGTGTAAGACTAAAAAAAAAATAATAATAATAATAGTTTTTGTTTGTTACCTTTTGTCCCTTTGTGCACACGGCGTAGCCTATCACACTGGCTCCGTTGGAGGTTCCTGAAGGCGTCAGGGGCGGCGGCTTCCATCTCACTTGCAGGACTCCGGGTGTTTGACCACACTGGACCTGCACCTCCTGGGGAGGGAGAGGGGGGCCTGCGGAGAACAGTGCACATTTATCAGACAAGGAGAGAGGAAATAAAGACAGACTGCCTGTTCCTGCCGTCCCTGCCTGTTTGATCAAAAATGAATGAGCTGACCTTTGTACTGTGGACCGCTGGCGTTCAATATCCACTTCACTGTGGGATGGAATAAGCATGTTCTCAATCTGGAGGATTTGTAGTACACGTCTCGAATTTAAAACCTATTTCACTAAGATGAATACCTGGTATATCATATGATAACATCAGTCGGGGATGGCTGAATAGCAGTATTTACCAGTAGGATGATTTTTCTTTCTATCTATAAACAGGTTTATGTTGGGACACTGGTTGAAAACTCCAAGTCTGCCAACATTGGCTATATGTATAGCAATATCATGGTCTTGCTGACAATATTCTTCCGAGCATCAAAAAAAACCCAGTTTGCTATTTTCTCAATCTGTCCATCCTGCATGCATACTAAACAACATGCCCATCTGTGCAGCGTCGCCGTTCACCTGCAGCCACACAGCGAGCAAGAGGGAGTCACAGTCAGTCAGCAGAATCTCCGAGCCGTGACGCGCAGCTGCGCGAGCGTCCAGGAATCTACATCAGAGCAATCTTAATCACATTTCTAAGACTGACTGTTGGGAAAAAACGCAGTCTCTGAATAGCAGCAGTAACTGTTTGGAGATTTCATTTCCTCTTGTCATTTTTAAACAGCCCCTGTCACAAACAACGCGCTCTCCTCCGAGAGCCGAAACGAGTGTTTAAATGAATATCTCAGTGGAGCCACTTTCATTAGTAGTGGACACAAACGACAGACGCTGATTTCCAGGGAGCGAACTGGTAGCCGCTCTGTGCGACTAATATTAAAAATGCATCACTAAGCACTAATGAAGCAACTTGTTTGAAGAACACACGCTGAGTGCAGAAGCCTAATATAGCACTTCCAGATACTGCCGTCGTCACTGACAGCGGCTGTCTGCCACCACTATTCAGACAATTTTAGACGCCTCTAATTAACATATTCAATAGATGGATCGTTTAATGAACTCTCAGCATGCGGGCTCGTCAGCTGCCAACACAAAATGTCAATTCAAACTTCAGCCTCGATCTCCGTCTTTCCCCCCTTTCTCTCTCTCTTTTTTCACTTCTTGACGTCATAACTCTGTCATCTCCCGTTTGGCTCCACTTTTCTCAGTGACTGCCATAATAATTGGAAGTGTCTCCTTCCATGGTAAATGAAAGGTGTCACACATTAAACATCCCTCCGAGTGCATATAAAAAGCAATAATATGAACCATATTCAATCTATAGGCAACAACAGGCTGACTAGTTTAACCATGGCTTTTCTCGCTTGACAGCAGGGCCGTGAGACCCAAGTTAACACTGGCAACAGTCAAGCAACAAAGAGCCTCCTGGGAGAAGAAATCCCAGAGATGCATGCTTAATATTTACACCCTTGTTTTCAGAATACTTCTTAAGCGGGTTTTCACGTTACAGCTTTATCAGAACGTCTTTTTTCTTGTTTGTTCGTGTTTCTACCTTTTACGTCTTATCACAAAAGCACACACACAGATCCTCGAGGGCAATATAAAGGTAGCTGGGGAAAAATCACAATGACTAAAATGTTTGTAAGTGTAATGACCTTGATGTGTGTGCCCGATTAAACACAATGACTGGTACCTCAGATGGAAATTTTTCAGGCTTTTATTTATTGTGAAATCAAAGCTTTTTATGCAGAACAAAGTCTATAAGAGCACTGTTCAGACTGGGATAAAAAGAAGGCCGTGTTAGCCTTTTATCCAAAGCATTTTGTACCTGCCTTGGTGCATTTGCAAACAACAAGACTTTGCTTCACACCGAGTGTCTGATTAACCTTAATTTTGCATGCAGCAGGCAGTTGTTTGCAGTTTGTATTGGCACCAAACAGCAGATAAGGTTAAGGACTAAGTGAGATATAGGAAGGGAAGCATGTTGTTACATATTTTTCTCAGACTTTGCTGAGTCTGTTGGATGTGTAAACATTCAACATTCACCTCAACAACTTTATACTGCCCCCAAGTGGGAAAAAGAAAAAAAAAGATAGACAAGCCAAGGCAAAATGTATTTTAAGCACAACACAAACCTTCAGCAGTAGTAATAGTATTATGTGTCTAAAGCCACACCACCAAGGATTTTGTGAGGCTTTACTTCAGTAAGATGGACTGATCAACCAACCAACCAACCAACCAACCAAGAGACTGACATTGATATCTCTAGTCATGCTAGCATGGCTACAAATATCCCAGCATTTCTAGCCACGGCCATGCAACCATGCACCATGCAGAGGAAAATTCCTCCACTGCTGTGATTCACAAAACCAATTATTTCTGCACTGGAGTGACTTACGTTTTAAGGACTGACCTGCAGGCTGAGTGCAGAATTCCACAGAGATTTCCCTCTTTTCCCTTTGATCCACTGGAAGCTGCCAAGGCACCTGATGTGGCTGTGCGACAACCTTCACCTTGTAAACTGTCATCGGCTTCAAGTTGAAAAACTTGTACTTATAGCCCCCGGCCTTGACCATGTCATACTCTGCACCGTTGAGGAAGATGGTGTGACTGTAGTTGCTGTTGCTGGGCATCCAAGACAGCTCAGCAGAGACCTGCGTGATGCTGTCCACCCGCAGGTAGTAAGGTGCCACCACCACGTCCTTACCCACGAGAAGAGTGCACCGAAGTTCGTCTGACGGGCCCCTGTCAGTGATGCTCTGCACTGAGATGCGGTAGGTGTTTGTGGCCAGATTGAGCTTTTCAATAAGAGACTTTGTCCTGCCCCCGTAGGGGACACTCATACGAACCTCCTTATCCACCAAGACATTGTAGCCACTAATGGAGCCCCAACCCGGTGGGAACACCGGAGGATCCCAGCCAATAATCACACTTTTGGCCAGTTGCTTAATCAGGTTGATGCGGCGGGGATAAGGCACAATGTCTTCACCGACCTCGTCAATGCTGACATCCAAGGTTCCCGTGCCATTGGTGGAGGAGCCCAAGAGGTCCATGCCCAAGCTGCTGGTGCTTAGACAGTCTAATTTACTGTCAGACAGCAGGCTGCTTATGCCTGTTCCTGTGCCGACCCCAGGTCTTTGAGGCCTCAGGCTACTGTGGTTGAGGTAGCCAGGTTCTTTAGTTAATATGTCCCTGTGCTGGACAGAGGGCGCCTCCTCATCTTGGATAAAATCTACAAAATTGGATGGGACGAGTCCTCTCTGTCCATCCAGCAGCTCTCCTGAGGACACAAAAAGGATGCAGCTGGTACTTTGGTGACGTGGTAAAGTGCAAGATGTGATAAAAAAATAAATACATTTTTTAAAAAAAGGCCTGACCTTCATAAAAGCCATCCTCGTCCATTGTTCCGTAAATGTAAAGGTACTTCCCAGCCACCAGGGGGAGCTCTGCCTCAGGATGCTCATTGGGTCCATCATAAGGATTGTAACTACAGTAAAAAGAAAACAAATTAATTAACTTCCAAAGTGCACACTTTTTTGTTGCAATTATTCTCCATTTGGGTTTGTTTTATATCAAACACCACAAACATAATATGTATGTCGAGGAAAAACGATTTGCCGAGCGTTGCTTTGAAAATACAACGTTTTTTTTTCTGTTCTATTATATTTGGCTGTTTGCAAATATGAGAGGGTTGAAGAGAGTGTGGGTTGAAAGCTTTGGCCCTGTTTCACAAATCTGTGTGCTTGAGGATTCCAATTATTTTCTGTGCTGACAGGTTATTTTCTTTAGCAGCAGAAACACTGAGTCACATTTAAGACCACAGCGCTGCGAGAGAAAGCAAATAACAGAGCAAGATTTTCAGTTCAGTGCGAGAGATTTTCCACCACCTCTGTTTTAAATGATCACAATGATTTCACTTTGGTTTAGGGGTAGGGGTGTAACGTAAGCACAAAGCCCTGTAGGTTTGAAATGATAAACTCATGAGGATCAAACCTTTTCCAATTATTTATTTTACAAATACAGCAGTGGTTGAAAAAGTAATTGTGTGTTTTGTGTGCATACCTGTAGCGAGCAACACACAGACGGACCTTCCCTGTGAACCGTGGTTTGGATCTGGTGGTGGAGCTGAGATCTTTGTCCATCTGGAGAAGGAAGCATTCACAGATTTTCACAGTTTCAACATCGAATGCTTCTTAATGTTTGCACATTCCCTTTGGTTCAATGTTTTAGCTTGTGTCAACTAAATATATTTGATCAATCCCAAATAATCTGCATGAGTAACACCGAGAAGCCTCCTGGATTCCCGCTGTGTGGATTTTCTCGCATTCAGCCCAAAGACATTATTTAGATTAAAATGAATCAGCATTTTCCCAAATGTGCCGTCTACGTAAGGGATCACAGAGGCATGAGCGAGGGAATGGATCTAATACTGGTGAGTTCAGCTTAAAAAAATGATAATAAAAAGCTTTTTCACAGAAACTATTAGAGCTCCACTGACCTGAGTGACAACAGAAATGCTTTTGGGTAAATACGTGGAGCAAACGATTGAAATTATTGGGAATTCTCCCACGTTGTGTCTCAACGGTGTCGTTTGGGATTTTTAGACCATCTTTCCGCAGTTTATTAGATTCCATTTGTTTGAGATGTATCGAATCGATCTGATTTCGGACGTGTAAAAAGAGAGTACAAATGGACACTATAATATACCTCAGAGAGTAAAGCCCGCGCTGGACTGCTGGCTCGACCGCGAGTGAGGAATGTTGGCTTGACAGAGAGGAGCTCGGGCTTGTCTCCGCTGACTTGGAGTGGTCGAATGAACTCCGATATCAAAGATCTGCTTGTTGGGGCCTCATTGCCTGTGGAACAAAAGCAACATAGCTCCACACATCACAATATAACAGAACTAATATCAAAGTCCGAATTTTCATCTTGTATTTGATTGCATGCTGTCCTTTAAAAAGGTTCTGCCATTTAACTCAATTTGATTTCATGAATTATTTGTTAAGCAGGGTGATTGATGTGGCTCTATCAGAGTACTTGTTTGCTTTGGTTTTATTTGTCCATCACTTCTTTGGTGAATCTCATTCACCTTTTTCATCAATTACTGAATTAGCTCTGTCTGTATTTATAGTCCTGTGCTTCTCCTTGTTGTCTGTGTGATCATCTGCGTGTACTCTGTGTTCCCCGGCTGTTCCATCCTGGCTCTTAGTTTTTTTTGGATCACTTTATATCATTAATCTGTGGACTGTGTGCTTGTTTCTGCCTGAACTCTGCTGTTCCTATCTTCTTCCTTTTGGTTTGATTTGACTTATTCTTAGTTCTTCAACCTAACAGCATCCATGTGTTCTGTGATCTCTGTGTGGATAACCTGAATTTAGTACAAACTGAAGAAAAGTGGCCCAATGGATACTGATTTTTAGGGGTGACAAAGGAAAGTGACATCCAGAATGAGATGCAGTCAGCGCTGACATCATGCATCTCCACTGCTCGGCTCACTGTTACATCACAGGCACTGTTGCACAGTGTGCCTGCCAGTGTCTGTCCTTATCTTGGGTGAGGTCAAGCCAGGTCCTGAATCAACTGCTCCTGTTTTTCAGCCTGTTCCTGAGAGTGGTGTTGCTCCTTGAGTCACTTGCTAAAGTTTGAACTGTTTCTGTGTCAGGCAACTATTCCTGAGTCTGAGTCAGCTGACACATAACCAATTACTAAGACTGCCCCAGAGTCGGCTGCACTTTTCCAGCCAAACTCGGCTAAAGTCTTAATGGGCAGTACAGAGACTTGATTGATACTCAGACAATAAATTAAACTCCTGGCTCGACTAAAGTAAGAAGATATTTTTACTCCACCTGCGACTCCTGAGTCGACTTACGCCACACCTGCCCAAAAGCCTAACCAGCACTGATGACCTACAACCAGTTCCTGAGTCATTCTACTTGCTGGCTCCCAGTGGCTACAGTGGAAGGATAGATGATATCTATTAACTCCCACCCTGAGGAAAACTGGTCTGCTGGAGTACCAAGATTCAGCCCCCTTGAGTGTCCCGCATCATTCCCTGAACTTACTCAGTTTCCCCACCTTTCATGGTGGTATCCTCCACCACAAAGAGGGATTCTGTCCTCAACACTGTCCTTTCCCACAAATAGATCCCGCCTTCACCGGCACTCCTTCCTGTCTGCTCAGCACCTGTGCTGCCCTCCTTAGTAACACAGCCACTTTGCTATCCCACCTGTTCTTCACCCACCACGCGTTACTTTACTTTTGTCTTTGGGTCCTTTAAATGTAATTTTTAAAATAGCACATAACTTTATTTTGTAAATGTGCAAAATTACATAGCAACAACAACCTAAACAACACGTTGTGCTGTAATTAGTGAGTAACTTTTGCATTGATTTAAAAAGTTTTACATACTAGAGGCCATTTAAACAGATTACAGGTGACACAGCTGTCTTTGACTTAATATTTCTAAACGTTTAGTTAATTTGACTTTTTATGAGGGAAGTCATAAAAACTACTACTACTAATAGTTCCTATAAGACTGGAACGATACATCTTAATTAACTGTACACTTGAATACAGGTGATCTACAGTACCGGCGTAACATTCATCTGCTGAAAGCATGAGCTTTAATGCTAACAAATGGCCTTTACCTTTCTCTGTGGGGGCAGCCAGTCCATTAAGGAGCTGTGACAGGGATTTGTTCGGAGACCCAGGAGATTCACACACAGTTAAGGGTTCAGTGCTGAGGATATCAAACTTCCCAGCCTGGAGCCGAAACTTCTCCAGCTCTTTAGACAGGAGGTTGAACTGCTCACTCTGAGTCCGACATTTCTCCTCCAGCTCGCGGACTTTGGCCTGATGGCGGGGAGGGAGGAGATACATTGAGACAGAAGCGAGAGACAGAGGAGGAGAGAAAAAAGGATGGGAAAGGGAGAAAGACGGAATGGAGACAAAGAAAATAAAAATAAAAAATCATGATAAAGACACAAAAAGAGTTCACGCTAAAACAGGTGACACATTGTTGAACTGTCTATACGTGAACAAGAAAACAGACATTTACTGTAGGACTAATAACACTGATCAGTCATTACAAAGAAAAGAAACCTTGAAATGACTTCTTGACCACTACTGACGGTACATCATACAAATCGCATGCACAACTATCCTACAGTTTATAATAACAGTACTCCAAATAAAACTTATTTCAAAGCATACCCAAACTGTCTTAAAGGATGAGGATGATGATATTATATGTTTTTTGTTATTGTCGTGTAAGACCTTAAAAAGACCAAAAACAGGAAGCCTTAAGCAAATTGAGGCAAACAGTGTTGAAAGCACACTGCAGCAGAGGGCAACGTGTTTCTCAAACTGTGATGAGCATGAGTAGTGCGGTTTATTTTAAGTCTATCCCACACACTCCACACCATCCAGGGAGTATGCACTGGTGCTCTACTACTAACTGGGTCTGTATTTATCCGAAGATGAGAATAACCACCATAAAATGCACTATTTACTTCAGTTTGCATAATCTCTGCTGGAAATGCAGAATAGCCCTTTTTTGTATATTTGTCTTTTGTATTTGTCACTTACATTTTTTCAGATCATAAAACAAATTTCAATATTAAATCGAATACTAAAGATGACGCCAGTGAATACAAAATGCAGTTTTTAAATGATGATTTTGATTTATCAAGGGAAAAAAAGCTATCCAAACCTACCTGGCCCTGCGTGAATAAAGCAATTTCCCCTCTTGTTAAATCATGAATAAACTTTGATTAACCACATTTATTTGGTACGCTGATTTTAGCTTAGGTCTGATTACTGCCAGACCTGCTGAAACAAGAAATCACTTAAATACAGCTTGTCTGAAAAAGCAAAATAGGCTCAAAGAGCTCAAAACGTCAATCTGAAAAAACCAGCCGAGAAACAAAGTCGTTGACATCTATCGGTCAGGAAATGGTTACAAAGACAGTGAACCACAGTGAGAGCTATTATCTCCAAAGGGAGGAGATATGGCTTGAATAGTGGTGAATTTATCAAAATGACTCCAGAAGCGCATCAATAGTGGTCACAAAAAACCCAGAAGAACATCTAAAAGACTGCAGGCCTCACAGTTAAGGTCAGAGTTTATGAATCAACAATAAGAAAGAGAGTGGGCAAAAATGGCACCCATGAGAGAGTCCAAGGAAAAATCCACCACTGACACAAAGGCTTGTCTCACATTTGCTGAAAGACATTTTGATGATCGCTTTTGGGAAAAATTCTGTGGACTGATGACACAAAAGCTGAACGTTTTGGTAGGTTTTTTTCTTTTTTTCCTGGTGTGAAAGCAACACAGCATTCCACAAACATGGTGGTGGCAGAGTGATCATGTATGTGATCAAGAACATTTGGATTGTGCAACCGGACAGCGGTCCAAAAAGATCGGCAAGTCCAACTCTGAATGGCTCAAAAACACAAAACAAAAAGCAAAATGAGCCGAGTTAAGATTCAGATTGAGTTCCTTTGGCATGACCTTAAACATGCTGATTATGCTTCAAAACCCTCCAACGTGTCTGAATTAAAACAATTATGAGAAGAAGAGTGGGTCAAAATTCCTCCACAGTGAAAGATTCACTGCCAGTCGTCACAAAAAGCTTGATTGCAGTTCACAACCAGTTATTAGATTTAGGACACAATTAATTTTTTCACACATGGACCGCTAAGTTTGGATAACCTTTTTCCCTTAATAAATGAAATCATAATTGTATTTACTGGGATTATCATTGTGCTGTGTATTTAAGCTGAGTGCAACACAACATTGCAATTTCTTCACCACTGGATATGACTGGACTTGAGATGAGACCCACACACAAGGTACGGAGGTCTGCTTGCTGTTGGTACTGGTCTTTCTGTAAGATTTCAACAATAACAAACATTTTGCATAACATCATCCGTACATGTTGAGAGCAGGAAACATTATCACACAGACTAACACTGACAAACTGAACATGACCGCTTGGGCAGGTTCAATAGAAAATTCCAGGTGCTGCAGCATGGTTTCCCATGTAAAATGATGCAATGCATTAGCAATCACTTCTCGGTCCGAAACCGAGTGCAGTCTGAGAGGCTCTGGAAGATACTGAAGCGACCGTGGAATTATACAGCGCCGCCCAAAAACACAGTGATGCCCGCCGCATCAGTATTTCTGTTAAAACAGCGTTTCATGCAGGCAGGTTGCTGCTGGATATAACATGCTGCTGGCAGACTGACGACAAATATATTCCTGCATTTATGAAACAGAATTAGTAAATTAGGAGACACTAGTTTGAGCAGCATCATACAGTTAGTTGTATGGCAAGTAGATGGTTTTTAAAACACATGCTGCATAAACACACATGCAACGCTACAAAGGAAAAAGGATCACATTCATCACCGTCTGGTACTGTATCCTATACTAGAAATGCAGTTTGTTCTTTTTAAGCTACTACATATTATAATGAAGAGAGAATATTATACTTTGGAAAAACTTACTTATTTTAGCCTGAGAGTTTTGTTTGCTCACATGTAAACAGAATTTTAACATATCTGATGCGAATACATGTCGATACAAGTGATTTATATTGAATAAAAGTGTATTTTGTTACTTGGTTTTCTGATTCTTTTATCAATGTTTCTTTATGATCAGGCCAGAAAGACCTCCGTGTTATCTATTAGTCATGTTTCACCCTTTCAAAGAGTCCACTCGTGAGTCTTGCCTTGTGAAACGAGCTGAAAGGGCTGTATGAAAAGATCGATGTGAAAAATTGTACTGAAAAGCCAAAAGGCATGACCGCACGTTAAATCAGCTCATAACTGCATTGTTTTATGTTATATCTTTAGCCAGATAAATGTTGATCTTAATTCACAATGTGGTGTTACTTGGCCCCATGGGTCAAACTACGTACCGGGCTGCTGTATATCCCGCTAATGGCAAAGGCGTAAAATATATATACTTATATATATCAAGTAAATAAATAAAAGCAATTCTGAAATACCTGCATGCTGTCCAAGTGGTTCTGTATAAGCATAAACACACATCCATACAATGACAAGAGATGTAAGAAAGAAATAAAGCACAATTACACACATGTGATCATTCATACACATCTCTAAAATCACAATCTTTTCAACACACGCATACATATTGCCGTATTACAATGCCAATACAAAGACTAAATATAGATTTTTGCGTGCTTTATGGTTCATTTACCTGAAAAGCAACTCTCTATACCAAAAGTCATTTTAAAGATACTGTGAAAAAAAGCAGTATACTCTGGCCAAGATAGTTTTAAAACAATAAGACTTGAAAGAAACAAAAGAAACAAAAAAATTCAGGAAGTGAGGTCACGGAAAGCAGGAAACGGCTCGAGCAGCATACACAAAAACACACAGCAAAGCCCCCAAGACCCCCAGAGTCCAGACGCTCACCTCTAACAGATGGACAGCGCCCTCATGTTCCTTTTTAGCCTCAACCTGAGCCTGAGAAACACAAGGTGCAGTTCACTTACATTGCAGTTTATGCTGTGCTTTAGTTTCTGTTTAAAACACCGACGAGAGATCCTCACAAAGAGCATCTCTCAAAGGCATTCATTGGTGCGCGAGGTGAAAATGGTTGAAAAGACGGCGCGGACCCCCGTCCGCATTCACGTTTGCCAGCAGTCGCTTGATTCAATAAGATATCGCCGAATGCTTAAAGAATATCGCGTCTTTTCTCAAACCATTTTCGCCTCTCCGGTTTTATGTTTTGTTAAGCATGTTTGTCATTTATCATTCGGAGAGCTGTGCAACATGAAAGCATTACATGCATGCAAGAAACTGAATATAATCAAGCAACTGCAAGCCGAAGAGCACCTGCACAAGAGTCTCTAACTACCAGCCCAAGGATTAGATGCACACATAATTTTATTGCTTCTATTATGGTTTCCCTCAACACAGAAATCACAGTAAGGCTCCTCCTTCAGATATAACATCAGCTACAGAGGTGAAAGTGACATAAATGCTCCTGTGTTATCAACAACACAGGAGCAAAACAGAGTACACAGCTGTACATTTTTGCAAAGCTAACAGGAACTGCTGATTGTGGTTGGGGCACAGCCATTTTTAAGAGAAGACAACTTCCTGCATCATCTATGGGCAAAAAAACTAAGTTTGAGCCTGCCCATGTATCTGTAGTTAAAAAATACTGCAATGTTCACTCTTGCTGTGGCTGTTTTTCTTTTCGTTACACGATTCGTAAATGGCCGTTTCAGACAGTGAACATCTTGCCAGGGTGTTTGTTTGAATAGTTGTTTTTGGGCTACATCAAAAGGTCTAGATTTATGATCTGATTTTTTTATGCTAGTGCGCTCCAGAAAAATGGGAGTTTACATTCTAAAAGACAAGGAGTATACGGAAACACGGCATCGTACGCATCATTTTTCTTATGAAAACGAGAAACATCTGTTGAGAAAAAAAATAAATAAAGCGTTCCACATAAATACGAGAGCATCTGCGGGGCTTTACCATTTCATAAATCTACTTTGCAGGCAATTAATTTAGAACACAGAGAGCAGTGAGTGTCTGCAGGAAGATAAGGCAGTAATGAGCTTCTGTTAATGAGAGAAAAAAAACTGAGAACGACTGCCTGTGAAGGGCTGACTGTGAAGTCAGAACACTGCAGCAACAGCAACACGAGGGCGCTCGCAGTGTTGCCAGAGAAGGCATTGGTGACAATTCCTATCATGTTCACACTATCAGTAATCTCAGCCGTTGCTTTCACATTACAGTCAGCTTCAGTGCACAGTGGAGGAAGGCCAACCATCAAATGGCCAGCGAGAGCCCCCCCCCCCCTTTATTAAAGTGTGCCTCTAAAAAGTGTCGTGTCTACTTTGGATTCTAAAAGTCTGATTTGCTCGCTTGTGACAAACAAGAGTGCTCCAGAAATGCTCTGGGTTTGATAAACAGCTGCAGGACGGGGATGCGACGGAGACGCTCGTGCGAAACTAGTGCCGGTGCTGAAAATGGCGAGAAAAAGCGTAGAGAAAATCATGCACTCCTTAACTTCTGTTTCGTTTCTGTTGACTTTCACCTTTGTTGCGCTGTATGTTTCGCACGGGTGTTCAACAAAAAGCTCTTTCACCCATGACACAGGCCAAAAGCCGGGCAAACACAAAAGCCCATCCCCACTGGTGCTGGGAGTTCTCTTACCTTCTGGAGAATGTCAATCTCCTGCTGCTTTGCATTGAGTACAGCCAAGGCCTGCTCATGCTCCAACTCTAGCTGCTGCCTCCGCTCCGCAGCCTCTCGCATATGCTGTCCACAAGGGGTGTAGGGATGGAGAGCCGGAGGGGAAAATTGTGGAAGGAAGGGGGATAGGGATGGGGTGGGGGGCATAGAGAGGGCTGCTGTTAGTGGTACTAATACCCAAAGGCACGGAGCCAACACAAAATGCATCTGCAGACTTTAACTCCACATTCAGAAGTGTTACATGTGCACACATTACGCATACAGAGGCTGGTTAACAGTGTACTGACCTTTAAACCCTTAAAAAATCAAGAAAGACATAAACTATGCCACAGCAAATGCCACGTGAAGACATGTTTATGTCGAACGATTCGTGGGAAAGATCAGATCTCATCTTGCGCAAAGGTGCTTATGGATGAGGACTAGGGATGCTTTGGTGTGTGAACGAGAAACTTCCATCGGCAGTGAGGTTTGCTGCCCCCTTTAGGTAACACGAGACCTGTTTTGTCTCGGTTACTTTGAAAAGCTGTCCTCTGATCTCGTCTTTGCGTGATCAATGCGAGGTTTCGTGTTACGTGAAAAGGGTGAGCAAACTCTCTGACGTGCTCACTTGTCTGTGGTCATCCATAACAACAAAAGAAGCCATACAGTACGGGGGGGACTGAATGCTTGGCTCTTCCTAACACAGTGTGCCCGTGTCACATCACTGCTCCCACTACATGTGAATAGTTGCAGCGCTGTAAGGTGAAAGAAGCAAATGACATTTACATGCCAGTAAAAATCTAAGATAGGTAATGTCATCGGACGTGTAGGTGACATTATCATCTAGTCTTCCTCCCCCTCCCGTCATCGTAAAGCCAAACTCTTTGTCCCGCCTCATGCATAAATCACATTAAGCAGTGCTGTGGTCGTATAGCCACGTGACCATTCGTATGTCTGGCAGCCCGCGGATAAAGGGAGGGATAAGCACAGCCACTGAGGTTGACAGAAAGCATTCAGAATGGGCTTCTCCCCAAGAGATGGACATAGCAGTGATACCTTATAAATCTAGCAGGGGCAGAGGGGGCAAGGGGAAAGAAGGAAGGGACAGATCAAGTCGGGTAGGACAATGTGAAAAGGTGAAATAGGAAAGGGAAGAGCGCAGACTGTTCCGAGCTTCTACTCTTTCACAGCTCCTGGTCAGACCTCCCAACACGACACTGGAAGGCAACAGACATGTCGAGGCCATTAGACAGTATAGCGGAAAATAACCAGATGGAGGCAGTGTAGCACAGATAGGAGAAAGGGGTACTGGCAAAAGGGTTAGGCTCCATAAATGAAAAGGAATCCCAGGACAGATGAATTACTAGAAATGGAAATGCACACAGTACTGACAGACAGCGTCTGTTCTAGGAGCCAGCTTCCTCACCTTGAGCACCTGCTCTAGGTTCTCCAGTTTGGCTTGGAGCTGGTTCCTCTCCCACAGGGCTAAATCTCTCTCCTGTGTCACAGCACCAAGGGTCTCTTTGAGCTGGGCATACTCAGACTTCACCTGTGCACAAGGGAAAAGCAAGGTCCAGCGTTTTGATGAGTTGCATTACAGTATTCAATCGTCACTAATTTGTAGCATTTTTGGAACACAAAAATTGATTGATGTCCTTCTTATGTGATATGGGTAAATACCCTTTCAAGTTCCCTCACCTGCCCCTGTCCTCCTGCAGCCCTAAAGTCTAATGATGCAAACAATGGAGCATGATGGCTGTTCTAAAGTTGAAACTAGCAACTGAAAATTTGAATTGAGTTTGTACATGAGATAAGGAGGAGGGTAACTTCCCATACACCTTCATATGGTGACCTTAAGCCTGGACTTTTAGCAGACCAGATTTAAGGCACTTGTCCAGTGGCTTCACTTTTCAGATACAGAGGCTACATGAATCACGAGCCTATGAGTCTATGAGAGAAAATATCGAACAATGAGTCAGCGACAGGGATGTTTTTGAACACTGCAACTCTTTCACAACTGATGCAACACAACGCTACATGTATTTTAATGATAACGGTACAAAGTGGCCTCTTCAGCAGCTGTGCTTAGCACTAAAAATGACTCTGGTTCCTTTATATAACAGACATGGTGCTGGTGCTGGGGCCTCCAGAGCAGAAGAGCTTAAATAGTCTGTCACAGCCGTTTCCAAGAGTCTGCAGCATTAGTCCAATTTTTTTTTCTTTTTTTTGAAAGTGCACAAAATTACAGAAGCTGTTCGGTAATCTAGTCCATTAAGACAGCAGTTTCCCAATATCATTTGTATAAATACATATCAGTCAGTCAGTGACTGATACAATATTTATGCAAGCTGAATATAACGTGCTACATGAAGGTCAGAGTTGCTGCTTTGGAATGAATGACGCTGAACAGGTTTTGCCGTACTATAAAATGTGATGCGGTTGAATGGTACGCAAAGCATATAAAACAGGCAGAAAGTGGTCGGGTAAGAGAACTGCCTGGTTTCTTTGCTAAAACTATATAATTGTAATTAACACAAGAGTAATATAATTGACTCACTCCCATTGCTATGAACCAAAATATTAATACATTATTCATGTTACCTTGTTAGCCAAGCACCAAGCATCTGACTGAACCAAGCGTTGTGACTAGGGATGCACCGATACTGATACCGGTACCGGGTATCGGCCTCGATACCACATTTTCTAAAATACTCGTACTCGTTAAAAGTCCCCCGATACCGAGGACCGATACCACGGTCTGAGACCTGTCTATGTTTGAGCGGCATGTAAGGGGTTAATCACAGGCCCCGAGTGCCCGCCCCCAGGCCCTGGCTGCAGCTCAAAGCGGGGAGAAGGCGAGGCGAGACAAGTCAGCCGTGTGGAACTATTTCAAAGTGAACGAAGACACGAAAACAAAGGCGGACTGCAAATTGTGCTCAGCGAAATTGTCCAGAGGAGGCTCAAAAGGTAGCGCATTTAACACAAGCAATTTAATCAAGCACCTAAAATCCCAACACGACAACGAGTACAAAGACTTTACCCACGCTTATTTACCCATGCTTATTAGCACAGAGGAGCATAGCTGATGCTATAGCAGTGGGACGGAAAATAGTTGGGCATTTTAAACATTCGGCCTTAGCCTACTCCCGCCTCGAGGACATTCAGGGACAGCTCAACCAGCCAATAAAGAGACTGCAGCAGGACGTACAGACGCGCTGGAACAGCACGTATTACATGCTCCAGTCCCTCATTGAGCAAAAGCGAGGGCTGGGCGTGTCCGAGAACGAACTCCCTGACTATCTCACCGCTCACCAATGGGCTCTTATGGAGATGACTGTTGCCATCCTCGCCCCCTTTGAGGAACTAACTTAAAAAGTTAGCAGCTACAACGCACTAGCCTCTGATGTCATCCCAGCTGTGACTGTGCTAGTAAGACTTCTAAACAGAGAAACAGACGAACAAATTTAAAAATTTTGTTTTTTTATAATTATTTATTCTGTAATATGTTGCATACAACATGCTTTTCATTTTAAATAAATGTTCTTAATTCCAAACTAGTCCCTTGTTTGTTTGTTTTTTGTTAAATTATAGGACTAAAGCTGTTACCTGCAAATTTAAATCATGTTTTTATTAAGTACTCGGTATCGGTATCGGCGAGTACTGAAATGCAAGTACTCGTACTCGTACTCGTTTCCAAAAAAGTGGTATCGGTGCATCCCTAGTTATGACTATTTCCAACACTACATATTCCTCATAATTTGTCTTCCACAGATCATTTGTATTGGTACTTAAGAGGCAGCTTTTTATAAAGGCCCCTAAGTGGAAGTGAGATGACTGGCTCCTGCGGCTGTAATGTGGTAAAGTCCCTTCCTCAGGGCGACAGTGAATGACTAATGATTCCTCAAGGAGGGCGTTTCGAGCGACATCAGCAAAGCAAAACACACAGAGAACCCAGCGAGTCTGTCTGAACGGCCCACATCCACACATCACAAACTATCTGGAGGGGGATGCCACGCCTAATGCAGACAAACTGAACAACTACACTGGATCCAGCAGAAGCAGGTCAATAGTCTATTAAGGGTAGAGGGAGGCTCTCTCAGTAGCCCCTCCTAGTTCATTCAAAGATAACAGGCATCAGAACACAGGGTTGCAAGCCAGGGCTAGTATCTGCGCTACCCTGCAGAGAGCTACTCTCATATCTGTCAGTCTGATAACAGCTGAGATCACTGCTGCAAGAGCCACCCATGTCCTGATAAGACACCAATAACAAGCATCCCACCCTTCTTCAGCACCAACAGTAAATACCTGCCAGTCAGCTGCTTCACAAAATTGCTTTCCCATTCATAGAGAGGCCTGGGGCTCCTTGTTGGTCTACTTGGACTTTTTGTTATCAGCTCCAAATGCCTTTGAAGTCTTGGGACTAAAACTGAAGGGATAGTGTCTGTGTAGGATTGTAAGTCTTGTAGATTTCATTGATAATGGGCTCCATTGATCCAGTATAAAAGGGACATATAATCTGTTTGTGTTATGGTTTGACCCAGAAACTCTTCAGATTGTGTCAAGATGAAGAGGCAGTGACAAGTTAGCAGCTATTAGTGTGTACTTATGTACAGCAAGCTTTCTACACGTAGCTTTCACCTCTTACCTCCTCATAGTCAGATGCCTTGTGGCTGTTGCTGAACAACTGTAGATTCAAGTGCTTATTCTCGTGGAGGAAGTCTTGAAGCTCATTCTCCTAGGCAAAAGAGGCAGAAAGGAAACTGTTTAAAATCCACAAGTCACAAAGATTAGACCACAGCACAGCACTCAAGCCCAGTATGTTGTTAGCAATAGCCCATGCATTATTCATCCAAAAAGACTGCTTGAGTTTCTCTTGTACGCTCTAGAAAGCATCGCTAAAAGAAGCTGCCACTTCAGCTGCTACAGCAGAACAATAAGAATGTCATAATAGTTTCTCATCCTCATCCTCATCTCAGATACAAAGCAATGAACAGAACAAGAAACTCAGAGAATGTTGTTTTTCACTGCTGCGAGCGTTTTGGAAGCAAACATGTATTCAAATACTACACACACACAATGATCTTTCCTACCAAGTGCTTCAAGCTGGGAGTAAAAAAAAAATCCCTTCATTGGAGAGAAGGAAAACTTAATTACATTCAATCAACAGTCGCGTGGCGTGCCGTGAATGCAATTTGCAGTGCCAACTTGAGACTTCCCTGAGATGTGCAATTTATAGCAGCAGCAGCAGCAGCAGCATGTAGGCCAAGGGTTCTTCTTGTCTGGAGCTAAGAAGCTAAATGGCTCATGCATGATGCATTTACTGTAAATACAGTGCATCCTAATGGCCTGTGATGGAGAGTCTGCTCCTTTATGTTTTACTTATGAAGGATGCTTCACAAAAATGACCCAAGAGGTAAACTTGGAAAACTAACATTAATGCACAGTAATGCACAGTCTGCGTGACGTTTGTGTTACATGCACACCAAAACACAGAGAGACACATTTTCTTTCACGATCACATGGTTTTCTATTTATATCTTATACAGAAATGGCAAAAATAACAATAGCCAACACCGAAACTAATTTTTGTATTTGTTTATTCCCATCCATCCATCCATTCGCTTCCGCTTATCCTTTTCAGGGTCGCTGGAGCCTATCCCAGCTGTCATAGATGGCGGGAGGCAGGGTACACCCTGAACAGGTCGCCAATCTGTCGCAGGGCCAACACATAGAGACTGACAACCATTCGCACTCACATTCACACCTAGTGGCAATTTAGATTATCCAATTAACCTGTCCCCACAAGCTGCATGTCTTTGGACGGTGGGAGGAAGCCGGAGTACCCGGAGGGTAAACACGGGGAGAACATGCAAACTCCACACAGAAAGACCCCGGCCTGATGGTGGAATTGAACTCAGGACCTTCTTGCTGTGCGGCAACAGTGCTGACCACCGTGCCACCGTGCTTGTTTATTCCCTTTTTTAAAAAAATTTAATTAAATTTAATTAAAATTTCTTCACTTCGAGCCAGGGAAACAGGGAAGCTCTACAGCCTTTTAGCTTTTATGCTACAGCACAGTATTGCCATATTTTGTAGATCATATAATATCAATACATGGAGAGCAAATATCTATATCTTACTATATAAAATAAAAACAAATGGAACTTTTTAGTACTGGAATAATAAAATCTATTCTTTTTCAGTTCGCCACACGATGCTGTTGTTGTTTTTTTGTTTTAAATGACATCAGCATATTTGATATTTAGTGTGAGAGTGGAAATTGTTCCAATTAAGATTAAGATATCGTGGAAAGAATCCAAAAAGCACAATGTGCATTTATATCAAACGTGTCTTGGATTTTTTTTTTCGGAAGTATGGGACAAAGCAGATGGATATAGCACATGGGATTTGCAAGGATAGTCATCCATCCCTCTTCTTCAGGGTCATCTTAGCTGCCGCGCAGACACCCTTTCACACTCACATTCACACATATGGGCAATTTAGAATCACCAGTTAAGCTAATCCCACTAACCGCACTAACTGTGTTTGGAGTTTGGTGGGAGGAAGCCGGAGAGAACCCACGCAGACATGGGGAGAACATGCAAACTCCACACAGAAAGGCCCTTTCCAGATGATGAATTCAATTCGAGGGTGGCTGTAGCTCAGGTGGCAGAGCAGGTCAGCCACTAACCAGAAGGTCGGTGGTTCGATCCCAGGCTGCTCCAGTCTGCATGCCAAATATCCTTGGGCAAGATACTAACCCCGCGTTGCTCTCCGATGCAACCATCGGAGTGTGAATGTGTATGAATGGTAGACTACTTAGCACTTAGGTCAGAAAAAAGTGCTGGTGTGATTGGGTGAATGAATTAGTTGTATAAAGCGCTTTGAGTGCTCAGACAGAGTAGAAAAGCGCTATATAAGAACAAGTCCATTTACCATTTAACCTAGGCCCATATCACGGTGAGGTAACCACCACGCCACTGTGCTGGCCCAGGGAGTGCTATATGAAAGTAAAATATTCTGGGACTACTACGAACATGAAGGCTCATCTCACGTGCCGCCATTCTGAAAACAGCAAATATTAAATAAGCTCAACTGAAAAAGCAGCCAACAGTGGGCGCATTTATCTTGACAAAGCTACCTCTCGATTCAAAGGGAGCTAAGAAAATGACACAATCCATCACCCAGTTTATTTACAAAGACCTGAATCCACATAGTTGTTGTAGAAAACAAGGGTTTGGAGTCCATGTGACAGCATTGTGATATCTTTTCATAGACGCCGCCATACCCAGGCTACAGAGAAGTTAAACATAAAGCTGGGGAAAGTTTGAGTACAGCAGAAAGGAGTGCATCAACTTGTGACACACTGAAAAAAGATATATCGCAATATATGCTACTGCAATACTCAGCATGTCACAAAATGTTTAAAAGTGCAAAAATATTATATCATAGGTTAAGTGTCACATTGTTGGACCCCTGCCTCTAACTGCTACTACTCTCTACACCTACTTATGACAATACTAGGGTGACATCTGATACACAGTATAAATTAAAGTCACATATGTAAGACCATAGAAGAGAAAACACTGTCAAGGAAAAGCAGAGTAAACAACAGCCTGAAGACAGTACGAGAGTTGAGAGTGAGCTTTGCTGCTTTTTCATTCATTTATGTCACAAAAAAAAGATTCCACTTGCATCGATTGTGTCCAGTCAATTTTAATGCTTCCCGAACAAGCAGTAGATTGCATTGGCAATCCTATTCATATCCATTGATCCTTCAATTCGGTGTTAATATGGGCTGGCTGAGCCTCCAGGTGTTCCCGCTGAAGGACAAACAGCTACAGAAAAAGAAGCAAAAGCTGACATTTTGCCGTGCATACGCTGAAAGAACAATATACTGAAGCACTTTAGACATCCTGGTTTGTTGTTGATTTAAGCATTTCAATATGACTGCCACCCTCATTTAAAATCCTTTTTTTTTTGGTGGTGGTGGGGGGGGGGAGGGGGGGATTTGGACGTGACAACACACGCATAACGATGCAAACCAAATTGTGTCAAACACAGAGAATCAGCTGTGACTTTGTTCTATATTGTTGACGTGTTAATGCTTTAAACAGATCAGCGCACGTCATAATCCCTTGGCAAGATGCATTTTTACGGAGAGCCCGTGAGCCAAGCCGTGGAAGCATTTCAATGCAGAAAACAGCGTGGCCTATACTGAGCCGTCCTCGGCGTTATTCAGCTGAAAACCTGAGATTTCTGCTGAGATGAGATTTTCTTGCACACCAACACAGACACGCACACAAAGAACAGCAAGTTTAACTGAAAGGAGGTATTACAAAAAACAGACAGAGAACAAAGAGACTGAATTATAGGAAAAGCGACTGCCACACCGGACCACAGCAATAAGTGGGGGAAAAATGAATGAATGCATTCTATTTGATCTGGATAGGAGAGCTAGGACAGTTTCATGAATGATAAGCAGTGGAAAAATATAATTAGGCCTTGGGGGCAGAATACCCGGCTACTCCTACTCCAAATGTGCATTTGGTCCAGACATGCTCTGACTCAGCTTCGTGTGTCGCAGCAACGTGTTACGTTTTGACAAGGCTGACAGATGAATCAACTCTGCCATTTAACTCGCAAGCAATGCAAACATTTCACCCACTAACTCTATATTCAGCGGCCTCTGTTCGATGTGGATGAAAGCATCTTATTCCTCTCGTTCAGAATAGGTAATTGCCAGCTGTCTAGATGTCCAGCAAAAGGAGAAAGCATATACTTCTCCTAACTGAAGACTGGTTCCTCATGACTTCTGTAATCTCTAATATTATTAGGAGGTGGCAGTAGGTATTGAGTTGTATAAATAAACTCAATTATACTGTAGTGTCAGAAATGTGCGGTGTAGAACTGTGAAGATGACCGACTTTAAACAGTTGGTCAGCTTCACAGTTAGACTTTTCCTTTTTCCCCCTTACACTTGAATCTCTACAACACTTTAACACACCAGGATTCCACGGACACGACGCAAAAAGCAAAATGAGCCACTTTCTGTACTATACAAAAAAGAGAAGAAACATAGTCTATCTTCAAATTAATTTTGGACACCTAGAGTGCGTGCCATGTGTCCAAGGCAACATGAGATGCCAATCGCACCTTTAACAGAAGGTGTTTGTGTTTACAAACTGCTCCTTAATGATAACAAAGCTAACCACAAAGATGCCCTGGAGATAAATTTCGGCACTGCTGTAAAGACCCTGGACTTATCGAGCCTGCCCGCCGTCTCCCTCAGCACTGATCTTCGATTATCGCGGACGCATATTCGAGCAACGCTGATACAGCTAATGCTTGTCGCCATGGTAACAGGCTTTAAATGCTCACGGAGGCACGCTCTGCTGATGGTCTTTAGCTGTACACCCGATACCCAGGAAAGTAGAGGTGCCAGATGGCTGTGACAGTGTTTACTGTCACTCACACACTCAGTGAGACGATGTGTTTATATACACGGCCGCTGAACTCACAATGAGGGGGGACATTAATGAAAATGTGCAATTTCAACACTGGGTCAAAAAAAAAAAAAAGAAGTATCAGTGTGTATTCCTATTGACACTGTTAAAAATTTGCGCAGGTAATCGTGCACGTTTGCACTTCTTTTTAACATGAGATGTAGAGGAAACAGAGGAGAGAGGGAGTTGGTTTAGACCAAACAGGAAGTGACATTACTGTCAACTCGCCATCCCCTCACAAAAAAATTCCCTGGTCTTGTCTCTGTTTGCGTCGCTGTTCTCGAAGCTTGGTGGAGCAGGGGGAGACGAGAGCTGTACCGCAGTCTGTGGAGACCAGCCTGCCATTTCTGCTCGCCATTTGGGGACAGTTTGTCCTTTGGGTAGCTTCCCCTGGACTCAGCAGGCTAATAATGGGCGAGGAGGGAAGTGCTGCTGTGGGCAGGGACGGCGAGAGGAGGGCAGCAAAGAAAACTGTCCTAATGCAGTGTTTATTTAGGGCAGAAAGCCACACACAAAGACAGATCGTCTATGGTGGGGGGGGGGCTCGGGGGTATGACAAAATGAATTCAAATGGTCCAGGACCAGACAGTGCCATTTAAATTACTGCCGAGTCCCTCGAGCTCCTACCTTTCATAGAGAAAAAATTCAATTTCAGGCCATCTGCACTAGTCTTTTACTACTCTCTTTCAAACACGTATACTTTTATTGTGGTGCCAAACTTTTATAAAGAGGCTTTGATGTCTACAGTTTTTTTTCCCCCAGCTCTCAAACTACAGAGCGGAAGAATAATGCTTTATCTACTCTCACTATCACACATACTCTAAAGCATTTTGCCTCCGAGTGCGTGGGTAACCAACTTTAACCACTGGAACATCATAGCAGAAAAACTTTGCTCTCTCTCAAACTCAACTTTGGACAGAAACATCTCCAGCTTTGGCACACTGTGAAACAAACTGATTAGTCACTCTGGCTTGGTACCATCAACTCGTCTACATGTCCTTGCTGCGAGAAGCCGTGAGAACTCCTCATGTCTCAGGTACAGAATGTTTCTCCAGTTAAATAAATAAAATATAGCAGGGTAATTATTGCCTTTGCTGGTCACTGGTTATTTTATCACATTTGGCATTTAGCCTGGCCTCAATGGCAAATCCCACCACTCCCACCCCTCCTAACACCACCAAACAGTAAAATTAAAAACGCTGTCTCGTGTGATCTGCCTCACCCTCCAACACTGCACACAGTCAGAAGAATTCGACTCACTTTTCTCCAACAGAGTGGCTCTTAACAGAAAAAAATTAAATAAATTTAACCTTCGAGACTTAATTTAAGACATCAGCACCACATTCGAATGCCAGCATTGCTAAAGTAAAGGTACACTGTGTTTGTTTTAATAGAAAGCCTCTCTATATAACTCCTACTAACCAACAAAACTGACTTATTCTGTCGTATCATGAGATTAAAATAAGATGAATCCAGTATAATAAGATTAAATGTGTAGTTTTTTCGTTTGTTTGGTTTTTTACTAATCAGCAGGGCCCGTCTGTTTCCCTTTTTCTTCTCTTTACCTTTTGTCCTGAGTCAAGGCCACTCCAGCGGGAAGCAGAGTGACATTTCTGGGGCATTATGAGAAAATGTCCTTAAAGAACCACCAAGTGAAAAAGAGTTGTGTAACACATCTCTGACCTTTCGCAGTTGTGACCACACACACACAGAGCTGTGTACCTCTGTTCATTTACATCACAGCTATGTTGTACCGAGCGACTGCGTATACAAAAGAAGCCAATAAAGCCACAGCGTGAAGATACTACTGCACAAGATGCGCAGCATTTCTTCGGTTTGTGCACGATCACTCACAAGTAATTACTACAGCAATGTGCATCGCTCATTCTCAAATGTGGTCCCCATGCCAACAAAACCCAACCCACAGATACTGCACCCTGCAATTAATTGTTCCAATTTTTTTTTTCATTTCAGTCACTGCCAGGGAACCATGCTATCACTGCCACTCGTTTTCTCAAGGGAGGCTTGTGTGTGATGATAGAAGGCAAAGCTCTCAGGGTACAAATCAATTTTAGCCTCCATCCTTTTCATTCAGAGGCCAAAGTATATTCGTGGGGCACTTACCAAAGTCTGACATGTTTGATTCTTTTTCTTCACCTCTGCATCAAGCGCTTCACACTCTTTTCTTCTGGTGCTGATCTCAGTCTCCTGGGGAGATGGGGAAAAAAGCAGAGGACAGCTGCTTGGTTTGTCAGGAACAGAAGCTTCCTGAGAGGACTCAGTGAAACTAAACAGGAAGAGACTGAGCTGAGGCTTTTCAGCATTTAGGTGTGCGAGTGCATGTGTCGGGGGTTTGTGTGTATATGAATTGTACATGGGTGAGATTTGCAGAGATTATCTGCTAGAGATTACAAATGTTTCAATGTCAGGGAAAAGGGCTGAAATGCTTTGAAATGAGAGGGTCAAAAAACGTGGATAGAGGGAGTTTGGCCCCTAATGAATACTATCGTGAAAAAGATCAAACCAAAATCTGCTTAAAACTTCTGCAAATAAAAGCGGGGTTAGACCTTCTTACATAGCTCTCAATGGCGATGCTTGGGTCGCCATTTGTATTTGATTTTACGTGTCATATTCAACACCAAGGTTATTATCGATAACGAAAACTAACGAAATAACGAAAACTAGAAGTGAAAAAACATTTTCGTTAACGGAAATAAAAATAAAAACAAAAAAAGGAAAACTAACTAAAACTATAATGAGTGTTCACAAAACTAACTAAAATTAACTGAATTTATAGCAAAAATGTGTTTAGTTTTCATTGATATGTGCGTGTCATACAATAGTCAAGGGTGAAAATGAAGTTTAGTTTACAGATTTTTTTCTTGCTGTCTAATTATGCCAGCAGGTTGCAAGTACGTTAGTCGAGTCGTCTGTGTTGTCCACGCGCGAATCATGTCAGGAAAAGTCGGGAGCCAGAGTCCAATTTGGGATTACTTTGAATATGACTGTGTTTTGGATAAAGCAAGTGTCTTGTAGTGGAAATAGACAAATTATGAGGGACATTTCTAAAGGGGAAAAAATCCCACAAACCTTAAAGTGCACTTGAAAAGCTCACACAAGAAGGCTAACCTAGCTTACCTTGAGAAGGTAAGGGAGCACACTCAACCCTCATCCCCAGAAAACAGAAGCTAACCCCAGGCAAGGCAGCGTGATGCATCCCGAGACAACAGGACTGGGATGTCTACACAACTGTGTGAGTCAATTACCTTCAAAAAGTTTATCAATTCACTTGAACCAAAATTACGAACACCCGGTGCTGCAAGAGTTAATAGTCCCATTGGGGCCAAGATATACATTTTATAGTTGCCTGGTATCAATGGTTGTTCATCTGCCTTTATTTATTTATTTATTTAAAGAACCCATAGGTGGGAATGTGAGTTGTCTGTCTCTGCGTGTTAGCCCTGCGACAGACAGGCGACCTGTCCAGGGTGCAGGGTATGGTAGCTGGAATAGCAACATACCCAAGGATAAGCAGAAGAGAATGACTGATATGATGAAACTGGGATTTTGTTACACTTAATTATTGCAAACACAACTAAAACTATAACTGAAACTAATCAAAACTAAACTGAAACTAAGGATTTTCAAAAAAATAAAAACTAAACTAAACTAGCAAACAATTGGTAAAAACTAATTAAAACTGATATAAAATTGAAAATCTGAAGCCAAAACTAAATAAAAATAAAAACTAATGAAAATTGCAAAACTATTAAAACCCTGTTCAACACACATAAGTTAACGATCTGTGACGGGACTTTGTTCGCCTCATCGCTAAATATGGAATGAAGATTTTGAAAATGTGGGGAAATGTTTAATGTAAAGGCTTGAAGTGGTTTTATCTAATGATGGAGTGAAATACCAAGAAAACAACTCCTATCAGCTTAAAATGAAAGCGACTAAATTCCCCATCAATCCACGAGGCTTATTCAGATCTAAAACATAAAGGTGAAGAGTCTGAGGTATTTTAACCCTAGTGGGGGTTGTCCCTCAAACATGTGGTCATTGACCCACTGTTAACTATGTGCTTGGGTCATTACTACCAGAGGTTTTGGATGAAACCACTGTGAGACTTTGCCTCACCCTGTGATGTGAAGTACTGAGTTCACCTGATGCGAGGGACAACCCGTCTAAGGTTTAAATACCTGGGACTCTCCACCGTTTGATTTTAGAGCTACAAAGAAGAAGCCTCTTGGATAAGAGGTGAAATGCCTTAAACTTAAAGAAGTCCAGCCACTTTCTTTTTAAGCTCCTAAGACTATCCTGACCAGGATCAACAAGACAGCAAGCAAGCTATTTATTCCAGCTCTTTTCTGAACTAAGGTGGTTCTGTCATACTTCAGGTCTCCCTATAGAACAAAATGAGCAGCTGTGGGTTAGACGTGGAAGCAACCCTTGGAAAAACCCAGAAGGTCATCAAACCAGGTGTTTATTGATATGCGCTTAAGTGTCAAAAGAAATCATTAATGGTACAGCAATGAAACCTGTCTTTGAGACAGGCAGGAGCTAAAGCAGACTGTGAATCTATAAGCCATTATATTTTTCCTATTTTTTTAAATATTGGTAATTGTTGAGTCTATTGACCAGCTTTACAGCAGAAGCTTCTGCGTACCATAGCAGAATCAGAACAGGTGTAACTAATAACTATAATGAGTGCTGTGTTGTGCTTCAGGGTCTCAGCGGACCCCTAAACACACCACAGCATGCACAGCACAGCCCGTCTGCAGAGCGGCGTTGCTGACCTTCCTTCGCAGGATAAACACAGGTGTAATTGGTAACATTACTTACGGCCATGTTCCGTTTAGACGGCCCTGCTATTGTGAGTGCTGGTTTAACTAAGACAAAACAGACGTGACAATATGTAGGAAATCCAGATCAACCTCTAGGGAAACGGCAACTTTCTGTTCATGCTTTATCCTTTTTTTCCCCATATGAATTTTCTGACATACTCACGTTTACTAAGAAATAAGGAGACTTTATTTGATCCATTACTACAGCTTAAGGGTTTTCTTGGAAAAAGCCACTGCTGTGATCTGGCACTAAGACTTGCACTGAAAGTCAGCCCCAATTATTGCAATTAAATACTGTATACCTGTATGGTAGACTGCATCCCCTGTTTGATCGGGGAAATAAAAGGTTGAACATGTTTTCAACTTATGCCTAATATTTTCTCCAAATGATCCGAGTGCTTGTTGTGTTTCCATTAGGCTGAGAGCCGAACAGTGCATTAGTTGGAATTACAGTGAAAAGAAATTCAACTTTCTTCACAATGTGCAATTTGAGCCAAAACATGACTTAAGTCTGGCGCAGTCAATTACTCAGACTAACAGTGTTGTTCAGAGAACTCGTCTCCGCTCTCTTCTCAGTAGGGGCGCACAGAGAGAAACAGGATATCCCTATCAAGGCTGCCGGTGTGTTTAGTCTCATTTGTGTGCCTTCAGTCCAACACCATGGCGACCTTAGCTGGGAAGCTTGGATGCCTTCTATAGTCACGAGAGTACCCACAGTATTTTTTACTGGATATCAGGGTAATGCATAGCTACTCTTACGGTCCAAAATGCACGCCAGCTTTATGTCATCACCCAGATCCTCTGTTTACCAGATCACTGAGCTTTGAAGGAGGAACATTGCTGCTGTGATTGGATGTGTGCGACCACACCGAGGTCGTTATCGTTAACTAAAATAAGCTAAACACCAAAATAAGATGTGGCAAAACATTTTACTTAACTAAAAAATAAAATAAAAACTATCCTTGTAAGAAAGAAAGGGAGAAAATAAAGCAGCATCTGTTGTTTAAGTGAAAAATTTACCTTGAATAATGAGGCATTGGTAGGCGTGTTTGAGTCAATAGTTTGTAAAGGGTTGTGTGTTTTTATTGTAGTACCTGTGCTTATTTTCCTAAATCTTGCCTCTCACATATCCTCGCCATAGATTAGTAACCAGAAAGACTAAAGGTAACACTGAAACTAATGAAAACTAAATTAAACCTAAACTGAATTAAAAACAAAAAGTCAATTTGAAATAAAATAAAAACTAATCAGAACATACAAAATTATCATAGCTCTATATCACACACTCACGCACAAACACGGGCAGCATCACACGCCTCTGAGCGAGACTAAAATGTGAGAATGCACGAATGTTTGCTTCATCATAGCAAAGCTCACAGGCTGCTTTGAGCTTGAATATATCCATTGAAGGCATTTTTGTTACTGCTGCCCTCCTGACCTGCTGTCGTTCTGACTCTATTTAATAAGACAGTGAGCAACAGGGTCAGAGAACAAGATGAGGAGGAGGATGAACAAGCTCTGACCCTTTTGTAACCCATAACCTTGTGGCATTTCACCCGAGGAAAGCATCAGATTACTGGTTAAATCTTTGACCACTTATCCGTGATGGTGGGTGCAATAGCTGAAGTCAACACGCAAGCGTGCACCCAGGATTTCAAACGATTTAGCAGCCGTGTGAATGGAAAGAAATGGAAGATGAACCCCATTTCAAGCATCGAGTTCATGATTAAGTCCTGAATAAGGAGAAGATAGGAACTAAAATAAAAGTATGGCTGTGTATGAGTCTGTTATCAGTTTGTTTTTAAGTTTGAGCTGCGGGTGTTTTTCCGGGATTTTAAGGCCCTAAAACTCCAGAGTTCTTCTACGACTTCTTTTACACTCTAGAAATGATTCCCTGTGAGTGAATCACACACCGTTTCTACAGACAGCTCGCCATCTCCCATGTGGGCTGGTAGCTAATGTGTACACTTTGCAGAACCAGACGGCTACGGCGTTGCGCAAACTCACCCGATGAATATTTCACTCGCACGCATACAAACACACAGCTCGCAGGCTCGCTGAAGCCCATTTGTTTGGAGCACATTTGCCAGTGTTCAATTAAAAATCCCTCTGATAAAAGATTCAAATGGCTGCCACTGTGAGTAATGAGCTCCTGTATAAGTGAAGAGGCGTTTACTGCACAGCAGATGAAGATAGATGAGAAAGACCATTCCCTTAGGCTGTGTCTAGCATTTGTGCCTCAGTGGCACTAATGCAAATGCATGCACAAAAGAGGTGCATTCACTACTCTACGTGTGTCGGATATACTACAATTCAAATTTTAAGGTTTTTGCATACAAAATCAGGTAATACAACCTCAGATGAATTTAAAACATGCATAACAAAAATTAAGCCATAGTGCAGAAGCAGTGGGTAAAAAACTAAGTACACCATTACTGCTTCCGTAGGAATTAAGAGGATAGGTAGCAGCCAGGTGCTGATAATCAAATACAGTTGAGTAACTGATGATCAGCACCTCTATAAAAACAGAGGTTTTGGCAGCTTGCTGGTCTGGAGCATTCAGGTGTGTGTAAACATAATGCCAAAGAGGAAAGAAGCCCAACAGTGTGTAAAGGATTATAAGGGAAAACAGTTTGAATGTCATCAGGCTACAGGAAGCAAGATCATTCACTGGTGTAAAACATTTAAGTCAGTTGCTGGTCTTCCCAGGAGCGGACGTCCCTGCAAATTCACCCCAAGGTCAGATCGAGCAATCCCCAGAGAAACCGCAACAACCCAAGAGCTATATCTCTGACTCTAAAGGCCTCAGTTAGCATGTTAAATTCCAAAGTTCATGACAGTACAATTAGATAAACACTGACGATGTGTGGCTTGTTTGGAAAGGTGACGCGTTTACAACACAGAAGAAGTCCAAACATGGACGAAGTAATTTCCCCCCAAAATTAGGGCTGTCGGCGTTAACGTGGTCATCAGGATTAACGCAACCCATCTGGAGCAGAGAATGAACAAACTTTGGACAAACTGCGCGAAATGTTTTGACAGAGACATTTCAGGGATTTTGACTCAGTCTGCGCTCCAGATGGGTTAATTATTAATCACGTTAGTCGTGATGACGGCGCGTTAACCCTGACAGCACTAAAAAAATATAAAGTCACCAATTTGGGATTTATACAATACAATACACCACTTTATTAATAGAGCACATTTAAAAACCAACGGGATACCGAAGTGCTTCACATAAAAGACAGAAAATAAGACATAAATATTATAAATATTATATTATAGGACCATAACAAAGTACCACATATGCCAACAGGTCAGTGTCACTAATACACAGGAATAGCATAAAATGCATATCAAGTAAAACATGTTAAAAGCACAAAGCCATAAAAGATATGTATAAAAGGTAAAACAGAGTAAGTCTAGGGATCTGATACAGGCATTAACGAGCAGGAAAGGCAAGGTTAAATAAATAGGTTTTTAACTGTGATTTAGATGATTGGATAGAATCAGACACACGGATAGCAATAAGAAGGTTATTCCATAAATCAGGTGCAGCCAAGGCAAACGCACGGTCACCTCTAGACTTCAGTCGAGATCTTGGCTGTACCAGGAATAACTGAGTAGCGGGAATGTACAGTCTAAGGTAACTTGGGGTTGTGTTGTTGATAATTTTAAAAGTAAGCAGCAGTATTTTAAATTGGATGTGGTATTTAATGGGTAGCCAGTGCAGGTCAGCTAGAACAGGGGTAATAGAGGCAAACCTCCCAGTTCCGGTCAGAAGGCATGCCGCCGCATTTTGAACAGTTTGCAGTCTATGAAGAGGGGCAGAATAAAGACCAAAATAAAGGGAGTTGCAGTAATCCAGCCTAGAGGTCACAAAGGCTTGAACAAGCTTTTCCAGGTCGTTATGCGTAACATAATGCCTAGCCTTAGAAATGAGACGCGGTTGGTAGAAACTAGATCTAACTACAGCAGACACTTGTTTATCAAATTTAAAAGAGCTATCCAGCAACACGCCCAAATTGCTAACAGTGTCAGAGAGGGAGATGGCAAGGGAACCAAAGGCATCACAAAGTTGTCCACGAGAAATATTGCTATCAAATATCACGATTTCATTTTTCTTATCATTTAAGATAAGAGAGTTTCCTAAGAGCCATTCTTTGACCTCACACATGCACTCTTGAAAGCAGTGCAAAGACAGAGCAGGATCATCAGCTAGTTCAAAGTAGATCTGTATATGGTCAGCATAACAGTGAAAAGTGATATTGTATTTCTCAAAGATTGCGCCTAGAGGGCGCATATACAGTTTGGCTTTAAACCAGATGAAAAGAGGTAAGCCTAAGGATGTAACCAAAGCAGTGTGCTGCTTGTCCAGACATATAGTGCGGGCAAAGTACCCAAACACGACTAACTTGCACGAGCATGTACGTGTCCACCAGTGAGTATGCTAGGCTATCACCAGCTTCTGCAGCTCCATCAACAAGCATTTTGGGCGCACTCAGAGGAGGGTGCATTTGCTTGCAGATGAAAGAGGGTGCTGTTAAAACAGCGCTATTTTGTGTTTTGTTTTTTTCTGTTGACTGCTTCTATTAGCTCCATCATTATTAGCAAACTTACTCATGGGCAAATAATTAAATGAATCGCCCTTGTAAAAATGATTGATAGTCAATATATTCGTCCAATCGGTCAACCCTAATATGTGCTGATATGCTGTGTGTTTAAAAATTACACAGCGTATCATCTAAAGCAGGGGTCCCCAATCCCAGTCCACGAGAGCCGGTGTCCCTGCAGGTTTTAGATCTCACCCTGGGTCAACACACCTGAATCACATTATTAGTTCATTCCCAGGCCTCTGGACAACTTCAAGACATGTTGAGGAGGTCATTTATCCATTTAAATCAGCTGTGATGGATCAAGGACAGATCTAAAACCTGCAGGGACACCAGCCCTCGTGGACTGGGATTGAGGACCCCTGATCTAAAGTTTGGTTTAAACTGGGTCATGCAACACAACAATGATCACAAGCAGAGCGGCAAATCTACAACAGAATGGCTGAAAAAGAAAATAATGAAAGTGCAGTCCTCAACCTCAATGTAAGACAGCTGTGTATAAAGTGAACTTAAGTATGACTGATAAAGCAAATCAATAGAAAATTAATCAGCCACAACTGTCCAGCTTCTCAGATGTGATCATCTTTTAGTTTGACAAAGTCACACCCTTCCACTGTAGGTATGTGCAGCTTGTGTGCATTTTTTGTTAACTTCAACTAATTTAAAGGGGGAAAACAAAAACAAATCAGTGGCACAGTAACCAGGACTGAAGTTAATCATTACACGCATATCTTGATTATATTAAATTACATTCGATTTACTTCTATGATACACTGCATGGCTTTTAGACACGTTGTACTGGATGGTTTGTGATACCCAGAGAATGTACAATATTGATCTTCTGTTTTTTCGTCTACTCTCACCAACTTTAAGGTTAATCCATACAATTTTCAAGCATATATTATGGATTATCACAGAAATTTGTACAGTATTCAATGTTCCCAGCCAGCAAAGCCTAAAGTCTTCTGCGATCACAAGGTCTCATAAATGGACTGTGATGAAATGTGAAAAAGACCTTCATGTTTCCTTCCTTCATTTAAATTAGGTCTACTGACTGTGAATGCATCACGGCAGCGCCTGTTTCTATTACATCAGATTATAACAACATTATAACAATAGTAATAAAACTGCTATATTAATGCTAATTAGCAAATAGGACAGTAAACATTAGAAATGTTTCACTGTTGATATTAGAAATGTATATTAAGAGCACCTCCACATGCTCTCATTAGCATTTAGTACAGTCTCTACTGCCAGCCCTGAATACAGCAGTCTGTGCTCAGCACCATGAAGAGTTCCCCCCGGGCCGACACAACCGCAGCATGTGGCTTATATACTATAACTATTTCATTTCTTTTGCTGCTGACTCCACTCCACTGCACTGCACAGCAACATCTCCACAAAATAAGGCTCACATGCTACCGTATTATTCCTGAAATGACTAATTAACACAGGAGGCTTCCCCCATCTTGTTCTCTGTGTTTCGTCTTCTGATCTTCGGAACTGGGAAAGCTCTGCGTATAATCTCTAGTGAGCAGAGGTAACCTCATTACTTTCTCTTTTTCCCTCTCTCGTTTTCCCTTTCATGCCTTGCCTTGTGTTGACTAATGATATGTAAAAGGGGTGAAAATCGACTTAAACTTATCCCTAACCATGAGGTTTGCAGTGTACCCTTTGATTATGAAATGTCCTTGTTTGAGTACGCCCCGAAACACTTACTGTTGGAGGAGTCTGTGTGTACGTAAATGTGCTCCTGGAACAGAAACCTTAGAGCACAAGCTCCACTTGCAGCATCTCAGTAGTGCACCTGGCAAATTGCATGCTAGAAGGGTTACCCTTGAAATCTGAGCACAGTGTGCTGATTTAGTCAAATTTTAATAAGTAAATACAAGTCCCATGTGCTCCCAGGTCATGTATCTACCAAACATTTTAGTGCACTCGTGTGAGGTGAGAAAAAGTGGCAAGGTTTGGTTCCATCTAAGAAAATTCCCAGGGATGTCTGTGCAGCAACACATCTGCTTTGTATGTCCACATTGTGTCCACAGTCCATAGTCGGACACACCGACATCAAAAAACAACTTCCCGGTTTTAATCCAAGTCCACTGGTGCTCCCCAAGCTTGTTTTTAGGAAGAGGCACGAGTGACAGAGGATGGCACCGTACATGCAGCTGACAGCTGGGCATCTAACATCCACAATGAGATAATCTTCCGCATGTAGTGATCACTTTAAACAAAGCGGAAATCACAGCAAAGCCATTATCTTTAACTTATGAGGTGGTGCACAGGCATTAAATCTCAGTCATTGCAAGTTATGTTATGACACGTTTTTTGTTTTTGTTTTTTCCCAGACAAACCGAGCTGCAGCCAAAAGACAGGCCATCAAGGAAGCAGGAGGAATGTCGAGGTCTTTAACAGAGGATTCCCCTCTGTTACCCGATACGCAAACACAACTTTTACTTTAGTTTAGTACACGACTATACTGCACTTACTCCTGGCCCAGAACACGGTAATCTAGTCCAGCACAGCAAGGACTTGTGATTTTAAATCATTTGAAATGACAGAGTAAGTTACATAACCCCTGCAGCTTAAGTCTGTGTGTGCAGGCACAGATGCTTGCATTCTACTAATACTGTACTCATCTGGCACCTGCAAGTGTGTATCGCTGTGTATGTTTGTTACACAGCGTTGTACATGTTTGTTGAGTACAGGCAATGAGGCCTACATATAAATGTGAATGTGAGGGGATATGGGCAAAATGAAAAACAGAATTGAGGCACCTCAGCTAGGCTACTGCTATCAGGCATATTAAACACCTATGTAGCAGCGTCGGGAACAGTTCGCTGGTCTAAATTCCACTTTCTTTCCTTCCCAATCTCTCTTTTTTTCTAACTCACCACCATGAAACACGAGCCTTGGTGTGCCGGACAATCAGAAATGAAGCTGCCGCTTTCACCGGGGTCTGACCTCGCTGAGCCACCAATCGCTACCTTACCTGCCTGCTGATATCTAACGCACAAACACCAACAAGCAAAATACGGGGAAGACAAAGAGTGGAAGGTGAAATAACGCAAGCAAGGCAGGAGAATGAATCATAATGAATGAAAAAGGCAAGAAGATGAATTGAGAGTGCAGATGAGAGGCGAGCGAGAGGAACAAAAAGGATAAACTAGGATCTGTTAAGGTGAGGTAACTGGCACACGAGGCTAATTTGACCAACAACAAAAAAAAACAGGCTCTGTGTGTATAAGAGGCTCCGAGAGAAGACTGCAAAATCTGATAATCCCACAGCATGAACAAAAACACGTCAGATGAGACTTCTGTCTTAATGGAAACTAAACAATGACTCATGCATACACAACACACTCCTACGTAGATAATGGAGGGTCCTATCAGTTGCTCGGATATCTATTCATTTCCCATGTGACCATGCTGGATTTAATAATCCATTCTTTTAAAAAAAAAAAAAGACTAGTGCATTATGGGAAAATAAACAGGTTTTATTTTTTTATGTTTTGGCAGCTGAGGCAGTCTCGATGACTTAAAGGCCACAGAGAACATCTGATGATCTGATGAGCACTGCTGCAACCAAACAAACGCTAGATGCCCATTGCTGTTGCCCACTCAGACACGGAGGCTTACTCATACCCAGCTGGATTTGCTGGACAATTTCTGCAGACTGTCATTCAGTTCACATGGTAACCTTCATCCCTCATGGCACAGCATTAAACTCCATATAACAAAAGACTTTTATCATAAATTGCATGGAGAAATTACACAGAGAAGACTGCGCTGACACATCATACAGTGTGATTTGTGAGCAGGAAGGTATTTTCTTTATATGGACTTGGGGACCCTGCACTACAAAGACAGAGCTGTGTGTTGTTATTCTATTCTCTTTTATTAGATTCCAGTAGACTTTGCAGAAATCCATGGGAATCAATGCAAATGCTTACAGCCGGCTTAGTCACATAGATACACAGACGCTAAATGCTCAAAAACAAGGACTCAACAAACAATGCTTGTATAGCTATTTCTGGTTATTGCAAAGACTTACAAACATTTTCAGGTCAATATGTTGCTGCTAGAGGATGGAACAATTGTTTTAAAGTAATTCAGCAACTCCATAACTGTACCAACACATTGCTCAAGATGAAGATGCATAAATAAGCAAATGAATAACAGCGTCATGGTCATCTCAGTCAAATTAGAGTGGCCAGTAACCGTGCAAGTAGATTAGCTGCTGTCATGATGGACTGTTGGCTGAGAGGTCCAGACAAGCATTAAAGCCTCGGGAGGCAGTGTCAACATCGAAAACTGAGCAGGGGAATAAACACAGGCTACAAATAAACCATGAATCAAGGCACACTAATACATGCAACTGTGCACACGGGAACTCCAGGCGCAGCTAACACATTATCCACAGCAGAGGGCTCTCTTCATTCATTTTAGCCATTATTATCTAAAAAAAAAAAAAAAGAAAGAAAGAAAGAAAAAGGAAAAGGTCATTGGCAGCTGGAAAAACAAACAACAAAAAATACCTATGTTTAAATAAAGCAGGAAACAAATTTCAACAGCTATAAAGTGGATCTAGCCACAACAAAAGTATAAAAAGGCAAACAAGAGCAACACCACCAAACATACCAAAAAACCTTATCTCTGTCTAAAATAAAAAGAGGTAAAAAGAGGCTACTGCCCTTTCCTTCATGCTGTCATGACTATGTCAGAATCACTCACTCCCTTTCTAAGGGGAGCTGTGCTCTTACATCTGCGCCCCTCTCAGTCAGAAGCCGACAGAACGAGAATCTCGCAAAACCTGCCATGATCAAATTAATTCACATCGAACCAAGCTGCCTGTTTGTCTGCACACTTGGGCCCCAACCAGATAAGCTGATTATAACACAAAATATTACATGCTGTCCTATTTGTTCTGATCCACTGTTATCCTAGTGTCCCTGGTAATACAAAATCACTGACCTATGAAATGTCAAGGTACACTTAGATGGATAATTACAAGGTATGTGATCCTTCAGATCTAAAACCTGCGCACAAATAGGAGCGTTTATCATCAGTGGTGACAATTATGTCTAATAATTTTATGTGCTGAAATGACCAAGGAGTCACAGGGCCACAGGGCCTCCCTCTTCCACCCACTGGATTACGACATGTGCTCTGCGTTATCAGACTGCAGTAACACTGTGTGGATGCTGTTGTGATACTGTGAATCACAGCATTAGGGCAGCAGACTTTGAACAACACCCCGTGCTGACCAGCACGGGCTCGGATGGCTCATCCCCTTTTGTTTGGCTCAGTTTAAAGGTCATTTCAACAGAATGTAGTGATAAACTCTTAAATGATGCTTCTACACTGGTTTCCGCTAATTTAACTGTCTCCCTGCCCTCCAAAATTAGAGCTCACATAGTTATGGGCAAAAGGGCTGTCACCAGCTGAGGTGCCTTTGATCCTGTGCCAGAGACACAGACATATGCTGTTCCATCCTGCAGGGAGGAGCTGTACTGGATGCAGGGTACAGCTCTTCATTGGCTTTCCATTCATTAACCACATTTCAACAGCTGGTGACCAATTAGTTTGCTCTCCAAACTCCAAAACCAATATAATGAGTACAACTTCACTTTTGTATCCTTTGTTAAGGGGAAACAAACTTATGTTTGTGTTGGCAAAATAAAGTTTATACAGTGCGCATGTATGCCTTCTAGTCATGACAAGGCATGCATCCTCTAACACTTGTTTCCATTTGTCAGAGCGCTTTTTCTAACAGCAACAGGCTTTGACATATCTCATTCAGCTTACCGTCAAAGTTCATCAGTAGCTTGTGAACCCACAGAGGTGTTCATTAATGTGTCTTTAATGCTAAAAAAAGAACAACATAGATTGAGAGGGATAAGGTCATCCAGGTCTGATGTACAAAACCACCTCCTTTTGAACGCACGTATCAAAAAGAACCAACTTTCTGCTGAAGTGATTACTGTGAGCTGTCTGACTTGGCTTTTGGCCTCAGCAAAACCGTGCTGACTCTCTGATGTGAGCAGTTTTTGCATTAGGTTGTGGCTGAAATCCTGTGTGCAGTAATAGGAGACAGGTGGTGCCCAGGAGGAGATAAAGAGTGAGGTTCTCACCCCACAGGATCCTGGCACAATCGCAGCAGAAACAGACGCTCTTGTTTCCCCATTTGGGGGACAGTTTCTAACAATCATGCGCCAGAATACAGGGCACCCAATTACTCGTCAAACCTGAGTAGCAAACACAGGGACCTGCTGCCTACGGCGTTCAAGTGCCAAACACAGTGGTCACATGCAGAAACTGGATAATGCATACACTGGGCAGATACTATACTCAATTCAGTTCAGTTGCTAGTCGCTTTGCTTTTGCAGACTAATTATGTAAGTTAAGCTTTAAGAAAGTGAGCAGGGGAGAAGTTAAAGAAAAAGACTAAAGAGATCAAGTAGATTAGTAAAAGTACTGTGTGTGTAAAAGCAACATTAGCAGTGCTGTGAGGCTGTATCAAATTATATCAAATATCAAACTTTATTATCTGCGTGCGTTAGCACTCCTAACTGCTTCTTAGCAAGTACAAGTAAGGCTGGAAATGTCACTGAGAATTTGATTAGTGTTGTAGACGTGTGCTCTAAGAACTAACATTTACATATATACATCATGCTCCTTTGATCTTTTGTTCTTTGTAATAAATGAATAAATCAAAACAGCAATAGTTAGCCAGCAATCTGACTCATTTTTTTGAATACAAAAATTATCATGTCAGTGGTGTCTTCTAATTAAGCAGCTCATTAAAAAAAAGAAAAACAACCTCACGCTTGTATCCAGAGCACGAAGCAGACAAAATGTTACCCGCAGTAAGAAGATCGATAAATCAAGCTTTGTTCGCAGAGTGCAAGGAAGAATACTTCATCACAAATAAAGAATGTGATAAATAAAAAAAATGCAAGACTCAAGAAAAGTACCCTCTAAAGCCGGTTATCCAGCAGTGGCCTCTGAGGACACGCAGGGTTTTCTAAACCATTTCAGCTCGAGAACTAAGGTTAAAGGTTTTGAGCAGCTTATGATACATCAGCTTTTCACAGTGGATTATGGAAAAACAATCTAAACTACTGATAGACCTCAAAAGTTTGCAAAAACTACCTGAAGAGCTACCTGAAGTCACAGTGCTCAAAGTCACTTGACCTCAATCCCTGTGAACATTAATCAGCATTTCTTTTTATATATGTATGTTTTGGCCTTTTTATTCTTGTTGATAGGAGAGTGTAGAGAAGACAGGAAAACTGGGAGAAAGACATGCAGTAAACCTCCTCAGGGCAGATTTGAACCCAGCCACTCTGCATTAGTCTTATGGCATAGAAGTGACCAGCTCTACTAAGTAAGCTATACTGGCACCCCCTCTGAACATTCATGACATCACCAACAAATGAAAACAAACCATAATGTGTCAAATAGATATGCAAGTAATTTGTCAGTGAGGAGGGAAATTTGTTTTGCGTCATAGTAGCGTGACATTTTACTCACACTGCAGCCCTTTGATGATTACACTGGTTGTTCCTATTGCAATGGTGATCAAACTAAGCTTTCATCAGAAACGCAGATGGAAGAGATTCTAAACTAATGCATAAAGGCTGGAAAAATAGCCTTCATCATTATATTGCTCTGCATTTTACCTTGGTATCAAAGTCAAAATCCATCTATCTGCATTTAATCTTCAATTATTCATAATCTCTGGCTCTCTTCTACAGCTTATCTTTTGTCCCGTCTGTCTTCCTGATGGTAGACGGTTAATTCTGCAGCAGGTTTCTTCCTGTTAAAAGGAAGTTTTTCCTTCCCACTGTCTCCAATTGCTTTCTCAAAGGGTTTGATTATTGGGGTTTTCTTTATATTTTTTGTGGGATCTTTACCTTAAAATACAAAGCGACTTGAGGTGACTGTTATTGTGAATTTGGCACTATAAATAACATCAAATAGAAAATTCATTCACATGCAGTACCAGTGTGATACACTTGAAAAATATATACATTTCTTTATCTTTAACTTTCTTGCTGCTTTTATTACAGGTACATCCCCATCTCCACCATCACCTCCCACCTTTCTGTTTTCAGCTCCATCTTTAACTTCACTCTTGTCCTCACATGTCCAAAACAACTCACCTCTCCTACTGTGTCCTATCTCGTCCATCCTCGTCACTTCCGATGCAGCTGTCAGTGTGTTTAAATCAGCTGCCTGCAGCTTCACTTCCTATATAGCAGAGCTCGTCTCACTACCATTCTGTAAAACCTTTGCTTTCACTGTTACCCTTCTGTTGCATATCACTCCCTTTTTCACTCTGCCTGCCCTCCCATCTACACCTCTCCATCACACCTTTCTGTCATATTCACTACTAATTAAAACAGAGTATGGGTTTAGAGAACATGAATTAATAAAATCAGCGTAAGAAGGAATATTATTTTCATCAACACAAATTCAATATATTTCTTCCTCTTTACATATTACACAGTGATTTTTCTCTCTTAGATAAGTTATGGGTGTTATTCCAGGTTGTTAAATTAACCTTAAATAGTAAATTATGTTTAATTTAATTATATGTGCACATTTTTGAAAATGTAGGCATTCTGAGGTGACGTGTGTCCCTAACTTGTTTTCATTTTTACATTTTATAACGAGAAAAATCTTCTGGGATTTTTTTTTTTTAATGAACCAACAGAAACATAGGCGTATGTTAAAAAGAAGTAAACAACTTAATTCCTCCTACACTTGCAGACGCTGTGGTCACACAGTCATAGTAGCTTGGAACAAATGAGAAGGCGTCCCTGCTCAGGCTCAATTTAGGAGAAAAAAAAGAAGAGAATAACTAAAGCAGGGAGTTCTGTAAATCCACCATTTATGGGGACTACACTTCCCAAACTAATTTTGTTGTTTGTTGTGTCACTATTGTCCTAGACAATAACAACAACAAAAAACAACAACATCATCACAGTTGATGTTTCTGTCAAACTGAATAGTAGTGTAGAGTGATGTAAAGCCTGCTGTCCACAACCAACAGCTTAACAGAAAACAAGCCTCTTGTGTGAGTCCAGCATTAGCATATAAACAAGAGCCTGGAGTAGATGGTTGCTGCTGCTGCTGCACGAGGCTCAATTGTCAATATGTTCGCTGGGCCTCATCCAGGGATCAGAGGGGGGCTGTCAGGACTTTGATTCCTTCACACAGGGGACAGAATAAACAGCAGAAAAACAACACTCCAACCTGTCAATCACGAGACTCTCCATTTCTATCACAATAAACTCCCATTTGAGTATTCAGCTAAACAAAAATGGCTCCAATGTAGCTATTTGTGTTGGGAAAGTTGTCTACGCCACTTAAGATGGTCCAAAATAGACAAGTGGGTAAAGGCGCTAATCTAGTACCATTTTCCCTGAGAGGAGCTTCCCTCTTCTCCTTCACTCCATTGCAATGACATTTTAGTAGGAGTGAGGTTAACTCTGTTATCTATTACACAAACAGTTTAATGATGCTTCCAACATTAGTAAAGATACATAACCTTCCATAACCTGCCATAGAGCTGAAAGAAGCAGTTTTAACACATCTATGTCTACATTTACTGCCTTAGAGTCAGCTAAAAGTCAAGGTTTTCACATGTTTGTACGGTTGCTATGAATAGCTTGGAGCACACAGTAACAATTAATACAGTGTGTGGTGTTTGATGGTTGCTTCCATCAAAGTGCAGTCCAGAACAATCAGTGAGTACACAAAATTACCCATACTGTATTCTCTGTATATCACAGGATATCTCTCCTCTGAGAACACTTGAGCAAATGTTAAACTGCTTTCAGCAGTTACCATGGCATTTCTGCTGCCCGGCCATTTTTTTTTTTTTGTTTGAAACTGGAGTGAAGCAGCTTTGCAAAAGCTACTCACACATACAAGTTTATTCAGAACTTAGCTGTGTATCTTACTACTCTACAAACTTTCTGTGCAGTCTGAAATGGCACAGAAACGTCTCCATCTGATCTTAAATTGCAGCAAGAGGAGGAGTATGAAAAGTGTGTGTGTGAGACTGTGTGTGTGTATGAGGAGATATGAAAGAGAGTATGATAGTGTCAACAGTTCTCTGATATCTCTGTTCATTTAATTAATACTTTGAACTACTTCAAATATATTTCCAAGGCTCATTTACCACCTTAGTCTCAGCTAAATGTTGATATTTGAGGTTCAGAAGTCAAATCAGACACACTCAGTCACTAATGCATTTTTAATTTGAGAAACACAAGTTCTGTTCAAATCCCATGTTCTTACGGTGTGCTCTAATTTTCAGGCAATTAAACAGAAAGTTTAGTTGGTATTTACTTACTGTTCTTATAACTTGAAAGGAAACTGAAACTGTTTGCAAATTAAGCTTACAATCTTTGCATTTGTGCTGAGGAGAAGATAGAGATACTTAAGTCTGTTTGTTAAATACAGTTGTAACCAGCAGCTTTATATCTGTTTTTTTCACACCATTTTGATACACAAATATAAGCTAATGCTAATGCTAACACACACTGGTGTGCACACTAAATTTAAAGCCAGAACCATCTGCTGGTTATGTATTTTGAAACTGTTGCTATAATTTTGAAATGTTACTAAAAGTTAAACCAATAACTTCACTTTGTGAACTAATGTAAATACCTCAATGCAGCTAATCCAAACCCTGTCTCATTCAAATGTAGCTTTGATTAGCACAAAAGTTGAAAATGGAGAAATATGGTTCTTTTCATTTTTTGTTTGGATTCAACAATGACAAAAATTAGCTTGAAGAGCTGCTAGAACATTTGTAGTAGCAGTTTGTTTTCCCTCTTTTTTAAAAACAAATTTTGGACAAAACCAATGGACTGTTCATTTTTGGTTATTTTAACACTAGTCTTTTTGCTAAGCTAATCTCTCTTATATGTGTACAGACTATATTTGAAGCATTAAGTGTTAGCTGGGTAAACATTTTAAAATGACAGATGGACATGCACCTTAACATTAATGAGGCCATAATTTATTCTGGAAATACATACAATTCTGAAATACAGACTCAATTACCTCCTTAGTTGAAGCTAAATACGTATATCTGAGTAGCCCATTAGCTTTGGTTAGCATAAACTATCAGCTGCTGTAACACCAGAAACTGTTACTGTTATGGTGTCTGTATGTATTAAATAAAAAAATGTATTTTGCCTACTTACTTCTTTGACAACTGTGTTCGCCTTTGCAATATTCTTTTCTATTGTATATGCAACACACCAATATTGCAATAGTAAACGTACAACATAGTTTTGTACTTAAAGAATCTTGTTTGCTGCTGTACACACACAGGCATACCATGAAACAGGCCTTGTTAACAGTTAATTTCAAATTACAGTGCCTCTTTCATGGGAGTATGAACTAATTAATTACAACCTTATACTACATACATTTCAGTAGACGGCATATTAAGAATTCAAGGCATATTCAAAGCTCTGTTAAACCTGCCAAGAGCACTGGGCAATATGGCATATTAAACAATAAGTGCAATGTTGCCAGCTGTCTCTATTCAGAAGTGGGATGCCTTTGTAAATACAGCCCTCTTGGAATGAAAATGAGGTAGAGCACACAGAAAACCCTCCGACAACAGAGGACAGATCACCCTTTCTTCTTCCGCTGGCCCTCGCTGACCTGCCCTTACCATCCCGTAAACAACGAGAGAGAGACAGAGAAAAAAAGCTGCACATTTACACCTTTAACCGACTCTGTAAAAACTGCTCCGGTTTGGTATGCAGGAAGGCTGCTGCAATTTGGTGTGCAAACAAACCAGTGCACCATGCATTCTTGGAAATGCTTAGTGACTTGGAAAATTCACTATCAATATGAATTAAGATTAAGAAAAAGGGGTCAAGGTAAAAGCAAAGAAAAGGGGAAAGGTAAGATGAGAGGGAGAGTGATTGGTAGCTGGCTGCCATTCTGGCCCGGTGGCCCTGCGGCTGATGCACGGGGTTGCGTAATGGTTCTGCATGCAATGTGAAACACAGTAAACAGGACTTCAGCGCATGAAGCTGAAGAGACCACTCAAGCCTTCTGGGGAAGGGAAGTTATTTCAGTGAACCCATACATACACAGGATGAGACAGCCATGTTTTGACACAGTGCACTAAAAATAGCACATTCTTAATAGAAAAAAACTGAGTGCCATGCAAATCTAGGCTCGCACATGGGGGGAGCGATAAAACGTTTCCTGCAAAGAGAGACCAACTAGGGGGCATGGTAAATAAGAGAAAGAGTGACCCGTTGCACGGTAAACTACTCAGAATATAAAACCATTCATAACTCACCATGACAGTGATCCCACCTGACAACCACGCATCGCAGAAGGCCACACTACCACATTTACATACGATAAAAGAGCCAAAGCAATTAAGGATCAGAATGAGCAACTTTGCAGATCTGTTATGTAATTCCCAGCCTGTGGGACCATGTGTTAGAAAATGGCGGCAGGCAAGCATGTTGTGTTTTTGTGCTGCACATATATGGTTGTTAATCACGCTCGGTCTCTTTGCTCTCTTTCCATTTCCAGAGAAGTTGAAGCCTGGCGGCAGCCAACCTACGGCACCGCAGCACGTGCAGGCTGGACTTCAGCATCGCTGCGAATGTCACACAATGTTAACTTGCACACTGGAGGCCAGGCTACGGTTAGAGGATCACGAGGACAGCCTATAAATGGCGCCTTTTCACGCAACTCTGGATGAAAAGTTTACTGCTTTGATTGGATTTTATGGTTTTTCATTTCATTTTATTTTTATAGATATCAAATGCGTTGGATGAATGTAAATGAAAGGTTGCAGATCAGAGAGAAGTTGTTCAAATACATGTCAAATAGACTTAGAGCTGCAAAAACATGCAGCTCCTTTGGGAAACCAGTGGGTATACTGATGAGTACAGGTATTTTTCCAAGCACACAGAGAAAGCAGGTAGCACACATGAAGGGATGAACAGGTACTCTGTTAGAGCCACATAAAGGAACACATCTCTCTCTTTTCTTTCTCTTGTTCTCTCGCTCGCTCGCTGTCGGTAGCATGGGAGAAGATTTCTGCAGGGCGTGTTGGAGTGTGAGTCATCATCATTGCAGAGTGAGAGAGAAAGAGGGGAGAGGCATTCTTTAAGTCGAAGACAGAGCTTATGGCAGCAATGCAGCATGGAAACACCAAACGCATCGGCCTTTATCAGGGTTAAAAACCTCCACACAAGCCAAACAACCGCATTTAAATGAGTCCCACAACAACATCCCAGCACAGGAAGGAAATGCCATCTTGTTGTTATACAACAACAGGCCAGAACTGAAGCTTCAGTGAAACCTACTGACTCACAACATGATCCAATGAGTTAGTGTAAAAGCCTGAATAATTATGAGTGAGTGTCCATTGTGGCCATGTTACTATAATAAACACAGACGTGGACACACTACTGTAGTTCAATAAGCTTGAAAATCAGTCAAATAACTGCACAACAACTATTTTAGGTTATTTAATAGAAAAAAATATGTTTTCATATATATATGTATTGATTAGTGTTTATTTACTTCCAATGATGAGGTGATGAGATTGATGCAGAATGCTAAACTTAGAATTAATCCATTAAAAATACATAGCAGCAGGCACTGGTTTTTGGAAGCCACCATGTTGCCATCTTTAATACAGTGGCCATCGCCATTGTGCCCAATCGTTTCATTCAATCTATGACCATTTTAACGTTTTTAATCATCTTTTACTCATCATGCCTTTCTCCTCTGCTCTGTCTCCTCCTTTATTTCCCCCTCATCCTTTTCCTCATTACCTAAAGCTTCATTTTCAGAACTGAAGTCAACTAACACATGGAAATGTGCAAATGCATGTTTATTAATTCCTGATATTCATTATATTCACTCTACAATAGTAAAAATAAAACCCCAACAATCAGATAACTCTATATGAGCAAGCACTTGGTGACAGTGGGAAGGAAAAACTCCATTTTAGCAGGAAGAAACCTCTGGCAGAACAAGATTTAGGGAGGGAAAGCCATCTGCCATGACTGGTTGGGGTTGGAGGGCACAATTACTCACAATTGTCACACTTAGTATTCTTAGCAGATTAGACATGTGTCCTTCCTGTCTCTGAACAGATGCCAACAAGCTAAAGAACAACAACAACAGTTGGTTATAAGCCAACATTGTGACAGCTAAGGTTAGACTCAAGTCCCCCAGAAATCACACTTTCCTTCAGATAAACAGTGAGCTTACATCCATTCGCTTCCGCTTATCCTTTTTCAGGGTCGCGGGGGGCGCTGGAGCCTATCCCAGCTGTCATAGGGCGAGAGGCGGGGTACACCCTGGACAGGTCGCCAGTCTGTCGCAGGGCCAACACACAGGGACAGACAATCATTCGCACTCACATTCATTCGCACATTCACACCTAGTGACAATTTGGATTATCCAATTAACCTATCCCCACAAGCTGCATGTCTTTGGACGGTGGGAGGAAGCCGGAGTACCCGGAGGGAACCCACGCAAACACGGGGAGAACATGCAAACTCCACACAGAAAGACCCCGGCCTGATGTTGGAATTGAACTCAGGACCTTCTTGCTGTGCGGCAACAGTGCTAACCACCGTGCCACCGTGCTGCCCTATAGCTTACATTCTAATAATAATAATAATAATAATAATACATTTTATTTATAGGCGCCTTTCAGACCCTCAAGGTCACCTTACAGTAACACGTGAACAATACCATAAAAAACATAAGAAAAATGTATATATAGCAAACATTATAAGATAAAATTTAGACATAAACAGTCATAAAATTCTCACATCACACAAGAGACTATTTGCTGTGAATCCAAGTCCAACAATGTTAGATCTGAATTAAAGAAAGGTTCAGTTTCACCGGCTAACAGCAGCAAAAACAGCAGGAGTTGACTGCAATCTATCACTGGTGATATTATATGATATATAATAGTGATATTTTACATACTCTAGCTTTAAATTGTTATTTGCAGCCCTACAATCATTAGCAACAATTTTAATAAATCTTAAAGTTAAAACTCAAAATATTATCTGGTTCCAGCTTCTCCAATATTTATGACAAATTAGGTATAAAATAAAACACTTTAAATAGGAATTAGTTATGGTTAATATTCATTGTACTTTAAAGACTAGATGATGACAATATTAAAAAGCCATTAGTAATAATTGCTATTACTTATAGCAATGGTTGTTTGGTTAAACTATAAAACATTTATGAAATATGATCAAAGCCAGAAAAGCAGTGTTATCTTATTCTGTGAAAGACAAACAAAATATTGAGAGTTTAGGGGAAAGCTGCCCGTCTGTGACATATTTTGTAACAAAGAGACGTTGACTATTTCTAGAAACTTCCAGCGACATTAGGAACATTCCAGAAGGAGCTATCTGACACAGTGCAGGCAGAATTTTTCAAAATGTTAAGACTGACAGTTAACACATGACCTTTTCCCCATTAAACTGACAACTACATACCCATAACCAAATCTTAAAAAAAAAAAAAAAGGACAATTAAGCACATGTTCCTGAAGTAAGTCAGACACATACAGGCTGATGCTCTCATTAAGACAGCATCAAAAAGACAAATGTCAATCATTGCCTGATATTTCCCGTGACCTCCCAGATATTCTCACCCACACTGTAATATTTAAATTCCCAAATCATGCTCCCTAGCCTGGCCTTACCTTCTCCCACACAGAGACAGTGCAAGCCTTGAAGACTAGTTCCCTCATATCCAGACTGCAATCCGGCAGGAACCTGTGGTATGTTTTCTTCTCCCCAAGTCTACCTGGATTGTCATGTAGACGACGTGACAGAAGGACCTCTATTCACAGAACTCTAAAAGCTGCTGCATAAGTCTGCAACCTGATCCTGAAGTTCAGCTAAGTCCGTGCTGCTATCCAATCCGACAGATTAAATTACTGAGTGTGGCCAGTGTTACACCAGCCTGATATTACCCCGTCACAGACTCTAAATTAATATGAACCTAAGGCCACTGTATAAACTGCATCTGGTAAAAGACAGCGTGTTAACAGAGCAGCTGTAAAATTACAAATCCTTTGAAAAGCCCTTTGAAAAGTCAATAGTTGTTTAAATATAGTTATATATATTCTCACAGGACTCGTTGGCTTGCTTTCCAAATAAAAAATACAAATATTAATCTATGCAACAACATGATGATGATGAAAGAAGTTGAAAACCTTAGCTTAGTTGGGTGGTAAACAAAGTTAACCTTCTATTTCAGAAAAAGTCTGGAGCTCGATGAAATGTCCACTGTACTTGCAAGAAAACACTGAAATATTTTATAGTAGGCAGTATTATTTCTCAGCTGAAAAACAGCCTAAAAACAGGCTGTCTGACTTACTGTTTCAACCAATCAATAAGCCAGCCAGGTATTATGTAGTTCAAATAAGTCACAGTTCAAAACCACTACATTACATGCAGTTATCGTTAATCTCAAAAATATGCTCCCATTATTCTGTTGCTAATAACTAAGGACCTGGAAAAGTTAGTCTGGACTCCACCAATACACACTCAGAGTGTGGAACCAAAGATTGCCATTTAAATTTGCTAACCTCCTCAAAAGAAGTCAAGCAACAAAAAAACAGTAATAATCTGCGAGGTCAAACAGGAACCCAGGGTAACGTTAGGTAACTAAAGACCTCTCTCACTTTGTCCACTAACCAGGAGAACACTGAAGAACAATGAGCATGTGCATGGCATGGCTGCAGGGAGAAAGCAAACACTCTCTAAAAACAACAAAGCGGCCCATCTGCAGTTTACTAAAGATCACAATGACAAGCCAGAAGCCCGGTTTGAGCAATATTAACTGTGTTATGTTTGGAGAAAGGGCAATACTGCATTCCAGCATTACACGATTATCCCATCAGTGGTGGCTGCAATGGTTTGGTCCTGTTTCACTACGTTACAGACAGGATGGATTTCCATTTTTGATTAAAAAGTGAATTCTGAATGATCCTGGTAAAGTCTAAACAAAAATGTCAGGACATCTGTCCATGAACTGAATCTTAAGGAAAGGTTGGTCATGAAGGAAGAGAATGCCCCTAAGCACACGAGATGCTCTACTGAAAGAAAGAAAATGGTAGAAGAAAAAGTTAATGTTTTGAAATGGCCAAGTCAAAGTCTTGACCTTAATCTAACAGAAATGTTGTGGAATGGCCTGAAGCAGATAGTTGATGTGAGGAAATCCACCAAGATTCCCACATAGGAAGCAGAGCAACGAGCTGAAATTCCTCCAAGCCAACATGCAGGATCGATTGACAGATAAACATTTAAAATGCGCCAGCATGGAATCATGTTTTTACTCAGTAAATAAATGACTTTCTATTCTTTTCTGTCTTTTCTACTTTTGCAGCTGATCATCTGTTGATATTTCAGCTTCATGTGTGGAAATACATAAAAGAAATTAGGATTCAGCCTAATCAAGTTCAACTGACATGTACCTGTGATGTGTTGCTTTCTCTTCCAGTCCCAAAGAGTCCAAGTAAAACCATAAAAACAATGTTCAGCTTTAAGTTTGAGAAATACGGTCACATGCAGCTTGTAGATTGCAGGATGCTGATAAAATAGAAAACATAGTGAACATTTATTCACACCAATTCTGTCATAGAACAACACTCGCAGGAGTTTCCTTTCCAGCTCTTATTTCTCTGGCAAGCTGTGCGATACCCAAGACATCAACTGAAAAGGAGTAAAAGAGCAAGATAGAAAGGAAGAGAGGTGCAATCTAGGCAAATGACCCAGAAAAAAACCTTTTTCATGTGAACAAAAAGTCATGTCAGTAGTGTGAGTCACACCAAGTCAGCCTGTCAGTACCACTTGCTGAGCACACTTATCTCAAAGTACATAGCTACCAAGAACAAAACCTCAAAGAGGGCAGCATCTTAAATGCAGCAAGAGGCAGGAGTCTGAATGTAGCAGTTGATAACAAGGTCAGAGAAAAAAGCACCAATAACAAGCATTCCCATCTGAGGCAGACGAGCACTCGAGACACGGCTCATCGCAACTGTTCTGACACTGCGAAGGACCAGCTTATCAGTTAGCTCCACTATCTACGCAAGAAATGCTGTTAGCCATCACTGGCCTTTAGTTTTACCCGAGCACCAATTAAGAGGCACTGGACTGAACACAAGCACCCATTTCTGATGTTCTACAACTGTAAATATGTAGTGAATAGATAGTGAGAAACTTTAAAGAAGTTTAAAGGGTAGGCAGCAAGTATCTGCCAAAATGTAAACTTCAATGACAACTACAAATATCGACAGTATCAGCATCAGGTCAATACTAGCACAATAGGATCGATACTTGTGAAGTGAAAATTACAACATATACCTCACACTAGGGCCGGGCGATATGGCCTAAAATTCATATTGCGATATAATTTGAAGCATGTGCGGTAACAATATATATCACGATATATTCTTTTCTTCTGTATAACGTATTTTCCACACTATAAGGCACGTGTACGCGTGAGAAGTGGAACGAAAATCATACATGATTCCAAACATTTTTACAAATAAATAACTGAAAAGTGGGGTGTGCGTAATTATTCAGCCCCCTTTGGTCTGAGTGCAGTCAGTTGCCCATATACATTGCCTGATGAGTGCTAATGACTAAATAAAGTGCACCTGTGTGTAATCTAATGTCAGTACAAATACAGCTGCTCTGTGACGGCCTCAGAGGTTGTCTAAGAGAATATTGGGAGCAACAACACCATGAAGTCCAAAGAACACACCAGACAGGTCAGGGATAAAGTTATTGAGAAATTTAAAGCAGGGTTAGGCTACAAAAAGATTTCCCAAGCCTTGAACATCGCACGGAGCACTGTTCAAGCGATTATTCAGAAATGGAAGGAGTATGGCACAACTGTAAACCTACCAAGACAAGCCCGTCCACCTAAACTCACAGGCCGAACAAGGAGAGCGCTGATCAGAAATGCAGCCAAGAGGCCCATGGCGACTCTGGACGAGCTGCAGAGATCTACAGCTCAGGTGGGGGAATCTGTCCATAGGACAACTATTAGTCGTGCACTACACAAAGTTGGCCTTTATGAAAGAGTGGCAAGAAGAAAGCCATTGTTAACAGAAAACCATAAGAAGTCCCGTTTGCAGTTTGCCACAAGCCATGTGGGGGACACAGCAAACATGTGAAAGAAGGTGCTCTGGTCAGATGAGACCAAAATGGAACTTTTTGGCCACAATGCAAAACGCTATGTGTGGCGGAAAACTAACACTGCACATCACTCTGAACACACCACCCCCGCTGTCAAATATGGTGGTGGCAGCGTCATTCTCTGGGGGTGCTTCTCTTCAGCAGGGACAGGAAAGCTGGTCAGAGTTGATGGGAAGATGGATGGAGCCAAATACAGGGCAATCTTGGAAGAAAACCTCTTGGAGTCTGCAAAAGACTTGAGACTGGGAGGTTCACCTTCCAGCAGGACAACAACCCTAAACATAAAGCCAGGGCAACAATGGAATGGTTTAAAACAAAACATATCCCTGTGTTAGAATGGCCCAGTCAAAGTCCAGATCTAAATCCAATCGAGAATCTGTGGCAAGATCTGAAACTGTTGTTCACAAACGCTGTCCATTGAATCTGACTGAGCTGGAGCTATTTTGCAAAGAAGAATGGGCAAGAATTTCAGTCTCTAGATGTGCAAAGCTGGTAGAGACATACCCTAAAAGACTGGCAGCTGTAATTGCAGCAAAAGGTGGTTCTACAAAGTATTGACTCAGGGGGCTGAATAATTACGCACACCCCACTTTGCAGTTATTTATTTGTAAAAAATGTTCCACTTCTCATGTGTACACCACTTTGTATTAGTCTTTCACGTGGAATTTCAATAAAACTGATTCATGTTTGTGGCTGTAATGTGACAAAATGTGGAAAAGTTCAAGGGGGCCGAATACTTTTGCAAGCCACTGTATATTTTTAACAACTGGGTTTTGAAACTACTATAACTAGATCCTCAAAATTTCTCCTTCACACTTTTCCTTGACTGACTGTCTTCTGTAATGTTCATAATAGTGTTTTTGTAGGACATTATGAAGTCTCAGTAAAGCTGGCCCTTGATCTTTTCGATAGAAAATGTTATCCCTTGATTGTTCTATTCTAGCTGACACATCTTTTCCCACACAATTAGAGAGAAGGAGGGTGCATGGATTTGTGCAAGCACACAAAAGGAAGCTACAAGGAAGGATGAAAGCCAAAGAAGTTTTCTTAAATAAATCAATAAATGATACCATATTGAACAAGTGTATGTTGTGCTAAAAACTGAAGAAACTCAGTTGTGAAAGAATGGGTCGCTCTCAGGAGCTCAGAGCGTTTCAGCATTGTACCGTGATGGGACAACACTCACTCAAGTTGTGAAATATTCCTCAGTCAACTGTTAGTGGTATTGTAACAAAATGATTGGGAACAATGGCAACTTGACCGTACACTAGTGCACAAAGCAAGGTCCATATTGACATGGACGAGTGGGTTTGGTGTGGGATAACTTGACTGGCCTGCACAGAGTCCTGACCTCAGCCTGACAAACTTTCTTATCCAACATCAGTGTCTGAGCTCACAAATGCACCTCTGGAAGAATGCTCAAAAATTCCAATAAACTTATGTGTGAATATGTTTGAAGGCAGACAAGAGAACAGTTTTGGCTAAATAGTATTGATACGTACCATCAAGCTACAATGGTTTGAATCTGGCAAAAAGCGTTCTCCACTGCAAACTTTTGTAATACAGGCAGGGAATAAACATAATTAGAATAGACAAATGAAAACACTTTGGAGAGAATACAGTATGCATTATGGATGGATGGATGGATGGAAGTAATAGCAGCAGCAGTAGTAGTAGTATTGCTCTTATTAACTGCTGTAAGAAATTATTTTCCCAAATATTGGTTAAAATAATTTCTTATTCTTCATTTTATTTAATATAAGCTTGGAGGTTAAAAAATTATACTTCTGAAATCCTGTTTTGAGGCATTGATTTGGCTCTTGGCCGTTGCCATGTTGGTATTTTAAGACTAAATACTGGGATGAATTTGACAGACAAACTGAGGAAACTGCACACTCAGAGAATGAACTTGCTAACACAGGGTGGCTATTCCACTTTCATCATGTAGTTTACTCAAAACAGGACCATATTCAAACAAATGAAGATGGTTCTGTATTATTGAAATATGTGGTAAAATGTTTTATTGAATTTACAAGTCAAAAAAGTGGCAGGCTCACTTTTCTCACTGACTGTTACATATGCTAAAAAAAACCCAACAACACAGGTTTAAAGTATTACCAAACTGAGTTTCACTTTTCAGAGATTACATGCATCCTTTATTTGCAGTCTCTGCGCTGGAGAATAAACCAGGGTGTTACCAAAGTCAGGAGTCAGGTTTCCTCCTCAGCAGGCTAACAACAGCTCGACCACGTCATCGGTGCCATTCACGTCCAACTGTGGTTGGAAAGTTAAAAAAAAAAAAAAAAAACATCAATCGACTAATCAACTGAAGAAAAACAATCAAAATAAATATTAATGAAGGGGTAAACACTATTTTGGGTTTATGAAGTGTCCCTTTAAACTGTTCTTTCACTTGACAGTGCAGCTTGGGGATTTCAGTAACAGGCATTGTAATTAGCCACCACATAATAGGAATGACCTTATTAAGCTGCTGCTGGGTCACAAGCAGATTTAGGTTAAAACACACACTCTACAAAGTATTTTTTATTTAAAGTACTATCATTTTATTTTATTTTTTTAAACCCAGCTGGCACTCGACTGCACAAACACACAAAATGCCTGATCTTTCTTTAGGAGTATCAATATTTATGCAGTGGCTGAGTCCATATATACCAGCGGTGAGTCCAAAAATCAATGCACGCCTGCTACATATTTTAATCTCCCTATGAAGGTCACATTATCCACCAATGCCTGAGAGGACAAACACACACACACACAGAGAAAGCAGCTAGCAGTGTTTGCATTCACACCACCCTGACCCTTTTACTAGTACAACTAAT